>NC_052163.1:19668701-20272740 GCF_902713615.1 Scyliorhinus canicula
GCCAGTGTGCCCAGATGGCACTGCCAGGTTGACAGTGCCAAGGTGCCCGGTCGTCTGTTCTAGGGATCGGGCAGCGGCCTTATGAGATGGGGTGAGGGGGCTTCAGGACCGCCGATCAGTAAATTAGGGCATCGGGGTGTCCGGAGGCCATGATGCGGCGGAAAGTGATTGGGGTGGTATTTATAATGGCGCTCTGAACCTTTCCTCTATTGATGAGCGCAGGAAATGAATGCAAGGGCGGCCTCGTGGGGTTTTCCTCACCAAGGCCCAAAAAAAAGTCCCGTTTAAAAGCAGGATACCCCATGAAATGAGCCCAAAACAGGACTCTTTTATCCCCTTTAAAATCATAAGACCAAACCATTACTGCATAGCATAAGCAACTGCCCCGACTGGCAATAATATCATTCCATTACACTCAAACCTGGATAAGATTAACTTTGAATGAGGAACTAATTTGCCACTCCATTCAAATCAATAGTTACCAGGGTTCAAGGTCGAATTGTATGATAGAACATATTTATATCATCACTTCCTCCAATTAAACCCCTCCCAATCCTCTCAAAGTCCTTGAGGCTAATCCATTTATTTAACTAACACAGACTCATCTGGGACTTATAAATTTGGGAATGATGCTTCTGATTATCTTTAGAGAAAAAAAGCCTTCCTTGTAATTGATTCTTACAATCAAACCGAAGATCATAGAATCATAGAATCTACAGTGCAGAAGGAGGCCATTCGGCCCATCGGGTCTGCTCTGGCCCTTGGAAAGTGCACCCCACTTAAGTCCACGCCTCCCACCCTATCCCCGTAACCCAGTAACCCCACCTCACCTTTTTTTGGACACTAAGGTCAATTTAGCATGGCCAATCCCCCTAACCTGCACATCTTTGGATTGTGGGAGGAAACCGGAGCACCCGGAGGAAACCCACGCAGACATGAGGAGAACTTGCAAACTCCGCACAGACAGTGACCCAAGCCGGGAATCGAACCTGGGACCCTGGAGCTGTGAAGCAACTGTGCTAATCACTGTGCTGTCATGCAGCCATGTGCTATATGGAATTAATTTGATATCTCTGGTTCGCATATTCAACATTTTGAAAAGGGTATATTTTACTGGAACACAAAGATATTGGTCTTAAATCTCTGCCGTAGGCAGTGAGAATTGCGATCGGGCGGAGATAGCGCCCAAGTGACAAACCACAATTTGCGGCCAGTGCTGATTCCGACGCCATGCTCCGGAGTCCTCCGTTGAGGTGTTAGTCAAGTTTGCGCCCTGGGCCCATGCAAAGCTGCCATTTGCATGGGTTTAAATCTCATGAACTGTCCAACCCTCCACGATGCCCCACCCCTCTCAGGCGGAAGTGACCGGGTACAAATCGGTACAGATATTTACTAGTGGGAACTGGGTGCCGTGGCTATTGATGGAGAGTGAGAGGCTAAAAACCTCTCAAAAATTGTTGGGCTTGCTGAGGGGCACTTGCCCGGGCTGGAGGACATAGTGGAAGCCGACTTGGTGCCATGTCCGTAGACTCGTGGTGTGCCCCTCGGGATTGATGGTCCGGCTCAGACCGCCATTTCTGCAGTGTGTCATTTAAACCCACCCCTCTGGTGCTACTTACAGGCTCCAGGCTGCTCACACTGCTCTCTGCTCACTGTGTCCTGTGAACGTTCAGATAGCCTCAGGTGATGTGGGAACCCACCCAGGCCGCACCTCTGGAAACTCTAATACCTCAGCTGTATCAACAAGGGGATGGGCATGGCTAAGCTCAATCAGTGGCCCACCAGGTGTTGACACTCCACAGAAGTGCAGCCCTATAGCAGAGGAAGCAGGGGGATTAGAAAAGTTTACCCCAACCGCCGTCTTTGGATCCCCACCCGGCTCTGTGCCCCTCTCAGGGCAAAGGCCGCATCACTGACCCCCACTCCTCAGAATCACCAGCTGTCTCCTCCTGGTGAGGCTGGCAGCACTGGCTGCCTCTGCCACCACCTCCCAGGCGCTGTTCAGGAGGGCGGATTTGAGTCTGCGGCCCACCCTGGGGAAGAGGGTGCCCTCCTTTCCTTATTAGCTTCGAGCAGTGGGTCCACTTCAGACTCCTGAAATCAAGGATCATCTCTGAGCCCTCCTTGTTTTTGCAAATGGGCATGTGGTGAGTGGAGCGCTTATAAGCAGCTCCAGCTGTCAGGCTCTTTATCGCTAATTCCGGCCCCAGGGATCACACAGCCCACTGGGCAGGGGATTGCTTCTAATTCACACCAGCAGAGTGCTGGCCCATCTGCATGCCCTCAATCGCGGAATGAATAACACCCCCAAGGGAAATGTGAATGGCACGCTATAGAGTTCCTGCGGGAACACACACTCCCAAAGTGAGAATCCAGCCCACTGACTTAATATGGTTGCGAAATAGTAGCTGTGCAGCCAGAGTCCAATTCATGAAGATAAATTCTCCCAACTGGGACTAAATCACGAGTGGTGGCAGGAACGTGGAGTGCTTCCTGCTGCAGAGGCAGGTGGGAAACCGACTTCGACCTCATTGATCATGCAACTGGGTGGTTTACAGCGTATTCCGTGGTGGGGGGGGGTGGGCCTGATGGCACATACTCACTGTCATAGCCAAGCGCCATATTGAAAAGTCAGCCAACATCACTGATCGACTATTGAGAAAGGAGATGGACCTCCTGAAAATGGAGATGGATCTCCGGGAACACACTGAAGCCAGAAGATGGGCCTCCTCAATGATACAGAGTCTGGAAGACCCACCTGTAGGTGCTCCCACGGCCCACTGCTGCGGTGTTCCGGGTCTAGGGTTGCTGGTGGCTCCCATTCCAACCTCTATAGGCAGCTCCAGGCATTGTTCAGTTCAGTCTTCACACCTGCGCACCATGTTGTCCCAGACTCGGTTTGCATAAGCATTTTACCGCTGATATATTGGAGAATCGGGTGTGGTGAAAGATTCTGGTGAGCCCTTCATCTGCATGCCATTGAACGATACAGTCTGACATGTGAAGATGGCGTGATCCTGTAGGGTTCATGAGTGCTTGTCTCAAGGGGGCCCTTCCTTCAAGAGTTGCACAGTGCCCATCCAGGACAGACAAAGATGAAGATATTGGCCCGTTGTTATGTCGGGTGGCCAGGCATAAACAAAGCCATTGAAGAATTAGTACAACGGTGCCACCCTTGCAAAATGCAGGAAGTTTTGCTGCCATCTGGTACCCTTCACCCTTGGGAATGGTCAGATCGTCCATGGCCCAGGGTCCATGTTCATTATGTGAGTCCATTTCTGGGCAAGATGTTTTTGGTTCTGATAGATACCCACTCAAAGTGGCTAGCAATTCAAGAGATGGGGACCACTACCTCAGTGGCCACTGTAGAGGCCTTGCGCCGAGTGTTCGCCATTCAATGGCACCCCTTTCACCGGTGATGATTTCCAGCATTTTGTAAGAGCAAATGGGATACGATACACAAGGCATAGAATTGAAGAGCAGGGAGGCTATGCTGGAACAATACGAAATGTTGGTTAGGCCACAACTAGAGTGTTGTGTGCAGTTCTATTTTCCACATTATAGGACGGATATGATAACACTGGAAAGGGTGCAGCGGAGATTTATGAGAATGTTGTCTGGGTTGAGGAGTTTTAGTTATGAAGCCAGATTGGATAGACTGGGGTTGTTTTACCGAGAGCAGAGGAAACTGAGAGAGAACATGATTGAGATGTATAAAATTATGAGGGGCATAGATAGAATGGACAGGAAGATGCTTTTCCCCTTGGTGGAGTGATCAATGACCAAGAGGCATAGAATTAAGGTAAGGGGCGGCAGACTTAGAGGGGATGTGAGGAAAATCTTTTTCACCCAAAGGGTGGTGGGAGTCTGGAACTCGCTGCCGGAAAGAATGATGGAGGCAGAGACCCTCATAACATGTAAAAACAATTTACATGTGCATTTGCAATCCAAGGCATACAAGGTTAAGGGCCCAGTGCAGGAAAATGGGATTAGAATAGTTAGGTGGTTGTTTTTGACTGGTGCAGATGTGATGAACCAGGGGCCTTTTCTGTGCTGTAGACCTCTGAAGACTCTATGACACGAGAATCGCCCCCCGACCACCCAGCATCAAACAGTCTGGCTGAGAGGGCCGTTCAAACTTTTAAGAATGCCATGAATAAGCAGTCTGATAAACCCTTTCACCAGAGGTTGGTTAATTTCTTCTTGTTGTACAACTCAATCCCTCCCCAACACCAGCAAGGAGATGTTGGACTGAATGCCCTGTTTTTACACTGTAAATACTGGACAATATGTAATTCATGTAATCTTTAGGTTCTTTTGTAAATATTAACTCATTATATCTAAACATGCTGCACACAATAGAAACAGTATGCAAAAATATGACTCCCTCCTGGTAACTAATTTAGTAATCCTGACTACAGCACATCGACTTCAGCTCTCCGGCCTGGGAGGTCGTTGCCCAGGAGATAAGGTGACTGTCGCCCACCCATGAAGTGACATCCAGTGCAGGAAGCGGGCGAATGATGTCATCCGCTCCACCAGGTAGGTCCCCTCTCAGTTCCCCCCGCTATCAAGCTCTCAGCATGGCATTGTGTACTCAAACTACTCTCTTCACGGATCTCACACTCATTACTGTTATATTACAGAAATGCAATATAAATATTACTCATTTGTCTTGCCGAGTTGTATTCAACTTGATGATAAACAGTCAAAGTCTTCCAGTTGATGACAAATTATTTATTGAGTAACAAAATCATATACTTGTGAGTTCTTTCACTTTAATACTTTGACTAGTAATATGATTAACTAAGGTTAGATTAAACTAACAATTACGATAATACACTACACTCTGAGCTGGTCACGTCTATCCTCTCGCTGCACGACACACACACTAACCTACAGAAAGAGAGGGAAACTCTTTATATAGGTCCTGTTAGTGTTGCCATCTAGTGATCATCTGTCTGTACTGACAGCACATTAACTAATCATGTATTAACACATGCAAAGATCACTACAATTAGCAAGGGACACATATCAACACTCACCCTCTCAACACGATTTCCACAACACCACCATCCCATCTATCAGGTTTCTGCATGTCCAGTCTCTGTGCCTTCAGGAGAGGGCTCACTACACACAGGGGGCATGCATTTCTCCCAAACTCTGCTTCATCCCCTCTCATCACATCTCATTCTTTTGTCCCCATACAGGTCAAACTTGTGGACAATAAGTGAGAACAAGCCCAGACCAGGGGAGGGACGGCAGAAATCATCGGCCTCACCTAGTTCGAGGAGGCTGTACCCCTTGTCATGTTACGCCCTTGTCACACAGGCAGTGCTTCCTGCTGAATCCATGCACACAACAACCTTCCCCTCCTTCACCTCATGCCTCGAATGAGGATTCACAGAAAAGCTCCCTGGACCACTGGACACATTCTCACTTTTGGCTCCTTTCAGAAAAGACATACTGAAGACCAGAATGGGGAAAGGGTGCTGAGGACAGAGCTGTGGACGAGAGAGATATGGAAGAAGTTGGGAAGCTAACTTTTGCCACTTTTGAGCGCATTGCTCATCATGCCACCTTACCCCTGGGATTCTATTCCAAAGGGATCACATCTGGAGCCCTGCCCGGGGCGGGGGGGGGGGGGGGGGGGGGGGGGGGGGGGGGGGGGGGGGGTGAAAAGCTGCGAAATACCTAATTAAACCAATGTGGCTCTGAACTCTACTCAGTGACTTGCCATAACTATGAGCCTCCTTTTGCTCATGGTGAATGAATAGAATCCATTTGGCCGCTAATAATCGGCATTAAATATTAACCCATTTCTCACCTTCACTGATGGTATAGCAGAACGGACGCAGCTGTGTCCCCTTCAGTGTAGCCTTCCCTCTCCAAGGCTGCATTACTGTCTCCAAGGCTGCATTACTGTCTCCAAGGCTGCATTACTGTCTCCAAGGCTGCATTACTGTCTCCAAGGCTGCATTACTGTCTCCAAGGCTGCATTACTGACTCCAAGGCTGCATTACTGTCTCCAAGGCTGCATTACTGTCTCCAAGACTGCATTACTGTCTTGCCCGATGAAGCTTTTCAAAATTTGATATGAGTTGATTGTGTTGTGCCAATCCCTTTCAACGTACAAAATTAGAAATCTGGCTTGCTCTTGCTTCCTGGGCAAAGGGCTCGGAGTACTCTGTAATTGACCTGGACCCTGTCCAGTGTAGCAGCTACAAGTCAGTATGTGTTGAAAGGAGAAGCTCCAGAGGCCAGTTTCATGGTCCTCCTACATTTCATCTCTACTTCTCTGCATCTCTGAGAATTGCTCTTACTTTCCATTGTACTTGTGTGCCAAGATGGTGGTGCTGCACCTTTATTACAGGACGGAGCTCGATCTCCCTCACTGCACGATGTGCAGGGATAGATGCCACCTGTTTTCCTCCAGCCTCCCTCATTAATATTGGATCCTGTCATTGTGGTGGTGGACATTGACACACTCCTCCTGAGCCCACCACCTGCGAGGCACCCAAGCCTCACATGTACCTGCACCCATCCCATTTGGAGGCTGTGTGCACCGTCACTAACAGCGATTCTACACACCCACCCGCCCTGTGTAATGTGTTCCCTATCTGCAGGCGGCAGATGTCCTCTGTGACCAGCACCATACCCTCTGTAGCCCAGTACAGAGCCCACCAAGCCCAGAGCCATGTAGGACTTCCCTACACAACAAGCTGTGCATTTCTCTTGTGAAACACACAGCTCCTGCCCTGCCCTGCAGCTGGGGCACACCATGCTACCAATTATTGCTCCTGCTGAATGCCCACTGCTCTTCTTTACTGTCTCCTATCTCTGACTTCAGACTGTGAGATCCACACAGCGCTGGACTGCTTATCATCTGTGACTCCTTTCCATTTCACAGCAGGGCTGTTTGCACTCGGTGACTCCTGTCTGCCAGGCCCGAACTTAAATGGGAGCTTTGGCATTGTTCCCAAAGAGGACTACGGGCAACAGTGACCTTCACAAAACACTATAGCCTTGACCTGTTTGGCGTTCATGAAAACCATCCCTAATGTGCCACACTGACAGGCATCCACCCCATACTCTACAATCTGTGTGCATCCCCTACCAGTCGTACATGTGCTTCAACTCCATTGTCTATCTGCCCAAGAGCCGCATGAGCAGAAGTGGGCCACTCAGTCTATCAAGTCTGCTCTTCCATTCAATGAGATCATGGCTGATCTGACATAATCCTCAACCCAGTTTATCCCCATAACCCTTGATTCTCTTACTCTCAGGCAGTCTTGTCGGGGTCCATCTTCCCTCCGCTCAGTCTTCCCTGTACCTTCCAATGTTTTTCCTCCTTGCCCCTCGGCCTGCCGCCGTGAGACTGTGCCCTTCCCCACCCCACTCCATGCGCAGCCCTTCTCCCACATTTCCTCCTTGTCTATGTCAGTCTACCGCCTCCACCCCCCCCCCCCCCCCCCCACGCCTCACGTTGCAACCCACCCTTAGTCGAGCTTTGGAGTTTTGTTGCGGGAGTTGCGTGATGCCCACAGCACAGTGCTGTCCAGATATACACTGGTGTGTGGCACTGAGGGGGAAGGAGACCCCTGTGCCCCCAAGCCAGGGGCAGTACGATCCGAGACGGTGAGGTAGGAGGGTCCAGGAGGGTTCATGGGTCCAGCAGCACGGTGCTGTCCATGAAGACCGGCACGAAGGTGGAGGGCAGAAACCAGTCTGACCCAGCAAAGTGCTATTCAGCGCATCAGCAGGAGCGCAGCACGATGGCAAGTAGGCTTTGCACGTTGCATGCACCTCAATGTCTGGTGAACTGAGGGCTCTCTTGTGCACACTTTTATCAATCGTTTTTGACGCTGACGTAATTTCCCGTTGGTGGAATGCAAGATTGGAAGGCCTGATGGGATTCTGGTGGACAGCTGTTTAATGAATATTCATGAGATGCAAATGCCATTGGCGCCGCCGGTCAATGGAAGGGTGACGGCAGCACGGTAGCATTGTGGATAGCACAATCGCTTCACAGCTCCAGGGTCCCAGGTTCGATTCCGGCTTGGGTCACTGTCTGTGCGGAGTCTGCACATCCTCCCCGTGTGTGCGTGGGTTTCCTCCGGGTGCTCCGGTTTCCTCCCACAGTCCAAAGATGTGCAGGTTAGGTGGATTGGCCATGATAAATTGCCCTTAGTGTCCCTTAGTGGGGTTACTGGGTTATGGGGATAGGGTGGAGGTGTTAACCTTGGGTAGGGTGCTCTTTCCAGGAGCCGGTGCAGACTCGATGGGCCGAATGGCCTCCTTCTGCACTGTAAATTCTATGATCTATGATCTATGAACACGCCATTGGGAAAATTGCAAAGAGATTTCCGACTATTTGGCTTCTGTCAGATTCACCCACGCCCGCCCACCCGTCACCATGCATGGTGGATTGGGATAATTACGCCCATCGAAAATATTTCACCTCTTTCGATAAATATTCACAACAAACGTCTCGCCTCTTCCTGCTGCAAGGAATTTTTGTGGATTGAGCTGGTCATCTTGGGCACAATTTAAACTGGTGCTCAAAGTAATTCTCAATGCAATATGACAGAACATCAAATCTAGAGCATTGCAATTCTCCTGAACTAAACTGACTGTATCTGTAGTTGTAATGAAAGGATTATTCTTAATCTGCCAAAACTCCAGCCTTCCTCAAAAGAAATCTTTAATTAAGGCATTCACTGTGTTTTGTTTTATTGAGAGTTCATAATCAAATTGGCCTGTTGAGATGGAGAAACTGAGTTTGTGAAATATGGAGGGAAATGGTTAAGGTAATAAGATGCAAATCACCTTACTACAGCAACAAGGGAGAGCAAGGAAAAATAAACTCTTCAAGAACAAATTGTGCCTTGAGTATAGTAGCAAGTAAGTGGAAAATATTCCTAGTGAAATAACATTTTAAATCTCCAGAGTCTAATTGCCAATCTATTTCAGAAATACCTCAGACAAACTTTCCCTTATTGACAGAAGGGGATTGGTCAGTCTATTACTAGTTAAAACAACTTTCCACTCTAAGTGGATTGGAAGACACTGAAAAAATGGCAGTAGAGTTGCAATTAACCTTTTAAGCCCCAGCAAACTACCAAAAGATACATTTGCCCTAAATGCCCCTCTCCATTATAAAACAGCAAAAATATTGTGCATTTCTCTATCAACATAATTTGGTACTAAATTAATTATTGTTGCTTTTATGTTTTCACCATGTTTGAACAAAATGTAAAAAAGCATGAGAAAATACTGCAATATGCTGGCAAGTCAGTGTTAAATAAAAATCATTGCACTTCAGAATTGGGAAAATCTGTAGAACCTACTACTAAAACAAAAGATTTCAGATTGTTAAATCTATCACTCATATAAATATCACTGCATGTCACAGCCCAACACCACCTTGTATATAAGCATTTTCCCTATTTATTTACGATTAAGTATTTCTATTCACCTTACAGAGACCATGGCCTGTACTTTAGCTTGGAGGCAGATTTTTACAATAATAATCTTTTCTTTTTCTTTTTTTAATATAAATTTCGAGTACCCAATTCATTTTTTCCAATTAACGGGCAATTTAGCGTGGCCAATCCACCGAGCCTGCACATCTTTGGGTTGCGGGGGTAAAACCCACGCAAACACGGGGAGAATGTGCAAACTCTGCATGGACAGTGACCCAAAGCCAGGATCGAATATGGGACCTCGGCGCCGTGAGGCAGCTAACCCACTGCGCCACCGTGCTGCCCCATATAATAATAATCTTTATTAGTGTCACAAGTAGGCTTACAGTAACACTGCAATGAAGTTACTGTGAAAAGCCCCCAGTCGCCACACTCCGGCGCCTGTTCGGGTACACTGAGAGGGAATTCACAATGTCCAATTCACCTAATAAGCCCGACATTCAGGACATGTGGGACGAAACCGGAGCACCCGGAGGAAACCCATGCAGACACAGGGAGAATGTGCAGACTCCGCACAGACAGTGACCCAAGCCGGGAACCAAACCTGGGATCCTGGCGCTGTGAAGCAGCAGTACTAACCACTGTGCTAGCATGCAGGTTCTGCATAGAAGGTCTGTTCTGAGGTTGGGGAACGCAGAAATATGGGTTTTCGGAACATCCAGCAATTTTTAACTGTGAGACGTGTTTAAGTTATTGCCTGCCCACAGCTGGCCTGTCAAGCTGGAAAGCCTACAACACAGGCCGCAGCTGATTTGAGTTGAGAGCAGGCAGGTCACCAGGGGAGGTTCCAATTGTAGTTGAGGAAGTGGGTAGAATTACAGAAGCTGTGATCTAATCTGGGGCTGCAATCATGTTGTGGGAGTGGTCCAAGTGTGGGGACAGTAGGCCGACTGTGAGGGTGGGTGTCCGATGGTGGCTGGGCAGTCCAATTGTAATTTAGGGCATCCTATGGTGGGTGCAACAAAGCACGAGGCAAAACACTCCTATTCCTACTAGCCCACACGCAGTGCTGTAAAGGCACTTACTTCATAAATTCCGGCCTTCTCACTTATCACTTGTCGGATTTCCTGAGACCTGTGAATCGAGGCTGACATGAGTTAATAATAGACTGACTGTTAAAATGTAGGCACACAAGTTTATTACACTTTTTAAATGACCAATCCACCTCACATGAGTGGATTGGCTAGCTGCTCTTGTCCCACCTTTGTTAAAACTAGGAGTGAGCAGATTTGTGTTGCGTTCCTGTTACAGGATTTTTGAATTTTAATTTCTGATGCCATCCCACCCACGCATTTTTGGGAGTTTGGATTTAGCTGCCTGGTTTCAATGGTGAAGGCACCTTAAAAAAAACCAGAGTGAGCATTATCGTCCAGTATCAAATCAAATAGGGACTGTTTAGCACAGGGCTAAATTGCTGGCTTTGAAAGCAGACCAAGGCAAGCTAGCAGCACGGTTCCATTCCCGTAACAGTCTCCGTGACTAGGGGCTTTTCACAGTAACTTCATTTGAAGCCTACTTGTGACAATAAGCGATTTTCATTTCATTTCATTTCATGTGCACCCGAAAATTAAAATAATCTGCTTCACATGACTGGTTATTTTCAATCTAATTCAGGTAGTTGAATTGGAAGTGAATATGTTTCTCTTGATTGGCTATCATCGCCTCGTCACCAGACTTTTGTAACAACACAATGCACATGCAAGGCGATGTAAACGAGGTGGAGCACTTAGCTCATGTAAATTTGAATTCACAAAGTGTTGGCTTTGCAGATGCAGAGAGGTTGCAGCCTTGTCTATCTCACCCTCCTCACTGTAGAATACACTGTGGTTGTAAAGCAACCACTTAGGAAACAGCACAAGTCTATTGGCCCCATTGAGCCCTCCCTTCAATGGGCCATAACTAATCTGGACTGTCACGGACTCTCCCAACTTATTTAGCCTCGGAGGAAGTTGAATAACCACAAGCAACCAATTCATGAAAAAAAACTGTGAAATGTCTCCCTAACCTCCAAAGCCAATTGAGCAGGCAACCACATTACTGTATTCGAGTTAGGCCAGATGATGCCCACATGCTTTAAACAGTGCTGGAGCAATGCTCTTCAAAAGAAACCTAGAGGAAGCAATTGTTATGATCAAATTATTCTGACCTGGTTTACGAAGGTATTACTGCCACAAGTACTGTGGGCATGTATGTAGTTGGGGCATTAATTTAAATTCCTCACAATTATGTGCAGTACCCTTGCTGTAAAAGTGAATTATTTTCAAAAACTTGATAATTCATGCACCAAATATAAAAACAAATATATTTTGTGCTCATACCTATTTAAAAAATGGAGTTATTGGGCATCGAAAAATGACATCTGATTACCACATCATTTTGAGATTACAAGTACTTTGAATAATTAGTTGATTGAAAACAGGAAATCATGGGAGTAATTCATTAGCACCTGATGCATAAATTTATCCTTTATCTTTCGAGTACTGATGGATTTTTTGTGCTAATCCAGAATTATTTGCTGATAATTAATTATTAAATACAGAAAATATGTGCAGTGTACATTAGATAAACGTCTTTTTTTGGAATAGTTTAATCTGACATTAAGGTAAATCATATTTTCCAATAGATATGCAGAGAAGGTGATCACTTGGCACCTAATTGTCTATATCAAGGCTTCTGGTCCACACATGCCTCCTCCTGCTCTAATTTATTTCACCCTATTTCCTTCTGTTCCTTTCCTCAATAAGCTTTGCGCAGGAGCAATGGGAGAGAACACTTCCTGAGTGAGACACAGCCATAGTGAGTGTGGGTATCAGGGATTTGGAGCACAGTGGGAATTTGGTGCAAAGGGGTAAAAGTAGCTTTTTTTTCTTTGCTTTCTAACTTTTCAAATCTTCAGGGACAGGCCTTGCCCTGCTGCAGCAGTAGAGGCTACAAGGGAGAGAGCTGATTGGTAAGTCGTGGGCGAATTCGGGTACATAGTCACTACTTTTATCACTTATAGTCTGTAAGATCTTTTGTGGTTTATACTTTGCAAGGGTTATAATCTGTAGTCACAAGGATCAGGGAATAAGGGCCCTAGAGATTTGGATATAGTCTGATATTAAGCATCTCCAAAGCTTTACTTAAAGGAGTAAATTATGGCAGGAGAGCTCCAAGCTATGATATGCTGCTCGTGCTCCGTGTGGGAAGTCAGAATATTTCCAGTGCCCGGGGCCAACATGTGTGAAGGAAGTGTGTCCAACTGCAGCCTCCTGGAAACCTGGGTTTCAGAGATGGAACGGTGGCTGGGGACACTGTGGAGCATCCGCAAGGCAGAAACTATCATGGATATCATGTATAGAGAGGTGGTCACACCGCAAGCTAAGAGTCGACAGGCAGGAAGGGAATGGGTAACCACCAGGCAGAGCAAGAGGACTAGGCAGGGAATCACATGTGGCTAATCCCCTTCAAAATAGATATACTGCTTTGGATACTTTTGAGGGCAATGGCCTCTCGGAAAAGCACTACCAGCCAATTTTGTTGCGCCATGATTGGCTCTTCTGCAAAGGGGAGGAGTAAAAAGTGTGGGAATGCAATATTTGTGGAGGAATAAATTGCAAAATGAATAAATAGGCATTTCTGTGGCCACAAACGAGACTCCAGGAAGAGTTCTCTCTCTGGTGCTAGGGTCAAAGATGTCTCAGACTGGCTACAGGACATTCTGAAGGGGGAGGGTGAACAGCCAGTGGCCGTGGCACACATCATAGGTAAAATAAAGGGATGAGGTCCTTAAAAGCCGAATATAGGAAGTTGAAAAGTAAGATCTCAAAGTTAGTGATCTCAGGGTTACTACCAGTTACACGTGCTAGTCAGAGTAGAAGTAGCAGGATATATTGGATGAATACGTGACTAGAAAGATTGTGAAATGGAGGGGTTTGATGGGTCGAATGGCCTCCGTCTTCATTGTAGTGATTCTATGATAACATATTAAAAGTAATATTCAGCTTCAGAGTGAGAAATGTGGGTTGGAAACAACTGTGTTTAACTTATATATAGGGAATTACAATGAAATGAGAATAGATTTCGCTAAAGTGGACTAGGCAGATAGATTAGCAGGAAAGTGAGGAAACAAGCAGTGGCAGACATTCAAGGAGGTCATTCATGACTCTCGGCAAAAATATATCCCAGAAAGGAGGAAAGATACTAAGAAAGGAAAAAATCAACCACAGCTAACCAAGGAAGTTAAGGAGAGTTCTAAGTTGAAAGAAAAAGCATGCAAGAAGGCAAAAGTCAATGAAGATTGGGATAAATTCAGAATCCAGCAAAGGAGGACCAAAAAGATAATAAAGAGGGAGAAAATAAACTATGAGGGCAAACTAGTGAGGAATATTAAAACTGACAATAAGAGCTTCCTTAAACGTTTAAAAAGTCAGAGAGTGGCCAAAGTGAACGCAGGCCCTTTAGAAAATGCACTTGGAATGATGGTTATGGGGAACAAGGAAATGTCAAAGGAATTGAACAAATATTCTGCATCAATCTTTATGGTGGGCGATACTCCGAACATCCCATTAACACTAAGGAATATGGGGGAGCAATTAAATACCATCACCATCACTAGAAAAGTAATATTAGACAAACTAAAAGGGGCTAACGGCAGATAGGTCCCCTGGTCTTGATGATTTGCATCGTAGGATCTTACAATTTACAGTGCAGAAGGAGGCCATTCGGTCCATCGAGTCTGCACCGGCTCTTGGAAAAAGCACCCACTTTAGCTCACACCTCCACCCTATCCCCATAACCCAGTAACCCCACCTAACCCAAGGGCAATTTAGCATGGCCAATCCACCTAACCCTACACATCTTTGGACTGTGGGAGGAAACTGGAGCACCCGGAGGACTACTTCCTAAACAAAGTAGCTACAGAGATGGTAGATGGATTGTTTGTAATTTTACAAAAATCCTTGGATTCTGGAGAAGTATTGGAGGATTGGAAAACTGCCAATGGCACCCCTATTGAAAAAGGGAGAAAGGCAAAAAGCGGGTAACTATAGGCCAATTCGCCTCATATCTATTGTTGGAAAAATGTTGCAATCAATTATTAAGGAAGTAATAGCACAGTTGTAAAATTATAATCCAATCAAGCAGAGTCAGCATGGCTTCATGAAGGGGGAATCATGTCTGACTAATTTATTGGAGTTTTTTGAGGAAGCCTCAATCAGAGTGGAGGGAAGCCAGTAGATGTGATGTAAATTGACTTCCAGAATGTAGTCGACAAGGTACCTCACAGAAGGTTAAATCATAAGATAAGAGTCCGTGGTATTGGAGGTAGTATATTGACATGGATAGAGAAGTGGCGAATAGGCAGGAAACTGAGTGGGGGCAAGAGGTTCTTTTTTAGGTTCGCTATCTCTAACCAATGGAGTTCCACAGAGATCAGTGCTGAGACCGCAACTGTTTACAATTTATATTAATGGCTTGAAGGAAGGAAGCGAATGCACTGTAGTCAAATTTACAGACGTCACAAAAATAGGTGCAAAGACAAGTTGCGAGAGGGATACAAACAGTTTGCAAAGAGATATTGGTAGGTTAAGTAAGTGGGCAAAAAGTTGTCAGATGGAATATAATGTGGGAAAATGTGAAGTTGTTCATTTTGGAAGGGAGAACAAAAGAACAGTATTATTTGAATGGAGAAAAACTGCAGAAAGCTGCAACACAAAGGGATTTGGGGGAACTTGTTCATGAAACGCAGGAAGTTAGCACACAGGTGCAGCAGGTAATCAGGAAGGCTAATGCAATGTTGGTCCTTATTTCAAGGGGGTTGGAGTATCAGAGTAGGGAAGTCTTGCTGCAACTGTATAAGGTACATTTGAGACCACATCTGGAGTACTGGGAGCAGTTTTGGTCCCCTTATTTAAGGCAATATATTATTTCATAGAGGTAGTTCAGAGAATCGGATGATTGGTCTTTTGGTCTTCCAAAGACTTATTCACTTCAACTGTTCCCCGTGATCACGAGTTCTATCTTCGGACAATGTTCTAACTGTTCTACCTCTGCGTGAAGCAGTTTCCCCTGAATTATTAATGGGAATTTCTCTCCACCCATGCAAACTTAGATGCTTAAAATGTTCTGTGAGTATTTTGACAGCCTTGTATTATTATCCACTTTGCAAATAATCGCAATTTTGATGCAACACAAGGATCATTGCTGTTTAGAAAAATGCTATAAATTCAAGATTACATTGCACCCACTGATACCTGCAAATGAAGCAATAAATTACTACTACAAATATGAATTATGTATTAAAATACCAAGTTGCATTACCATGTGAAGGCACAGTCCACCTTGTGAACTCAAACCATGGGAAAGTTCTCAATATTGTTACACACAAGGTCCATGGCTGCAATTTACGAGCAGGTATTGTTGCCTTCGGTGGGTGGGTTAAATCAAAATGGTCCTTCCGATTGCACAGTTGGCCTATCTCCTTGCATTGTGTGTTAACCCATTGCAGGTTATGCAGAATCAAAATCAGAAGACAAACAGAGCTTTCCTTAAAAGCCATTTGTTAAGCACACTTTAGGTATAAACTTTAGTCTTCGGTATAGAGCATGCCAAGGGCTTAGATACTTGCCCTTCACTTTCTTCCATGCGTTTGGGCACGTGTTGTCAATAAAAATGTATCCCCGGCACTTTCTTAGCTATTGCATTCTCAACAGAGATATATTGCTCAATTGCGCTTCCACAAATATTTGAAACTCATTCGCCTCACATGAACTTTAAACTTCTCAGATTGTGTTAACTCATCGAATTTAATGCCGCATATATAATAATAAAATGCCACCTGCGCTTCCACGTAATGCAACAAAACTTTTGTAATCTTCTTTGTACTTATCTGTAAAGATGCTTATATAATTATATTACTATGTACACATGCAGGTGTTTGCAATCCATTCCTCTGATGATAATTTTGAAAGGCCCGTTCCTGTTGGATGTTGCGACATAAGCAGTTACAGATTGTCTGATGGATATTATTAATTTATAACCAATATAATTTCTGAGATAGACATCTTCAGGTGTCTGAAAATGACTTCCAATTCTTATGTCCATCCTTGCAGTGGGAGAGGTTAGGTGTTAATGTTTAGCAACAGGATGATTTTATTATTACCATCTGCCACGGAGAATAGATTCATTCGAATTGATTGGCACAGCCACAAGGAAGCTGTTGTTTCCAAGTCTATAAATGTTTATTTTTCCAAAAATTTTGGTGTTTAACTGCAGCGGTGGGAGCCTGAAGCAGGAAATATCTGACCGTAAAACGTGGCTGAATATGACAGTACATAGCGTACCCAGTACGACTTTGGTGTGAGAACCAATGGCACACAATACACTTTACTCGCTGCAGGAGATTCTAACTCAGCGAGCATCTTTAAAACCTTCCTTTGGCAGCTTTTGAATGTACCTAACAGGAGAGAAAAAAGAGCAAATATTATCTTCAGGGCAACATTATTGTCGCAGTTCTTTCAGGCCAAAACACGTAAATGAAAGAAAAAGGGAATTAAATTTGATTTTCTGAAAACAAACTCAAAGTGAAAACTTAGAAATAAAATACACCATGATTTCTGTTTTTTTTTAATAATCCTGTAAAATACACCATGATTTCTGTTTTTTTTTGTAAATCCTGTGCTGTGCACTGGTTGCAGAGTCATTGCAAAACAAAATGCTGGATTCTCTGATCTCCCTCATGTTTCTCGCTGTTGGCTGGCGCCACATCATTGGGAAATCCGCGAGCAGGGATGTGCTACCAGTGGGAACAGAGAATCTTGGCCAACATCTCTTCACAAGCGTCTATTTTATTTAGTTGTGCTCTCAGAGTTTGCGTAGGTCTGGCAAAACCAATCAATTTTGAGCACGGTTGCATGCTGGTGAGTTACATGTCCAACAAACTCATTTCCGTTACCTTGGATTCCCACGTGACTCTCATTGAACACAGAACATAGAATTTACAGTGCACAAGGGTGCCATTCGGCCCATCGAGTCTGCACCGGCCCTTGTAAAGAGCGCCCCACTTAAGCCCTACACCTCCGCCCTCTCCCCGTAACTCAGTAACCCTAACTAACCTTTTTGGGCACTAAGGGCAATTTAGCATAGCCAATCCACCCAACCTGCACATCTTTTGGACTCTGGGCGGAAACCAGAGCACCCGGAGGAAATCCATGTAGACACGGAGAACGTGCAGACTCCGCACAGACAGCAATCCAGCCGGGACTCGAACCTGGGACCCTGGCGCTGTGAAGCAACCGTGCTAACTACTGTGCTACCGTGCTGCCCACTTTAACTTCACCTGAAAGACGTCTTTGGGGTTTTGAACAACGAGGCGCTCTCCAAAGATACACCATTATTGCAAAGTAAGGAAGTTTTTTTTCCATTGGCAAATTGAAAGCCACCTTTCAAATTAACGTATGGATAAAAACAGGACCCAGGTTCATAATTTTCTCTAAGAATGACTCTAATCCATTGTTGAAGCAGAGTCCATTAATTATTTTAAAAGAGGGTGAGTTTGTTGGACAGAGGGATGTTAAAGTAATAGGGGAACAAGCAACTAAACACATGAGGAATGACCAGTGAGATTTGATGGCTTGTTTCTATGCTGTTGCAACTCTAGATTCAGTAATAGGACTTTATGACTTTGATTTGTGGAAGGGATCTGATGGTGATATTCCTTCTTTTATTTCGCAGAACAAATGAGCAGAGGGTTAATTGATGAGCTATGAGATTTATGGTTGTTAGCTTTAAGCCTAATAATCTAAGTCTATATAACCTTCCGTGGTGAATGTGAAATATTACTGATAGACTTTATTGAATGACAAACAGAAAATATTGGAAAAACTCCGCAGGTCTGCCATAACCTTCGGAGAGAGAAAATAGAGTTACCATTTTGAGACTGTATGACTCTTCCTCAGAGGTAAAGAGAGGTCGTAATGAGAAGGATTATATCCTGGATAAGAGAGGGTGGAGCAGCTGGAACAGAGTAGAAGGTTAGTGATTGGCGGGAGCTAGGAGAGGTTGCAACAAAGATGTGTTGGTTATTTGACAGATGAAGCGTTAATGGCAGAAGGTGCCACTGGTTGCATAAAGGTGAGACATCAGAATGTGTTAATGGGAGAAAAGAGATCAGTGGTCAAGGAAAGCAGAACTAAAGAATAACTGACAGATGGCTCGATGGGGGATATGTAAAACTGGTCAAGGTGGAGGAAAAAGGTCAGGTCTGCAGTTTTTGAACTCAAACGTTGGATGCTGAGGGCTGTAACATGCCTAATCGGAAGATGAGATGCTGCTCCTCCAGTGTGAATTGGGCTTCATCGGAATATCGTAGCCGGTCAAGGATGGGCATGTCGGAACGAGAGCAAGACGCTGAGCTGAAATGGACAGTTGGGACAGGAAGGGTGGAGTCATGTTTGTGGATGGAGTGAAAATGTTCCGCAAAGGCATCACCCAGTTGGTGTTTAATCTGCCCAATGCAGAGGAGACCATTTAGGGAGAAGTAGATCAAATTGAAGGAGATGCACGTGAAATGTTGCTTCACCTGAAAGGAGTCTTTGGGGTTTTGAACAGTGAGGAGTGAGGAGGTAATGGGGCAGGTTTCCACCCTCTGCGATTGCATGGGAAGGTGTGTGGAAAAGGGTGAGGGTGATGCAGGAGTGGACCAGGGTGTCATGGAGGGAGTTGTCCCTGTGGAATGCTGACACGGGGGTGAGGGAATATGTGTTCAATGCCTGGAGTTGACAGAAATGGTGGAGGATGATCCTTTGAATGCAGAGAATGGTGTGGGTCAGGAGAGACCCTGTCATGGTTCTGGGAGGGAAGGGTAGGGGGTGAGGGAAGGTGCAGGGAATGGGTCGAACCTGGTTGAGTGCCTGTCAACCACAGTGGGGGGAAAGCTTGGTTAAGGAAAAACGCAGACCTGACAGAAGTGCCATTTTCGAAGGTGGCATCATCAGAACTGATGCAATGGAGGCAGAGAAACTGGGAGATTGGGGTGGAGTCCTTAGGAAGCAGGGTGTAAGGAGCTGTAGTCGAGGCAGCTTGTGGTAGTTGATGGGCTTGTAATGAATATTGGTGCTCAGTCTATCATCAGAAATGGCGATAAAGAGGTCTAGGAAGGGAAGGGAAGTGTCGGAGATGGACCATGTGAAGGTGAGAGAGTTGTGGAAATTGGAAGCAAAATCGATAATTTTTTCCAGGTCCAAATGAGAGCATGAAGTTGCACTAATGCAATCATCGATGTAATAGAGTAAAAGTTATGGTAGAGGCCCTGAGTAGGACTGGAATAGAAGCTGTTCCACATAACCCACAAATAGATAGGCATAACTGGAGCCCATGGCTACACTGTTTATTGCAGGAAGTGAGAAAAGTTAAAGAAGAAATTGTTGAGTGACAGAACAAGTTCAGCCAGGTGGAGGAGAGTGATGGTCGATGGGAATTGATTGGGCCTTTGCTCATGAAAGAAGCAGAGAGCCCTAAGAGTCTCCTGGTGGGGTCTGGAGGTTTAAAGGGATTGGATGTCAATTGTGAAGAGGAGGCGGTTATGATCAGGAAACTGGAAATTGTTCATATGACATAGAGTATTAGAGGAATCGCGAATGTAGGTGAGACGAGAATGGACAAGGAGAGAGAGAATGAAGTCGAGATGGGACGAAATTAGTTCTATGGAGCAGGAATAGGCTGACACAATGGGTCTATTAGGGTGGTCCTATTTCTGGATTTTGGAGAGGTGGTAGATGTAGACTGCGTGGGTTCGGAGACCATGAGGTTGGAAGCTGTGGAGGGAAGATGTTCAGAGGCGGTGAAGTCAGTGGACAAAACTCTCCGCGTTACGCCACTGGTTGCGGAGTTCTCAGTGAGGTGGAGAATCCAGGGGTAGTGAAAAAAATGGAGCGCCAATCTGTTTCCGATGCTCTAGCCAAAGCTGCCATCGGGATCGAGGTTCATGTCCTGTGCCAGCGGGAGGATGCGAAAGGATCCGAATGCCCCATTTGATCCACTTAGCGGGACGGGCACTGTATTCTCCAGGCCCGCATGATTCTCCAGTCTCTGGACTAGGAATCATGTGGGCGGGAATCAGTACAGGTCCTGACAAGCGTGACCCTGACATGATGGGCCAAAGGGGAAACACATTTTGGGAGTTTGCCCCCAAATTCCATCCGAGGGACACTCTCCCATGGCTTCAGCAAGAGTACAGTGCTTACAATGTCAGCATAGGAGTACAGCATCGTGTACAGGGCAGGGAAGGAAAATACTAACCCTAGACATGTTAAGTTGTCTCCCTTTACTGGATTTGCCAACCCAGATAGTGTGTCTTCCCGAGATGATTTTCTTACTAGAGACTTCCCAATCTCCAGTGAGCGCTGAACAAATTAAGCAGTGACAGACAGAGATCCTATTATGTCACTAGTTAAAAGATGTATGATGTAAGGATGGCCATTTATCTCAGAAGATGGTGGGTTGAAGCCTTATGTGAGGTGCAAAGACGAGTTATGTGCGCAGGGGGTTCGAGAATGGTTGTTCCACATTTGCAAGTAATGGTTGAAATTCACGAGGCTCATCCAGGTGGCTCTAGAATTAAAAAGTCTATCCACGTTCTATGTTTGGTATCCTAATATGGACCAGGATTTGGAGATCAAAAGTGAAATCCTGTTCTGCACATCAATCTAACCAGAAGATGGTGCCACTTAACACTATTACATCATTGAGTGTAGCCTGATCGTCCTTGGTCAAGAATTCATGTGGATTTTCCAGATCCTTTCATAGGTCACATGTTTTTAGTCATCATGGATACACATTCCAAGTGGTTAGAAGTATACATCATGAACAGCATTACTGCTCCCAGTGCCAGAGAGAAGCTCCACCAAGTCTTGGCAGCTCATGGGTTACCGGATTCTCTCGTTTTTGATAATGGTACAACATTTACGAGCAAGTTATTCCAAGCGTTGATGCAAAGGAATGGAATACACCATGTGCATGGCACACCTTTTCTGGATCTCTGTCTGTCCACTGCTTAATTTGTTCAGCACTCACCGGAGATTGGGCAAGTCTTTAGTAAGAAAATCGCCTCGGGACGATTATCTGGGTTGGCAAATCCAGTAAAGGGAGACAATTTAACACGTCTGAGTTAAGCATTTTCATCCAGATACAACTGGTTTGGCAGAGCGAGCTGTTCAGACATTAAAGGAAGGGCTGAAGAGGATGGTAGGTGATACTTTAGGGACCAAACACTTGAAGTTCTTATTTCAATATCATATCACACCACAAACAACTACGGCATACTCACCAGCTGAAATATTGATGGGCAGAAGACCAAAGTCTCACCTGGATATGCTACATCCAGATGTCCAGACAAAAGTGGGAAGGAGACAAGAAAAACAGAAGGAGAGACATGATTATCATGCGAAGGAAAGATGTTTTACCTGAATGATTGCGTCTACATCAGGAATTTTGGCAGTAACCAACATTGGCTACCTGAAGTTATTCTTACCCAAAGTGAGCCAGGATCTTTGGTAGTGAAATTGAACAAGTTGTTCACAGGCACCAATATTTATATTCGTCTACACCATGACTCCGAGACATCAAAAGTTCCAGATACCATAATAGAAGCAAATGCGGCGGTGGAAATTAAAAAATAAGTGGTTCCTGGTGTACCAGGACTTCCAATGGACTCTACTTCAGGAGAGGGATGTTCATGCTCAGATACTCAACCTGCTCCTGTACCCACAAATTCAGTTGAACTAAGTCAAGCATCACCAGAGTTGATGGAAATCTCCAGTGGCACTGCAAAGTTGATGGCGTAGTCGCAAAGCTCTTGAATGGCTGACATATAAATGAGGCATTCATTTAATTGTATTTCTGTCTCAGAGTGTTATTATTATGCATCTTCGTATTTAAATCCATTGCTGATATCATCAGTAAGTTCTGTGATGTCATGAATTGTTGTTATCTGTGTATATTTGTATTTAAATGTTGTTAGTTCTAATTCTACTCTTACTGTTTTTTGCTAGCTGCTCCCATTTTTGAGACTGTCTGTATTTTAAACTTTGTTATTTTTATATATTAATGTAGATTGGCACTATTTTTTTCAATTTAGAGTACCCAATTAATGGATTTACATTATTTTTTTCCAATTCAGGGGCAATTTAGCGTGGCCAATCCACCTATCTTAAACATCTTTGGGCTGTGGGGGTGAAACCCACGCAAATACGGGGAGAATGTGCAAACTCCACATGGACAGTGACCCAGAGCCGGAATCGAACCTGGGGCCTCGGCGCCATGAGGCAAGATTAGCTTTATTTATTAACTTTATGAACCAAAGTGTTTCGACTACCTTTTTGTGGTCCATTTACCACAGTTTCCTTCTCTTTTCAATGCATGATTCTGGAGAATCATGGAGCCTGTCAAGGTAGCATTTCTACTCATTTTAATGGAGCATCAGCAGAGACAGAGGAGGTGCCACTGTACATGGCCAGGATCAGTGCCCTGCTGAGATGGGGAGCCTGGGCCCTTAGCTGCACAGGCAGCAACACCGAAGAGGGAACAGCCCCATATGAGACTGTACCTGTCAAGGGCCTTCAGACGTCGGGCCGGCTATCTTCAGATGTCAGAACCACTGTGTCAGAGAAGACCATGCCTGTGCCAGGTGACAGTGGACCACCTTTACCAAGTCCGGCAAGAGCAGGCGCCACATGGGATGGGAGGACACCCACTGCCAGTGACCCTTAAAGTTACCGCCGTTCTGAACTTGTATGTCAGAGGCTTGTTTCAGGGCAACACCGGTGATCTGTTTGGCATCACCCAGTCAGGGAGGTTACAGATGGCCTCTATGAGAGACCACACATGTATATAAACTTGGACCAGGAGAGCTAAGATGCCAGGGCCATGGCTTCATCTGTTTAGCTGACATGCCCCGTGTGCAGGATTTGATAGACTGCACCTACATGGCCCTGTGGTCTCTATGGCATCATGCGGTGGGTTCTGCAGATGCTTAGTCCAATCCTGGATCCGCAGACTCTGCCATAGGTTTGGCAGGTGGTGCTTGATGAGGTGGTGAGTGAGATGCTCTGGATTCTGCGCTCTTTTTCTGCTGTTTACACTTAGCATCCATGTGTTCCACCCTAAGGTGCCACCTTCGCGGATCCTTCTTCTCCAGTTTGTGCATTCTAAGGCAAGTGGTTCCCATAGGTTGATGGGGATGTTACATTTATTTAGGCAGGCTTTCAGAGTGTCCTTGCAGCATTTCATCTGCCCTCCTAGTGATCGCATGCCATTGCGGAGCTCGGAGTAGAGCACTTGTTTTGGGAGTCTTGTGTGGGGCATGTGGGCAATGCGGCCTGCCCATCGCAGCTGGTCGAGAGTGACCAGTGTCTCAATACTGGAGATATTGGCCTGGGTGAGGATGCTCATGTTGATACGCAAGGCAGCTATTGCATCTCATGCGGCGGACCTCCTTCCAGATTGCGGTTAGAGTATACCCCGCCTCTGCTGCCCGCATCCAGACATCTGGTGTGGCTCCCTCAGTAAAACGCAGAGCTGGCTTCCATGCTGCCATACCCCTCGAATGGATCTGGAACAAGTGTTGGAAAGTTCTGGGGAGGAGTTTATGTGGATCTCCCCAGTGATTCCACTGATTGACTTTCCCCGGGACGAGCAGATCAGCAGAAGGGCGCCTGGAGCGTGGCGCAATTCTCATGGGGAGAAAAACTTTTGTTAAAGTGCCGCAAGATTCTGTGAGAAATCAGCTGACTGGTTTTTGCGTTGGAACTGACACTTTGCCATTCTTTGGTAAGATTCCTCCCTAGGTTTTGCAGTTAAGAGCTTATTTGTGTGCTGCGTTAAATGCCTCATGTCTGTCACGAGCCTTTGTAGACTTTATTATCGATTGCCGATCATCATAAATAACAACCCACGACATTTCTCAAAATGCATTTGATGTGTGTCAGTTGATCAATATGGTGGCTGGTCACATGATTTGATAATGATCTGAGGGATCAAGGTTAGTAACCTTCGACATGCAGGAGGCGCATACTTAATAATCAAGGAAGATTTAGATTTTGCTCACGACAAATTAAGAGTGATTGCAAATTGTTGTCTCATATGCATATTAATATTTGTAATAGTTTCTTCTTCTCCTCACACAATTTCCCCAAATAGGTATGACAGTGATTAATTATTAAGTTGCGTTATACCTATCTGTACTCGTTGGAGTTTAGAAGGATGAGGGAGGGGGGATCTCATTGAAATGTACAAGATACTGCGAGGCCTAGATAGAGTGAACGTGGAGAGGATGTTTCCACGAGTTGGAGAAACTAGAACCTGAGCCCACAGCCTTGGACTGAAGGAACGATCCTTTCAAACTGAGATGACGAGGAATTTCTTCAGCCAGAGGGTGGTGAATCTGTGGAACTATTTGCCGCAGGAGGCTGTGGAGGCCTAGTCACTGAGTGTCTTTAAGACAGATATAGATAGGTTCTTGATTAATAGGGGGATCAGGGGTTGTGGGGGGAAGGCAGGAGAATGGGGATGAGAAACATATCAGCCATGATTGAATGGTGGAGCAGACTCAATGGGCTGAATGGCCTAATTCTGCACTTATGTCTTATGGTCTTATAGCAGTCTTCAAAAATCCCAAGGATCTAATGTTATGCTTGGCAATGTAATCTAAATAAGACAGTATTACCTGTGTATTGTTAACAGCAGTAGTAGTCAAGGATGAACGAAGCCCAAATGCCGAATGATGGAATAACTATGCTTCTCAACCAGTGCCCAGTTTTCTATAAAATCGGCACTATTTTTTAAATTGTATGTGTTTGAGAATGACAGTGATCAACACAACGTGCTTTGAATTTTATTCTTTTTAGGCAAGTGGTTCGAAGCAATTGATTTTATTCAACCAACACTGGGGGAAAAGCGGCAGCAGCGGCATTGACACGTGATGACAACGGATACAGGAAGGGCACATAAAAACCTGCATCAATCTAGCATCGAAGAGCTGCGTAATTCTCAAGTAGAAAGATGACGACATTGTTGTATTTTAAAATTTGGAATAACACAAGCTGCCACTTGGTGTAGTTTTGAGTAAAAGATGCTCCAGACTTTGAAGTGAGTTCAATGTGTTCTATTGAACTATTAGCACAGTTCTCAATGAGTTTGACTCTGCTAATCTAAATGTAGTAACTCAGTCTGACTGAACCAGCCTTGCTCTAAGCCACGTGCTGGGGCGTGATGCTGAGCATACGCCCTGTCTCACTCTGTAGATGTTGGTCTGTGGAAAGAGGCGGGGTGTGAGTGCCTCATCCCTTTTAGAGTGAGATACCACCCCTGAGTGTCCTGACTGCTCATTGGTCGTGTCCTATTCTATGTGTTCATTAGCTGCATGTTCGCATATCATGACAGACATAAAAGATTAATCTGCTGCACTGCCATGGGCTGGCACAGTGTCACACTTGCTGGTGAAATCTTTGAGTAAAGTGCTACTGGTTCTATGTTGGAGGGGTGCGGTTTTAATCTACCAATATGAAGTCACGCTTCCTCACCATTGAGGGTGCAATTCATCTTATGCACAGGCTACAAAAGCTAGGCCCCACAGCAGCTACTAAAAATTCCTCCCAGCAACTACACCGCAAGCCATATCTGATATTCTTTGGATTTCCCCCCGAAACACTTACTCTAAAGACAACCAGATGTAAAAAGAGCAGGAGTGGAAACACTTGGAAAAACGATCACATGTTGTAATGTATTTTTTCAGGGGGAGGGGGTATGAAAAAGAAATTCCCTACTTGATGCTGTGCCAAGGGGTCCAGTTCGTTCCCTGTTGCAGGTAACTCTTCAAGTCTTAAGACAAAACATTTGTCGGTAGCCCCCTTTACAAGGCATTGAGTAATCTCATTTTACTCTCGACCTACCAGCTGGTCCCCATTAACGCGCAACATGCGAGTGCTTAAGAATTTATACCGGTCCCTGCAGATGAGAGATGAACACCCTGTCACTTTTAACAAGGGAGTGTCAGTTTATTTTCTTTTGCCTTGCAAGCCAGAAATGTCTTTGTACAGACAGAAACCTGTTTGGAGAAACACATGAGAGGGTGGCCAAAACTGCGAGTCAGCCTGAGAAGTTCCCTGAGTGATTGTTTCTCGCGTTTGGAAGCTGAGATCACAGAAGGAGGATTTTCCTCAAGCCATCACGATAAGCGACCGCGATAGTTGAGCTTATGAGGAACTCAAATTCTGCCAGCTATTTCCAAAAGCTGAGGATAAGTTTCACTTTCACTGCAGGCATGAGGCATTTATTAGCAGTGAGATTTATGGGGAGTTTTTATTTTTATTCATTCTCGGAGTGTGGGCAGGGTCAGCATTTATTAGCCATCCATATTTTCCCGATGAAAGTGATAGTGGGCCTGTTGCATGAAGTGCTGGAGTCTGAATGGCGTGGGACTGGAGTTATGTATAGGCCAAAACAGATTAGGATAGCAACTTTCTTTAAACCATTGAAAGATTAAGGATGCAATCGGTGGCAATTTTACTTGGTTTGCCCACTTCATATGGCTGGTGGCTGGGCCAATCGGCCAGGTGGGCTTCACATTTTTGCAACAAACATATTCCAGTGTGGGATAAAACGTCCATGGTGATATAAAACAAAATAAGAAGTTTGAGGGTTGAGGTCCAATGAGGTCTGCTGCCAGATGTTTGAATTTGCATTGTAGACACTATTTGCAGCATTTCTCCGAGCTCGTTTCATTTATATCCATAAAGGCCTCATCTTCTCAACTTTGCCCCTCAGCTGAAAATGGTGAAACACCGATTAAATCACCACCAGTCAGCTCTCTCTTCTCTCTCTCAAAGGGGAGTGCAGCACGGTAGCACAAGTGGATATCACTGTGGCTTCACAGCACCAGGGTGCCAGGTTCGGGTCACTGTCTGTGCGGAGTCTGCACGTTCTCCCCGTGTCTGCGTGGGTTTCCTCCGGGTGCTCCGGTTTCCTCCCACAGTCCAAAGACGTGCAGGTTAGGTGGATTGGCCATGATAAACTGCCCTTAGTGACCAAAAAGGTTAGGAGGGGTTATTGGGTTACGGGGATAGGTTGGAAGTGAGGGCTTAAGTGGGTTGTTGGGACACGATGGGCCGAATGGCCTCCTTCTGCACTGTATGTTCTATCCTCTTGGACTAAGGCAACTTTCATTTTCACTGCAGCCCCCAAAGGCACCTGTTAGCCTTCAGGTAGATACACTCCCACTCACTCTCACTTCACTTGGCACGCACTCTCTTCCCGTTCCTGCTTCCTCGCACTTCGCTTGGCACCCAATCTCTTCCCGCACCCCCTTCCCCACAGCCACCCCCCGCAGTGGTGAGCCTTTCTCAGTGCGCGTTTCACACAGGGTGCCAATTAATTGGCCAGCCAGCGTCTGATTCTGGTTACGGTCTGATCACAACTGGAAGCGCAAATTGCGTCGTTTTCGGGTCCCGCAGGTCACACAGGCCTGGCGAGCACAAGGTTGAGGCCCAGGAGCTTTCCAGGTTAGGAGGCCAGCTGGAATGGAGAATCTAGTGGGAGCCAAATCGTCGGAAATCCGCCGACATAAGAACACATTGTAATTCTCCCAATGGCAAGTTAATGGCAGGTCAGGCTTCCCATTGGCTGGTGGCATGAATGTGATTTGCATGCGTTTGCATCTCATGAATACTCACTAAAACAGCTAGCCTCTGGCATTCCATCAGACTTTTCAATCTTGCGCCATATCAGCGTGTATGTCGGAATAAGGCTGATTACCAAAGAATGGCAGCACACGTGCAATCTCAGTTTGCAAGAGACTTTGCGCTGAGTGCAACAAAACCTTTCTGCCATGTGTTTCACTGCTCCTGAGGCACTGTTCACCACTCTGTCAGGGCAGACCGGTTCCTGCTCTCCTTCTCCATGCCAAGTTGGTCTTCATGGACAGCACCTTGCTGCTGGACCCGTGGACCCTCCTGCATCACTGGCTCAGATCAGTAGTGTGCCTGTGTTTGGGAAGTAAACGGGTCTCATTCCTCCGCTACCACACACCAGCGCCTTTCCGGACAACCCTGTCCACCAGACCTCATGCAGCCATGATAACAAAAGTCAGAAGTTTGACTGGGGGGAGGAGTGTGAGGTGAATCCTGGGTTTGGGGGGGGGGGGGGTGTCCTGACGAAGACAAACAAGGGAGGGGGGAAAATGTAGAGGGTGGGCTGAGAAAATGGGGGGAGGAAGGGCCAGGGCTCACAATAGAAGGCAGAGCGGAAAGGAGGTGGATGAAGAAAACAACAATGGAAGGACCACAAACAAGAGGGCCAAAGGGATACCACATTGCTCATCAGAAGGGATTGCACAAAGGCACCAGCTGCGGTAGGTAGAGGTCCAACCGGGGCCTGGGTGCTTTGCAGGTGATGGGCTCAGGAGGCTGGTGGTTAACTTAAGGAACAGGCCTCTTCTTGAGGCTGCTCGCCTTTTCCCTGTGGGTTGATGGCATGATGCACTGTCTGATGAAGACAGGTGAGCTGGAGAGAGTGATATGACTGTGCTAAATTGGTATTTACGTATGGCGCACCAGCTGATGGCAGGCAGATGAATCAGCTGCCGATCCGCCAGGTGCCTTGGAGGGGATGTCACCTGTGCATAATTAATGAGGTTCCAAATGCATAATCTGGCGTGGGATCCCACTAATCTGGCCAGCTGGAAAGTCGCCTCCGGAGTTGCCCGCCACGGCCCCACAGTTTGCAATTAAATTCACAAACTACCAGAGTGAGATATCAGTCCAGGATTATCGACGCAGTGGCATTGGATTACGAGTCCGGTAACCCGACCACACTAAATGGTGACCCACTTTCAGGTCAATGTGCTCACTCTTCAGAGTCAATATCCATGTAAAAGATGTTCAGCTGGACTCTCCGTCGGCTGCATCCTCCGCCCCGCCGGCAGCGCGCACACGCCCATGCGTTTCCCGATAGGGAAATGGGAAAACCCCATTGGCCGGCTGCAGGGCACGGAGAATCCCGCTAGAGGCGGGAACGCCCCCGTGCCGGAAAACGGGGCTGGCTGGACGGAGAGTCCCACCCATTGAATTCATTTCACAATCGCAAACAGGAAATCATGAAAATACCAGCTCTCATTCTACCTGTGGAATCAAGAATAGTTTTTCTGCTCTCACAGTGAGCTTTTACACTGCTTGTCATGATTTATACCATTTCTGTGGAGAGGTGCCAATGGAAATAAAATTATTTCCATTGCTTAGGCAATACACGCACCAAGCATCGTTAAGCAGTTTCCTCTGAATCGGGCTGCAAAGCTGCTCATTAATATTATTTTCCTGATCTAAAATCAGTGTTACAAATACAACGTGTTTGAGACAGGACTGTAATTGGATAATTATCTTCACTGGTGAAGCAAATCACCGCTCACTCATCATTTATTTAATTAGCTTCAGTTTTGGAGATTTTACCAGATTCCGGTTACTTGCGTTAGTTTGTGTCAAGTCTACTGATTCAAAGCGCATCTATTTTTATGCCTTACTGGAATTTGCTCTCAAACTGATTTCGCTCTGCGTACTATGGCGCTGAACGTGGCACTTGCCAACTGTGCTTTGTTCTCTTTATTTATACTTGACTCATCAAACTCTTGTTTTACCTCTCCATTCTCTTTCAAACCAACATTTTTTTTAGCCCAGGTTTTGATCACCAGTCCTAACTCTCATGTGATCGATCTTGGGGTGCTTTAGGATATTCAGGGTGCGACCATATTGCAAGTTGTTGCAATTGTGTTGACACATAGGGTCACAATGCAATTCTTCTTGAAACTGAATTTTACTGAGAGCCCATTAAGGCTTCAGCAGGAACCAGGGAAGGTTTGGAAACAGTGTTTGCTGTCACTTCAGCTCACTCACAATGCTTTACTAGAGACAAGACTATTTCAAAGTTTGGACACTTGAAGCCATTATTACCCAATTTGAAAATGGCCTATCCAATAATCCTTTGTAATAAATGCAAGGAAAATATATAAGAGCTGACATCAAGGGCCTTGATTCAACAATGCTAGGAATTCCTTTACACGGCAAAACTACAAAGCAACAGCTCTTTATGTCACTCAATATCTGAATACCAAAGTGGAAAACTGGAGTCTGGAAGATCTTGTCAAAGCTGTTGATTTTCCTTTGATATCTTGAATGAGAATTCGGCTAATCTTGGCGACTTAATGCTTCAACATTTAAATGAATTTTTCTTTCAAAACCTGATGGATTTGCAACAGGATTTCTGCACCATATGCAAAGGAATAACGGACAAGGGCCCTGCAGTCTATTTTGGTGAATAGATATAAGTGAACACACTTGCTAAACTAAAGCTGTGCATTCTTATTAAATAAGGCGCTGCCCTTGATGCCTATGCAGGGCAGGTTCAGTGTGAATCCCGATAAAATCTGTTTGTCATGGCATGTGAAGAGATCAAACTACTGTCAACTGTCAAAGGCAGCTGTCTGACATGGATCAAATCATTTCTAGCAATGGTAGATTCGCTCAAGTCCCCCTCCTTGCCCTCTCTTCCCCCCCCCCCCCCCCCCTCTCCCCTCCCTGCCCCAAGGAGGGTTTGTGTTAAAAGGAACACATGTATTTGCCTTTCACATCTACAAAAAAGAGACTAAAGCTAGCTGTATATTTCGAGATGCACCATATTTCCTGGTGACCACCTGAAGGTCTGACTGCATTATCACAGCCATCTGCATTTGTCTCGACAATACACACCGCAGACCCGGTTACGTGAGGGAACTGTCTTTGGGGTTTCATTTGGGTTGATCCAATCTGAGTGCAGCCTCACAGCGCTTACATTCACCTTTGCCCTGACCAAGTTCTCAGTCACTGTGGCTCAGTTCAGGATTTATAACACTGTTACAGAGAGTATCCCATTACAAGCCCAAAGTATACATTGTGCTTTTTGGACAGGACAGAAAGTATCCTGGGGATTCAAATCAGACTGTTTATACAAGTCTGATTCCAGTCCCACCGGGTTCTGCACCAGGTTTAAACCATCATTACCCCGAACTAGTATTATCATTTTTGAAATTTAAAGTTGCAGAGCCTCAGAGCTCTCACCCCTCCCAGGCACGTGTAGACTATTCTCTGAGTGCCGTCCATTACAAAATATTTTGCGGACACGTGAAGTTTGTGTTACTCATGCTTCTGGCCTATGCTGCTGGCAGGTTCTGTTTCTTTGAATTACACTGATCAAAGTATTTCTGGAGCAAGTTGCACCTTAATAAAAACACACTTTTTAAAATATGGCTTCTCAGTATTTAGATACAGTTTGGTGGGGTTGGGGGGGGGGAGCGGCGGAATCTTTCTAAAGCAATGGGGCACTACAGCTTTAACGTCTTCCACAGCACAACACAATTCTTGTTATTGCTGTTTGATGGACCAAATTTAATTCTCTTTGCATTATCATGAAGATCATTTATTGTGAATCAGGCTTTAAAGGTATTTTAGAGCAGGAAAACGCTCCACCCATTCTTAATGGCCAATGAACAAATGTGCGGTGCATAAAGTCACGCATCATCTTGCCAGAGAAAGCAAAATGATGCCTTGAGGGCCGACAATCAGCTTGAGAGAACAAACCCCTCCATGAATGCCTACCGCAAAGTGAATGAGAATGGTCGAGCGGAAGAAGCAAGTGTCACAAGTGTGGAAGATTCATTAAGTTAATCGTCATGTGGATTGAGAGCTAGTCTGAGCTTTAAAGGCTCCAAAATAGATCTAAAATTACACAAGTCTGTTCCAGCATTCTCATCCCAATCAAAATTTATCATACCATGCTTACACCATGTATACATTCATGGGATATTTTCCCTATAAAATATGAAAACAAAAGGAATATTTGTTTAATTGACAAGATTGTATATAAAATAAGAAAACAGTGGAATTTGCATTCTATTATGCAGGACTTCATAGAATCATAGAATACTTACAGTGCAGAAGGAGGCCATTTGGCCCATCGAGTCTGCACCGATCCTCCAAAGGAGCACCCCACCCAGACCCAAACCACTGCCCTATTCCTATAACCCAGTAACCACACCTAACCTTTGAGACACAAAGGGGCAATTTAGCGTGGCTAATCCACCTAACATGCACATCTTTGGACTGCAGGAGGAAACCGGAGCACCTGGAGAAAACCCACGCAGACACGGGGTGAATGTGCAAACTCCACACACAGTCTCCCAAGGTCAGAATTGAACCTGGGTCCCTGGCACTGTGAGGCAACAGTGCTAAACACTGTGCCACCGTGCCGCCTCAACTTAATGTGGATTAATCTATTTTTAAAGCAGAACAATCTGGAGCTGCATGAAAATATACCACAAGTTTTGAAAATGTTTATGATTTGCATTCTCAATGTGTATTCCATTGGCATCCTATCTGCACAGGGATGCCAATGACAGGCTTGCTGGCACAGGAAAGTGATGAAGTGACTGTGTGACGCAGGGAGTGAGGAAATATTGGAGAGTAAGCAATGCTTGGAAGATTGCAAACTCTGAAGAGCTAGATAGAAAAAGGGATTGGCCTGAGAAAAGTTCATGCATTGAAACATTGAAATATTGATCTCATTTCCCCCATCAGGAGACTCAAAAGGACGATCAGCATAAGTGGTCCAACTCTACTGCCGACTTGTGGTTTCTACAAGTGAGAGAGGGTGAGAGATTGACTAGGTTAGGATTATTCTTGCTGGAGTTCAGAAGAATGAGGGGGGGGATCTCATAGAGACTTACAAAATTCTAACAGGACTCGACAGGGTAGATGCAGGGAAGATGTTCCCGATGGTGGGTGTGTCCAGAACCAGGGATCACAGTCTGAGGATTCAGGGTAAACCATTTCGGTCAGAGATGAGGAGACATTTCTTCACCCAAAGAGTGGTGAGCCCGTGGAATTCATTACCACAGGAAGTAGTTAAAGCTAAAACATTAAATATATTCAAGAGGCGGCTAGCTATAGCACTTGAGGCAAGTGGGGTAAAAGGTTATGGGGAGATAGCAGGGTTAGGCTATTGAGTTGGATGATTAGCCATGATCGTGATAATTCGTGGAGCAGGCTCGAAGGGCCAAAAGGCCTCCTCCTGCTCCTATTTTCTATTTAGGTAAACTCCCTGCTGTGACCGAATTCCACATACTTTGATCAGCAAACCCAAATCTGTGGGCTAATGAGTGGACTGATGATTGATTGATATGCTGGAATGAGAGTTCAATAAAACTAGATCCATTCTGATTGTATAATTGAATGAACCTCTCCTGTGTGGTTGAAATGTATGTCAATTGTCTTGTAACTAAAGAAGTTGCTAGGTTTTAGAAGTAACAGTTTGAGACAGAGTTACCTCTGAATGTCGTTATGAGATTAATACATGTTTGAACTGCAACACTATGTTAGTTCTGATGCTGGTTTTTAAATGGAAATTGGGGAAAATAGACAGTATTATACTGATGGTGTGGTAAAGTGATTTGATTTGGTATGGGATTGAGCATTCAATTGGACAGCACCGATAACCATGCTAGAGTATTGCTATACTCAGGTGCACCCCTCAACACACAGTCCTGGGCTTTGGAATGTGCAACACACGGGTGGGGACAACTCTTTGCACTGGAAGGCAAACACATTTTGGCCAAATCAGAGTCTCGGAGTGGTTAGCACTGCTGCCTCACCGCGCCGAGGTCTCAGGTTCGATCCCGGCTCTGGGTCACTGTCTGTGTGGAGTTTGCACATTCTCCCCGTGTTTGCGTGGGTTTTGCCCCCACAACCCAAAGACGTGCATGCTAGGTGGATTGACCATGCTAAATTGCCCCTTAATTGTTAAAAATGAATTGGGTACTCTAAATTAAAAGAAAATCAAAGAGTTTTGTTCACCTAGTTGACTGTCCTCCAGCAACAGTTGATGTTTTCCTTGGTGAACATCCCTCTATGCTCTTAATGCATAGAGTCCTGTGTCACGGGACTGCTCGCAGTGGAGGAAGGTCACTGTTTAAGCCTTTTCAGCCACAGTGCACTGAGGGGAGAGGAATTCTGTAGCACCCCCTTGGGTTGTATGGTCCATATTGAATGTATCTAGTGAATATTACATGTATCACAATTGTATTGAAGCACCTCAGAATGCGACGTTACCTGCATGGCCAACCTAAATAACATTGCACCAATTGTGATGACAGTTATATTACTAAGTTCAGTAATATGTATCGTTACTAGTTGCTGTATATCCAGAAGGTGTGATCCTGAAAAACCACGAGTCTGCAAATTAAAGCATGCTAATTTATTATGTGACGATTAATTCTAATTGAGTTCAACACTTGACAGAACTATCACTAGTAATCAAGTAATTAAATATTAATGTATTAACTGATTCAAAACTACACGTGCTAACTATGCTGTGATCTATCTATCATACACTACAGCTGTCTAGTCACTCCTGGGTTGAAAGGGACCAAGATCCTCTGGGAGCTGATACTTATAGTGCGATCTAGTGGTGCCCTCTAGTGGTAGTGTTACAGCTAGATGTTATAATTAACCCTTTAGTTATCTACATGTATACATAGCATTACAATGACCATTTTGAAATGTCTGTAATGTTTCTTTGACTGTATTGAAGCATCTCTGAATGCAACATGATCTATGCAGAAAACTTCATTGCACTTTGTGCGATGGTCATTTTGAAATGTTTGTAATGTTCTTTCAGATATTTTACGAATAAAGTATATTTTTGCAACAAAAATAATTGCTGCGCTCAGGTATACTGATCCCACAAGGATATTTCTTTCTGCATTGCCTAGGACTTTGAAAAGAACATATTCCAAGGACAATCTACCCAGGTGTAAAACACCCACACACCAAGCAGAGGAAATTAAACCCAGAAAATCTATCACATTGTTCTGTAAACCATTAAACAGCTCAGTTATGCAGATAACAATCAACCACAAAATTTATTTGTTACTGAATAAAAGATTCTGCTTAATATCAGCCATGGTAGTTTTCTGATAACAGTCTGACTCCCCCACCACACACAACTGCAACATTCCAGATGACTAACATTGTTGAAAAAAGTTAAATATTTAATGTCACAGGGCAGATCTCTTGTCTGGTCGCTTATTGGTGCTACAGACAAAGATAAGCTTTGAACTGGAACCAAGGATATAGTTATAATTCCTAATGCGGTAAAAGCTCTTACTGTTTCCCTAATTGGACTATGTTCTGATAGTTATTCCCCTCTCCAACCAGCAGGGGCCAACTCTACTTCAAATCTTAAAAGTTTTTAAAGTTTGAATGTGCATAAACATTAAATTCTTTAATGCTGATGCATGCTACTTCAACCATATATATGTGTGTGCATATAGGCAGATGTATGTATAATATATGTATGTGTGTGTAAAGCAATTCAATGCCACATTTTAACAATTATTTTTACATTGTAGATGCAGCTTGAAACTGCCAGTGAGCCCCCACCTACTCCATAAGCTGTAACATTTAGACATTTTTATTTCTGTGCTTCATGTTCTCCCTTAGATTTTCCCGATTCCCCCAGTCAATGGCCGGGATTTTCCTTCCCACAGCAGAGAAGCAGCCAAACAGGACTTTGGGTGGGAATTTCCAGCCCCTCCCATGGGCAGGTCCAGATAGTCCCGGTGAATGTGTTTCTCTTTCTGATGGCATTTATTATATTTCATGCACTTCCATTTGACACCTGCCTTGGTATAGGATTCCCACATATCCTTTGTTCCCTCTGTTACCTATCCGTTATCTTGCTCGGGTTTCTATTTCCTTCCCAATTCGATACACTCGATTTTGATGTAACTCATGAACACTAGAGCTGCAATGTCCCGTGTGCCTCATCGACACATTCGCCTGTCAATCTTCAACAATTTGGCACAAATATCTACTCATGTACATATTAAGCGACGGGAAAAAGTCCAGCATATTTTGAAGGTGGCTAGTGGTTCATCATAAAGCTCGCACACGTCTTAATGTGGCATAAAACATTTATCCGAGACTAAAGAAAAAGCAGACAAAAAGGTGGGAGTGGTTGATTACACAGTAACTAGAACACCCACACACTTGGATTCATGAACTTGACCAGATGTCCTCCGACAAATGTCAGATGTGGCTTTAGAACTGCATTACTTCATAAATATATTGAATTCAATGCAAAGATTCATATTTGTTCTCGGAACAAGCACAGGTGTGTTTTTCAAAACACATATAATACATAATGTAAAGTTTCATCTGTACATAACCTGCCTACTCAGAATCATTAACAGCAGTGCACCAATTATGAATTGGCTGCCCTGTAGATTTCTAGGCCCTATGGAATATTTCAGGAGGCCACAACTGTTGTTGCCAAAACTCCTCACTAGTTGTTTCTCATGGGAAGGCCACTTCTAAAACGCAGCAGGCAAACGCCCAACCAGCAGTCGACACAGGACTTCATGGAGCAGGCTTGTAAATGAAAACATTTTTAAAAATAAAATTAAACCCAAGAGTGGAGTGCTTTCAGTGAATATTTTGTCATTTTTAGTTATAAAGGCCACCATATTTTGATAACTTTGTATGAAACAAAATTGTAGGTATATGGGGAAAGAACAGAGTGAAAATAAATGGATAGTTCTTTAAAAGAGGCAGCACAAACATGTTGGGCCAAATGACCTCCTTCTACATTTTATGATTCCATAATATTAACATTCAGATGGGGCTGTGGACACCACAAATAGAAATGAGATGCATTAGCTCAGAAAGGCATAACAATAAACCCCCCCCAAAATCAAATGGGCGGAATGGCGGCCAGTGGTTAGCACTGCTGCCTCAGAGCGCCAAAAACCCAGGTTCAATTCCAACTTTGGGTGACTGTGTGGAGTTTGCACTTTCTCCCCTTGTCTGCGTGGGTTTCCTCCAGGTGCTCCAGTTTCTTCTTACGGACGAAGATGGGCAGGTTAGGGGGATTGGCCATGCTAAATTGCCCAAAAGGCTTGTTTGGTTATGGGGTTATGGGGATAGGGAGGGGGTGTGGGCCTAGGTAGGGTGCTGTTTCGGAGGGTTGGTGCAGACTTGAATGGTCTCCTTCCCCACTGTAGAGATTTTATGAAATGAAAACATTGCAGCAGCTGCAGAAACATTTCTCGGATGGTCTTTCTAATTCCAGGTGTGGCTAAAAGGTGAATCTGTTCAGGGGTGCCCCATCCATTATCCAGTTCCCACAGTATCTGTGGTTCTGCTCTGTACCTTCATTCACTCACAGTGATAAGACTGAGAGGTCTGCCTTTGCCCCTCTCTTTCTGCAAACTGCCTATTTTGATGAATTTACTCAAAATGAGGTGGTGGGGGAGTAAGCGGAAAGCGTTTTTCAAGCAGATAACACTGACACAAAGAGATTTCTTCTCCACCTCCAAATATGAACAGGAGGTGCTGATTTCTTTCCGACAGGCACATAAAGCGGAAAATCTTTGCACCGCCCACGCATGTCACCAACAGGAGGCCCAAACCACCCTCATGGTCGGGTCTGACTTTAGTGAGCTGCCAGTGTTGAATAATGGCTGACAGGACATTCATTGATCAGGAAGTGTGGGGTATGAAACATGGTAACTCCAGGACCCAGAGCAGAGGGGGCATTAAAAGGGGAGAGACAATTCTGCTGGGTACAGAGAGTGGGGGAATGACCAACAGACAGATAGATGTTTCTAGTTTGCTCAGCAGGACTTTGACCCAAAGAGAAATGTTGAATATGTGAAAAATATTTTTTGATTTATTTAAAACATTGAGGTATTTTGGGACATCCTTAGGATTTGATAAGGTGCTATTTACACATGTTTGTTTCTCTTTTCCAAACTGCATATGTAGTCGGCACCTTTAGAAGTTAAAAATGGCACATATTTGGTTTATTTAGTGTAGCAGAGGTGGAATCTGTCTGAGATCACTTTAAGACCATTCGTTATTCATAGAAACGGAGCTGGAGTCTCCGGTCCCCCAGCTGCGTATTCCTCAGCGGTGTGCCGTTCGCTGGCGGTGGGGCTCTATCTTCCCACTTGGGATAGATATCCCATTAAAATCACCGGGAAACCGCCAGGGAAACCCCGGGCGGGGAGGTGCAGCCGGCGGGAAAAAGCGAATCATAGCGGTCAGAGAGTTCCGGCCAGGATTAGCTTAATTCACTCCCCACAACATCACTTCTCTCAGTTATTGCATTCTTACCATATTGCATGAATCAAGGTTCCTTTAAAAGCCAATCGGATTTAATCGATGTACAATCAGTATTTATTAATTTTCAACAATAGGCGCCAAAATGTAAGTCCAAACAATCATATAAATGAAGACCTGCACTGACCAAAATAAAGTTAACTTGAATAATTTTACTATGGCAGTGGCATCTGCCTTTTAAAAAATAAATTTAGAGTATCCAATTCATTTTTCCAATTAAGGGTCAATTTAGCATGGCCAATCCACCTACCCTGCACATCTTTGGGTTGTGGGGCGAGACCCACGCAATCACGGGGAGAATGTGCAAACTCTGCACGGACAGTGACCCAGGGCCGGGACCGAACCGAGGACTTCTGTTCTCATCAACATTATAGCAAAAGGAGAAATTATACAGAATTCACAAACATGTGCAGTAACCAAAGAAGATTGATTGTAAAAATCTCAAGTGAGATGCTCAACAAACAATGAAGGGGGGCGATTTTCACCCAGAGTGGGGGTGGGAATCTGGAACATACTGCCTGGGAGGGTAGTTGAGGCAGGAAACCTCACAATCTTCAGAAAATACCTGGACGAGCACCTGAAATATCATAACCTGCAAGGCTCTGCATCTATTGCGGGAAGTGAGATTAGTAGAGATTAGAATTGGGTTATTTTGTCAGTGCAGGCTTAATCGGCCGGATGGCCTCCTCTGTACTGCACGATTGTAGGATTCTAGAGAAATCGCATAACTTGCATATTTTATGCACTGAATTGCAAGGTTAGTGATGGAAGCAGGGGTTACATTGGCTTTTATATATTGCCAAGGTAAGTGGTATTTGGGAACAAAACAGACAGATGGGATTACAACTTTCTTTTGTCGAGATAAACAACAACAGAAACTGAAATAAAAACAAAAAAAATGCAGGTCAGACAGCATCTGTGAAAAACTATTTCAGGTCAATACCCGAAAGAATATCAGCTTGAAAGAATAGGCAGGATTCTCTGTTTAAGGGCGCGATTCAGTGGATAAATGTTAAAGCTGGGATGCTTCTCTGTGGCTACAGCGCCACCAAACCCCCCGCTATTCAATGACACTCGAGTTTCTGCCCATCAAGGCCGCATTCAGAGAGATTTTCTCCTGGCGAGCTGATTGCTCCCACAGTGTCCGAAATTAAATGTGATTCTCTGAACGGACAACATTTGTGAAAATATGTAGAAGGTGTTAAGAATTACGCTGACAACCGATTTAAGATTGTCAGTCATTCTCACAGTGTGGTGCATTTGTGTGCACTGGAAGCTACATATATTGATACACAGGACCCTGTTCTTTGCAGACAGAAAGAACATGTACACTCATTGCATCTATTTCAGCTAAAAAAAACAGTGAGAGCCAGGCGCCTTAACTAATAAGGTGACTAATACGATGGTTAGTTTAAAACAATGCTTGGCGGGCGGTACAGTGGTGCAGTGGTTAACACTATGGCGCTGAGGACTCAGGTTCGGTCCCGGCCCCAGGTCACTGTCTGTGTGGAGTTTGTACATTCTCCCGTGTCTGCGTGAGTTTCACCTCCATCTTTCGGGTATTGACCTGAAATAACGTTTCACAGATGCTGTCTAACCTGCATTTTTTTTGTTTTCACCTCCACAACCCAAAGATGTGCAGGTTAGGTAGATTGGCCACACTAAATTACCCCTTAATGGGAAAAATATAATTGCGTACTCTTTTATTTAAAAATAAATAACTAAAACAATGCTTGGCAGTTACCTGCCAGTCACCATCAACTAGTATATTCTCCATGGCAATGCCTGTCCCAATCAGAGTCCATGCGCCAACCAATCAACACTCTCCTCTCATACAGTATAAATTGTTGTTTACCCTTATACTTGTATTCTTGCGAAGCATTCAATGAGTGCAAGACAAAAGGCTTCAACATGTTTTTTTTTCAGCAATACTCAAGCTCCGTGCCACCAAATGACTAAAGCCAAGTTAGTTAATAGACCAGCATCTGCAGTTTTCCACATTTGTAAATAACAATTATTGATTCATTTCCAGATGTTACAGTACCAAATTGGCATAAATGCATCTGGCTTATCACTTAATGTTGAGTCATCATGACAATAAACACACATGGGTGATATTGCGTCACTGGCAATCATACACAATGTTAAAGGAAGAGAAGTTAATTTCTGTCCTCACACAGGGTGACTCCTCCCTACCACCTGGAAAGCAGTCACACTCCTCTTCAAATTCAAACACTTCCCCAGCTGATCCTTATTTCTACTTTAAACTGCAACAGAATTTAAATTCGGGGATTGGATCCTATTACCGATACAAAAACTATCTCAGTGGTTTCCTGTTTCCAAGAGCTGAATAGAAAGGGGCTGCTTGAAATCATTGCGCATCCTGGACTGCATGAGGTTCCAAATAACTTTAATACAATCAGACAAAATTTTCTTTTGCTCTCCAAATTTAAGCCGCTGTTCAACCCGTTGCCAGACTACAATGGAATTAAATAGAAGCAGACTTTCCATCAATAGATTTTTAAAAACTTGTTCATGGGCGTGGGCGTCGAAGACTGGGACAGCATTTATTGCTGGTCCCGAATTTCCCTTGAGGGGGCAGTTAAGAGTCAACTGTGAGTCTGAAGTCATATGTAGGCCAAGCCAGGTAAGGATAGCACGTCAGCACAGTTGTTAGCACTGTTGCTTCATAGCACCAGGGTCCCAGGTTCGATACCCGGCTTGGGTCTGTGTGGAGTCTGCACGTTCTCCCTGTATCTGCGTGGGTTTCCTCCAGGTGCTCCGGTTTCCTCCCACAAGTCCCGAAAGATGTGCTTGTTAGGTGAATTGAATATTCTGAATTCTCCCTCGGTATATCCGAACATGTGCTGGAATGTGGCGACTAGGGGTTTTTCACAGTAACTTCATTGCAGTATTAATGTAAGCCTACTTAATAATAATAAGAATTGTGACATTAAAGATTATTATTATTATTAGGATGGGCGATTTCCTTCCCTCCAGGACATTAGTGAACCAGATAGGCTTTTACGACAATGGCTGCACCATCATAATTACACTTGTAATTCCAAATATTTTACTGCATTTAAATTCCATCACCTGTCGTGGTGGGTCCCCAGATCATCACCCTGGGTCCTTGGATTACTAGTCCAGAGACAATACCACTATGCCTCCGCCTTCCCACAAATACATTCTTAGTCACACAAATCTGACTTGCGGAGTGAGATAGTGTTTATTCAGGAACGCTGGTTCAATTTATCGAGAAACTTTCAAATAAACGCTTTCCTTTTTGACAAGTATTATACTTGGAGCCTTGGTTGGTGAAATATTAATTCTGGAGAACGGCAGTAGGTAAATAATAAGTCCGGTTATTCAAACAAAATGGCAGGGAAATAAAAACAGTAATACATATATTGGACTTAATTGTTCATCCTGTGTATTGTGAGCCTCAAATGAGATGAAACACATCATCCAGTCCTCCATTATAGTCATTATAGTCCTCCAAATGGAACCAGAGCCCTGACGCTCAGCTGTACGCATGCCAATACTCTGTTTTTCACTATAATATTCTTTATTTGTGTTTCCCTCACTGAAAACATCAATAAAAATTCTCTGCATAATGTACTTTAAATGCAATGCATAAGACAGGAAAGGTCACATATTTCATTTTTGGTCGTTTGTGCCTATTACCCACTGTAAATCAGTCTGATGGCCATAATTAAAGGCAGGATTGCACTATCACCACATTATAGTATATATGTATTTCATAGCCCTAACTGGTGGTTTTCTTATGCATTGGCAAGATAATTCATTGCACTTTAAGATTAAAGATTTGTCATTTTCACTCGTACAGCATCGTGTATATAATCCAAACACGGGTGTTGGGCCATCAAGAGAAATAAGAATAAAAAGCATTTTCCCCATTGTCCTCATGGAAAAGCAATAAGAATCTTCAGATTTAAAGTGGGTTCTATACAGGAATCCCCAAGGCAAGTCTGAGTGTAGGCACAAAAATGGTAAAGCGCTCATTCATGGATTTTGCTGTGTTATTTGTTCTACCTTTCAAAGAGAACAGGTAGGGTAAAGGGAGATAAACAATTGGGAAGTCTAGGGATGAGGGGGCATAGTCTAAAAAGGAGGGCCAAACGTATCAGGAGTGAAATTAGAAGCATCTCCACACACAGGGGATGGATTCTCCGCAACCCCGCACCGAGATCGCAATTGGCGTAGGGGCGGAGAATCCAATTTCACGCCGAAATCGGGCTCACCGCCGGTCCGCCGATTCTCCTGGAGAACCCGAACCCTAAGCTTAACCCTTCTCTACCGTTAGCCGGACCGGGGTCCCCATTGTTTCTGTAGAGAGAATGCTAATTTATTCTGGATCAATTTTAATTTTAAAATCTGGGTGTGGTGTTCTTTATGTTGCGAATACTAAGGATGGATTCTAGACGTAGTATGCACAAAGACCACAAAGCTAAGTTAAATTATCAAAGCTAAATTTTATTACACTAATTATTGTACAGTTCGAAAACTATTCCTAAAGCTAGCAATACTATAAACTATAATTACAATCTACAATGTACTAACACCTATCTCACACACATTATCCCTAGTTGTTCTCTGCTCTCCTCCTACTCTCTCTAACCTTTTCCCACCTTCTCCCAGAAGTCTGAAAGGCAATCCTTTTTATAGGTCTGATCTCCAGCTCCATCTGGTGGTAGGACAACGTATTACATTAACTCGTAATGTGCTGGACATTATACATAATGTCACACTGAGATGGATAGATTTTTGTCAACCATAGTTACTCAGGATATAGGGCAAAGGCAAGGATGTGGAGTTAAGTCACAGAGCAGCTGTGATCTCATTGAATGGCGAAGCAGGCTAGAGTGGCTAAATGATCTCCTCCCTTCCTATTGTGCTAAAACAAACTCATAATTCTAACAAAACCGACACTGCAGGACAAATGGATAGCACATGGCTATCTCTCTCTATTTCTGATTTTTGAGTGCACGGGATATGAGGTTCACTGCGTCACACAGTGTTAAATGCCATTTGTTCAATATTCATGAAGAAGGTGGATAGGGAGTAAAATTGCAGAGCTATTAACCATATTTTCCAAAGATTTTCTCAAGACATTTGGAAAGTGTAGCCCAAAAACGTCAAAGTTGATTCTCTGCAACTATTATTTGCAACCAATTTGAGCTGAATTAATCAGTATGGAAAAGGTCATGACTCATTTTTAAATATTCTTGCCATCTTTGTTGTTTTAAGCTTTTTAATTCTCAGCCTGTCTTCCCCGCCAGAAAAGAATAAATGATAACTTTATCAAATACCTTCTAAAATTCCAATAAACTGTATTCACCTTTCTATCCAAAATTCTATGAACTCTATTCTCAAACATTTCAAGGAACTTATTATTGAGACACGACCTGCTGCTTGTCAATCTGCGCTGAGTACTTCCTTATAGATTCAGCACCTTTTAGATCAGTCTTTCCGAAACTTTCTTATGAGTTGGACCAAAGTTTTCCAGTGGTCATCGTGCCCTTTCAGCCATAAATAGGTCATTAGCCACAGTCCATGAGGGATCATCGGCATCTCGCTCCATCAGAGGGAGGCAAGTGGTGATATAGTTTCACAGGCGCAGTGTGAGGCAAGCCCCCAACAACTACTGTAGTCAGTACGGAGATTGAGCCAATGCTGTTGGCATTGCTTTGCACCACACTCTAACCGGGCTAAGCAATGCCACCAGCCATGATGAAAGACAGCTAAAAAGCAGCTTCCATGCCAGCCAGGTCACCTTCTTGATCTTTGAAAGCAAAACACTCTCAGCAGCTTGCTACCAAATTGAGGAAAGGTTTATAATTTTGTATTTACCCATTGAAGCTCCCCTTGATATGAGACAAACATGTGTTTTTAAAAATGAAAACTTTGCTCAAATCTTCCAGTCACAGGATGGCCATGCTCTGGAGGTGCCCTGGTAGGTGTGAAGGGGATCCCCTTGGAAGACCCAACATAAGGAGTATGTGGAGATTGCCTGGAAAGTTTCAACTTCCAATGGACAATTCTCCTACATCCAGAACACTTTGAACAGGTCTCCACCTCTGAGTTAGTGTTAGAACATAGAACAGTACAGCACAGAACAGGCCCTTTGGCCCTCGATGTTGTGCCGAGCAATGATCACCCTACTTAAACCCACGTAACCCGTATACCCGTAACCCAACAATCCCCCCATTAACCTTACACTACGGGCAATTTAGCATGGCCAATCCACCTAACCCACACATCTTTGGACTGTGGGAGGAAGCCGGAGCACCCGGAGGAAACCCACGCACACACGGGGAGGACGTGCAGACTCCACACAGACAGTGACCCAGCCGGGAATCGAACCTGGGACCACTGGAGCTGTGAAGCATTGATGCTAACCACCATGCTACCGTGGAGGACTCCAGCCAGGATAGTTACCTAGGAAATATTACATGGGGGAAAAAACATATCCAACTCCTGCTAATTATACAAGTGACCCACTCCAACACCCCACTGACCCCACCTCCCTAAACCTATGACTCCGCACTTACCATCCAACTCCGACCTGACTCTTCAAATCCCCACTGATCATCCAACTTGCTCCAGCCTGACCCTTAAACTCCCCCCGACTCCCTGTCCAACCCTCCGACGTCCACCCAACCCTTCATCTGATCCCAACGTCCCTGACCCTCCGACTATTCCGGCCCTCCAACGTGCACTAGCCGCCGGCTCTACCCGCCTTCCAACTCCACCCAGCCAATCCTCCGACTTCCCTCCCTCTGGTTGATCTGACCCAACCTCACTACCGTTCCGTCTTGCCACCCTACCAAGCTGACAGCCTACCAAACACATCAACTTGCTACCTTACCCAGCTGGCACCCTATTCAGCATGCCCTCTCGAATTCTACTACCCAGCTATCCAGTCTCTCCACCCATCCTGCCACCTACCCCCCGGCTTGCACCCTGCCTCTCTGATCACCTACCTCACTCACACTCATACACCAACACAGTGAGAAGCTATTGAATATCACTGTGGTGATCACCACTGTATATATGTGTGTGTGCCTCTATTAGGGGATGTACAATAGTACCTGCTATTACAGGTTTGCTAGTAAGCCCCTGCCGGCTAGCTCCGCCCACAGGGAGCAGTATAAATATTCATAAGCTCTCCTGGGGGTCCCCGCTGCTACTTCTGCGGCCAGCAGAAGCACCCCTGCCAGCGCTGCCCGGCCCGCGCCGTGACCTGCAAATCTTGTGGCAAGAAAAGGCACTTTGCAGCAGTGTGTCAGGCCCGCGCTGTTGCATCTATCGCGCCCAACCTCTCCCCCTCTCCCCAGCCTATCTCACAATGGGCCCCGCCGTCCGAAGCTCCCGGTGCCACGTGCGATCAGTGGGCGCCGCCATCATTCGCCAGCCCCGCAATGTGCACACCGTGGGCGCCGCCATCTTCCTCCCCCGACTCCACGTGCGGTCAGTGGGCGCCACCATCTTGCCCCGCCCCCGCAACGTGCGATCAGTGAGCGCCGCCATCTTTCCCCGCCCCCACAACATGCGCTGCATGGGCGCCGCCATCTTCTTCCCCACAGGTACTTTGGATGCCGCCATTTTGTCCTCCCCTCGGGACTGGACCACGGGACCCGGGTCACTGCCGCTACTCATCGGAATCTTCAGACTCTTCGGGCGATCGCCTTTACTCGCCTCCATGACGCTCGACCAATCTCGTCCTCGCAACCTGGCTACCGCTTCAACGATGGTGCTCATCAACGGCCACGCGACCTACTGCCTACTTGACTCCGGGAGCACCGACAGCTTCATCATCTGGACACGGTAAGGCGCTGCTCCCTTGCGGTCCATCCCGCCAACCAGTGGATCTCCCTGGCCTCCGGATCCCACTCTGTCCTGATCCGGGGCTTCTGTCTGGTCAAACTCACCGTACAAGGCGTGGAATTCAGCCGTTTCCGCCTGTACGTACTCCCCAACCTCTGTGCGACACTTTTACTGGGCCTGGACTTCCAATGTAACCTCCAGAGCCTCACCCTCAAATTCGGCTGACCCCTACCCCCATTCACCATTTGCGGCCTCACGACCCTCAAGGTTGACCCTCTCTCCCTCTTTGCCAATCTGACTGCAGATTGCAAACCCGTTGCCACCAGGAGCAGACGGTACTGCACCCAAGACAAGACCTTCAGCAGGTCTGAAGTCCAGCGGCTGCTTCGGGAGGGTATTATCGAGGCCAGCAACAGTCCGTGGAGAGCCCAAGTGGTGGTGCTTAAAACTGGGGAGAAACACAGTATAGTCGTGGACTACAGCCAGACCATCAACCGGTACACGTAGCTCGACGCGTACCCCCTCCCTCGCATATCTGATATGGTCAATCAGATTGCACAGTTCCGGGTCTTCTCAACAATTGATCAGAAATCCGCCTACCACCAACTCCCCATCAGCAAATCGGACCGTCCCTGCAGTTTAGACAGTCGCCTCTATCAATTTCTTAGGGTTCCCTTCGGCGTCACTAACGGGGTCTCGGTCTTTCAACGAGAAATGGACCAAATGGTTGACCGGTACGCTCTGCGGGCCACGTTTCCGTACTTAGATAATGTCACCATCTGCGGCCACGACCAGCAGGACCATGACGCCAACCTTGCCAAATTTCCCCACACTGCATCTCTCCTCAATCTCACTTATAACAAGGAGAAGTGCGTATTCAGCATAGACCGCTTAGCCATCCTCGGCTACGTAGTCCAAAACGGACTACTGGGGCCCGATCCCGACCGCATGCGCCCCCTCATGGAGCTTCCTCTCCCCCACTGCCCCAAGGCTCTCAAACGATACCTAGGGTTCTTTTCTTACTACGCCCAGTGGGTCCCGCAATACGCGGACAAGGCCCGCCCACTGATCCAGTCCACGCAATTTCCCCTAGCGGCCGAGGCACAACAGGCCTTCGCCCGTATTCGCTCAGACATAGCCAAGGCCAGTATGCACACAGTAGATGAGACACGCCCTTCCAAGTAGAGAGCGACGCTTCAGATGTCGCCCTTGCCGCCAGTCTAAACCAGGCAGGCAGACCTGTGGCATTCTTTTCCCGCATCCTCCATGCCTCCGAAATTCGACATTCCTCTGTTGAAAAGGAGGCCCAGGCTGTCGTTGAGGCGGTGCGGCACTGGAGGCATTACCTGGCCGGCAGGAGGTTCACCCTCCTCACTGACCAACGGTTGGGGGCAAGATCAAAAACGACAAAATCTTGCGGTGGAGAATCGAGCTCTCCACCTATAACTACGAGATCTTGTATCGCCCCGGCAAGCTCAACGAGCCCCCAGACGCCCTCTCCTGAGGTACATGTGCCAGCGCACAAGTGAACCAGCTCCGTGCCTTGCACAAGAACCTTTGCCATCTGGGGGTCACTCGCTTGTTCCACCTAATCAAAGCCCGCAATCTGCCCTATTCCGTCGAGGAAGTACGGACAGTCACCAGAGACTGCCAGGTCTGTGCTGAGTGCAAGCTGCACTTCTACCGGCCAGACCGTGCATGCCTGGTGAAAGCGTCCCGCCCCTTTGAACGCCTCAGCGTGGATTTCAAAGGGCCCCTCCCCTCCACCGACCGCAACACGTACATCCTTAGTGTGGTCGATGAATTCTCTAGGTTCCCCTTCGCCATCCTATGCCCGGATATGACGTCTGCCACCGTCATCAAGGCCCTCGATTCCATATTCGCGCTGTTCGGTTTCCCCGACTACATCCACAGTGATAGGGGATCCTCATTCATGAGCGATGAGCTGCGTCAGTTCCTGCTCGGTAGGGGTACCGCCTCCAGCAGGACGACCAGCTACAACCCCTGGGAAAACGGGCAGGTAGAAAGGGAGAACTGGACGGTATGGAGGGTCGTCCAGCTGGCCCTACGGTCCAGGAACCTCCCAGCCGCTCGCTGGCAGCAGATCCTCCCTGATGCACTCCACTCCATTCGGTCACCGCTGTGCACTGCGACTAACAAAACACCCCATGAACGCGTTTTTACCTTCCCTAGGAAGTCTACATCCGGGGTGTTGTTCCCAACGTGGCTCTCAGCTCCAGGGCCCGTCCTACTTCGTAGGCATGCCAGACTCCACAAGGCAGACCCTCTGTTGGACAGGGTATGCCTGCTCCACGCGAACCCCCAGTATGACTATGTGATGTTCCCCAACGGCCGCCAGGATACAGTCTCCCTCAGGGATCTGGCTCACTCGGGTCCCGATCCCACGCCCACACAGCTCCCCACCCACGCGCCACCCTCCTTTTCCCCGGCGCCCCCAACGTCAGCCCCACCAGGTCCATCCCTCGTTCCCCTGCCCACACAAGAGCACATGGAAGATTTTGGCACGTTCCCGGAGTTGTCCAGCCACTGGCCAGCACCATCACTGCCACCACCGATGCCGTCGACGCCGACACCACCTGTGCAGATGTCACCACTGCTGCTGCGTCACTCTCAACGCACCGTCAGACCGCTGGTCAGACTCAATCTATAACTGGCACCGGGTTGCAAGATGGACACCTGATTCCCCCCCCCCCCCCCCCCCCCCCCGTAAATAAATCACTGCTTATGTATCATAGTTCCACGTCACCCCCGCCGGACTCATTCTTAACAGGGGGTGAATGTGGTGATCCACCACTGTATATACACATATATATATGTGTGTGCCTCTATTAGGGGATGTACAATAGTACCTGCTATTACAGGTTTGCTGGTAAACCCCTGCCAGCTAGCTCGGCCCACAGGGAGCAGTATAAATAGTCGTAAGCTCTCCTGAGCTGCCATTCTACAGCTGCAGTTGAGGGAATAAGATCTCATGGTAATAAAGCCTCTTTTGTACCATTTCATGTTTCTGTGTGCAATTGTTAGCGCATCAATCACAAAGCTGCATTATTGAGTTCACTGTGTTAATGAGTGAAAATATATCAAAATACGGCAGCAAGTGCTGTAAAACAGGGCTTTTCTTGCCCAGATGGTCCGGTGAAGAATGACTGCCAGAACAGATGTGCTCTGCTTTCCTTAAGAGATCTGGGTCTGAAGTCCAGTTGAGAAATGCAGAGTTTCAGCGATGTGTTAGAAAATAGAAGCGGAGTGGCAATCGAACAGTGATAGCCACTTCACGGATGATATCCGGCCGAATTATGCAGTTGTTTGAGGAAGGTTGCAGTGTGTTGACTTTTGGTAACTTGATCAGGAATGGCAAGCTATTGAATTGCCCATGTGAATGTCCATGGCTGGCTCAAGAATGGATATCTTTATTTTATATACAAGATGACGATAGAATTGGCAGAGAGACTTCAAAAGTTAATTCCACAGATACACCTCATGGTCAGAAGAGCAGGTCAAAATAATTTCCTATTGATTGGTAGTAAGTTTAGCTTTTACCTTTTTATTTTTTACTGTTCTCTGTCTTCCATGCATCAACCGAGGCATATGAGAGAATGGGCCTCAAATAAACATCTGGAAAACAAAGGTTCTCTACCAGCCCGCTCCTGCCACAGTAAACTGCCCCCCAACAATCAAGATCCACGGTGAGCACTTGCACAATGTGGATCATTTCCCGTACCTGGGGAGCTTCCTCTCGGTGTGAGCACATTGACGATGTGCCAGTGCAGTATTTGAGCGCCTGAGGAACCGAGTGTTCGAAGATTGAGACCTCAAACCCAATGCCAACCTTATGGCCTACAGAACAGCCGTGGTCACTGCCCTCCTGAATACATCAGATACATGGACAATGTACAGCAGACCCTCAAATCCTTGGAGAGATATCACCAATGCTGCCTCCGCAAAATCCTACACATCCACTGGCAGGATAGGCATACCAGGGATCTGTGCTAGGACCCCAACTGTTCACGTTATATATTAATGAATTGGACAAGAGAAGTAAATGTAGTATTTCTAAATTTGCAGATGATACAAAGTTGGATGGGAGGGTGAACTGTGAGGAGGATACAGACATGCTTCAGTGAGATTTGGACAGATTGAGGGAGTGAACATAGGCATGGTAGTATTACATGGATAAATGTGAGATTATTCAATTCAATACCAAAAATGGGGAGTCAGATTATTATTTGAATGGGTATAAATTGGGAGAGGTGGATACTCAGTGAGACCTTGGTGTCCTTGTGCACCAGACACTGAAAGTAAGCACGCAGTTACTGTAGGCAGTAAAGAAGGCAAATGTTATGTTGGTCTTCATAGAGAGAGGATTTGACTATAGGAATAGGGATATTTTACTAGAATGGTATAGGGCATTGGTGAGGCCACACCTGGAGTTTTGGGTACAGTTTTGGTGTCCTTATCTGAAGAACAAAGAACAAAGAAAATTACAGCACAGGAACAGGCATTTCGTCCTGCACCGATCCAGATCCTTTATCTAAACCTGTCTCCTATTTTCCAAGGTCTACTTCCCTCTGTTCCCGCCCATTCATATACCCGTCTAGATGCCTCTTAAATGATTCTATCGTGCCCGCCTCTACCACCTCCGCTGGTAAAGCATTCCAGGCACCCACCACCCTCTGCATAAAAAACTTTCTACGCACATCTCGCTTAAACTTTCCCCCTCTCACTTTGAAATTGTGACCCCTTGTAACTGACACCCCCACTCTTGGATAAAGCTTGTTGCTATCCACCCTGTCCAGACCTCTCATAATTTTGTAGACCTCAATCACGTCCCCCCTCAACCTCCGTCTTGCCAATGAAAACAATCCTAATCTACTCAACCTTTCTTCATAGCGAGCACCCTCCATACCAAGCAACATCCTGGTGAACCTCCTCTGCACCCTCTACAAAGCATCCACATCCTTCTGGTGATGTAGCGACCAGAACTGCATGCCGTATTCCAAATGTGGCCTAACCAAAGTCCTATACAACTGTAACATGACCTGCCGACTCTTGTACTCAATACCCCGTCCGATGAAGGCAAGCATGCTGTATGCATTCTTGACCACTCCATCAACCTGCGTTGCCACCTTCAGGGTACAATGGACCTGAACTCCCAGATCTCTCTGTACATCAATTTTCCCCAGGACCCTTCCATTGAATTTGATCTTCCAAAATGCATCACCTCGCATTTGCCTGGATTGAACTCCATCTGCCATTTCTCTGCCTAACTCTCCAATCTATCTATATTTTGTTGTATTCTCTGACAGTCCTCCTCGCTATCTGCAACTCCACCAATCTTTGTATCATCTGCAAACTTGCTAATCAGACCACCTATACCTTCCTCCAGGTCATTTATGTAGATCACAAACAACAGTGGTCCGAGCACGGATCCCTGTGGAACACCACTTCCACGGATCCCTGTGGAACACCCTTCTCCATTTTGAGACACTCCCTTCCACCACTACTCTCTGTCTCCTGTTACCCAGCCAGTTCTTTATCCATCTCGCTAGTACACCCTGAACCCCATACAACGTCATTTTTTCCATCAACCTGCCATGGGAAACCTTATCAAACGCCTTACTAAAGTCCATGTATATGACATCTACAGCCCTTCCCTCATCACTTAACTTTGTCACTTCCTCAAAGAATTCTATTAGGTTTGTAAGGCATGACCTTCCCTGCACAAAACCATGCTGCCTATCACTGATAAATCTATTTTCTTCCATATGTGAATAGATCCTATCCCTCAGTATCTTCTCCAACAGTTTGCCTACCACTGACGTCAAGCTCACAGGTCTATAATTCCCTGGATTTTCCCTGCTACCCTTCTTAAACAAAGGGACAACATTAGCAATTCTCCAGAAGGATGTTCTTGTTATGGAGGGAGTACAGCGAAGGTTTACTAGGCTCATTTCTGGGATGGCAGGACTGTCATATGAGGAGAGACTAGGTTAGTTAGGATTATATTCATTGGAGTTGAGAAAAATGAGGGGAGAATCTCATAGAAACTCATAAAATTCCAACAGGATTAGACAGGGTAAATTCAGAAAGAGTGTTCCCCATGGTGGCGGAGTCCAGAACTGGTGGGGGCCATAGATGGAGGATAAGGGGTAAACATTTTAGGACTGAGGTGAGGAGAAATTTCTTCACCCAGAAAGTGGTGATTCTGTGGAATTCACACCACAAAAAGTAGTTGAAGTGAAAACATTGTGTAATTTTAACAAGGAATTAGATATGGCTTTTGGGGCAAAAGGGATCAAGCGATATGGGGGAAGACAAGATCAGGAACAGGGTATTGAACTTGGTGATCAGTGATGATCACAATGAATTAGGGACCAGTTTTGAAGGGCCTCATTCTGCTTCTACGTTCTATGTACATTTCTATGCATGTACCAATGTGAACGTCCTCTCCCAGGCCATTATCCTCAGTACCGAGGCACTGGTCATGCTCAACCAGCTGCGATGGGCCGGCCACATTGTCCACATGCCCGTCACAGGACTCCACAACCAAATGCTTTACTCCGCCCTCTGCAATGGCAAGCAATCATTAGGAGGGCAGCTGAAAGACTACAAGGCCATTCTGAAAGCCTCCCTAAAAAAATGCAACATCACAACCGACATATCGGAATCACTTGCCTTAGAACGCACAAACTGAAGAAAAAGCGTATGCAAAGGCGCCAATCATCTCAAGAGTCACAGGGTGGAGCATGCGTAGGCCAAGTGTAAATAGGGGAAAGAGAGCACAAAGTCCAGAGCATCCCAGCCACCTCATCAAGCACCACCTGCCAAACCTGTTGCAGAGTCTGCGGATCCAGGATCGGACTGTTCAGTCACCGCAGAACCCACCTCCTCAGAGTGGAAGCAAGTCATCCTCAACACTGAGGACTGCCCAAGGAGAAGAGATTGGTAGTAAGTTTCGCTTTTACCTTTTCTTTTTTTCATACTGCTCCCTGTGTTCCACCCGGATAGATCAATTCTCCAACATTTGAGAACTGCTGCTTTGAATGTACGTTGATAGCATCCATATAATGTTCCCAAGCAATTTCTCCACTGTAATTCTTAATTTATAGGTACATATCTTGCAATATTAAAACTCAATCTCTTCCTTTGAAAACATAGGCATGAAATCTGCAATCTGCAAGCGATTTAGGCTTTGAATTTTCAGATTTCCTAAAGATGTCACATAGAACCACATCAGATTCCGCTCTCAACTCCATGAGGATCATGGGCTGTGTGCCATTTGTGAGATTCCTGCGAGACATTTAGTTCTGTGTTGTCCATAACGAACTCTAAATTGAAAACTATTTGCTTCTTGACAACAAAATGAGATCTGTTGTCAGATCAATATTGGTCAGCAAAGGGCAGCAGTTTGGCACAGTGGTTAGCACTTCTGCCTCACAGCTCCAGGGACCCAGATTCAATTCCGGCCTTAGGTGACTTTGTGGAGTTTGTACGTTCTCCCCGTGTCGGCATGGATCTCCTCCGGGTGTCGGTTTCCTCCCACAGTCCAAAGATGTGCAGGTTAGGTGGCTTGGCCATGATCAATATGCAGAGTTACAGAAATTGGTCGGGGGAGTAGTGATTGGGAGTGCTCTTTTGGAGGATCAGTGCAGACTCGATGGGCCAAATAGCCTCCTTCTGCATTGTAGGGAGTCTATGGATTGATATAAAGGATCAGTATATCTTCATTTCATGATTCTGAAAATCATTTCCTCTGACAAATCTCTCAAACGACCTAGGATCTTTCACAAACTAGATACATCCAATAGAGATGCTGGAGCGCTGTTGCTGCTATCTGACATTTTATTACCTCCTGCAAACAAAATTGGCGGATGTGAAAAGATGAGCTGCTCCATCAAACAAGTCCCACACCACCATAGTTACTAAATGCTCTTGACTCAACACCTCATCCCCTCCTTCCCCACCTTAAATTCCAATCCAAGTAATCTCCTCACAGAGGCAAAAAAAAGATTATTTGCAATTTTCCAGCTTTTACAGGCCTCATCATTTTTGTTTCCTAGTGCGTTTTGACATATATCTTGTTTGGCCTTTGGGCTACTTTTGGTCTCCTGATTTAGCCGTTTTAGTCCACCCAGGGGCTCATTGGGTGTACTTGTTGCTCTTACACATTTAACCATCCACCCATGTTGATGGAATTTTCCCTTCATCTAATACCCAGGAGTAAGCAGCATAGCTGACTTTTTCACTCAGAGATATTATTTTTGTGTTGGTAAAGACCACTGAGCATTTGCTTTTTTTTTTCTATTTACAGTAGAAAACCTTTTGCAAAAATACGAGCAATTACAGCAGGCGCCTCCAAGTTCCATAAAATGGACTGTTTGGGGTACTCTACCCAAGTCTGCCAAAACATTGAACCACAACGACATTTTTTTTTTAATCTTTAAAAAAATAACACAGCACACTGTCCCCAGAGCAATGTCAGTAAATGAACCATTCTTGCAACATTAGTCTGAAAAAACATTATTAGCAAGCCGCTATCCTTTTGATTTATTCTGCAATAACACTGAAATGCAAATGTTGAATGAAAAAAAATTTGCTTAATGATTTATGAGCGTTTAAGCTGTAATTCTTTTCACTGATGATGAATTTAGTTGGCCTTATTGAGGCTCTCCATCTCCACATGTGTAAAATAATGTACGAGGTGACATTTTCAAATCCATGTTTAATATCATTTCTCTTCAGCGTCTCACTTATAACACGTGAAATATTTAAATAAGTAAACGCGAACAAATCAAGAAATCACAAATCTTTATAATATCTTGAACTTTGTTCGCATGAGAAACTGGAGCTGGAGTCGGCCATTTGGCCATTCGCACCTGCTCCACCATTCAACAAGTTCATGGCTGGCAAGGCCCGGGCTGATCTTCCATCTCAGCTTCACCGTCCCGCACCATCCACAAATCCCTTCATTCCCCTAGAGCCCAAAGCCTCTTGTCTTTCTTGAATATGGTCAGCGACTGAGCATCCATTTGGTGTTGACAATTCTAAAGATTCGCACCCTTTTCAGTGAGGAAATTTCTCCTCCTCTTAACATTAAATCCTCTTAAATTCTGAGGCTGTACTGCAAACCCCCCGCTCCCGCCGCCATAATGTTCCCCAATCAAGGAAACGTTTTCTCAGTATCTACCTTGTCAAGTTCCTTAGGAATGTTATATGTTTCAATTAGATAATTGTCATTCTTTTAAAACTCCAGGGAATAGAGGCATAGTCTACTCAATGCCTCCACGTGCATCAAGCCCCCCAACCCATGAATTGGTTGAGTGACCCTTTATTGCACGACATTTTGAACAAGTGTGCCTTGACTTAGTCAAGGAGACAATAACTGCACACAGTACTCCAGGTGTGGTTTCACCAATGCCTGGTATAATTTCTTGCTCTTGCACTTCAATTCTTGCTAATGTACCATTTGCCTTACTTATTGCTTGCGTGCCTCCACGTTTGCTGTGTGCGATTTGTGAAAAGAACATGCGGGTCCCTCTGAATGGCAGCATTTCTTAGTCTCTCACCATTTAAAAATATTCTGATTATAATCTGAATATTCCACTAAAAATTAGTGAAAGGATAAATTTGGACTTTTCTGGTACAAGACTGTTTGGGCCTATCTTCACCGCTTAGGCGGCTATGAGCCTTGTCGCAATTATTTGTTTGAATTTACCCGTTACTCATTCACTAGCAGTCCACCCATCGCCAAACATAAACTCCACTTGACTCGCCATAGTGGCAGCAGCCCTTCAGGTGCAGGGAAGGGTGGGAATTATTTTTTTTCTTGTGGCCTTCATCAAATGCTGTTTAGGTCACATGTGGACAAAGTCATCATGATCTGCTGAACGCAGGGTCACCAATATCCAGAATGGATCCTTAAATATGTCATAAATGTAAGGGTCTGGCATAGAAAGGGTTAACATGGGACTGGGTACAGTACTGCTCATAGTGTAATGTAATGGAACATTTGGCCCAAGACTTGCACTGGATAGAGACTTGTGCAGAGGTAAGCATGGAGACAGCTCCTAGCTTTAGACCTTATAATGTATATATTTATGCTGAATAGTTACTGGTGTAGACTAGCACAGTAAATAAATACTTACTGTTAAATTGTACTAGATTCAGAACCTCTTTATGTGACATACTGAACTGCACACAAGTGGAATTTACTGCCTCCGCCCACTCCCCCCCCCCCCCCCCCCCCTCCAAACCCAGGAGGTGGCCTGCCATTGGCCACTGGTGGGATCTTACCATCCCACTGCTGTCAATGGGTTCCTCCGTTGTTTGCACCCCCGCCAGGGAACCCAGAGTGGGGGGCCGCATTTTGGATCAGCTGGAAAATTTCAGCCAACATCTTAAAACCGTGACTTAATGCTTGAGTCATCTGAAAATTGTACAATCCAACTTGGCGTCAAATATCTTTCAGGTGTCATTGGGACATGCTCAATTAAATTGTTTCTTTTTGCCATTACTTTAAGTGAAACAGGTGCACTGAAGTCTAATTTCTCCCCTGTTGCCTGTTTCCTCAATTACTGTGCATTCATCTACAATTAACTACCTTGAATTGCAAATTTAAGAACATGAAAATGAAAATCGCTTTATTGTCACGAATAGGCTTCAATGACGTTACTGTGAAAAGCCCCTAGTCGCCACATTCCGGTGCCTGTCCGGGGAGGCTGGTACGGGAATCGAACCGTGCTGCTGGCCTGCTTGGTCTGCTTTAAAAGTCAGCGATTTAGCCCAGTGAGCTAAACCAGAACATGGGCAGCATGGTAGCATGGGGGCAGCATGGTAGCATGGTGGTTAGCATAAATGCTTCACAGCTCCAGGATCCCAGGTTCGATTCCTGGCTGGGTCACTGTCTGTGTGGAATCTGCACGTCCTCCCCATGTGTGCGTGGGTTTCCTCCGGGTGCTCCGGTTTCCTCCCACAGTCCAAAGATGTGCGGGTTAGGTGGATTGGCCATGCTAAATTGCCCGTAGTGTCCTAAAAAGTAAGGTTAAGGGGGGGGGGGGGGGTTGTTGGGTTATGGGTATAGGGTGGGTTTGAGTAGGGTGATCATTGCTCGGCACAACATCGAGGGCCGAAGGGCCTGTTCTGTGCTGTACTGTTCTATCTATCTCTGTAAGGCGCATAAACATTTGGTGACTACGTTGCTTCAGCTGAATTTATTTCCAGCACTAAACCTATCATTAATAAATAATTAGGAAGAGTTGGAGTATTTCTGAATACCTCAAGTTGCCAGAACAGAAAAAAAAAGTCAGAGAATGTTTTCACTTTCTTCCAAATATTTTCGGCATTTTGGAAAAACATCAAGTCCCTCGAATACTTAGGTGTAATTTGTGGGTTCCTCTACATTTTCTAAAATAAAGTCATATTTTGATACCTGTAACGTAAAACGCAGTACAATTTGTTACTTATAAATGTAACTGCTCCAAAAACAAAATTAACCTGTCACTATCTCACGGATGTATTGCCAATCCCCCTTCTGTAAGTACTCTGCACTGTCTAAAACAGAGACCAGTCATAGTCTAATCAGATTGTGCCCCAGTCGTAAGCATCACTGAAACCATGTGCCTCCACCAATAGATTGTATTTTCCTCCAGAATTCCAGTTTCAAGACATGGGAACCCAGGTGAGGACATGTGAAATATGGATTTAAAATCAAAACTGCATGTTAGCACTTCTGAATCGAATTCTATTCATTTTGGATTTTCTTTATGCTGACCCTACAAAATAAAAGCTGGATTGTTTTCCACTGGCAGGCACTGTTGCCCTTTGTTCCAATGAACATGTACTTAATGGAAAGCGTTACTGTGTTATTTAGAGTGTCAACATTATTATTATAGAATTTACAGTGCAGAAGGAGGCCATTCGGCCCATCGGGTCTGCACCGGCTCTTTGAAAGAGCACCCTACCCAAGCCCACACCTCCACCCTATCCCCATAACTCAACACTAAGGGCAATTCTGGACATGAAGGGCAATTTTAGCATGACCAATTCACCTAACCTGCACATCTTTGGAGGACCATCGTACCAATATTTTAGGGGCAAGTATTGGGCAAAATGAACACACTGGGAAGAAGCATGCGCCCAAGCTGAAGAGTGAACTGAAATGTCAGAGAAGATTTAGTTCCAAAGCATTGACAGCTATTTAGGGTCATGTGGCCTAGAGAATGGAAATCTTGCTGGTACAGGGTGTCCTTACCGGTCAGCAATGACTTTGGTGAGATGGGGTTCATGTGAAGCTTGAAAGACAGGCCAGGAATGTATTGGAAAAGCCCTAGCTGAAAGAGTGAATGAGTAGTGGCAGTGAGATGTGGAGACATTTCCAGGGTGTCAATATACAATTTGTGGGATGCACTGGAATTGAGGATTGAAGTTGAGCTCAAGATCTTCAGGTTCACAACTACAAAAATTAGCAAGGTTCTGTGAATTGTATTGCATTTCTCATACAGTATTATCTAGAATTACATCCACTCTAGAACAATGAAACGGTTGTTTGTTGCAACTGGTCGATACTAGTGTATATACTCCATATGTGGCACTTCCCACTCTAATTACCTCTTCACATCATACCCCAATAAACATTGATTCTCTTTAGAGCAGCCAACTGCAATCAAGTTCCTGAGCGTTTCATCAGATGACTTGCCCCATGCTCCAACCATTAGTCGGTCAATTCATCCACCCTTGTGATGTACTGCCTTCCTATACCAATTGTAAAATAAAAAAACTCATTGCCCGGTTGGATGAAGCTTGACTGTTAGCTAAACAGCATTTCCGAATGTTATGGACGGGATTCTCAGATCCTGAGGGTAAGTGTTGATGCCATCGTAAACGCTGACGCGTTTTACAACGGCCTCAGGAGCAGCGATCCTGCACCCTACAGGGGGCAGCACGGCACTAGAGCGACTCACACAGCTCCAGCTGCTGATACCGACGTCAAATGGGCGCCGCGAGTCTGCACAGGCACGGTGTGGCCAGCCCAAACTCACGCATGCCCGCTAGTTGCCTTCTCCGCACCGGCTCTGACGCAACATGGAGTAGAGCTACAGGGGCCCGGCGCGGAGTAAAAGAGGCCCCCACCAGGAGAAGCCAGCCCACCAATCAGTAGGCCCCGATTGCGGGCCAGGCCACAGTGGAGGCCCGCCCCGGGGTTGGATCTCCACCCCCCCCCCCCCCCACCCCCACCAGGCCAGCCCTTGCAGGATGGGCGCCGCGGTCCCGGTGGGTAGGACCACATGTGAACGGCGCAGGTGGGACTTGGCCTATCTCGGCGGCCACTTGGCCCATCCCGCGTGGAGAATCGCCACACGGCCCCCGACCAGAGCCGCACCGACCACGGCGGCGCCAATGGTGCCGATTCTCCGGTCACCAGCGAATTGGTGGACCAGTGTTGCGTGAATCGCGCCCTATATATTTCTATATCTGGTAAAGATAAATGTTCAAACAAAATTCTAAAAGCAATATAATTTTTTAATAACCCTATGATTTTTCTCTTGGATTGTACAAAGCAATGTCCTGGAGTTTGATCGTCAGTTCCTGGAGACACCAGACTAATCCTGGAGAGGTGGCAACCCTATTTCACTTCTATCTCATGAATGCTTTAAGCCTCTCCTGAAGTGCATCAGAACAATCTATTACAGCTACTCAATGTGGCAGAAGGTTCCATGTTTCCACCACTTTCTGTGCAGGTAATTTGCTCCTAAATTCCTCACTCAATCTTGTTATGTTAAATTTATATCCCGTTGTTCTGCATTCATTCACAAGTGGAGACAGTTTTTCCATTTACCTCTGATCAATCCCCTTCATAATTTCAAAGAACCCAGTTATTGCCCTCTTCGTCTACTCAATTTTTTACTCAGTGAAGAACTGCAGCCAGCTGAATTCTTCCATTCAATTCTAGTAACAACTTTATCAATCTTTGCTGAACCTATATGTCCAGTGATTCAACACCTTTTCTGCATTATGGATGGACAGTTTGTTCAACTGTACGCGTTCTGAATAAATGTAACGTTACCTCTCCGCTTTTGTTTTCCATTCTTCTCAAAATGAACCCCAGTACTTTGTTTGTGCTCTTTATGGCCCTATCAATTTCTGTTGTTTATTTTAATGATTTATGTATCTGTACATGGTTGCATTTATGGGATTTATGAGATTGTTATATTTCGGCACTGTAGCCTTAAATTTAGGGTAACTGAAGGGACCGTGAAATTTATAGTTAATGGGTGATTTTTGATCATACTACACGTGAAATGGGAATCTCTTTTCAGTAATATAAAGTTTAGGTTTTTACAAAAAGAAATGTGTTTAGTCAATCGTGGTTTTATCCATTTCTTACAGTAATAGTTTTTAAATCTTGGCATGTCGTTCTTTCAGTTGCTAACTGTAAGTTTGAATTTCTCTTTGAAAGTTTTCAGACTCCATGGAGATCATAACAATTCCCAGATCTATTTGCTCAACTACCCCTAATTAGTTTCATGCCTTCCAAGGACTGAGACCGCTTTCTTCCTCCAAACACAATGAGTCACCTCGCAATGCTATTAGTAGTTCTCTTTGCTTGTTTATGACTATTTTTCATCAAATTTTCTTCACATTTATGATCGTTGTCTGCTAATTCACTGGAAAACTGACTGTAATTGAAACATTTGGAGGACATTCATAGAAAGGGAAGAGGTGAATAAAATGAAGTGAAGAAAAAGAAGCTCAGATCAAAAGTCTTCTTGGTTGTCAATATTTCACAGCTGGCACAAAAGGAAGACTTCGTGCACCACATATTCCCACTAAATTTCTATTGCTGGGCCCGGCCTGTTTGTTGCACTGCGAGGTTCCTTTAAGATTGCTGCAGAGCTGCACAAGTGTACATTTTAAAGGGACCGCTCCCTGTACACCCTTGTTCCCATCATGGTAACTTCTGGACTACTGCATGACCATACACCCAAGCAGCCTAGGGAGAAGGTGGCCTATACCCACTGTATTTCCACCAACCATGTCTACAAACATTGACACACTTGAGGCAATCGATTGTCCCACAGGTTCATAATCCTCACACTGATCACTACATGAAGAGACAACTTAATTTCTGTGAGACCTCCAAAACTCCTTTGATATCTTGTCCTTGCTTGTCTCTGCTGTTTCCAACTGTGTCGTAAACAGTTTTATTGTGTCTTGGATATAATAATAATCTTTATTAGTTTCACAAGTAGGCTTACATTAACACTGCAATGAAGTTACTGTGAAAATTCCCTAGTCGCCACACTCCGGCGCCTGTTCGGGTACACTGAGGGAGAATTCAGAATGTCCAAATCACCTAACAAGCACGTCTTTCGGGACTTGTGGGAGGAAACCGAGCACCCGGAGAAAACCCCGCAGACACGAGGATAATGTGCATACTCCACACATACAGCGACCCAAGCCGTCAATCGAACCCAGGTCCCTGGCACTGTAAAGCACCAGTGCTAACCACTGTGCTACCATGCTGCCCATATCAAAACTACCATATCATCACTGAAAGTAATCTCTATAGATGTTTTAATCACATTCACTGCCTGCATGGCTGAGCTTTTCTCTACACATTCCACGGATGTGCTGTACTCGATGCAGTCTGCAGAGCAATCAAATAATCTCTGAAATATTTGAGTTGCTGCTCTTCAGCTGACCTTTGCCCATGCCCTGGACAATGAGCAAAGAAAGTTTTGAAAATTCATAAACTTCATAAATATATATTTTTTTTAATTTCCAAGAAATACACAAGTTAATTTAAATTGTGGTGCAAATTTGTTTGGTGGTAGACTGTTGCAAAGGCAACACCTCCAAGGCCAGTTAAATCTATTGACTTTGTCACTGTCATTGGCGAACTAAACATTTGTCTAGACCTGGAGTATATTGGCCAGGATACTGTCCAAACCTGTTCTGTCTTGCAGTGGAAGGAAGCAGATGGAACATTGCTGACAAACGCAGAATAAAACTGTTTAACACTTTTGGACAAATATAATTGCAATCATGTGTTGTACAGAGTTATAACCATGACAGGTGCCAGGCATCCAAATGTGTTTTCAGCCAGTGACCCCGCCCGTTGTCCAATTACATTAAACTAAATGGAAAGCAAACCCAGGAGAAATGCTACGTGTTATTAAATGTGGTTTCCCCTCTTTTTCAATATGTAAGCTAGGCAGACTTACATCACCTATTGAATGCAGTTGCTCCAACAGTTTTTTCTGATGTCAACATATTTTCAAAAATGTAACATCAGATAGGTTCTTGATTAATAAAGGGATCAGGGGTTATGGGGAGAAGGCAGGAGAATGGGGATGAGAAAATAGCAGCCATGATTGAATGGCAGAGCAGACTCGGTGGGCCGAGTGGCCTAATTCTGCTCTGATGTCTTATGATCTTATGGTCATATGTCCATATTAACTCTTACCATCTTTTACAGATGCGCCATAGAAAGCATCCTATCTGGTTGCATCACAACCTGGTATGGCAACTACTTGGCCCAAGACTGCAAGAAACTTCAGAGAGTCGTGAACACAGCCCAGTCCATCACATGAACCTGCCTCCCATCCATTGACTCCATCTATACCTCCCGCTGCCTGGGGAAAGCGGGTAGCGTAATCAAAGACTCCTCCCACCCGGCTTACTCACTCGTCCAACTTCTTCCATCGGGCAGAAGATACAAAAGTCTGAGAACACGCACAGACTCAAAAACAGCTTCATCCCTGCTGTTACCAGGCTCCTAAACGACCCTCTTATGGACTGACCTCATTAACACTACACCCCTGCATGCTTCACCCGATGCCGGTGTTATGGAGTTACATTGTGGACCTTGTTTTGCCCTGTTATGTATTTTCTTTTATTTCCTTTTCTTTTCATGTACTTAATGATCTGTTGAGCTGCTTGCAGAAAAATACTTTGCATTTTTACATGTAACTTACATATATATTCCATAGAACCACATAAAAAAACATTGTAATATTTCCTGGCGAATCCTGTCAGGCTTTCAAAACAAGTCCAATTAGTTCACTGAAACCTGTAAAATCTTTAGAGCAGCTATTGCACAATTCACAAATAATATCAAGCAAAAGTGTTCCTCCAAGCTTCAGAAGGAAACCGAACGATTTCCCTCATCCCTGACTGAATCACTTTCAGATTCCCTAGCCTGATCATGCATTAAATTGGGACCATTCCTCGGAATGACGTAGCCATTCCCCTTCCACCTGAAACCTCATCCTAGTCTGCCAGCCTCCACTCCAGCTCATCTGTGCTGTCAATATGCTAGTTTCACAGTGCTGTGAATGCGATGCAACTTCTTCCAGCCAAACATTTGGAAGATTAAAAAGCCATCGTCTTCAGCCTACACCCCCAAACTTTCCACCAATTCCATTTCCCTCTCTGGCCACTGCCTCGGGCTGAATCAGACTGTTTGCAACTTTGTGTGCATATCTGATCCCAAGTTCTCCCGACTCAATACATTCTCCATCACGCTGTTGTAATCCTGCCCACCTCAGCTCCTGTTGGAGCCCATGTTCCGCTGGAACTCTCAGTCATGCATTAGTCATTTACAAACAAGACAATTCCACTGCTTTGCTTGGCAGCTTCCCATGCTCAATGCTCTGTAAACTTCAGACCACCCTGAACTCGCTGTCTGCGTTTCATCTTGCACCAAGTACCAGTCGCCCATCACTCGCTGAACTTGCTGGCCCCTATCGGTTTCTGGGTGCCCAGAAATTTTCCATGTATTTAACTCTCTTGATGGCCTACTCCCTCATTCGTCAAGTACCGCCTTCCCCAGATTCTGGAAATCCCTCCAGAAAACTCGAGGCCTCACTTGCCTTCTATAAGACCCTGCTCCTAGCGTTTCTTTCTTTGACTTACAGCCTCCATTTTTTTTAAACACATCTCTGCGAAGTATCATCGGGTGTTTTTTTGTGTTAATATTACTTCAGAAATGAAATTGGCCTTGTTAAATAGTAAAGCAGCAGGTTAAATCTTCCAAACAAAAAAACAAGTCAAACAAATCTCTGCAGCCCAACTTTTAACTCGACAGTTCAATTCTGCTTTCCCGCAGCCTACATGACTGCAGGCCACAGCATTTCATGGATTTGATTTTTGTGTGATTGATAAATGTTTTTCACTCTGATTTGAACTGTATGGCTCGGGGTTTCCGGCCCTGCATTGACAGGACCCGTCACTGGGTTTCAACAGCCCAGCCTAAAGTCTATCGACTTTCGGTGGGGCTGGATTGTCGTGTTATTCACCCTGGGGTAACACGGACTGCAACTGGATGCAGTTGTACTTGAAAGTAGACACCAAACTTTGATGTTACTTCAATACGTTTTACTGAACTTCTTGAGCAGAGCACACAGCTTGCTGTGGGTTGACACTCTACTAATCTAAGTGTGCTAACTATAACTAACTAGACCAGACTAGCTCTGAGCCACGTGTAGAAGGTGCTTACTGATATATACACCCTGACTGTCACTACAGTGGAAAGAGGCAGAGTGCTGATGCCTCGTGTGTTTTATACTGGGAAACCACCCTCTCGTGTTCTGCCTGGTGATTGGTTGTGTTCTGTCCTGTGTGTTGATTGGCTGTACTGGGTGTCTGTCACTGCCTGTCTGTATCTCATTATCTGCATGAGTGCATATCGTGACATGAATGATCCCAATGGTGGGCGGGGCTGGAAAATCACGCCCTCTGGCAAGATCACCTGGATTCAATTTAGCTCAAAAAAGTCTCACACCTCAAGCAGTTCATAGCGATACGAGACCTTTTAGTGGCGTCTTGCGACAAGTGTGAATTGGTTTGTCTGTTTCCGTCCCCAACCTGATAATTCATTGCGAGATGCACAAAAGACAATTGAGATTCTGGCTTCAGATTAAATCAAAGTGTTAAACTAGTACTTCCTTCTTGCACTATTCACTGTTGCCTTCCCTTAGTGAGTAGACTTGTGGACGTGGATCCTTAAAATGAACAAAAACACCTTTCTCCCAAACATGAACAGTAAGATTTAAAGAACTGCATTCCTCCAGCTGTGACTGAATCCTATCCTGTGTGATAACAGAATTATCAACTAAAACAGGAAAAGTCTTGTTTTCCGTCACCCTTTATTTCAGGCTTCACTCCGTTTGTATTCCCCTAATGATGGATAGATCTCCAGTGACTCTACCAGCCAATACATCTGGTAAAACTTAAAGATTCAGCTTTCCTCCTCTTCATTCAATCATCTCTTTTGTTTTTCCTTTTTGTGGATCTTTCCCACTCGCTAAATTCATTAATTTCCTGCTTATTCCTATTTTGCTGTATTTATTCCTTACTTAAAGTTTTTCCTCATTAGCTATCTTATGGCATTCTTCCCTCACCTCTATTATCAGTGTTCATGAATTTCCTTTTTAATTCCCATCTTGAGCATTGTCCTCTTTCCAGATTTCCTATTTCCCATTTCTGCTTATTTTGTTTATTCTGCCATTTTACTGCTCTCTCCCCCATTCCAATCGCCCTTCAAAATTCTTTCAAAGGTGCCTCCAACGTGGCTTCAATGAGAAACGGAGACTCCACACCGAATAAAATAAAGAAACAAGATTTTATGTACAACCAGATATATACACAGCCCAGCAGATCCCTATCGGGTTCCTCATGGCTTGGTGCCCTACTGGCCGACCTTTTATACTGGCTGACCGTACTCCACAAGGATAGCGGAATAGATAATCATTACCACCCCGTAGGCCCCGTGCGGGATGTGACAGGGGCTTTGTCTCACTGCAAAAAGTAAAAGTAGACTCGGTAACTTAACAAGAAACAGGTAGCACAAAAAAGAAAAATGACCAGGAGTCTGAACTCAACACAGCACACGACAAAGAGAAATGAGATGATGACATTCTGAGAAAGGGAGAGTTCAGGGACATCAAGAAAGGAATTTAGACAATGGCGATTAAAACAAACAATGCTGTGGAAAAATGAGGTGCAGCAAAATTCATCGATCAAAGGTTGGTTTCTGATCTGACCTTGATAATAAACACCATCTGTACAACTCCCAGGGTGTGCTTTCATGTTCAGTGCAGTGGTAGCGAAGGAAATCACGGTGCCCTAGGTCTTTAGTGGGCCTTTGCATTAACACAGCTGTCTTCAGTAAAGACAGTAGATTTCCCGTGGTCTTGTTCATGTTCTGTGAGATAATAAATGTACATTAGATACTAATTATCTTTTCCAACGTGGTCATTTACCAGATATAACTTCATATTAAATGAACTTTAATACATAAAAGATAAAATGCAACATAAATGGAATATTTTATATGTACAATATTGTCATAATGCCCATGAGGACCACGGGACACCATCATTGATCCCCCGTGGGACTCATGGAGTACGAGCTCCCCCAGATAGGAGGTGGAGGCCAACCACCTGGGGATCGTTATGAGCTAAAATAAAAGCAGGCCCAAACCAGGGCCTGGTGTTGTTAGTCCTCCCAGCTGGGATTGTACCGGGAGCAACATGCTGCATTTTGCTGACCTTTGTAAATAGTGTAAATAAATCTCTACTTGTTTACCACCAGCCTCCTCTGAGTCATTAAACTGGCGAGAAGGATGGAATTACCAGAATAAAGAAGTTCCATCAATCTATTTAATGATTTTTTTTTATAACGGACCACAAGCCACTGCACAGCCTCTTCAGGGAGGAAAAAGGCATCCCACCAATTGCATCGGCTAGGATCCAGCATTAGGTTCTGCTGCGTATGAATATTCCTTCCGGGTACAAAGACTGTCCATGCGGACGCCCTCAGCTGTCTGCCATTGCCTGTGAGAGCTCCGTCGCCACCAGTGGAGGATGAGGTGATTGCGATACTCCACTTCATGGACACCGTGCCGGTAACAGCTGCTTGGTGCGTGGACACAGCGGGACCCGGAGCTAGTGAAACTCAACCTCATGCTGTTGAGCGGTGGGAAAAAGGAGGCCCTTCCAGTGACCCTTCAGTCTTTCATCCAGGAGTTCTCTGAACGCGATGTAGAAGATGCCGTTATATTGTGGGGAGCTCATGTGGCCATCCCCCCACAGGGTCAGGATGCCCTGCTACAGGACCTGTACAGTGGCCATCCGGGGACATCTTAAATGAAAATGTTGGCCCACAGTTATATCTGGTGGCCCAGTATTGATGGGGACAGCGAGAGGGTTGTGCAAAGCTGCCAGGCAAGCCAGGAACTTCAGAAACTCATGCTGACAGCCTCCCTTCACTATTGAGAATGGACAGGATGTCCGTGGGTTCGCCTCCAGTTGGATTTTGCAGGACCGTTCATGAGGTGCATGTTCCTTGTGATCATGGATGCAAATTTGAAGTGGCTAGTAGTATGCAGAAGGGCCTCCATAATATCCAGAGCCATAATTGAAAAGCTTTGGGGTACTTTTAGCACCCATGGGATCCCGGAGGTCCTAGCGATGGATAATGAGATGCCATTCACTAGTGAGGAATTTGCCGTGTTTATGCAGTGAAATGGCATTCAGAGAAATCACTTGGACCACTTGATAAAGCATGAACCCGCCCTCTGAGACACCCGACTGGCGGTGGTAACGCCTTTGCCACACCAGGAACCGGCCCTCGGTCTGGGGCTCAGTCGTCTGGGTCACCAAGAGGAAGATGATTCTGGATCCAAGATGGACACAGAGGAGTCCGTGCCGGCGGAAGATGGTGTGTCTGGAACCAAGGTCCCAGAAGTAAGTCTTCACTGGTCATCTGAACCTTTAGAACTACGGACTCCATGATTGAGCCGGTGGCATTGATAACCTGCCCACCACCCTTATTATTCGCCAAGCTCAGTGGCAGCCAAGTAGAAAGTCCCTCTGGCAAAATATCTGCTCCAGGCTGGCTCCTGGCAAACGTATTCTGTTATTAGGGTCTCAAAACTCCATGTTAAAATTCAGCCCCTCATCTTACTGCATTTAATTCCGGGTTCAATTCCGACCTCAGGTGACTACATGGAGTTTGTATGTTCTCACTGTGTCTGATTGGGTTTCTTCCAGGTGCGCCAGAATCCTCCCACAGTTCAAAGATGTACAGGTTAGGTGGATTGGCCATGCTAAATTGCTCCTTAGTGTCCAAAGTTTAGGTGGGGTTACGGGGATGGGGTGTAGGATTGGCCAACACCAGGTGCTCTTTCAGAAGGTGGGTGCAATCTCAATGGGCCGAATGGCCTCCTTCTGCACTGCAGGGATTCTATTCTATTCTCTGAAATGTTCCTGTACATGTTTATTTTCAATCTGTATTGCCATCTATTTACCATAACACTGGGCAATATTTCCACAGCATAAAAACTGGAAACTGGCCTATATTGGTTTCTATGCTTCACACGAGTTTGCTCCCATTCTACTTTATCTCAGCTAATCAGCATATCCTGTTATTCATTTCACCCTGATACAATTATCAAACTATCCCTTAAATGCACCAATGCTATTTACCTCAACAATTACAAGTTTGAAATTCAAACCATTTCCTGGCTTTGATAAAACAAAATGTCACATAAGAATATCTTTCCCCAACAGCCCTGGGCACTGAAGCAAGTCAAAACTAAGGATAACACTTTCATTAATATCCCCTACAAAGGACAATATGAATATCTCAAGATCAAGCAGAAAGTTGGAGCAATGGTGGGTTGTGTGAAAGTGAGATGTTAAAATCTTCATTGGACAATATTTAAGTTTCTAGTTTGAAATAAGGTGGCATTGTTCTTTTAAGGGAAAAATATTGTCACATATCCCCATTTGCTTATGTTTGAGTGCGTGTGTGTCTGATAAAATCAGCGTCTGGCGAATAAATATCGTAACAAACCTAAAAAAGGTATTAAGGAAATAGCTGGGGTTACTGGGTTATGGGGATAGGGTGGAGGTGTGGGGTGCTCTTTCCAAGAGCTGAAGCAGACTCGATGATCCGAATGGCCTCCTTCTGCACTGTAAATTCTATGATTCTATGAACTTACACAGCATTTATATCGAGATTTTCAACCCTCATGATCTCCAAAATCTCTTCACAGCCAATTAATTACTTTCCAAATGTGATTACTGTTACTATGTAAGTATATGTGACTGCCAATATATGAAGAATAAGTTACTGACAAGAGTAGATCAGATGAATGATAAATATATCTGTTTTGGCTGGCACTGTGCTGAGGGACGGTTGAAATGTCTCTGGGGCGTTTTTCATGCCAAATGGCATAACTCTGAATTGGCCCACAAAACCTTGCTTTTAAAGGTTCACCGACCACTGGTAACAACACTAAAGCTCTATCTCCACTGGCAAAACTACGAACTTTGGATTTCTTGTCCGCAACCCGTTTCATCACATTTTGTGCAACTTTTAAATGTTGTCTAGCCAATTCACCTGCTCTATTTAATCATTCCCTAAAATTTGACACGTAATCCAATAATGTAATTCCCGATTTCTCACTCACCAATTTTTCCTTAATCAATTTAAGTGGTCCTCTTACCTCGTGACCAAAAATTAGTTCAAAAGAACTAAATTTGGTTGACTCATTAGGTGCATCCCTAATTGCAAACAGTACGAATGGAATTCCTTTATCCCAATCCTCTGGATAATCCTGACAATAAGCCCTCAACATTGTCTTTAATGTCTGATGCCACCTTTCTAACGCTCCCTGCAATTCTGAATGGTGTGCAGTTGATTTAAATTGTTTTATTCCTAAGTTATCCATAACCTCTTTGAATAACCTTGAGATAAAATTGGATCCTTGATCCAATTGTATTTCTGTGGGTAGTCCATATCGAGTAAAGAATTTAATTAACTCCTCCACAATCATTTTAACTGTAATATTAAGTACTGGAATGGCCTCTGGAAACCTAGTAGACACATCCATTATAGTCAAAAGATATTTATTCCCACTTTTCGTTTCAGGAAGCAATCAATTAGGACCCTTGTAAAAGGTTCCTCAAATGCTGGAATGGGTATTAAAGGTGCTGGTTTTATCACTGCTTGAGGTTTCCCTATCACTTGACATGTGTGACATGACTGACAAACTTTAACTACATCTTTCTGTTGTCCAGGCCAATAAAAATGTTTTTGTATTTTAGTTTGAGTTTTCCTTATTTCCAAATGACCTCCCACTGGTACCTCATGTGCAACTCGCAATACCTCCGTTCTATATCCTACCGGCAATACTACTTGATGAACTTCTGCCCACTTTTCATCCAGCTGCATATGTAAACGACTCCATTTTCTCATCAAGACACCACTTTTATGGTAATAACACTCTGGTATACACTCAGATTCCTCTTCATTGTATGCTTTCTGATACCTCTATTTTATTTCTACATCTTTCTGTTGTAACTCCGCCAAATTTCATGAACTAAAAATATCTGCCTCATCCTCCACCTGTTCTTGTTCTTTTTCAACCAGCTGATCAAAAAACGTGTCTGATAATTGCACTTCAACTTCATCGTCACCCTTTGATTTCTCCTCTTGTCTTAAATTGTGACTTTGCGACCTTGTTACTACACAATCCGGAAAAATCCCAGGATATTCGTTCCTTCAACACTTCAGTTGTCTGATTTCCATTGGCTTATCAACCACAGTAGGCATCACTCCCACCTGCGACAGCTATATCATTACCCAAGATAAGCTGTATTCCTGGACAAGATAGTTTCTCTATTACTCCTACTACCACTTCACCACTCTTCACTGGTCTTTGCAACCTGACATTATATAATGGAACACCACTCCTCTCACCTTGAATTACACATATTACCACCGTTTCTGGCAACATTCTTCCCAAACTACATAACTCCTCATATTTTACTATTAAAGATTGACTAGCTCCCTTGACTAGATCTCTTAAAATTGTGACTTCTTTACCTGCTCCTCCTGATACACATGAGTAAACTTTACCCACACAAGTAAATTCTTTAAAGAGATCTGGCACCTTCTTATCAATCACCTCTTGATCAGGCTGTACAATATTTGCACCTCCTTTGCTTCACTTGGGCTTTCCTTTACCACTTTAACAAACCCCACTGGCTTATCCTGTTTTACCACATCAGCCTTCCCAGTGCTTTTCTTCAACCACCAACACTGTGACTTTACATGGCCTAGTTTATTACAGTGAAAATATTTGAAACTTTTCATGTGCCTTCCACCGTCCTGAATTTCTTTTTTAGTCTGAGGTACACTCTCCTTATTATCACCTATCATATCACCTTTACCTTTACCACTTGAGTATTTCTCATGTCCCCAGTTTCTACCCTCACAGGCTGAAACTGATGTCAGAAACCAAGCTTTGATTTATGGACTAATCATAATCATCTGCCATTTCTGCTGCTAATCTCACAGTTTTAACTCTTTTTTCTTCCACATGAGTTCTCACTACATCAGGAAGTGAATTCTTAAACTCCTCCAAAAGCATAATTTCTCTGAGAGCTTCATATGTTTGGTCTATTTTCAAAGTCCTTATCCACCTCTCAAAATTACTCTGCTTGAGCCTTTCAAACTCCATGTATGTTTGACCAAAGTCTTTCCTTAAATTTCTAAACCTTTTTATGCAGGCTTCAGGCACTAGTTCATATGCACCTAAGATGTATTTTTGTTACCTCCTCATACGTCCCAGATACCTGGTCCGGTAGTGATGCAAACACTTCACTAGCACTACCTATCAGCTTTGTTTGAATCAGTAATACCCACATGTCCTGTAGCTAATTCATTTGTTTAGCTACCTTCTCAAATGAAATGAAAAAAGCTTCTACCTCCTTCTTGTCAAACCTTGGCAATGCTTGGACATGTGTAGATAGATCCCCACCAAACCTTCAACTTTGACGCTCTTTCTCACTTTCCTCATCACTATCATCCAACTGTACATTTCCCTTTATGCCTGCCAATTTTAACTGACTGCCATGTTTCATGGCCATTTTCTGAAGTTCAAACTCTCTCTCTTTATCTTTTTTCCTGATCTGTATTTCCCTTTCTCTTTCTTTTTGTTCTGCTGGGGCTATTCTTTCTTTTCTCCTTTCTTCTCTCTCCTTTTCCTCTCTCACTCTCTTTCTTTTTCCTCTCTATCTCTTTCTCTTTCTTTTTCTGCTCTCTCTCTTTCTTTTTCCTCTCTTTCATGTTCAAGCTGCTTTAATTCTTTCTCATGTTCCATTTATTTAATTTGTAACTGAATGTTTGCCATTTCCAATGAGTCAGACTGTATCTCAGGCAACTTTAAATGCATAGCCACCACCATAATTACCCTCATTTTTTCCCATTTTGTCAGGTAATGTTAACTGCAATGTTTTTGCCAAATCTAAGTCTGCTTTTAGTCTCTGTCCGTAAGGTACTGTGTGTGACCGTCTCCACCCCCAAAAACATCAGAGTCTCTGAAAGAGCCATTGTCCACCATACACTCCCCACTTAAACTGGAATACCACACCTGAAAAGCAACCACAATATGCTCACCCTTCACTGTCTTTAAGTTCACTAAGCCAATCCAATATCTAGACTTTTAACCGCCTCGAGCCCCCAATTTGTTATGCGCCACGGTTTAGAGAACCCGAAAGTGTATCATAGAGTTCACCTGACCCACAACTTTCAGTAGATTGTGGTATTGGGAGCACACGGCCCACTCTACAGGTGCAGTATAGCAGAAATGGAAAAGTATTTTTTAAAGCAAAACAATGTTTATTCCATGAGCTCAAGTTAGCCTTTTTACAACATACAGTGAACATCTTAGCAACCATTAATTCAAATACAACCCCCAACGAATGCAGCACTAAGTAATTCTTACTTTCCTTTTAACATCCATAAGACTTCAAAACACCTATTAACAGAATGACATCAGGTTTAACTTCACTACTGAGAACAGTTATCATGATGAAATCAACAAATGGACACTCAGAAGCTTGCAGAGATTCATACACATCCTGCTGTGATTGCAGCTTCTCCAAAACTAAAATGAAACCAAACCCACCCTGCAGCAAAAAGCCTAAAGCGAAAGTAAAAAGCTGACAGACAGCCCAGCTCCACCCACTCTCTGAGATCACTGCAGTAGTAAACACCCATTTCTTAAAGGTACTCTCACTACAGATACTTATATACAGACCCATTTATAAACACCCATTTCTTAAAGGTACTCTCACATGACACCACCTGCCCAAGCACTGAGCTGACTCCCAAAATAGGCCAGGTAGGCGGGCATCAAAATCATCAGCCCACCCGCCATACGTAAATAAATAATTAAATGTCAATTAGGCTTGTTGGCAAGTCCCTTGACTAGGATACTGTGCAGCCCATGGCGTAATACAGTTAGCATAGGCCGGAGCAGGCAGGCTGTCTTTTGTGGTTTCGATGAATAAAAGGGGGGGGGGGGGGTAAGAGAGGACACCACATTTTGAGAGGGAGCATGCACTCTTTATATCAGGGACAGACCCCAAGAGGTCAAACCCGCTTCTATCCTCACCGTCTACCCTTCAAACCCTGGGCTCTCCACCACCACCACAAATAGCCCCCTCCTTGGGCTCTCCACCTGCTCTAAACGCTTAACTGGTTACAGCAGCCATCCATCTTCAGCGTGCGTCTTCCTGCTTTCCTGGCAGCATCCATTACTGAGCTCCAGCCCTGCCAGGACTAGAGCTGCCGGCCAATCTGATCGATTGACGGCTCTCAAAGGTAGCAATCCCTCCCACTGAGGGGCAGAAGACCCACTATTACCTTGGTTGGCCTGTCCCGATTGGGGGGAGGGGAGGGGGTGGGGGGGGGGGGTACGAGGGGTTTAAACCTGCTAGAAATCGGGGAGGACTTCTTTCCGACTTGTCAGTTATCGATCAACTTCCGTTTGGCATGAACAGCCCACTTGCACACCCACCCCACCCCCGCTTAATAAATTCAGGGCGGGTTTCTCCGTCCTGCCGCACCTGTTTTCTGGTGTAGCTCACCCCCGTGGGGAAATCCGGGGGCTTGAGTGCTCTGCCAGCGAAGCAGAGGATCCTGCCGATAGAGAATCCCACCCCCAATCTTTCAGTGCTGCACTGAAGTGTCAGTCTAGATGATGTGCATAAAGTTGTGGATCTTGAACCTGGTCTTCTGAGTGGAACAAGATTGTGACCAACTGATTCAAACCAATAGAAGATCAATGAAAGGGTAAGTGAAGTCACAAATCTAAAAAGTCTGATGCTGACATGAGAAGGACACCAAACAGCCACTCAGGGCACTGTTTGCTTTCTATTCCTCCTACTGTGATCAGGCAATCAAAGACTACCATGTTGAACTTGCAAAATAGGGACTTGCTTTCCAATTTTTGACTTCAAACAAATGTTCACTGTATTGCGGATTAAATCTACAAACTGCAGCTGAATTGCTGTATCAGAAATTTTCCACTACCAGAAAGTGAAACCTTTCTGCTCTCCTGTTCACACCCATAATTCAAATTGTGCCAAACCAATCTGCTCTCTAATATCAAACCGCTGCAATGCTGTCATTTCTTTTTTTAAATGATTATCTAGCTGTTGTATCAGCTGTCAAATCTCTCCAATTTAGAAGAAAGTAACTTAAATGTACAGCGCCGTGTTACTTTCCCAGAAACACGACAGTCCCACAGCCAAGATTTTACACAGTGGAAATACATCTTGGACCTTTCCCACTCAAAGGTTCTTCCAGATTAATAGTGTACTATGCAGTTAACACATGCACTGGGCCAATGATTTATGCATAATTCAATTCACTCGTTTGTCCTCTATGGTGTCTGTGGAAAAAGCTTTGCGACTATACCAAGGAAATGAAGGTGAAATATTCTTGTCGGGTAATAATGTGATCTGAGCATTAAATACTGGCCACGCCATGCAGACAACACTGGAGGGATGGGTAACCCTGTGGGCGATAAACAGTCTTTACAACTCACAGAAGCTACTTTTGTTCACATTGCAGCTGTTATTATTTACAAGCTTCAACTGATAATTCTGAGATGCATGACTCATTGACAGTAAAAGAAAAGCAGTTAATTAAACACAAATATAACAATTGATTCCAAAAATGCTTTTAACACCTTTTTCTGCATAGAAACAGCATTGGAATCAAATCTGTCCTGACAGTTAAAGTGTTCAGCACAACAGTTTCATTAAAATATAGGGCACAGTAATTTCATTAAATTGGGTATGTGTAATAGGTCCACGGACTCAGAAGTCTCTTCACCAGAATCCCTTTTATTAACAAAACCAACAGCAGTACGACCATGTGCTTTCAGCTTGCTAGTGACACTGGGAGTGCAGAGGATCTGACACTCCCTGTTAAAAACAGAGAAGAGGTACCTTGATTGGGCCACTAATCTGGGAACTCGCATTCCAATTGGCCAATCTCAAAGGCCTGGTCGAAGTCATGACAGTATGCTAATACAATCATATTTTCAACAAAGCTAATTTAATGAAATATATTTAATCCTGCTGTTTTTAGTGTGAAGTTTAAGAGGATGGTTATTTTTTAAAACTTTCTTTCATTCAAGACAAATGGAGTAATGGAGAGAGAATAAGTTTTCATATTAGTTCTGCCTGGACTTCCGGTTGCGGCTATGACTAGCTAAGCCGCACATTTGGAAGCTCCTGCAACAAAGGTGTTTTTGGGCCAATTGGAGGGCCCCAACGGCGCTGAAAAAACGAATCCCGGTGGGGGAAGGTCCCCTGAGGAGAACTAGACCGATTTTATGGTCGGTACCCGGAGCGGAGCGGCAAGAAAAACGGCAGCAGCTCCCCAAAAAAAGCGGGGGAAGAAAATCAAAATGGCGGCCGGCGGTGCACCGGAGGAGTGGAAGAAATGGGCGGAGGAGCAGCAGGCCGCTCTCCTCCGTTTTTTCACGGAGATGAAAGTGGAACTCTTAGAGTCCATGAACGCGACGGCCACCAGGTTGGTGGGAGCCCAGGCGATCCAAGAGGCGTCGATTAAAGATCTGCAGCAGGAGATGGCCGCGAGGGAGGAGGAGGCCACAGTCATCGGGGCAAAGGTGGAGGCGCACGAGGCACTCCACACGAAGTGGCAGAGCCGCTTCGAGGAGCTGGACACTCGGATGAGGAGGAAAAATTTGAGGATCCTGGGCCTGGAAGAAGGCCTGGAGGGGTCGGATCTCCCGGGATATGTGGCGGAGATGTTGAGCTCCCTGATGGGGGAAGGGGCCGGTCCGGCGCCCCTGGAATTGGAAGAGGCATACCGGGTCATGGCCAGGAGGCCTAGGGCAAACGAGCCCCCGAGGGCGGTGCTGGTGCGGTTCCAGCGGCTAAGTGATCGAGAGAAAGTCCTGAGGTGGGCTAAAAGGGAGAAAAGCAGCAAGTGGCAGAACTCGACGGTAAGGGTGTACCAGGACTGGAGTGCGGAGGTGGCAAAGCGGCGGGCCCGGTACAACCGGACAAAGGCGGTGCTACACGCGAAAAAGATCAAATTTGGAATGTTGCAACCGGCGCGCTTGTGGGTCACCTACAAGGACCAACATCATTATTTCGAGTCCCCAGAGGAGGCCTGGACCTTTGTACAAGAGGAAAAGTTGGACACGAACTAAAACCTGGGAGCACCGGCGGTCGTAGCCGCCGGGGGACTCTTGATTGTGCAAGTGGCCCTTTTCTTTTTCAGGCCAGGTCGGAACTGGGTAACAGTTTCGTGGAGTGTTTGGGGTGTTTTTTCTCGAACGGTTGACTTTTCTGAATATTTTGAAGGTTTCGAGTTGTTGGGTGTTTCTGTATATTTGTACTGTTGAAATCTCTATTGTGGGTCGTTGGCTTCTTATGGGGTGTTTTTTCCCGTTTCCAATTTCCCTTAGTTATTTACCCCTCCTACCCTTTTTCTTTGGGTGCTTGGGGGGGTTTTTTGGTTCTTTTTTTTTCTTTTCGGGTTATGGTTATCTGCGGTTATTTATACTGTTTGATGGAGGGTGATGGTTGGGCACGCGGTTAGTTGATAGTTAGTTAATTATTTTGTTATTTAAGTATGTAGTTAAGTATTTATGTATTTAGTTGCCATTGGGTATTTGTATTTATATCGTTAAGTTGGGGAGACGGGACGGGGGGGAGCGGGTTGATTATGCGGGTCTTTCTCGGGGGTTTTAAGGGGATCTTTCACGGGCGCAGATGGGGTGAACCGGGAGGAGTCGGAATGTGGCAGGAGCAGCCGGGTCAGCGGAGACCAGCTGACTCTCGGGAGTACGATGTGGGGTACATCGCGGCTAGGAGGGGTCCTAGCCAGGGGGGGGGGGGGGGGGGGAAGGGGAGGGGACTGGGGGGGGACACCGGGTTGCTGCTAGAAAGACCAGGGACGAGAAGGGGAGAGCCGGGGGGGGTGGGGGGGGGGGGGGGCCATCGCTATGGGAAGCGGGTCAGAAAAGAAGGGATGACCCGGGGCGAGCAAGGGACAAGACATGGCTAATCGACAGGGAGTAGGGACGGGTCGCTCTGCGACCCGATTGATCACGTGGAACGTAAGGGGGCTGAATGGGCCGGTCAAAAGATCAAGGGTCTTCTCACACCTGAAGGGACTGAAGGCTGATGTAGCAATGCTGCAGGAGACTCATTTGAGGGTAGCAGATCAGGTCCGCCTGAGAAGGGGGTGGGTGGGACAGGTGTTCCACTCAGGCTTGGATATCAAGAACCGGGGGGTGGCGATTTTGGTGGGAAAGAGAGTGTCGTTTGTGGCGGCAGAGGTGGTGGCAGACAAGGAGGGCAGGTACGTGATGGTGAGGGGTAGGCTGCAGGGAGAGAGTGTGGTACTGGTAAATGTGTATGCCCCGAACTGGGACGACGCGGGTTTTATGAGGCGCCTGCTGGGCCTCATCCCGGGACTGGAGGCAGGGGGCCTGATCATGGGAGGGGACTTTAATACGGTGTTAGACCCTGGGCTGGATAGATCGAGTTCCAGGACGAATAGGAGGCCGGCAGCGGCAGAGGTGTTAAGGGGGTTCATGGAGCAGATGGGAGGGGTAGACCCATGGAGATTTGGTAGGCCTAGGGCGAGGGAGTATTCTTTTTTCTCCCACGTCCACAGAGTGTACTCTAGGATCGATTTTTTCGTATTGAACAGGGGGCTGATACCGAGAGTGCAGGACACGGAGTACTCGGCCATTGCGATATCGGACCATGCACCACATTGGGTGGACGTGGACATGGGGGAGGCGCGGGACCAACGCCCGTTGTGGCGCCTGGATGTAGGGCTGTTGGCGGACGAAGAGGTGTGCAGAAGGGTGAGAACGGGCATTGAGAACTATCTGGGTACGAATGACACAGGTGAGGTGCAGGTGGGGACGGTCTGGGAGGCCTTGAAAGCAGTGATTAGAGGAGAGCTGATCTCCATAAGGGCACACAGAGAGAGGAAGGAGAGGCAGGAAAGGGAGAGGCTGGTGGGGGAGCTCCTAGAAGTAGATAGGAAATATGCGGCGGCGCCAGAGGAGGGGCTATTAAGGGAGCGGCGTAGCTTGCAGGCCAGGTTCGACCTACTGACCACTAGGAAGGCGGAAATGCAGTGGAGAAGGGCGCAGGGTGCGGCGTATGAGTACGGGGAAAAGGCGAGCAGGATGCTGGCACACCAGCTTCGTAAGCGAGATGCAGCCAGAGAGATTGGGGGAGTGAGAGAGAGGGGTGGGGATGTAGTGCAGAAGGGGCAAGAGGTGAATAGGGTCTTTAGGGACTTCTATAGGGAATTGTATAGGTCTGAACCGCCGAAGAGGAGAGGGGGAATGAAGAACTTTCTCGACAAATTGGGGTTCCCAAAGGTACAGGAGGAGCTGGTGGAAGGGTTGGGGGCGCCGATAGAGCTGCAGGAGCTAATTAAAGGGATAGGCCAGATGCAGGCGGGGAAGGCGCCGGGGCCGGATGGGTTCCCGGTGGAGTTTTACAGGAAATTTGTGGACTTGGTGGGTCCAGTGCTGGTGCGAGCCTTCAATGAGGCGCGCGAGGGGGGGGTTCTGCCTCCAACAATGTCGCAGGCCCTGATCTCCTTGATTTTGAAGCGGGACAAGGACCCGGTCCAGTGCGGGTCCTACAGGCCTATCTCCCTCTTAAATGTAGATGCCAAGCTGTTAGCAAAGGTCCTGGCAACCAGGATAGAGGACTGTGTGCCAGGGGTAGTCCATGAAGACCAGACGGGGTTCGTGAAGGGACGCCAACTTAACACAAATGTTCGGAGACTGTTAAATGTGATTATGATGCCAGCAGTGGAAGGGGAGGCGGAGATAGTGGTAGCGCTGGACGCGGAGAAGGCATTTGACAGGGTGGAGTGGGAATACTTGTGGGAGACGTTGGAAAGGTTTGGGTTTGGGGAGGGATTTATCAAGTGGGTAAAACTGCTCTATTCAGCTCCGATGGCAAGTGTGGTAACAAACGGGAGGAGGTCAGAATATTTTGGGCTCCATCGAGGTACTAGGCAGGGATGTCCCCTATCTCCCTTACTCTTTGCATTAGCGATTGAGCCGTTGGCGATGGCACTGAGGGGTTCAGGGGGGTGGAGAGGACTGACAAGGGGAGGGGAGGAACATCGGGTCTCGCTCTATGCGGATGATTTGTTGTTGTATGTGGCAGACCCGGAGGGGGGAATGCCGGAGGTAATGGGGATACTAGCGGAGTTCGGGGACTTTTCGGGATATAAATTAAATCTGGGGAAAAGTGAGGTCTTTGTAATACACCCGGGAGACCAAGGGGAGGGAATTGGGAGGCTCCCCTTCAAAAGAGCAGTTAAAAGTTTTAGGTATTTGGGGGTGCAGGTGGCAAAGAACTGGGGGACCCTACACAAGTTGAACTTTTCCAGACTGGTGGAGCAGATGGAGGAGGAGTTTAAGAGGTGGGACATGGTGCCGCTGTCGCTAGCAGGGAGGGTGCAGTCAGTTAAAATGACGGTCCTCCCGAGGTTCTTGTTTTTGTTCCAGTGTCTGCCCATCTTCCTCCCCAGGGCCTTTTTCAAGAAGGTAACGAGTAGTATCATGGGGTATGTGTGGGCACATGGCACCCCGAGAGTTAGAAGGGTCTTTTTGGAGCGGAGTAGGGATAGTGGAGGGCTGGCGTTACCCAACCTTTCCGGATATTACTGGGCGGCAAATACATCGATGGTACGAAAGTGGATGATGGAAGGGGAGGGGGCAGCCTGGAAGCGCATGGAGAGGGCGTCCTGCGGCAACATAAGCTTAGGGGCACTGGTAACGGCACCATGGCCGCTCCCTCCCACGAGGTATACCACGAGCCCGGTGGTGGCGGCCACCCTCAAGATCTGGGGGCAGTGGAGGCGACACAGGGGGGAAGTGGGAGGTCTGATAGGGGCACCACTAAGAGGGAACCACAGATTTGCGCCGGGAAACACAGGAGGGGGATTCCAGAGCTGGCAGAGGGCGGGTATTAGACAACTGAGGGACTTGTTTATAGAGGGGAGGTTTGCGAGCCTGGGAGAGCTGGAGGAGAAATTTGGGCTCCCCCCGGGGAACACGTTCAGGTACCTCCAAGTGAAGGCATTTGCCAGACGACAGGTAGCGGGGTTCCCCGCGCTCCCCGACAGGGGGGTGAGTGAGAGGGTGCTATCAGGGGTCTGGGTCGGGGAGGGGAAGATCTCGGACATCTATAAGATTATGCAGGAGGTGGAGGAGGTGCCAGTAGAGGAGCTGAAAGATAAGTGGGAGTTAGAGCTGGGGGAACAGATAGAGGACGGGACATGGGCAGACGCCCTGGAGAGGGTTAACTCGTCGTCGTCATGTGCGCGACTAAGTCTCATTCAATTTAAGGTACTGCATAGAGCCCACATGACGGGGACAAGGATGAGTCGGTTTTTCGGGGGTGAAGACAGGTGTATTAGATGTTCGGGAAGCCCTGCGAATCATGCACATATGTTTTGGGCATGTCCGGCACTGGAGGAGTTCTGGAAGGGGGTGGCAGGGACGGTGTCGAGAGTGGTGGGGTCCAGGGTCAAGCCAGGATGGGGACTTGCGATCTTCGGGGTTGGGGTGGAACCGGGGGTACAGGAGGCGAGGGAGGCTGGAATATTAGCCTTTGCGTCCTTGGTGGCTCGGAGGAGGATCCTGATTCAGTGGAGGGACGAAAGGCCTCCGAGTGTTAACACCTGGTTAAACGACATGGCAAACTTTATCCAATTGGAAAGGATCAAATTCGCCCTGAGAGGGTCGGTGCAGGGGTTTTCCAGGCGATGGCAACCCTTCCTAGACCTCTTGGATCAGAGATAGAAACTGAGGCCATGACAGCAGCAACCCGGGAGGGGAGGGGAGGGCGGGAGGGGGGGAGGGGGGGGGGGGGGGGGAGGGGGGAAAACGACGAAGGAAGTACGGTAGCGGCGGTGGCACGGGCAAGGCCTGCCCGAGGACGCTGCTAGAAATGATAAGTTGGTCTGACTGTCGGTTCGCCGGCGGGGGGGGGGGGGGGGGGGGGATGCGCGGGTAGGGGGGGGGGGGGGATTCTTTTTCTCTTTCTTGTTAAGTAGGGGGGTTTGACTTTGTGTTGTTATAATTTAAATGTAAATGTAGGGGGGGTTAAAATGTTTGTATTTTGAAAAATTCAATAAAAATTATTTAAAAAAAAAAATATTAGTTCTGCCTGAAGATACGTCTATGTCACCTATAGGTCATTGGGACTGAGGGCCCAGGTCAAGTCTAATTGAAACCCACCTATGAGCTTTCACACCTGGACTCAAAGAAAGGAGCAGTCGGCTTTACAATGGACAGATGTACAGGCTCTCCGTGTTCATGACTTAGAGATGCTGGACAGAGAAAGATTAACATACTAATTATTTTTGATTTAGCATAGCAACAGGGGGGTTCTTCTTAAATATGGTTGTTGAAATGTGCACCTAACTGACAAGGCAAATTAAGAATGTTGATACAAGTAAGGAGGTACCTTTGGCCTACTTTAGTTGACCCATCCAACAAGTCCACAGTCCCTACACCACAGCATCATATTCTTTCTCCAATTATTGTAGGGCTACAGCCTCTACTTAGCAACTGAAAAGTCATTCCGTTGTCATTTGTGTAATAAAAAGCTCTGGTGGTCTTTAGTTCGAACCCGTTCATCTTATAGTCAATAGGTAACACCCACATTGAGGAGTAGGAGGAAGCCAGGATGAAAACGTGAGACTTGCCACAGGTGATCATGTGGGAAGGTGAAGACAAAATGTAACGTGGGCTGATAAAGGTTGTATGATTAATGATGTGTACATAGACTGTCAAAAGTTTGATAATGTGCCAATCGCTTAGTACAATTGAAGACTATGAGATTAAAGAGGCAGTGATGGCAAGATACAGAAGTAGCTGAGGAACGAATGCAGAATTGTGGTGAGTGGTTTTCAGCCTGTGGGCAGCGAAGGAATCTGCAATGGTACCTCGCCACCACACCCCCAGGTGTCAGTATTAGGACAACTGTTCCTTTTGAATTTTATTTTCTTAATTATTGGGATATCTATTCTTTTTTAAATAAATTTAGAGTACCCAATTATTATATTTTCCAATTAACGGCCAATTTAGCGTGGCCAATCCACCTAATCAGCACATCTTTGGGTTGTGGGAGTGAAACCCACGCAGACACAGGGAGAATGTGCAAACTCCACACGGACAGTGACCCAGGGCCGGGATTCGAACCCGGGTCCTCAGCCCGTAGTCCCAGAGCTAACCGCTGTGCCACCGTGCTGCCCCTGGGATATCTATTGTTCACCTGGATGTGGCTATACAGGGCGTGGTTCAAAGCCTTCATATTGGCAGGAGAAACAGGTGAAATGAGAAATCTTTAACGTGATTCGCTATTCTGGTCAGGAATGTACCACTTGAAATGGTAATGGAAGCAGATTCAACAACAATTTTTAAAAGCGAATTGGTTAACTATTTGAAAAGGGATGGCTTTGAGGGAAAGAGCATGGGAGCATGGTGACATAGTGGTTAGCATTGCTGCCTCACAGCTCCAGGGACCCGGGTTCAATTCCAGCCTCGGGTGACGGTCTGTTTGGAGTTTGCACATTCTCCCTGTGTCAGCGTGGGTTTCCTCCGGGTGCTCCAGCTTCCTCCCACAACCCAAAAATGTGCAGCTTAGATGGCTTGGCCATGATAACAAAAATTACCCCTAGGTGGTGTTAGAGGGATAGGGAGTGGGCCCAGGTAGGGTAATTTTTAACAAGGGTCATTGCAGACCCGATGGGCCAAATAGCCTCCTTATGCACTGTAAAAAGAATTAAGTGGTTAACACTTCCAAAGAGGGAAAGAGGGACCAAAAGGCATCCTTGTTCTGAGATGATATTGAAGGCCAGACAAAGTTAATTGAGGATGAGGAGGAAGAAGGCACCCAGTTGCACAGGATATGTGAGTGACTTTTTTCAGGGTGGTTTCTATGCTCTGGACAGATGAAAATCACATGGAAGGCAAAGAGATCAGTGGCTGTGGTGGGATATAGCAGGTGATCATGTTGCGCAAATATCTCCTGGTGCTGTTTTCAACTCATAGCAGGAGGTGAGGATGAACAAGGCAGAAAAGGAGGTTGAAAAAGATATTGTTAGAAGTGGTGCAGGAAGGCTTGTGACACAGTGGCCTGCATCCCCACCTCTTGAGCCACAAGTTCCTAGTTCGATTCCTACCCCAGGATTTGAGGGCCAAGGAAGATGTGTTCCATATAGGGTCAAACATCTTGAATGTCAACCTCAAATCCTTTCAACACACCAATGACTGGTGGTAAGAGCGGGAGAGACTCCTGGTCAGCCATGCTTGATGTGGAGTGGTGCTCCTCAAACGATAAGCCTCTGGCCGCAGACGAGTGACCTGCTGTGGAAACATTAGCTCGAGAAACAGATGAAAGTCTGCCTGAGTGCACCGCGAGGTGAGGGAAGAGAACTGGAAATTGGAGAAGCGGTACAACATTGATGTTAGCAAAAATGTATAAAAGCTAGTTGTGACACAGATGTATACTACCTGATTGTTAATGTAACCACTACATAGGCAATTTTTCTTTACATTTTACCTTGATATTTGATGTTGACTTACTGAAGTTCACAAGTTTGCAAAAGCTTATCCTTTGTCATGCATATAAATCAGTTAAGAAAGAAAAACAAGCTCTGATGATAAACTTTAAGACAAATCCCTTAAACAGAGAGCAAACATGATGAGACATTCCATAGGACGGCACAGCGGCGCAGTAGTTAGCACTGCTGATTCACGGAGCCGAGGACCAAGGTTCGATCCTCGTCCCGGGTCACTGTCCGTTTGGAGGTTACACATTCTGCCCGTATCTGCGTGCGTCTCACCCCCACAGCCCAAAGATGTGCAGGGCAGTGGCTTGGCCACGCTAAATTGGCCCTTAGTTGGAAAAACAAAACTTAAAAAATAATTTTAAATTCTTTTTTCGAAATAACGTATTAATTCCCACTCTCCCTATAAATAAAAAGGGGAGGCACGGTGCCACAGTGGTTAGCACTGCTGCCTCACACTGCCAGGGACCCAGGTTTGATTCTGACCTCCGATGACTGTGTGGAGTTTGCACGTTCTTCCCGAGTCTGAGTGGGTTTCCTCCGGGTGCTCCGGTTTCCTCCCACAATCCAAAGATGTGCAGGTTATGTGGATTGGCAATGCTGAATTGCCCTTAGGGTAGGGTTGCAAAAATAGGGCGGGGGATTGGGCCTAGGTAAGGTGGTCGTTCGAAGGGTCGGTGGAGATTCGATGGGCCGAATGGCCTCCTTCGGCACTGTAGGGATTCCATGATTCTATAATAAATTCCACTGTTCAATATTATTTTTTGCTGGAAAACATAGCAGCTTTTGCATACGTCTAACTTCTGATATCTCTATCCTAATGGCATGCGAAGAACCGCTACACTTACACTCTTTCACTTTGACGAACCGTCAGTTGCAAACATTCGACAAATTTGAACGTTTCTTCCAATTTTTGACATCTGACATTAACACAGTTCCCTCCCCCTTCCCCAAACACCTCCTTCCTTATTATTATGTGTCTGAACTGGCACTTTTCTTGGCAACTAACTCAACTGCAATTAGGGCAATTTCCTAAAACGAAAACAGTATTTATCAAATCTCACAGTATTTCAGGTTTTGAATAGCAAAGGAAATGAGGCACAGTTGTTCCATAGACACTGTCAGCCTGACTGGGCCCAATGCAAGAGGGCTCTTTTTGTTAAGATGCAAGTTGTTTGGCATTTCTCTGCATCGCTTTCTTGGGCATGCAGCTAGGAAGATAATGTGGGTGCCTTGGGCTGGTGATGTTGACTTTTCGGACACAAATATATTGCGTGGAAGTCTAGGCAGTGGGAGGGACAAAGAAACACATTTTGTGATTTCTGATTCTGATTCTCTGTGAATTACTTTTCTTTGTCAAACTTAATTATACTATATTTAAAATTCAGTTTCGTTCCCACTCTAAATCTTTCTCAGCAATTAAAAATCTGCTGTCGTGTTAAGCTTATGCGCATTCTTTCGTCCTGTGCATTCAATGAGAAATGGGTTGAGGCCAGACATGTTTTAAACAGCAGAAGAGATACTACAGAACAACAATAATGAAAGCTGGCTGACAGCTTCAATTGTACTTGGGCGGGCTCAAATCTCCATTGACGTCTCATACCAAATAGAAACCGCTAAACTAAGGCATGGTGGCTTCGGCACGCCACAAAACCCTGCTGCAGTTTGATTTCAGCTCCGATGAAGACGAAGTTCAAAATGTATGAAAGCTTTCTTGCTTGGCAATGTCACACAATAGAAACTGGACTCTCCATGTTTGGAAAGAAAAATAAGCACCAAAGGAAATAATCTATTGTTTTGAACACGGACTGCGGGCACAGTGTCTTAAAAAGTTGTACATTTTTCTCTGAACCTCAGCATTGAATGCCACTTGATTATAAGAGTTTAAATGCTTTTCTCTACATTGGCTGTAAGGTCTTCATTTAAATATGCTTCGCTCTGCCTGGTCCACAATTCAAGATTTGCTCCATAATTCAGCTTAAAATTATCAGTCAGAAAGGCCATGAAGCTTGATTCAGTTTGGAGGTTCTCACACCTCTAGATCAGAGGATGGTTGTTTCAAGCCCAATTGCACATAATCTAGACTTGCTATCCAGTGATGTTAAAGGTGCTGTCTCCCAATTTCCTGACCAACATTCCTTCAACACTTCTCTCTTCCATTTTCCTGGTGTGTGTTTGGGAAGAGTTCTGTAAGTAAAATAATTAATTGCTATAATTCTGTTCACCAATTTATTAATTTGGAAATCCATATTAGTGATACCCCGACTGGTGGAGCACTTCCCAGTTATCCTGCATCTCATCCTACCTGACCTCCCTTCTCGTCTCTAACACTGGGGCTTCAACACTGTTCTCAGTCAATGCGCAGTTGGGAGTGCCTCTCTCACACTACTGGAGGATGTCACCAAGGTAGTCTTAAGGAGCAAAATAAGACCTGTATCTTCATGAAGCGGTGTAGAAGGTCATGAACCCATAGGCACATGGGACAAAAGTTATAAGCTGCATTCAACAGAGGTCACAGAAAGGATCCTGATGCAAGAAAGAGTCCAATTAAATGATGACATAAGCTGCTTGTTTGCATTGGATGATGAAAAGCTTCTTCAACATATGGGAGCCACATATTAGAGAAGAGGTAACAAGACTGGGGAAGGAAATGTAGATATAAAGCAGAACCAATTGCAATGGATGGAACTGCATCTCACTGACTTACTCCATTCAATTTTTACCAAAAGGTGCACATTGATTTAACATATCAGACTCACCCAGTGCGGTTTGGTTGATGGTAAGGAAACATTCCCAAATCCACCAAAGTCCAAGAACTTAAAGCCTAATGGCTCCTTTGCCAACTTTAGCATAAACTCTCTCTGGGATCCCGCTGACTCCTGCTGAAACTGTTCTATCATTTGTTGGAGATTTGGTGTACCATTTGAACACCTTGTTGGTCGGTTTAATGACTGCCATTGTCACATGAGCATGTCTACATAGAATTTACAGTGCAGAAAGAGGCCATTCGGCCCATCGGGTCTGCACCGGCTCCTGGAAAGAGCACCCTACCCAAGGTTAACACCTCCACCCTATCCCCATAACCCAGTAACCCCACCCAACACTAAGGGCAATTTTGGACACTAAGGGCAATTTATCATGGCCAATCCACCTAACCTGCACATCTTTGGACTGTGGGAGGAAACCGGAGCACCCGGAGGAAATCCACGCACACAGGGGGAGGATGTGCAGACTCCGCACAGACAGTGACCCAAGCCGGAATCGAACCTGGGACCCTAGAGCTGTGAAGCGATTGTGCTATCCACAATGCTACCGTGCTGTCATATGAACATTTCTTCCCCTTCAGTTCTCTGCCCAAAGGCAGCCCCTTGGCGATTATTCACCAAACCACAGCAAAGTGCCACAATGTTTTACAATGGGGAGGCCAAAGTGACAGGCCCAAGTTTACCTCAGCCTGATGAGGGATCAAACCCTATGCTGCTGACATTAAGCTGATCCACATTGTAGCTGGCTAGCCAACCGAGCTACCCCATGTGGCCAAATAGCTAATCAGTGCTGAATATAACTTTTTTGACTGTGATGTGGGTATCCACACCAGATACAGCTGCCCTGCTTCTATATATTTTTTTCTTTAAAGACATTTCTATTGAGGTATGTTTGGCATATAAAACAATGACATTATATAGTACTGTACAAAAGGAAAAGCAAGTAATGCAGAGTACAAACCACAACAGCGTTCTCACAAGGACCTGCCTAAACCACCTCCTACTCTACACTACCCTAGCCCCCCCTCCCCCCCACCTCCCACCCCCTCCCCTGCTGATGATTAATTCTCCGCGAAGAAGTCAATGAATGGCTGCCACCTCCGGGCGAACCTTGGTGTTTTGCATTACATTACTATCGTGTGTGGTGTATCACTGTGGTCATGCCAAGATCCATTTCTTGGTATTCTCATTAGAAACAGAAAAGGGGTTTCAAAATTTCCTCATCATGGCCCCTGCCAACATATTTCTGGTAATGGGTTAGAGTCCAACGACCATGGCCGGGATTCTACCCTACCCGGTGGGGCGGGGGGTACTGGCATAGCGGAGAGGCGACAACCACTCCGGCGTCGGGCCTCCCCAAAGGTGCGGAGAATTCTGCACCTTTGGGCAGGCCTGACGCCTGAGTGGTTGGCGCCACTCCACTACGCCAGGACCCCCTGCCCCGCCGGGTAGGGGAGAATCTGCACCTTTAGGGGCTAGACCCATGCCGGAGTGGTTGGTGCCACGACGACTGGCAGCAAAACCGCGCCAACGGCCTTTGACGCCTGCCGCCCGGCGTCGGGGCTGGCCGAAAGGCCTTCGCCGGTTCGCACATGCGCCGGTGCGTCAGCAGCCACTGACGTCACCACCGGCGCATGCGCGGTAGGGGGTTCTCTTCTGCCTCTGCTGTGGTGGAGGCCGTGGCGGCGGCAGAAGAAAAAGAGTGCCCCCACGGCACTGGCCCGCCCGCCGATCAGTGGGCCCCGGGGCACCCCCCGGGGTCCGAACGCCCCGCGCCCCCCCCCCCCCCCCCCCAGGATCCCGGGGGCCTGCTCGCGCTGCCAATCCCGCCGGCACCAGAGGTGGTCGAATTCCTACCAGCGGGACTTTGGCCCATCATGGGCCGGAAGAATCGCCGCGGGGGGGATGCCGATTGGCGCAGTGTCATTGCCGCTCCTGCCGATTCCCGGGTGGCGGAGAATTCCGGCCACGGAGGGGGCGGGATTTACGCCGACCCTGGGCGATTCCCCGACCCTGCGGGGGGGTCGGAGAATTTTGTCCCATATTCTGGCAAGTTGGCTTGAAGGCTATAGGGGTTATCGCCATGCTTGGAGTTTTGGAAGGACTTCTCCCAACGCTTGCTAGCCTGCGCACTGAGAGCAATGATCCTCTGCAACTTGCTGTCACTACTGTCTGCAAAATCTTTCTCAGTGACAAGTGTGTAGCCTGCCCCATTGCAAATACATGGCTTTCAACCTCCAGAGGAAATATGAAGCAGTCTGGAGCCCATTCTTCAAAACTCTTCCCTGACGCCTCAAACACAGAAATTCTCCCACTGACTGGGAAGAACATTTTGACTTTGAAACAACAAAACTGCTCTGTGATGGGGTTCCTGCTTATCCATTCCCTCACCAACAATTCCCAGAGACTAGGTGCAAGGACATTTCCTTGAATGCATGTTACTCCTCCAATGTAAGCACATTCATGTCACGAAACCAAGATGCGTCGATGTATTTCTTGGGGAGCAACTTGGAAACAACATGAACCGTGACTTCTTTTAAAACACAGGCTCTTGAAAATGAATGAGAAAGAACACTACCCATTCAACAGGCAGTAATTATGAAGCAATAAGTAAAATATATAGTTGTTTGTGACTATAAACTTGAATATTGCTGAAAAAGCGACTCATCGTGGGGCTTTGGGCAGCACGGTAGCACAAGTGAATAGCACTGCAGCCAGGGACCCAGGTTCGATTCCCCACTGGGTCACTGACTGTGCGGAGTCTGCACGTTCTCCCCGTGTCTGCGTGGGTTTCCTCCGGGTGCTCCGGTTTCCTCCCACAGTCCAAAGACGTGCAGGTTAGGTGGATTGGCCATGATAGATTGCCCTTAGTGTCCAAAAAGGTTAGGAGGGGTTATTAGGTTATGGAGATAGGGTGGAAGTGAGGGCTTAAGTGGGTCGCTGCAGACTCGATGGGCCGAATGGCCTCCTTCTGCACTGTATGTTCTATGTTCTATCAAAGTTTTTCATTTTGCATTCACCAGGACACTTCTTATATTGGTATTCTTGTGAAATGTCCTGATACGTGCAAGATAAAGCTTCTACATACCTCTTTTTTCAGCGATAATGAGATCAATTATACGAGAGTCCACCTTTTCTGCTGATATCTTCAGCCCATTTAGAATTGATCATGGGTAATTAAAGCAAATCTAAAGGCAACCAAAGAAAAACATAAAAGGCAGAAAGCGAAGAAAGGTTCATGGGGAAAAATGGATATTACTTCAAAGAAAAGAACATTTTGTTCTACTCTTTCTGGAACTGATTTTTGCTGGGGGATCTTTTCAGTCATGAGTAAATTCTAGAGCCAGCCAATGGGTTATTTCCAACTCTCAACTGTTTATTTAAAACACTTAAGATCAACCACTCTGTGGATATAAAATAAATCGCAAGAACCATTTGTTCGCTGAAAACACATAAAGAATAATAATCAAAAAAAAAATCATTTAACAGCACAATAAGGACCAGTGTGTTGAAAAGTGATGTCTGACTACCATTCTCTGGGATGTTCAGATAACCTATGTGTCAAATAATTTAATTCAGCTTTGCAACGGTGAATGGCATTCCCCTGATTTAGGCTGCTGATGTTCGCAGTGGCTCAGATTTTACACTCAGAGGTAAAATTCACCTCTTATACCATTGCCCACAGACCTTTCACAGGGAGGACAGGACACATTTCGACTCATCAGGCGCCTGTTTCAATATGACGCCCTCTGTAGGGAATCTCTGGCATTTGTGAGCAGGGAAAGCAGCAGTAAAGCTCTGCAACCAACCAGATTGAAGAACTCGCACCAAACCACGTGAATGATAAAATAGGAAATAAAAATCAAGGGGCTGGATTCTCCTCCGCATCGGGATCTCCACTACTGGCGATGGGCGGCAGAAAGTCTCGGGGAGAAATCGGAATCGCTGCTGGGCGTTGATCCATTTCCGATGCTTCAGCCCCCTGCTGGCGTCAGGATCGAAGTATTTGCCCACCTGGCAGTGGGAGGATGCAAATGGGTCCTAATCACCCAATGGCATCCAGTTAGTGGGCTGGGCACCATGTTCTCTGGGCTCACGTGATTCGCCGGTCATCCCGGGAATCACATGGGTGGAGATTACAACAGGAATGGACAAACCTGACCCTGACGTGGTTGACAGTGGGAAAAAGGGGCAATTCCCTTAAAGAGTTACCCCTGAAGTCCATCCGAGAGCCACCCTCCTCCCCTCGATTCAATTCCTGGCCAATCTACCCCCACCAGACACCCCACAGAGAATTAAGTACTTTCCAATTGCCCCCTTCACATTTGAGTGCTTTTGAAGTGGAGAGCTGGAAATTGACAGCACTTAACTCTCTTTGAAGTGGTTGATGTTTATACACATTGTGGTTAGAGCACTTCAGAGTTACTCAATCATAAAGGAAGTTGAATGAAGAAAGGCTGATAACTGTGTTTGTGGAAGCTGTCAATCACAGTCGAGTAGGGGACATGAATGACTGGTTTGCAGCTCAAGGATGTACAGGATTTAAGCACAGCTGCCTGGTTTCTCTTCCCAGGTATTGACATGTGTTGCATTCTCCATCTGAGCCAGAAGGTGCATGCCCAGATGAATATTACAACAGTACTTTTTTCATGGCCTCTGTCTCTAGCTTCCAGACAGGTGTCTCTTTTCTGGGGGTCTCTGTGGGGTCCCTTTGTTTAGGGGTCTTTGGGGGGTCCCATTATTAAGAAGCTATCTGAGCGGCCCTTTATTTAGGGGATCCCGGGGTTCCCTTTATTTAGGGGGTCTCTCTAGGGTCTCTTTCTTTAGGGAGAATGAATCTTATCAGTATCATGGATATTGAAGCGATGTGAATCAAGCGCAAGATTTTGAACAGACCAGTATTTTTAAAAGATTACAATGGTCAAAGGATTAATTATTTAGCCTTGTGTGAGCTTGAAGATCAAGTCACAGATAAAATACTTAAAGTGAAATTTACAATTTCAGCCACAGATCGAGAATTGTTACTAGGTGTGGAAGCTTGTGAAACTCTTCAGTTAGTCAAGAGAGTATATAGTGCTGACTATGCTTTGAATGCGCACAGTGGATCGGTGGATTCAATAGTACAAGCATTTACGGAGATTTTTAAAGATTTCGGTGTCTTGCCATTTACTTACCGAATTCAACTAAAGGATAAAGTGCAACCCGTAATACATGCTCCTCGGAGAGTACCAGCACCATTAAATGATCAGTTGAAAGCTGAACTTGATAGAATGAAGAATCTGGGGGTCGTTAAAAAAATTGAACATAGAACATAGAACAATACAGCACAGAACAGGCTCTTCAGCCCTCGATGTTGTGCCGAGCATGTCCGAAACCAAGATCAAGCTATCCCACTCCCTGTCATTCTGGTGTGCTCCATGTGCCTATCCAATAACCGCATGAAAGTTCCTGAAATGTCCGACTGCACTATCACAGCAGGCAGTCCATTCCACATTGAAGAACCAACAGATTAAGTAAATTTAATGGTGTGTGTTAAGAAATGCAATAACGATTTAAGAATCTGCATGGATCCTAAAGACCTCAGTGCCAATATCAAGTGAGAACACTATCCAATACCAAAACGTGAAGAAATAACGAGTGAAATGTCAGGTGCGACGTGCTTCAGTAAACTGCATGCACCGCAGAGTTTTTGGCAACTCAAAATGGATGAAGAGAGTACAAAGTATTGTATGCTTAACACGCCATTAGGGGGCTTCTGTTTTCTTCGAATGCCTTTTGGGATAATATCCGCATCTGAAATCTTTCACAGGGCAATGGAACACATTGTACAAAGTATTCAAGGAGTTCATGTGTATGTTGACGATATAATAGTATGGAGTCCGACAAAGGAAGAACACAACGACTGACTGATCAAAGTTCTGCAGAGTGTTAAGAAGTATAGGCGAAGGTTGAACAAAACAAAGTGTTCATTTGGTGTTAATGTTTCTGGGGGACAAGTCGTTTGCTCAAGGCGTACAACCTGCAACCTGATCAAGTGAAAATACAGGCAATAATGAATGTGCCATGACCGTCAGACAACAAAGGAGTTCTGAGGATATTAGGAATGATCAACTTTATAGGAAAATGTATTCCGAATTTGTCAGCCAAGCCAACGTGTCAGAGGGAAGTTATCAAGAAGGTGAATGCTTTTGAATGGACAGATAAGCATGAGCAAGAATAGCTTACCCTGAAGGCAGCTTTGACATCAGCTCCATTTTTCGACCCGACCAAGGAAACAAAAATCTCGACTGATGCGTCAAAGGATGGGTTAGGTGGAGTTTTGTTACAGCAGGAAGATGGAGAGAATTGGAAGCCAGTTGCCTGTGTGTCTGGATCATGACCGACTCATATCGATATGCTCAAATTATGAAAGAATGTCTTGGACTAGTTAATGGCTTGGAAAAGGGCAGCATGGTAGCACAGTGGTTAGCACGGTTGCTTCACAGCACCAGGGTCCAAGGTTCGATTCCCGGCTTGGGTCACTGTCTGTGCGGAGTTTGCACATTCTCCCCGTGACTGCATGGGTTTTCTCCGGGTGCTGCGGTTTCCTCCCACAGTCCAAAGATGTGCCGGTTAGGTGGACTGCTCTGAGTGTCCAAAAAGGTTCGGTGGGGTTACGGGGATAGGGTGGAGGTGTGGGGCCTAAGTGGGGTGCTCTTTCCAAGTGCCGGTGCAAACTCCCTTCTGCACTGTACATTCTATGTTCTAATTCTATGTTCTATGTATGATCTACCAACCTTTCTGGTAGAAACGGATCACAGACCATCGTCAAAAACAAACCTAAGTGAAATATCACCGCGCATCTAGAGAATGATAATGAAGCTCCAGCGGTATGATTTTGATCTAATTTACACTCCAGGCAAGCACATTGTAGTTGCAGATGCTCTATCAAGAGCTACAGCCATGCTGGAAGACAATCATGTGGAAGAAGATGTGCAAGTGCATGTCAATATGATAATGGAGACACTGCCGGTGTCTGAGGAAAAATCTGAACTAATAAAATGGATGGTGATCAAGAATCTCAATGAGGGATGGCCAAAAGGACCATGTTCAAAGTACCACAGCATCAGAGCAGAACTAAGTGTAGCCAGTGGATTCCTTCCAAGGCAACAAAGAATAATAATACCACAGTCTCAGCGAGCCAAACTTTTACCAAATATTCATGAGGGCCACCTCGGAATTGAAAAGTGTAAAAGGAGAGCAAGCGACATGGTATATTGGTCAGGGATCAACAAGGATATTCAAAGGATGGTGGAGGAATGCCTGACATTTCAAAAATTCCAACATAGACAAATGAAAGAACCAATTCAAGTGGGCAACATAGTGACACTTCCATGGCAGAAAGCAGGGATAGACTTGTTTTATCTCGATGGAAAAGAGCATTTACTGGTCGTAGATTACTTTTCCAATTTTCCTGAAGTGGCACAGTTATCCAGCTTTTCAGACAGATGTGTTATAATGAATATTAAAGCTATCTTTGCTCGTCATGGCATTCCACAGATTGTCATGAGTGACAATGATCCATGCTTCAGTTGTCAGGAATGCAGGGAATTTGCGCAGAAGTACGACTTCAAGCATGTCACATCCACGCCTTTAGATCCACAGTCAAATGGAAACACAGAGAAAGGTGTGCAAATAGTAAAACAATTACTTTAAAAATCGATGGACACAGAGGGAGCATCGGGTGTCGCTCAATGCCAATGACTTCTTGCTGTATGTTTTGGTCCGTTGGAGGGTATGGGAAGGATTATGGGCCTGCTGGGGAGGTTTGGAGGGTTCTCAGGGTACAAGCCGAATGGAGGGAAAAGCGAGGTATTCCCGGTGAATGAGCTGGCACAGCAAGCTAATTTAGGGGGTAGCGAGGGATAGGTTTAGGTATTTGGGGATTCAGGTAGCGAAGGAATGCACGGGGTTCCACAAGTGGAACTAAACGAAGCTGGTGGAGGAGGCTAGGGAGGATCTTAAGAGGTGGGATACATTGCACTTAACGCTGGCAGGAAGGGTCCAAGTGGTGAAAATGAATATTCTGCCGAGGTTCTTGTTTATCTTTCAAGCTCTCCCGATCTTTGTACCAAAGGCCTTTTTTCTGAAAATGGACACGATCATTCCTGACTTTGTATGGGCAGGGAAGCTGCCGAGGGAGGGGAGGACCCTGCTACAGAGGCAGAGACAGCAGGGGGGGTTGGCGTTGCCGAACTTGCTTCATTATTATTGGGTGCCGAATGTGGATAAGATGCGGTGGTGTTGGGAAGGAGAAAGGGTTGAGTGGTTTAGGATGGAGAGGGAATCTTGTAAGAGGTCTAGTTTGAGGGCTGTGGTGATGGCAGCATTGCCAATGGCTCCGAGTAGGTATTCAGGGAGCCCAGTGGTGCAGTCCACAGTGAAGGTATGGAATCAGTTGAGGAGACATTTTAGCATGAAAGGGATGGTGGTGCTAACGCCGCTGTGCGAGAATTGTGTTTGAGCCGGGAGGATGGATAATGCATACAGGAGGTGGAGGGAAGTGGGGCTGGTCAAGGTGAGGGATCTGTATTTGGAGGAAGGATTCGCCCGTCTGGACGGTCTAAGGGAGAGGGTAGAACTGCCAAGAGGGAGTGAGTTCAGGTATCTGCAAGTTAGGGACTTTGCACGAAAGGTCTGGAGGGGGTTCCCTAGGTTGCCGGGATGCACCCTGCTGGAGTGACGGGTGCTTCCGGATGTGGAAGGGGAGGGAAGAATTGGGAATATATATAAGTGGCTGGGGGAGCAGGGAGGCGAGTGGATGGTGAAGATCAAGGAGAAATGGGAAGCGGAGTTGGGAGGGGAGATCAATTGGGGAGTATGGAGTGAGGCATTGCATAGGGTAAATGGGACCCCCTCATGTGCAAGGATGAGCCTGATACAGTTTAGGGTGATGCACAGGGTGCATATGACTCGGGCAAGAATGAGTGGGTTCTTTCAGGGGGTAGCAGATGAGTAGAGATGGGAGGAGCCAGCAAATCATGCGCACATGTTTTGGGGTTGGGAAAAAATTGGGAAGATTCTGGACGTGAATGTTCGCGGTCTTAGCCAGGATAATGGAGGAGGAGGTGGACCCGAACCTTTTGGTGGCGATATTTGGAGTTTCAGAGAGGCCGGAGCTCATGGAGAGGAGGAAGGCCGATGTCTTGGCCTTCGCCTCTCTGATTGCACGGCGGCGAATTTTGCTGGAGTGGCGGTCGGCATCGCCACCGGCGGTAACGGCTTGGTTGGCTGACCTGTACAACTTCCTACAATTGGAGAAGATAAAGTATGAGTTAAGGGGCTCTTCAGCGGGGTTTGAGGAAAGGTGGGGGATGTTTGTGACCGTGTTTGAGGGGCTGTTCGTCGCGGGGGAGGGGGGGGTGAAAAAGGGGAACAATCTGTACAGACTGTATAGTTGATTGTAGGGAATTATGTTTCCTGGGGTGTTTGTTCGCTGTAACCTGTTTTGTTACATGTTTGTAATAATATAATTTTTTTTTAAACATCGATGAACAGCCAGGATGATCCATACCTGGCATTGCTCAGTAATCGAGCATCACCTTTGAGAAAGGTTTGTCACCATCACAAATATTGGTGAATAGGAAGTAAAGAACAATGTTGCCATGTCTTTCCAATCAACGAGCAAGTCACAAAATAAAACATCAACTGCAGTCTCAAAAGAGGAAGAAGAGATACCATGACCGGTTAACCAGGTCTCCACACAATGATATCGTAAGGGTGGAGGATCCTGATGGCTGGTCAAAGTGTGCAAAAGTGATACAGAAGTGTGAAAAAGTCATCCAGAGCTGGGACTCGTTGGAATATAAAACCCGGCCCAAGCAGCGCCCGGGCAGCTGGTTGTCCCAAAAGGACTTGTGATTGCGGCTAGTTACTGGCGTGGGCAGATTATTGTAAATAGATAACATTTTTCCAACCACTGGCTTCCTTGGTCATTGAAGGAGGGGAGGGTGCTGTAAGTTGGGGAAGATAGCAGGAAGGTAGCATGGGTTATTTGTGACTTAAGGGTCACTGACATCGGAGTGGAAGCTGTGCCTAGATGTTGAATGGTATTAGATCCTAACAGTCACATCTCCCAATCTCTCATGTATTTGCAAGGTCAGAGTGTGTCTCAACAACTCACCTGAAAGGTTCTCCTTTTTTTTTACTACACCGGCACAACACTGACAGCTGCAGACCGTAGCACCAAGGGGTATCCTTTGTATCCATACAGCCATCCATCCAAACCATCGGAACATCTTGCCTTAACATCTGGTCCAACTCTGTTGGTTGGCAGCCAAATTAAGGACCTCTTCCTCGAAGACTGTCAGGATGGTGACAGAGACACTGCCTCCAGTCCTGCTCTTTTCATGGGCATTCTGCACTCTCCTTGTCTGCAAATAAAGAGGGAGATGGAATGACAATACTGAGTTACAATGAGGCCTTCAGAATTGTGACCATTGTTTGCTTTGTCGGGAGCACATTTTATTCTATGCTCTTTGCGAGCTAACAAATGTAGCAATTCCTACCTTCCTTCTTAACCCTCATTGCCATGCAATGTAGCATCCATGCACCTTACCATCTTACATACTCAGGCAACGTACAAGCTAATGCCATAATAGAGTCACGTCTTTCCATTTTATGCCCATCTGCAGAATGGTGACACGCTCACCATTGGATATCTCAGAAGGTCAATGGGCCTTTTGCGACACTGCAGCCAGGTTTGCTGAATGAGACCAAGGCTGCTGACATCCACCGTGACCTCCACCCAGGCTGTTCTTGTCCATCTGGGTGGTCTCTTTCTATCAGCTAGCATCACTTACAGCCTGAAGGAGGACTCGCAGGAAGTCATCATCACACCTTGCTGCCATCCTTGCTCTGGGGCCCTCCCCAGAATCTGACATCATTTTCTGGGCCATCTGTGGGGGAGACAAAGAGAGCTAAAGGCCTAATTTCCAATATCTCCCTGAACCACCTGTTACTCATGCGGGAAATGTGTCAGCTTCATTTCAAAGTTCTTTCTTCCCTGTCAAAAGTCCTGTACATTAAGAGACAAACTCTTCCCTCCTGCAACAAATTACTCAGGCACCAAAGCATTTCTTTCTGGTGTAGCTGCCACAGTCCCATTCCAGGGATCCTTTAATAGGGTGGCCGTGACCTCCTTCCACGTCACGGGGCTGCCCCCTCTGCCCCGCCTTTGGTTTCAGATTGGGCACGCTGCCCACCTCTCCCGGTGTTAATGGACAGCCTGGTGGGCACTAATTGGTCATTATATGTAGTACCCGCCATCTTTCCAATGAGGCCATGGAGTCGGTGATCTACTGACTTTCACATTAGCCTCCAGCCAATTGCAATGCTACGCAAAATGCCGCCCATAATATTTCAGAATCATCATATTTTTATACAACCGAAATAATTTTAGGGAAGCAAAGATTAAAAGAATAAATGTGTAACACCAGATCTAGTCAGCAGTGCAATGGTGCAATGTTACTGGGTACTGCCCGTTTCGATAATTATAGTATAGCACATTAGTAGTCACATCGCTATGCTAATACTGAATTAAGTTGTTCACTTCAGCGGTCAATGAAATTTTGCAGGAGATTAGCTGTGCAGAAGTAGATTTTCCTATAAAACTATCCTCTATTGTTCCTTTTGTCTTTGACAACTCCTGATTTAAACTGTTGATGTATCACACTCGATGTAAAGCTTCTGAAGGTTTGGCTTGGCGAGAAATCATTAATCATCCAGTGATCTTTGCAGACGCGAGGTGAGTTGGGACTGTGATAAGTAAAACTGTTACAATAAAATTCAAGTGGCATTGAAAACACAAATAGCTTGAATGAAATATAGCAATTAATGAAAGTCAAACAAGGAACACCACGCTTTCATCTTCTTTAATATGTTGATATTGGCTTGAAAGAGCAAAGAAAAGGGATACTGAAACTTTATAAATCATATAACTTAAACAAATTATATATTTCCTGTTCAAATCTACTATATCAGCAGAAATCCTTTAGCTCCTTACCTATATCACTAAATTAGTTAATGGCATCATTAATTATATCAGATTCTATGCATCATAAATCATGCCCTTCAAAATCGCTCAACTTCCATTTGAAATACGTCTATGCATCAAATTCTACTGAATATGATAATTGTGCTGATGACTGATCTCCTGTTTTATTAGAAAATTACTGAATATGATACACCTCAATTAAGTAACGGAGTATGTAATGTGTTCCATTTCACAATTAATCCTTTGGGTCTCAGTTTACAAAGCATCAATGCTTTATGTCATACGGCGCTGGGAAGGCATGGCCAAATTAGATCCAACGCAAAAGTCAAAATATGTCTCCCAAGATTTGCAGTGCAGTTTCACAGATTGTCACTGATTTTTCACTTAAAAATTAAAAGCGTTGAAATCTCAACCATTGGTGAGAATCAGAGGGATCATTTAGCCAAAAATAAGTACAACATGAAACTATATGCATAAAATGGCGTCACAAAAGCAAGGCTAATAAACCAAGGGCAAGATTTTAGCAGTAAAAGAATTGGGATTCTTTTTCTATTCGAGTTTTGTGACTTTTAAGTGAGGCTTGCTCCTACCCATTATGTTGGTATTGTTATCAAGCTGATTGACAGCAGCAAAAACATTTCCTCCACATTCAGCGAAGTTAGTGAAGGACTTTGGGAACAATAAGTTTGAGCTTAAGCATATTCTCGAGAATAGTCAGTAATGTCTTTCATTTACTTGTAAAAGTCTATTCACCCATCAGTTGCTCTGCTGATTTTCCAGGGGAAAGCCGCAATATTAACTTTCTGTGCAGGTTTGCATTCATCTTTTAACAATTTAAATAAAGTTGTACTCTTATACCACTGGTAGAACATGTACATATTCGTACCCAGGTTATACAGAACAAGTCAGCGATTTTATAGACATAGGTACTTGCAAGTATTTCCCACGGGAAAGTTATCTCTGTAAAGGAATTGCCTGAATGAATGTGCCAGCCTGGGAAAGTGCCACCAAACAGGTGCCGAGTTAAAGCGAGTGCCAAACTAATAAGGTTTTCTGTGCTTTCACTTCTTTCTATTAACAGCAGAGCAAAGCTTAAAACTAATAATGCTACAGCTTAGTTATATAAAAGCCCACCTTTGCAGCTCAGTGATAACTGCAACCATCCAAAATAGAGGGGAATGGTATCTTTTGGGCTGTACTGGGCTCTTATTTGCATATGCAGTAACTGTATGTAAATATGTGCTGCAGATTTTATACGCCAAACAATTCAGTTGAAGGAGGATTGAAGATTAACAAGGATATTTAATAATAATAATAATAATCTTTATTCATGTCACAAGTAGGCTTACAGTAACACTGCAATGAAGTTACGGTGAAAATCCCCTCGTCGCCACACTCCGGCACCTGTTCGGATACACGGAGGGAGAATTCAGAATTCAGAATGTCCAATACACCTGACAAACACGTCTTTTGGGACTTGTGGGAGGAAATCGGAGCACCCAGAGGAAACCCACGCAGACATTGGCATATTGTAGTTTTTAAGATGAACAAAATTCCAAATCTGCTATTTCAGTTGTTTCATGAGTGTAAAAATAACTGTTTTGATCAAGGTTCCCTCAATATACTTTGCCTCATGATTAGTACAGAAACTATATTTATTGGCAGGTGAAAGAAAGATAGACTTGCATTTCTATAGCATCCGTCTGACCCAAGGGCATCCCAAAGTCACTGCTGTAATGCAGCAACGACAGCCAATTTCCTGCAAACAACAATTAAGGTAATGGCCAGATAATATGTTCTTGTGACATTGATGAAGAGTGGAATATTGGCCAGCACACGAGAGATAACTCCCCTGCTGGTCTTCAAAATAATGCATGGGATTTTAAACGCCCACCTTGACCATCTGTTCCAAAATATTGCGGCCAAATGTTCCAGCCATTCCTGCCAGTGGGGTCTTTTGATCCCACTAACAGCAACCCCCCCCCCCCCCCCCCCCCCTTGCGGGTAACCCAGTGGCAGAGGCTGCGAACAATGGGAACCCCGTTGACAGCAGCAGGATCAGAAGATCCCACCACCAACCAATAGTGGGCTGCCTCCGCTGCAGCAAAACACTCTGCAGGGGAAGGAGGGGAGGGGGAGATTCGCCTGGCATCACCAAAGGTGCAGCATTTACTCTGTGCTACACTAGTGTGTCAGATTAAAGTTTCACCCTCGGGTCGCTGGAGTGGCCCTTGAACCCACAACCTTTTGACTCAAAGGTGGGTGTGCAGCCAAGAGCTGGCAGTCCAGGTAAAGCAATTTTGGAAATAGCGTACCGAGTGTAAACAATGAAACCCTGTATTACCGATGATTAGTCAGCCTGAGCCAGTGTGACTGATGGGCAAGTAATGCTCCAATGTCTGGGACTGGAAGATCAGTTTTTCACTCCATATCACCCACTTGAAGTGAACAGATTCAGCATGCTATGAGAACATTAAGCTCTTGAACCAAGCCATGAGATTTTTCTGACCCAAGCCATGAGGGTTCACTCTCAACATCGGTTGTCCCTCTGCTAGAACTTTAAACTGGTAGCAGAGAAGGCGAGAGATTGAACGAAAGACTTGCGAGGTTTGTAGCTACACTTCTGACCACTGTCTTTGGGACATACGAGCTGCCACAGAATAGCATTCTTCACCATTTTGTTTGCCATTAGCAGCCTCTGTCCATTTAATCCCTGCTCCCTCTCATTTCTTTGTGTCGTGTCATACCGCTCTTACTCTACATTTTTCCATTTCTAGAGGTATTGGCCTGGATTCCCATCCTTGAGACAGGTAGAAGGTGTTGGGAAAATTCCTGCTCGCCCTGCCCAGCTCAGGGGGAGTAAATGTCCACAAGGGCAGGGTCTTCATTGTAAGGGGATGGGTATAGACTGCAGTCAAGCCAGCCATGGGAGAAAGTTCAGAGTTTGCCTGGTGCTGAGCTGGGATGTTTAAGATACCCACCTCAATGCTGCAGGACTACAAACAGAAAAGGCCCTCCAGCATTCACTTCACACAACCCCTCCATTCCCCCTCAGACTCCACATCTCCCACCCATTCTACCTCATGCACCTCTCACACCCCTGTGTCTCCAAACATTGCCCTACATGCCCCCCACACCAAGGTACACCCCCAAGCTACCCCTTTGGCCCCTCATGCTCCGATGTCAAGCTGTCCCCACCAGAAAACCTTTATGTCACTGTGTGTTAAACAAAAAACCTTTAAAAACAACCATTAATTCATAAAAATAGGTTTAATTTCAACCCAATATAAGTGTCAATCATCTACACCTTTTAAATTTTCAACAGCAGAAACTGAAGGCAGGCCCTTGAACCCTCTTTATCTTGAGTAAATAAACATTGTGAAATTAGTGGAAGACACCAGAGAGCCAGAGCGATCAACTGAGCAATGTCTTCTCTGGGGCTCAAGTGTTTCAGTGCTCTTATGGATGTCTGGCCTCTCAGCCAAGAATATATAATGAGGCTTAGCTGAGAGCGCAGAGATCAATTGGACTGTCGAAACACCTGAGCCCCAGAGAAAACATTATTTAATTGACAGCTCTGGGTCTCTGACATCTTCTGTCAATTTTACAATGTTGATTAAACATTATAAAGAGGTCGCAAGTGCTTTCAGTTGCTGCTTGCTATTGAAAATTTAAAGGGTCCAGATGGCTTTCAAGGGTTTTTGGCACATTTGGCTGCTCTCCGTATTTCCCCGTTCCACCTGTGAAGTTGCCCACTGCTGGTGGGACTGGAAAATTCAGTCTATTAACACATCTATTGGGTGTGATAAAAGTTATTTTTATAAATTACATTTTAAAGCTTCTTATTTTTACACATCCTACTGTCACGATGTAGTTAATTGCCTCTACAAAGAGTTCGGGGTGAATGGACATGTAAGTGATATAGCTTGGCAAATGGGGCATGAAGGGCAAAAGAGGCTGTTTGGGGGGCAAGGCTTGACACCAAGTCAATGAAGGACCATAGGGGTTGTTTCGGGGGCATACCTTGGCATGGGGGCATGAGTAGGACCTACCTTTCAAAAGGTCCCCTCAAGCAGACTATGGTTCATGACACACCTGAGGTGCCCTGAGCCACGAAAATGCGTCTCGACTCCATGCAAATTGCAGAGGACTGGAAAATGCCTACCCTGCAATTGAACGGCCAGGTCAAGAGTGTTGAGTGTGAGCTTGTGACCCACATCGGCCTGCACCCTTAAAAGGCATTTCTGAAAATCAGCAGCCCCAGGGACGGAGTTGAGAATCTTGGAACTGGGACCAACTTGCCATTTTTAAAGAGACTCTTGAGTCACCTCGGCTTGGCAAAACTCAAAGGCCTTTGCGTTTTGGCCAAAAGCACACTCAAAATATTTCACCAATTCTTGAACTAACTAAGACAAAATGTTCATGTCGGAAAGTTCATCTGCCCATGTGCAAGTGGATAAAGGGCGGCGGGGGGGGGGGGGGGGGGGGGGGGGGGGGGGGGGTGACCAAGATAACAAAACGTGTTTGAGAAAAAAATTAATAAGTCAAACTGACTAAGTATATTGCATGCCAAATACTCAAACGGATCAGTTCCAAATATGTTCTGCGGCAGAAGTTACCCACACTTGTACTGACCTTGGATGTTGTTTTAATCAAGAAAACTAAATAATCACCGATTAGATAAATTTATTGTCTTTGACAGTTTAGCCACTGAATATATTCAAGATCATGTAACTAATTCTGTACAATGCAATGATTAGATTTCTTGCTCTGTTATTCCCCCTTCATGGAAACTGAACCATGCCCAAGTACCAAATAACACGGGCGAAATTCTCCGACCCCCACGACGGGTCGGAGAATAGCGGGAGGGCCTTCCCGACATTTTTCCCGCCCTCCCGCTATTCTCCCCCACCCCCCACCCAACTCCCGACCCGAATCGCTGCCGCCGTTTTTTTACGGCCGGCAGCGATTCACAGCTGTTCGATGGGCCGAAGTCCCAGCCCTTTACGCCGTTTTTACGAACGGCAAACACACCTGGTCTGGCCGTTCGTAAAAACGGCGTCACAAACTCGCTTTTCATAACCATGGCACCGATTGGCACGGCAGTACCACGGCCGTGCCAAGGGTGCCATGGGCCCGCGATCGGTGGGCACCGATCGCGGGCAGCGGGCCCGATGCCCGCGCACTCTTTCTCCTTCCGCCGCCCCGCAGTATCCATTCGCGGGGCGGCTGAGGGGCAACCCGGCCCGCGCATGCGCGGGTTTCGCGCAAATACGCGATGACATCATCCGCGCATGCGCGGGTTGGAGTCTTCCAATCCGCGCATGTGTGGCTGACGTCATATGACGCGTCAGCCGGCGCTAACTCCGGCAAGTGGGCTTAACGATATTCGGCTGGGGACCAGAATCGGTTCCCGGTCGGGAAGGGGCGCGCTGGCGTCAAACCCGCCCGGGTTTGACGCCAGCCTTACGATTTCTCCCGTTTTGGGAGAATCGCGCCCCACAAGTGTCAATGAAACATCATGTCATGAAATACTTCAGTGTTCCTAATTAATATCATTAAAGATTTGACTTCTCCCAGTTTTGATCACATGGAGACTCTCTCTATCTCTTTCATTTTCCTTTCTTTTCCCCATTCCTTTCTTTGCTCCATTCCCCTCCTCCTCGTCTGTAAGCAGTGACTTTGGCCAGGATAGAAGCAATAAGCACTGGTCACTATCTGGTCCAAATGTCTATTTATATGCGTGAGTCTCAATAATGAGTGTTGGAAGGCTGTGTAATTTTGTGGGAGATGTTGACGTTCAAACCCGAGAAAATCTTTACGAGGGTGAAATCCCAACCACATGACCGTGTCATGAGGTAGAACTAAACTAAATGGGGATGCAAGGGAATTCTGGACCCCCAGAAACTTTGACTTGTCACATTCCTTTCCTTTAGTATCTTTGATACAAAATAACCAAAAAGCTAACTAATTACATAAGCATATACCTGAGAAAAAATAGGTGTTGTTTATTGAAGTGAATTATTTAGATATAGCAAAACGTCATTTGACCAGTCACATAACTATTGTGGCTTCAAGAATGTGGTAGTCACCACTAATGTATATATTGTATATAGAGGATGTCGGTGCAGGTGTTTTGTGATAAGGCCCCGTACTACAGGTATGGGGGTAGTTCCCTGCCTGCTGGCTCCGCCCAGTAGGCGGAGTATAAATATTTGTGCTCCCAGTACAGCAGCCACTTTGCCAGCTGCTGTAGGAGGCCAGACATCTTAGTGTAATAAAGCCTTGTTTGCATCCAACTCTCGTCTTTGTGTAATTGATTGTGCTTCAAAGAGCATATCAGAGGTTGGGTATTTTGTCATGAGTTAAATGCGGCAACTACAAGAACAGGTTAGAGGCTGGGTATTGTGTCATAAATAATTCACCTCGTGGCTCGCTAAAGCTTTCTACCATGTACAAGACACATGTCAGGAATGTGAGGGAATACTCGCCTGGACAAGTGCAGTTCCAGCAACACTCAAGAAACTCAACACCATCCGGGACAAAGCAGCCCGCTTGAGTGGTGCCCCATCATGTTATACATCCACTCCCTCCATCACCGTGACTGCTGTGTGAATCATCCATAAGGAACATTGGAACAATTCACCATGTTTCTTCATCAGCATCTTTCAGACCTGTGACCTCTACCTCTTGGGTGAATATGGGCAGCAGGCACATTGGAACATCGCCATCTGCAAGATCCCCTCCAAGCCATACACCACCCTGACTGGGAAATATGTTGCTGCTCCTTCAGCATCGCTGGGTCAAATCCTGGAATTTCCTGTCAGTTGGTGAACCTACACCATCAAAGGTTCCAGAAGGCAGCTTATCACCGCCTTCTCAAGGGCAATTGGAAATGAACAACAAATGCTGGTTTTGCCGACAATCTGACATATAAAAAAAGCTGAACAAAAGAACAGAAATGTATTTATTCACCAACAAAATGGATCCTCATTTCAAATAAATATTTTTCTCCAGATAAAGGAAGCACTTCAGTCAAGTAATGGAAAAAAGGTTCAATTACAGGTAGTCTAAAAACCATCAGTAAACAGATTACATTATCTGGAAATCATTTTGTCTGAAATTCACCACAAAATATGGAAACTGGAAAGCTAATATAATCAGAGAACAACTTATCACAGGCAGCTAAGTACGTGGAATTGTTGTTTACCTGCACTCAAGGCATCCCCTGTCATAACCTGGGATTAAGCAGGTCATGGGACACTAATAAAATCTTAAACTGGTCATGGGACATTTGTGAGACTGGGGATTGATACACACTCCCCTATCCTGTATAAAACTGGAGGGCCATAAATTGTGAGCTGGCTCCTGTAATAGAGTGAATGCTCGGTACTCTTGTTCTGTTGCATTCAACCATTTTCCTTAGACTCAACCTGTTTGGCTCAGTGCGGACACCTTTCCGGACCTCATAATATTCCCGTTCCAGGGAACCTCCATGAGTTCTGCAAAAAGTCTGTCCTGTTGGCACCTGAGATTCATCGGATTAATTACAGCATGAGGCATATTATAGTACTCAATTGAAAAGCATAGGCCCTTCACAAAACCTCATCAATTTAAAGCAACCAATTAATGTCTCCGTACATTAGTAATTCCACCAGGTGTCAGGAAATGAGAATATTTTATTATCATATTTTAATATTTGTATTTTGTGGACAACATCTGGTTATTTTATAACCCTTTTAAGGTTATAGGCTTTATGTCCACATATTATTTGACTTTGTCCGTTAATCTACGTTGCTTGTTTAATACATATACATTTGATTTCTATCATATAAAAAAGGCTAACATTGTTTTGGAAAGTTTCCACTGCTACTTTGGACAGGAGAATTTCAGAGCTATAATTTTCGAGAAAGTTTGGAAAACAATCCTGTTTTTTTTCTCTGGGTTTACAAATGCTCCAGGAGAAACAAAGGATCAGAGTTTCAGATTTGGTCTTTTTTTAATTATTGTGTGTCTATTTTTGATTGGTGCATTTGCAGGCCTTCTGGTTTTGAGTGGCGCTTTTTATTAGTCGCCGTGGTGAAATTTGAGGACCGTAAAGCTTTGTGGGTTCATCGCTGTTGAAGACTTGCTCTGAGTTGATACACTGCAGATGGTTTCTGGCCTGACGGTTTGTACGATCAAAATAAGCACAACATCACTTGGTCCAAGATAAATATAAAAGCGGTTGAATACCAAGTATTTAAAATGCCTTCTTAAAATAAAATCCTGTCCTGTCTGCTGCCAATCCTCTTTTTCTTTTATTCTCTGTTTTCCAGTTTGTTTTTTCTGATTCAATATGTTCTCCTGCTCCCGGTTGGCATGGGCCTCTATTTACCCCACCATCAGGTCAACTTTCACTTCCTGTTCATCTCAGACTCAGAAGCCCGATTGTCAATCCTGTCCCTCTTTGGTGAACCCTTACCTTGATGTGGTCTACCTTCTCTCTGACCCTTCGCCAATCTTTCTCACAGCAAACATCCACCCATCCGCATCCTCTTACCTGACCGCTTTTCCCACTGAGTCTATTTTTGTTCCTTGTTTCAATATATCCTTTGAAGGATGATCCTTCTAACAATGTAGTATTGCCTCTTCGCTGTGTTGAAGGAGCAGATGGGATAATGTGTTCCTGACCCTGAAGTGGGGATTCAACCCACAATCTTCTGACTCAGAGATGGAAGTGACACTACTGTGAAAAAGTAGCAACCCAAAAAACTTTGTGGCAAAACATCCTAGTACTGACAGCATAATTTATCGTGCCGTCAAGCAGGTTATATCTTTCCCAAGATCACATCTTCAATTTCTTTATACGTATATTTGTAATATTTTCCTCCATGCTCAATCTATCAACCTTTGAGGTGAATTTCCTCAAAAGTATGAGAATAATTTAAGTGAGTATTTTCTTTCTCCAAAAGGTAAAGAGGTGAATTCTCAGCCACCCGCAGCCGGTAACGAAGTTCCTGATGCGGTGGAAAATCTCGCGCCGGAGAAAAAAATGGGATGGTCCATTTGTGATGCACAGGTCCACCGCTAGCGGCAGAATCAAGGTTCACACCCTGTTCCAGTGGGTCGGACACCAGATTCTCCATTCTTCCGTGTTGCTCCGGCCCTCTGGAGCTGAGATTCACGTGGGCATGGAATGGTGCAAATATTTGCCAGTGTGGATCTGACGCGGTAGAACTCAAGGTGGGCAAAGGGGGTACGTATTTAAGGCAGATGCCCCCAAAGTCCATCCTCGATGCATTCCAGAGAGAAACAGTGAAGAAATCACTTCTTTTTCACTCAACTGTCTCTTCTCACTGCTGCCTCAGCCAGGGGCGGGATTCTCCGAACCCCCGCCAGGTCGGAGAATCCCCGGGGGGTGGCGCGAATCCCGCTCCGCCGCTTCGATACCAGCTGCCGTATTCTCTGGTGCCAGTTTTCAGGCGGGAGCGGGGTTTGCGCCACGCCGGTCGGGGGCCGTTCGCAGCGCCCCCCACCCGGCAATTCTCCGGGCCCCAATGGGCTGAGCGGCCATCTTTTCCTGGCCAGTCCTGCCACCGTGAAATGGACATGGTCCATCACAACGGGACATGGCTTGTAGGCCGGCTGAGTGAGTCTTCGGAGGGGCCCCCACGGTGGCCTGGCCCGTGATCGGGGCCCACTGATCTGCGGGTGTGCCTGTGCCGTGGGGGCACTCTTTCTTTCTGCGCCGGCCTCTGTAGGGCGCCGCCCTGTCTGGCGCAGAGAAGAACCCCCCTGCGCATGCGCAGGAAACACGCCGGCCAGTCTGCGCATGCGCGGAACCATGCCAGAAGTCCTGCGCACGCGCCAACCAGTGCCAACCCCTCTGACTCTGCACCTTCCAGTCGGCCCGACGCCGGAGTGGTTCGCGCCGCTCTTGGCACCGGCGTCGGGCCATCCGGCCAGTTGCAGGAGAATCACGCCCCAGGTGTCTCAATTGGTTATTTTAATTTTCTTCATGCTTGAATGGATCTCAAGTAGCCTGCTGTGAACCTAACTACAATTTTCATAAACATCCCACTATGATTGACAGCTCAAGACCACATCAAAAGCAGTTAAGTACTTTCTGCTGAGAAAAGAGGAAGTGAAAGCACTTAACTCCCAGATGTTTCTGAGGCAGCAGATGTAAGAGACAGGTGAGTGAATAAGCAGTGATTCTTTTCACTGTTTCAACTTGGACTGTTCTTTAACTTCCAGGCAGGGTGACAGATGGGAGGACTGTCTGTGTTCTGGGGTTCTCTGCAATGCGACGGGTCTCTGATATGGGGGGTCTCTGATATGGGGCATCTCTGATATGGGGAGATCTGATGGGGTGTTGCTGGGGGAGGGGGGGTCATATCACCCTCATGCGTGCATACTGTGCTGGTGGGTGACCCAACAATTCCTGTGGTGGAGGGAGGAAGGATGCCCATACTTGTGAGTGGGGGGGGGGGGGGGGTGGGGGGGGGGGGGGTAGAATTTACATTGCAAGGATTGGGAGGGGGGCAGCTGCCGGACACCACTCTCGGGTCGCTATTTTGAGTGATACAATCCCTTACAATTCCTGCCATGCACAAATATACATGGCTGGGGTGAGTGAATTGCATGTGGGTGCCAGCACAAACTGCAAGTGATTCAGCTCCAGTGGGAGAACATAATCTCGCAGTTGGAGAATCCAGCCCAAAATTGAGCCAAATAGAAAGGATTTGAATGAATGTTGCTGATTCTCTGAATCACTTGTTACTCATCTAAATTACTCACGGTCAGTATAAGAAATAGATAGAAATGCAATTGAACCGTACAGCGTGAAGTGAATGATAGATTTACAGTGCACAAGGAGGCCATTCAGCCCATCGAGTCTGCACCGGCTCTTGGAAAGAGCACCCTACTTAAGCCCACACCTCCACCCTATCCCCGTAACTCAGCAACCCCATCTAACCTAAGGGCAATTTATCATGGCCAATCCACCTAACCTGCACGTCTTTGGACTGTGGGAGGAAACCGGAGTACCCGGAGGAAACCCACGCACACACGGGGAGAATGTGCAGACTCCGCACAGACAGTGACCCAAGCAGGAATTGAACCTGGGATCTGCCGCTGTGAAGCCATAGTGCAATTCACTACGCTACCGTGAAAGGGAAGTTCACAAAGAAAAGGATGAACCTGGAGGCTGAATGAGGACATACTGCTCTTAAGTCCATCATCATAGCCTTGTCAATTAGTCTTGTCAATTAGATTTGAAGCTCATGGTCAGGATTCTTCAATGGCTCTTGCTGGAATCGTGAAACGCGATTGGACGGAGAATCGGTTTTTACGCAGCAATCATGGCCGTTGCCAGGTTCAGGCCAAATCGCAATTCTCTGGTGCCTCGATCGCGGTGTCAATGCATTCCACTCTATACGAACAGTAAACAGTCGTTGGCATATCATTGGCGAGCCTGAACCGATATTCTCCGGGGCCTCCGCCCACCGGAGAGAATTCCTGACTTGTGCTTTCAAATATCGTGAAACGGCCACGTGGCTGATGAGGGGGAGAGAGGGGGTACAGAAAGTGTCCAACATCGCCATAGTGTGCTGACAGTCGTGCAGCTGGCCGGGGGGCTTCTGCCAGGGCTGGGGTGAGTAGCAGGGGGTTGGGCAAGACGTAGGGTCAGGGTGGAAGGGCACGGAACATCATTGCCACAACCTGCAAGGCAGCCATGTGACGACACATGCCACTGACTGCCCACTATGAACCTTTTTTAAATAAATTTAGAGTACCCAATATTTTTTTTCCATTAAGGGGCAATTTAGCATGGCCTATCCACCTACCCTGCACATTTTTGGATTGTGGGGGTGAGACCCACACAGACACGGGGAGAATGTGCAAACTCCACATGGCAGCCCACTGTATACATTGTACCATGGGTCATGTGGGTTCCCCCCCAGGTCGCCCTCCCATTGGTACCCTCTGGCCCCAGCCAACCCATCAATGGGATGGGCGCGTTCCAGTGCAACCGATGCCATCTTGTTGACTGGGATGAGTATGTGTGGAGAGTGATGTGCTAATATGTACACAATGTAAATACATAGACACTAGCATCAGGTGAAGCATACAGGAGTGTATTATTACTCAAGTCACCCTCTTATGGACTGACCTGATTAATACTACATTCTTGTATGCTTCACCCAATGCCGGTGTCTATGTATTAACATCATGTACCTTGTGTTGACCAATTATACATTTTCTTTTCATTTTTTTTCATGTACTAAATGATCTGTTTGAGCTGCTCGCAGACAAATGCATTTCACTGTACCTCACACGTGACAATAAACAAAGCCAAATATGCAACTGCAGCTTGTCAGTCTCTCGCCTGTCAATCCCGATCCCGGCGAATCCAACACTGTCTTTCATTGGAATGGATCATGTCCCACATTGCGCTGGTGCTAGCCCCTCAACAGTCGCTGAATTGGTCTAAGTATGGCGCCAGTTTTGCTGTCATAGAACTCCACAAATCCAGCCCTGGCGTCAACACTTAGTCTCAGGGACGGAGAATTTGGCTACATGACTGCGAAAAATGAGGTAGTCATCTGGCTCACTGCAGACATTGATGTCTCCGATACTGCAAATTCACAGTTGGAGCAATAGTTATCTATTCTTCAAGTTGTTAGCTCACTGCATTAATCAGTGGCATCTACACTGAAGACCTGTGGAATGCAAATTCCAAGCACATTTTGATGAATCCCTCAAGAATTATTCAGATGCAATTAAGACCAGTTTGAACATACTTAAAAAAAACATAGTTGGTACAACATCTGGGAGGAATTCAGAGAAGTGTGTCATCTCATATGGATTTGGTGTAAATGTTTTGCTTTAAGTTTTTAATGGCCTGCATTACAAGAAAGTATCAGAGGAATGTGACGAGCTAGATATTATTTCTTAATTCAAAGCATGTGCTAATGAAAAGAAATAATATAATCCTGTTCCAATTGTTATTGTATTGTTAAAATAGTAGCTGTTTTCAAAATATCCAATCAGAAAGATTAAGTAAAAAGAGATTCTGAACTTGGGGGCTAAGCAATTGGATTTAAATCACAACCAGTATTTACACACATTCCAGTTTTTTAAAATAAGATCCAAGTCTATCTGCCATTGCCATTTAGCTTGTGTGACTTTGAATTGAATCTGCTTTTGTGCTGTACACGCCTTTAAATGTTAAGTTGCCTTCTGTGAGCTTTGAGATTGAAGATTGTTTCCAATCTTCATGCACAAGTTTTTCCCTTTGGGCAATAGGGGAGAAGGTTTGGAAGAATTAGCAGACTGACTATCAACCTGCTGAACCACATCATGAACCCTGGACCTTCCAGCTCAGATGCAGGCCCGCTGCCTTGTTGAACCACAATTAGAAATAATTGTGCAATCAGAAGGTAGTTTGATCATCAGCTTGAACCAAACGCCGTGATTTGAGCATAACATTAGCTCAGTTTAATTTTCAATTTGTGTTTACCTCAGATTTTTCGAAAATAGCTTCAATTTTTAATAAACTGCACCTAATTCAAATGGTTCTTCTTGCAGACCCGATATTTTGGACTTAAGTCGAGTGATAGAAACCCAGTTTGCGTTGTGGTGGATTCAATTTTATAGCACCTGTTAAAAAGACATTTTATATTTTGACAATTATTACTTATTGTTTAAAAGATTATGTTAAAATATAAGAGACCTGAAAGCATTATTTTGGAAGTAAAAGCTATATTGGGATTGTTGTATTTGGTGGTCCATTATTCAAAAAAGAATCACAATATCGATGAAGTAATTATATTTCAAAAGGACCTTCCAGTATTCTGTTGATAACCCAAAACATTTTACAACTAACAAATTACACTTTGAAGCAAAATTTCTGGGTTTTATTTAGTGGATTATAAATTAATCGGTTTTCTCCCTTTTACTTACCACAGTGGATTTGAAATTCTTGCTGACGCTGCTGCCAATGTAGAAATGCACCAGGGAGGGTTTTCCACCTGCCTCGTCTCCATTGGTCTGCTGTGGTTCCTGTCATGGTACACCATCAATAGGCGTGGTTATTTTCTAATGTACAGGGCGGCACGATAGCACTGTGGTTAGCAATGTTGCTTCACAGCACCAGATCCCAGCTTCGCTTGGGTCACTGTCTGTGTGGAGTCTGCACGTTTTCCCCGTATTCTGCGCGGGTTTCCTCTGGTACTCCAGTTTCCTCCCACAAGTCCCGAAAGACCTGTTAGGTAATTTGGACATTCTGAAGTCTCCCTCATGTACCCGAACAGGCGTCAGAAAGTGGCGACTAGGGGCTTTTCACAGTAACTTTATTGCAATGTTAATGTCAGCCTACTTGTGATAATCAAGATTATTATTATTATATATTATACAGCAGTGTAACGGAATGGCCGGCATGGTGGCACAGTAGTTAGCACTGCTGCCTCACAGCACCAGGGTCCCGGGTTCAATTCCAGCCTTGGGTGACTACCTATGTGGAGATTGCACGTTCTCCTTGTGTGTGCGTGGGTTTCCTCCGGGTGCTCGGGTTTCCTCCCACAGTCCAAAGATGTGCAGGTTAGATGGATTGGTCATGCTAAACCTGCCCCTTAGTTTCAAAAGATATGCGGGTCGGGCGGGGTTATAGGAATGGGCCCGAGGAATGCGCCTGTTCGGGGTGTTCTTTCGGAGGATCTGTGCAGACTCGATGGGCCAAATGTTCTCCTTCTGCACTGTAGAGATTCTATGGATGTTTCTATTCTATGTGATGGAGCATGCCATGGGATTTCTGCTTGTGGAAAACCTGAAGAAGGTACCTGCACAGTGAAGACTTGGGTGTATATGCAGAATCATCTATGAATAATGAATCCACGTTAATGTGTTATGTCATAAACTCAACTCCGAGTAAGACTCAGATAACAAAATACAGGTTAACATCAATAGTTAGTTTATTTTACTTGCCACAAGGGGAGACTGTGCCTAAATAAGAGTTAGGGCGAGAATCCCAAGTACAAAAGCTCTCCTGCATATTTATACCCTGGAGTACACAAATGCCACATGACTTTGAATCTTGGCGCCTAAAAAAACGTTTACTCAGCTTAAAACCCTAAAAGACCTTGGGCGGGATTCTCCCCTACCCGGCGAGGCAGGAGGTCTCAGCAGGACGGAGTGGCATGAGCCACTCTGGCGTCGGACCGCCCTGGAGTGGTTGGCACCTCGCCGGCCGGCGGGAAAGGGTCTTGGTGCCATGCCAACCGGCGCTGAAGGACCTCCGCCAGCCAGCGCGAGTCGCCACAAGCGCAGGAGCGCCAGCGCATTCTGGCGTCATCCCCGCGCATGCGCAGAGGGAATCGCTTCCGCACCGGGAATGAAGAGGGCCCATTGAGTCGTGCCACACCCCACCATTCTCCGAGGTGGGCGGCGCGACTCACATGGGGGCACATTTTCGGGGCAGGAGAATTAGGAGGACGGCGGAGGCAGGATTAACGCCGACCCCCAGTGATTCACCCACCCAGTGGGGGGATCGGAGAATCCCACCCCTTCAACTTCAAATGATGACTCCTTACAATACCAGAATGCACACTCAAGCTGTATCGATAATGTATCAATACATGCCTATGGGTGTGTGTGACAATGTGTGGAAACTGATAAGGAAGTGAACCTTCCCGTCCCCTTCCCTTCCATCGATGGACTCATCACTGATTTGCTTCCTTCATCGTATTTTCCACCGTCCTCCCGGCCCAGGGTCACTGTCCGTGTGGAGTTTGCACATTCTCCCCATGTCTGCATGGGTTTCACCTCAAAAAGACCTGGGGCGGCATTCTCCCCTACCCGGCGTGATGGAGGGTCCCGGAGTAGGTGAGTGGCGCCAACCACTCAGGGGTCGGGCCTCCCCAAAGGTGGGGAATTCTCCCCACCTTTGGGGGCCAGCCCTGCGCCGGAGCGGTTAGCACCAGAAGACTGGCGCAAAAGACCGGCGCCCCTGGCAGCGGGGTTGGCTGAAAGGCTTTCGCCGGTCGGCGCATGCGCCGGCAGTGACGTCAGTGGCAGCTGGACGCTGACGTCACTGCCGGTGCATGCGCGATGTGGGGTTCTCTTCCACTTCCGCCATGGCGGAGGCTGTTGCAGCCGCGGAGGAAAATAGTGCACCCAGGGCACTGGCCCAGAGTCTGAGCGGGGTGCCCCGATCGCAGGCCAAGCCACCGTGGGGGCACCCCCCGGGGTTCGATCGCCCCAGGACCCCGGGGCCCGCTCGCGCCGCTGATCCCGCCGTTCCAGAGGTGGTTCAAACCTCGGCGGCGGGAGAGGCATTCCAGCGGCGGGACTTCGGCCCATCCGGGCCGGAGAATCACCACAGGGGCCTCTCCGATCGGAGTGGCGAGATTCCCGCGACTGCCACTTCCCGGGTGGCAGAGAATCTCTGCCACGGCGGGGGCCGGGTTTTCAGCGGCCCCAGGCAATTCTCCGACCCTGCTGGGGGTCGGAGAATTTTGCCCCTTGGGCGGGATTCTCCCCTACCCAGCAGGGTGGGGGTTCCCAGAAGGACGGAGTGGTGTGAACCACTCTGGCGTCGGACCGCCCCGTAGTGGTTGGCACCTCGCTGGCCGGCGGGAAAGGGTTGTGGCGCCACGCCAACCGGTGCCGAAGGGCCTCCGCCGGCCGGCGCGAGTCAGCGCCAATTTGGTGGATTGGCCACGCTAAATTGCCCCTTATTTTGGAGGAAAAAATAATTGCGTACTCTAAATTTATTTTTATTTTCCACCATCACTGTCTGTTATCATGGCTGTGGGTATTAGACAAGGTTGCTCATAATCCGGACTTTCAGGTATTGCTGTTTGTAAACTTTACCTTGTATTGAACGTTGAACTGTTTATATACAGTGCAGACTTAGCATGAGGTTCTCCAGAGAGTTCTCCCTCCATGCCTTGTTGTCATGTGATCTCATGCGGACTACATATTTACATATTTAACATTACCCTCTTGTATTCCAGATCTGTTTCTACTGGAGTAGTGATCACCTTGAACAGTGATCACCTTTCCGCACGCATAAGGATGGCCTCAACTGGGATCTCGGGTTCATGTCACATTACATGTAACCCCCACATGGGGTTTGCAAAATCTTACCAACTGTCCTGACTTGAGACAATTCACACCTCGATTGCCTGTGATTATCACTCACTCCACTCACATTGTAAAGATTTGTTTACCCGTAAAGACTCACATTCGAACCATTCTTCACATTCAAATCAGTAATTATCTTGCAATTGTGACTCTCCTACGTCTGTTGTGATTGTGAGTCTGCCTCCACTTCACCTGATGAAGGAGCTGCGCTCTGAAAGCTCGTGATTTCAAATAAACCTGTGGGACTTTAACCTGGTGTTGTGAGACTTCTCTCTGTGCCCACCCCAGTCCGGTCCAGCACCGGCATCTCCACAGCACCTCGAACAAGGCATAGGTATCTTCAAACATGAATCAGTGATCTCACAGTCTACCAAACTAGTTTCAATCACCTAAATTAGAGATTTCCAGCTTCTCCCCAAATCGGTTTGGATTTTATCTGTTTTTTCAACTCCTTCAAAAGAATTTGACTGGTGGGAAGTTTATGTCTTTGGACGTACAAGGCATCACAAATATGTAGGACAGATTGGATGAGCCATGGCATCTTTTCCCACCCATCATTTTTAATTTGTTTTCCCAGAAGGTCATTATAAAAGTGTCTCAGATGTCCTCTTGTGATCAAGTACAATCACGCACACCTTCAAGTTAGAATTTGTAGTATATGATTTGAGTCATATAAAAGAGTGAGCTCCACCTATATGTACCACCTATGCCTCAACATTGTTCACAAACTTTCTGCTTGATTGCCATGTAACTCCAAGGGGTTAAGTCGAACCAAACCCACTGCTAAGCCAATAGGAATGAATCCGCCACTCGTTTTACAACCCGTATAACCTTATTTTCAATTGGAGAAATTATTGGGCAGGGTGCAAAACCAATACCTGATCTGATCCATCAATTCCCTGCCCGGTTAGTTCAATTATAATTGCCCCCTAGGTATTATAGTTCCACAAGGTGTAGAAACTGTAACTAACACCAATATGTCTTCTTTCAATTCACCTATGTCTGCCACAAGATGACTTTACCATGTACTGTGGTGGGATTTGAACCAAAGGCCCCAGAGCATTGCTTTAGATTTTCAAGTTTAGTGAACTATCAGCCATTTGAGGCTGACAACACTTAACCAGTTAAAGCATCCTTTACTCCTTCATTATTAAGTGGCATGGGCTGTCAAGACACAATTTGGGTTCAGGTGGATGCCAGAAAATGTAAGGTACCTTAAAGTCAGTGGACAAAATAATAAGTAGAATAACAATTGCCGATGGACGGATTCAGAATATAATGGATAATGAAAAAGTTACATTTCAAGATTCCAAGATATGGAAAATTTCAAAATAATCAATTTCTAAGTGGTCAAATCTACTAATGGCTTTCCCGAGCAGACGTCTAATAAGTCCAATCGCTTAATTATTGAATGGTGAGTAGCAAGGGAGGAAAGGCTTTGGGACCAGGAATTAGTAGTGGAGAACATAATGAGCTTGATTGCACTTGGCACTGGACTGTCCCAAGTTAATTTGCTTCGGTGTTATGGGAGCACCACCTCCTCCTCCCCCATATCCCAGTGCTGAAAAACTAATAGTTTGATTATTATAAAGGGAGCAATCTAGCGAATAGTCATTGGCTAACTTGGCAGATATATGGCTGCTGTTTCTGGGAGAAATCCAGAGATAATTAAGGATACAGTTGAAAAATGAGCTTCTTTCTTTTTCTCCTTCAGCAATGGGACAGAGTCCAAGGTTTTGCTGCCTCAGCTTTCAGCAGCCCACTGATTGGGTCTGGCCCTCTTGGCCTTCAGCCAGAAAGAAAATGGGCAAGTGTAATCCTGGGCTTTTGTGTAGCTTCCCTAATCACGCAGTGTGCCTGCCAGTAACTTTAAGATGTGCGGCGCCTGAATCAAAGTGTCTTGCGCTGCAGGAAGCATAGCAAAGCCTTCTGAGGCAATCCCGGTTAGCTGCACTGTCGGGACTATCAGCATGGTGTATTGGAGATCTGTGTAGTATACAAAACCTGCAGAGTGGCATAGTGGCCTTGAGGTGCGGTGTACTGAATCTGCAATGCGGTGGACTGAACCTGAAGTGTGGTACGTGGCTCTTGTGTACGAAGTAAGAACATCATTTTCTTGTAATTCCTTGAATTTGATCCACTTTTTACAGTGCCCCACTCATTCTGCTACCTATAATATAACTTAATTAAAGTAAATTATCCATTTGTAATCACATTGTTGGCTCTAGGACCTTGCTCTGTAGAAATTGGCAGCCATGTTTCCTCTTCTGTAACAGTGACTACACTTCAAATGTACCACACTCACTAAAATACTTTGGGACACCTTGAGATTGTGAAAGACATAAGTGCAAGTAATAATATTGGCATTGCTCTCACTTTTATAATATTGGTATAAATATGCCTGTCAAGGGATTCATATTGTAATTCAAGCTTGTATTCTGCAAAAACATGTTCCAAAGAAATTCACTGGCAATGATCTCGGGCTGGATTCTCCATTTCCAGGACAATGTCCCCATGCCGTTGTGAAAACTGTGGTCTTTTACGCCAGGAAAACCGGTGTCAAAAGGCCACAGATTCCTAGACCTGCAGGAGGCTTGCAGGGAGCCATCATGGAGTGCGCAGCTCCAGCTGCCGATACGGCCCTGCGCACTTCCGGGTCAGAGGCTGCGCATGTGCACGGAGGCGGCCTCCAGCGGCCGCTCCGTGCTCCATGGCGGCCTCGGCCCGCGGACCTGGACTGCAGAAATAGTGCCCCCAGTCGGTCGCTCTCCCGACCCGGACCGCCCGCACAAAAAACAAACAGTCCCGAATGAGGCCCCCCCCCCCCCGCCCTCCAATCGGCCCGCTCCCGATGCGGCTGCGGGCTGAGTCCTCAGCTGCCTCGCGAGTTTCCCAAATGGCAGGACCACATTAGAAATACGCCGTGGAAAATTTGGACGGTCAGGGATGGAGAATAGCGGGGCGGGCCTCAGGCAATGGCTTCAGGTGGTGGATACTCAGCGCAGCGTACTCCCCGAGTACCCCATTTTTCGGGGGGCGGAGAATCGCGGAACCGTTGCTGGTCACGATTTCATGCGAGAAACTGGAATCTCCGCCCCGTCGCCGAACACAATTTCGACATTGGGGTGCGTAGAATCCAGCCCCTACTCTTCCAATGTGAGTTTCTTTCTTACCTATTAGCTGACTAATAAATTTAAACGTTTAAGCCTGATCTCTCTGATTTCATCCTTTCAGTGAGCATTGGCTGGGGGGAACCTATGCAGCCCATTAACCAACCGGCAGAAACTTTTTTGAAAATGAGCAAAAGCCAGTTGAACCACTTCAGCATTGTGGAAACATCAGCCAATTCAACCCTTTCTCTTTCAGCTTCTTATGTTAACGACACTAAGATGGCATTGATGTCGTTTAACACTCTTTGTCACTAATTTAATTAAAACAAGTTTATTTTGAGATGCCTTAGAGCCAATTAACAAGCAGAATACTTGGGCATAATTCACCTAGGTTTCTGGTTCAAGCAGGCAAGAGAACAGGCAAAATTACCGGAATGATCAACTTTGACCTATGCACTACAAATTAGAGCACCAACAAAATAAAATAAAAATGGTTTATGATATTTAGTGCTCCAGGCAGTATTGTTGCTGGATTATGATCAAGGACATATGCTAAACTCCAGGCCCGAGAAACCAGCGAACTTGTTTTGTCTGTGTGTCATAATTGTACTAAAAATGGGAATGGACAATTAAACTTCAGGAACATTCCCAGCATTTCTCCCGCACATTATGGCTATATTTCGGAATGTAGTGCATTATATTGGTGGTTTAATACCTCAACGTCATGCCGAAAAATAAACTTCAGCCTCAATCGAAATGGGAGGTTGGAATTTGTTTTGGCAGCTCGCAATGAAAAAAATACATTCTGACAGCTTTGGAGAAAAATGGAAGAAAAATAATGTCATCTTAAGTATAAACAGTGAAGGCTTTGCTTTCCGAGTGTTAACGGAGCATGAAATAATCTTACCTGCATGACTCCAAGAGTCTCTGCCATGCAGGTATGATTCCCCACTATGGTGGAGCCTATGGCAGAACCATTTGAAGTTGTCGCTGTGATTCGTGAATAATATACCTGACCTACTGCAATCTTTAACTGTGGTGGCCCTCATCTCTTGATTTTGCCCCCCAAATCTTATTGGAGATCATCTTTAAGGCAACGTTTAATTGCAAGCAAGGACTGAACATTCATTGTTGATGAAGTAAAAGTCTGAACTTGGTTCAGCTCTATTACAATTGATTAATTTTCAGTGTAACCCGTTAATGTGACTTGGGAACTGAAGGATTGGAAAAGCGATAGAGACGAGAGAATGATTTTAACCCCACGTGGGCAGAAAATTCAGCGAGAATCGGAAAACGTGTTTCTCGCTGGCAAGATCGCGTTTTCCGCCTTTCCAGGCCCTTTGCCGGTGGAGTAACAAGAAAAATGACATGGAAGGTTGGAAACCTCATTTTAATACCTGGTAATATCATTAGTGAGCCCTCCTACCAGGACTACCCCTCAATGAACACTCATTGGTCGCTGGTGGCAATTTACAACAGCTGTAGGAACAAGAACATGGAGATCTCAACTTCAAAGAGGACACCAGAGTTGAGTGTTCAGGTTGCCAGCCACAGAGATGGCAGCAGAGAGAATGTGGGGAACTCCGTTAACTTCAACTCAGGACCAGGGGTTGTGCAGGGGTTCAATATCGGTACCTCAGGGAGTGAGGTCGCTCGCAGGACTTAACGAGCCTTTAGTTTGAATGGGGTCTGACGGCTAGTTTGCAGGCAGTGCTTCCCGTGTCCTCTCCACTGGGCTTGTGGTGATGTCACTGATGAAGGATTATACGGTGGCAGGTAGTGCCAGCCTGGCAGTGCCACGGTGCCCGTGTTTCAGGGGAGGGCCAGGGGGCTGGGCCAATTGCACTGTCCCTGACCCCCAGCAGCCTTCGATGGCCCTGGAGACCCCCCTGGGTGCCGTTCCACCTGGTCAACCTTTTGTGTGGACCAGTACTGAATGGCGCCCAGCTGCGGTCTCCCTGGGGAGGCCGTTAGATTTTGGGAGCCCAGTAGATCCCAGATGAGCACGCGCAAGTGGGTGTAAAACCTACTTGGATGCGCACCCACAAGGCTCGGTCACGTCCATTGTGAGCAGGATCCTGATCACGACGCCTTGCGGGATCTGAGCATATTACTGCTGGGGTGTGAGGGGGGCACATAAATTATGACTGTTAGACCATCGCCTTCCTGCTCACCCCCACCCAGTTCCCATAACAGGATAGGTGGGTGGACGCTGAAATTGGCATCCCACCCGCCATTATTAAATAAATAATGATCAGGCAATTGTGCTTGTTAACAAGCCAAGTGACCTGAATATTATGATGCCCATGCTGTAATATACTTGGCCTGGGGAGGTGAGTGGGAGTGGACAGCTTTAAAAAAGCTTTGTGGAAAAGACATGAAGGAAAGGCAGCATTTCAGATAGGGTTGCCCAATACGCATCAGGGGAGGGGGCCTGGTGAAGACACCCCCTTCCCCACCACCTGAGTTGAACCCTCTTTGTCCCTTCCCGCCTCACCACCAAAACCTACCCCCCTCATCACCCAGGCTCGGCTCCCCAATCCCTCCCCATCCAAAATCCGCAACTTTACTGGGTCCATTCCCCATGGATGTCTTCATCTGGGGGGTTATTTGCAATCCCAGCAACGCCAATCAGATTGGCCAGCTGCCACTGACGTCCTCCCACTGAGGAGTGAACGTCCCACTCTCTGCTTGATCAGGCCGCCAGGCTTTCACTGGCAGGCTTTCTTTCAAGTTTGTCAGCTGGCATCCTGCAATACTCTTCCCCCATGGTTTCAAGCCACTTCCCAAAACATATGCACATAATCCTCAATGTAATGCTGCAGAACTGCAGCGCTAAGATACTATTTGTCTGCTGAAAAATTAAGCTGAGGCTTCAATTGTCAGTTCAGGTGGACATAAACTATCCCATTAGCTTGGGATGAAGACAGGATCAGGTTGTTCTGGTGTTGTACCTGTTATGTGCCAGGGTTTAGAGAACCTCAAAATGTATCATGGAGTTCACCTGACCCACAACTTTTAATAGATTGTGGTATGGGGAGCACACAGCCCACTCCACAGGTGTGGTGCAGCAGAATTGGAAAAGTATTTTTTAAAGCAAAACCATGTTTATTCTGTGAACTCAAGTTAACCTTTTTAAAACATACAGTGAACATCTTAGCAACCATCAATTCAAATATAACCCTCAAAGAATACAACACGAAGTAATCCTTAAGCTGTCCTTTTAACATCCATAAGACTTTAAAAAAAAACTTTTAACAGAAGCACAACAGGTTAAAGTCACTACCGAGAGCAGTTATTAGTTTTAAACACAAAAGGATCGATTTACAGTCTTTAGATTATAGAGAGAGAGACTAATACACCTTCTGGCTGTGACTGCAGCTATCCAGCTCCCAAAACGAAACTAAAACACACCCTGCAGCAAACAGACTAAAACAAAAGTAAAAAGCTAACAGACAGCCCAGCTCCACCCACACTCTGACATCACTGAAAAACACTTATTTCTTAAAGGTACTCTCATATGACATACCCAAATTTCCTCAATCCACAAACGAATCCCATTTATCTGAGATTAAGTACTAAGTGCTTAAAACAGCAGGGGCTGGTTTAGCTCACTGGGTTAAATCGCTGGCTTTTAAAGCAGGCCAGCAGCACGGTTTGATTCCCGTACCAGCCGCCCCGGACAGGCGCCGAAATGTGGCGACTAGGGGCTTTTCACAGTAACTTCATTGAAGCCTACTCGTGACAATAAGCAATTTTCATTTCATTTCAAGTATGCCTATTGTGCCCAGGAGAACATACAGAAAAACATTTTAATTAGTCACTGGAGTTATCGATGCCTCCAATAGACCTTTCTTCCATCTGCAGCAGAATAATAGAGTATTTAAATTACTATCTGAAAAATTTACTGTTGAACAAACAATGGATAAACAAGTAAATAATTGTAATATAATTCATGTATATTTCCTGAGGCAATTATACTATTTTCCGCTGGGTGCATATAATTCATTCCTTAGAGTATATTCAACTTATTTTAAAAGGAAAATACAACTCTACTTATATAGCAACAAAAGTGTTCTGGCATTTAGTTTTGTGTTGAATACTTTTCTATCATTACTTACTGTTTTAATTATTTGCCCTTGAGGTAGGTCCCTCACCAATTCAAAAGGTTGAAAGGATCTTGCTGTTGAGCCTCGTACAATGCAAATTTGTGGCTTCTTGTTACAGGATAACTGCAGGTTGACTTTCACGTTGTTCTCTATTGCATGTTACCCTGATTCAAGTCAACATCTGACTGAGATCAGAAACACCCGTTGATGGCAGTAGACCTCTTGCAGCCAATTAGGTACTTTTTTTTTGAAGTGTTGGGAAACAGGGTAGCCACAAACAACAAAGAGATAAATGAGTTTCAACAGAAGATAGAATCATAGAATCTCTACGGTGCAGAAGGAGGCCATTCGGCCCATCACGTCTGCACTGTCCTCTGAAAGAGCACCCTACCAAAGCCCATTCACCGTAACCCCACCTAACCTGTACATCCCTGGGCACTATGGACAATTTTATCATGGCCAATCTACCTAACCTGCATACCTTTTGGACTGTGGGAGGAAACGGGAGCACTGGGAGGAAACCCACGCAGGCTTTGGGGAGTTACCACACAGGCAGTTACCCAAGGCCGGAATTGAAGCTGTGTCCCTGGTGCTGTGAGGCCACCGTATCCCTTTTGAAAAAATAGCACTTCTTCAGTCCTGCACTGCAGAATCAAACTAGATTTTGTTGAGTGGAGATTGAATGCACAACATTTGGACTCGAAAGGCAAGAGCTTTAACGCACCACTTAACATATTTCTTGCAAACTCCAGATTGTTTTTTATCATTGGGTCTACAGTTGCTTCCAGATGATAGTTTTGTGCTGTGATGCTAGTTTGGTCCAGTTTCTTGGGATCAAGTTATATATTAATCTACCTCCCCTGAAGGCAACTATTCCGATTACAATCTCAGTTACTCCATACACCCTGTCTGTCCAAGACAAAAAAATAACGTTTAAGCATGGCAACATGCCAATTCCCCTCTCCCCAAAAGTGAGTCACACAATTAGAAAATTTAATCATCTATTGACTCTCACTACGTGAAGTCCCTTACCAGAGCCTAATGCCACTCTGCCAAGTTTCTCTCCAATTTATAACAACAATTATACTCATGGAGTCACAAGGTTTTTCTTCTAAAAGTCAGTCTTTATATTAATTTTGAGACCAGTCTATTAGAGCCAGAAACTATGCTAAATGGCAAAGAGACAACAATTCAAAAAAAACACTGTCATCACAAAATACTGAAAAATAAAGAAAATATTTAAAAGTTAATGGTCCGGAATTAATTGCAATGACATTATTGATGACGAATATTATAAGTTATATCATTGTGTTTCTTGATCCTCCAATGGTGCAATCATTGGTTCCATACAATCCATGCAAGGCGCACAGGCTCAATAAATATTAATATAAAAATAATAGCAGTCAGGGGAAAATCAGAACATGCCTGGCTCTCAAAACATCTTGTATTATTTAATTGAGGTTTAAGATTTCAATGAAGTTCCTAGAACTAGCCAGTGAAATTAATGCCCTCAGGCAACCTGCTGAGGGTAGAACAATTTACTGACTTGGATACCTCCAGCACTATTGTGCGATGTTCTAAGTGAAGTGGCGAGCACAGTGGTGTTATTTCAGCAAATGCCGTCTATTAACATTATTATGGGCAGAACTATGGTAAGTAGCTGTTCCACTTTCACAGGGAGGGTGTCCGTGGAGTAGCATATTACCATGTGGCGCAAGACACTATGCAAATATCTTGAGTCATAATTTCCTGGACAATAATAATGCTATCCAGGGCAGATGTACAACTGCGATGGTACAGGCTTTCGGGCACACGCTTTCCTCAAATTTAGGGCCCATGTTCTTGTCAAAAAGGGCATGATGTGGAATGTTCCTGTTGCTACTGGAATGGTCCAAAATGTTCTCAATAACCAAGATGACTTCTTAATACAAGATGTTTTGAGAGCCAGACATCTTATGTCAGCCAGTGTTGTAACAAGAAGGCAAATATGATAAATTAATCGCACAGCTTACTGTAAATGAATGCAACTATCCGACAAGCAAGCATGGAAATGATTAAGTGGTACATTTTTGAAAGAGATATGTGTTGAACTGCAGATTCTAGTGGTATTTTAGAGGAGCTAAGCATACAATTGAACAAATACTACTCATTTTTAATATCAGAAACATTATAAAAGACATCCAAAGAAAATGAGATTGCAGAATTTGGCTGTATTCTTGCATTACATTAGCATTCAAGCATTTGAAATGCACACACTTTGAATCACAATATTCCAGTCTGACCGACTGCCTCAATTAGCACAAAATCATTTGTATCCTTTTAAACAGCTCAGAAATCTAAAGGAACGGCACAATTTTCATTTGAAACCTGGCAAATCTCAATATTTTTATTCCACCCTTGGCGCCATGCTATTTTCCTCATAATTAATCCTCTATCATTTGTTCTGTTCCAATCTGTGGCCGCCTTTGTGAAAGGCGAATTGTCCCTTCCAGAATCTCCTCTACAGGTATTGCTGATAGCCCTATACTGTGTGGCACCTTGAATGTTTTTCAGTTAACACTTGCTCTATGTTGATATAGCAGCATTTCTGTGTTGCGAGGGTATAGATTCTCTCGCATACTGTATGATTTGAACATTTAAGGTTGAGATCTTTAAAAGTATGTGTTATGATTTAATACGGTGAGCAGACGGGTGGAAATTCTGCTGCTTATTTTTGATTTAGAGCAAACAGTCACTCTGACAAATGTATGCACGCATCGCACATATGACATCTAACAGCTGCACAGTGCTTAATGATGTTCTTCTGTTGAACGAGGTTTATATGTCAAAGGGAAAGGCAAAATCCCTTTTTACTGGCTGTTCCTCTTAACAGTCTGCAGCCTCTTTTCAGAGTCTTCATGAGCTTTGGGAAAGGAAAATGTATTCAGCGGTCTCTCGAAATAGGATCAGGGCCAAGCCATATGGCTCCTTGACCCTGATTCAGTAAACTAACGTCTGTTCTTCTACATCAACTTTACTCTTCTACTCGACACCCATGTCCCTTCATTCTGTTAGTGCCCAAAAAGCTACTGATTTCTTCCTTGAATAATCTCAACAACTGAGCATCTCCGGCCCTCTTAGGTAAAGAAATCAAATATTCATAATCTTCTGAATGAAGACATTTCCCCCTATCTCCGTGCTTTATTACTGAGATGATGATCTCTAGTTCCAGATTCCCAAGCCAGGAAAACAACCTCTCTGTATCAACCTTGTCAAGTCCTCTAATAATGATATACTGCACAATGCTATGAGAGTATAGACCCATTCTACTCCATCTCCCACCCCAGGAATAAATCTATCGAAACTTCACTGCACCTCCTCTGAGGGAATTGTATTTTGTTCTGGGTAAGGAGATTGAAATTGCGCACTGTATTCTGCATATGGGCAGACCAAAGCTCTATATAACAGCAGTACAACGCTATTCCCTTTATATTGTAACCGCCTTTCTATCAAGGTTAACATGCCATTTGCCTCCTTAATTATTTGCTGTACCTGGCTGTTAACTTTCTCTGATTTCTACGCAGGGACACCCAATTCCCTCTGACAATATTTCCTAGTCTCTCACTAATCCATTTTTGCATTCTTCCTACCACAGTGGGTAATATCATCTCGGATTTACTCCAGCTTCCATTGTTTTACCTAGTCATTTAGAATTGGAGTATCTGCCTTCTCCTTATAACTTACTTTCCTACCTTCTTAGCGGTTCAGAGTGGAGGAAAGTTTGTTTAGGGGGTCGGGATTGAAGGCGCTAGCAACAGTGCTGCTCCCGACGGCCCCGGGGAAATTCTCAGGGAGTCCAGTAGTAATATCTTCGTTGAGAATTTGGAGGCAGTCTCATCAGCACTTCGGGTTGGAGGCAGGGTCAAGGGAAATGCCGATTCGGGAGAACCATAGATTTGAGCAAGGGCAGTGGGATGGAAATTTTCGGAGATGGGAGGAGAAAGGAATTAGGACACTAAAAGATTTGTTTCTTGGGGGTCGCTTTGCAGGATTGAAAGAGCTGGGAGCAAAGTATGGGCTGGAGCAGGGGGAAATATTTAGATACATGCAGGTTCGAAACTTTGCCAGAAAGGAGATAGAGCTTCCCGGTAGAGCTGCCCTCCACATTGCTGGAGGAGGTGCTGACGACAGGGGGACTGTAAAAGGGGGTAGTGTCGGTGGTTTACGGAGCTATTTTGGAAGAGGAGAAGTCAGAGCTGGATGGGATCAAGGCAAAGTAGGAGGAAGAGTTGGGAGAGGGAATGGAGGAGGGGTTCTGGTGTGAGGTGCTCCGGAGGGTGAATACTTCCACCTCGTGCCTAATACAGCTCAAGGTGGTATATCATCCTCACAAGGGCGAGGATGAGCCAGCTCTTTGAGGGGGTAGAAGATGTGTGTGAGAGTTGGGGGGAGGGCCCCGCAAACCATGTTGATACGTTTTGGTCCTGTCCAAAGCTGGAGGATTACTGGAAGGGGATTTTTAGGGTAATCTCTAAAGTGGTGCACATGAAACTGGATCCGGGCCTTCGGGAGGCCATATTCGGGGTGTCGAACCAGCTGGCATTGGAAACAGGTGCGGAGGCCGATGTTGTAGCCTTCGCCTCGTTGATCGCCCGAAGACGGATCCTGTTGGGATGGTGATCAACCTCTCCACCCTGTGCCCTGGCGTAATGGGGGACCTGCTGGAATTCTTTACTCTTGAGAAGATCAAATAATTTGAACTGAGGGGAAGGATGGAGGGGTTCTACAATTCATGGGTGTTTTTCATTATGCACCTTCGAGAATTGGTTTACATCGGACATTAGAGGGGTGTGGGAGGGTTGGGGGAGGGGGGGCTGTGTGTGTTAATGGTGGCTATGGGTGATTCCTGATTCCTTTTTGTTACTTGTTTATGTTAACACGTGGGATGCTGTTTGGTGGGAGGATGGGATTGTTGTTATTGATATGGGGACTGACATTGAATTCGATACTGATTATTGTTTATTGTTGGTGGGTGTAAATTTGGAAGAAAATGTGAAAAAGGGAGAGAATAGAAGTTTTTTAAAAAAAAAACTTAATTTCCGACCTAGCTTTGTACCACCAGCAAAGTTTGGTATATTACACATGGGCCGCCAGTCTAACGCATTGATATAGATGGTAAATATCTGAGGCCCAAGCACTGATCTTTTTGGCACTGTAATAGTTTTGAGATAAGATAGCCTTGATGAGGTGACTTGGTGGGTTCGACATTGACCTTTTGCCTCGAGGACTTGCAATCAATTCCATGATAGACCATTGAGAATAAATCCCCTGTGATTCTCGGATCTGTTGTTGTCTGAACCTGGTGGAAGCTTCAACCTTACTCTTGGTCCTATATTCCTATACCAGGGACAATCCATTTTCTATTGTGCATGGACCAACTGCACAAAACTGTGCTAAATGTCAAGTGAATTAGTAATCTTATTCAGGCCACAGGCAGAAAATAAGAGTTGAGGTTGTTGTGATTTTATAATGATGTAAAGGCACCTGTCGCTCTACAGGAATTGGGTAAGCTCTGTTGGCTCATTTAGTTAGACTGCCAGGCACATGAGAATATATCTACGTGCACAGAACAAATGAAGACATCAGCTGCAGGGATGTGTGTACTGTGTTCTGCTCATAGGCCCATGAGAAACAGAGACTGAATCACATGACATACTTCACATTTAGTGATATGATGCCACTATCCCTTAAAGGCATGTTACAACGTCCTCCTATATCCTTTTCAAGATATTTCCTCTCCCCTTCCAAAGAAGTAGAAATAATTACAATACCTGTTCATGTTTAGTTACAATTAAATAAATGTACAAAACCGAAGAATCTATGAGTCCCTGAAGTGTAGAGGTAATTAATCTGTTGGTATGCTCAGATCTAGTAGCAGTAACCTTGTCTGCAGATTTCCTTGCCAATTTTTGGTTGCTGTTCATTGTTACATTTGAGACCTTGTCCGAGATCTGTATGATGGTTGAGGAGATGGGATGAATCTGATGTGTCCTCAATTACACCTCAGTTGCACATTTGTGTATAATTACTTCATAGGACCTTGGTTCTGAATATATCCTTGTCACCTTGGCTAGTTGCCACATACCTTTTTTGGATCCTTCATGTGAACTTCTTGTCCCAACTGTAAATTTGATAATTCACTGTCTGTATTTTTATCGTGCACATTGATCATCTTCTTTCACAATTTCAAAAGTTGTTCTCTAGTTCCTAAGAGTGAAGAATTGGTAAGAGTAGGTAAATTGGTGTACAATGGTCTTCCAAACATGAACTCAGCCAATGATGGAATAGTTGCAGTTAAAAATATCACTCTTAGGTGTAACATTGCAATGTATGGATTTTGCTTGATCTGTCTACACCTGGGAATTGGGATTCACGATATGAATCATTAATTCAGCTAAGCTGTTAGATCTCAGGAGTGAGAAGAAGTAGTGCAATCGATATTCCACTTGAAATGGCTCAGCAATAAATTGCGGACCATTGTCCATAATGATGCCTCTCGGCACAGCAAATCAACTGAAAATGGCACAAGAGTGTACACAAAGGTTGTGCTTGATGTATTGTACAGTTGTTGAATAAGGGAGTAGGTGGTAAATTAGTCAATGGTGATGATTTATTGCTCTGGATATGAAAGAGGACGGATGCAATTTTTGACCAAGGATGGGTGAAACCATCTTTGTGCTGACTTGGCATATGCTCTTGACATGCCTCACACTTCTTGACAAAAATTTCAATATCATTATTCATACCCTGCCTGTTATAAAATGTTATTATTATGCATCTTCATATTTAAATCCATTGCTGTCATCAGTAAAAAATCATCAGTATATGCTGTGACATTATTAGTTGTTCTTGTTACCTGTATATATTTGTATTTAAATACCATTGGTTCTGATTCATTTCTGTTACTGTTTTTCTTGTTGTTAACTAGCTGCTCCTGTTTTTGAGCACTTACTGTGTATTTAAATGCCATTGGTTCTGATTCATTTCTGTTACTGTTTTTTTTTGTTAACTAGCTGCTCCTGTTTTTGAGCACTTACTGTGTATTTAAACTTTGTTAACTTTCACAACTCCCTTTTTGTGGTCAAACTATCACAGTTTTTGGCGACAAGAATAAAAAATAATAGTTTATTGATGGAAAACGGGTTAGCAGTACCATGGCTATGTTTGGGTCAGTGAGTTGGTGGAAAACAACAAGAACTGGACTGAATATGTTGAAAGGTTGGAAGAGATTTTCTTGGAAAATGGGATTTCAGATGAGGCTAGAAAGTACTCAATTCTCCGGAATGTGTGCGGGGCAAAGACTTACAAGCTGGTGAGGAATTTAGCTGCACCACGTACGAAAACCAGGGGGCAATTCTTTTGCAGATTTAGTTACACTTATTCAGAATCCCCACAATCCTAAACCCTCAATAATTGTACAATGTTTCAAATTCATAGTTATTTTCAGAGGACAGTCTGCAGCTAACTTTGTTGCTGAATTGTGCCAGCTCTCTGAACATTGCTATTTTGGGGCAGTTTTGGAAGACATGCTTTCAGAGAGACTAGTTTGTGGCATTAATGAGGACAGCTTTTAGCGGTGTTTGATGGGAGAAGCCACACTTACTTTGAAGAAGGCTCTAGAAATTTCTCGGGGGCTGGAAATGGCTGCCAAAAATGTAAACGATCTTCAGAAGGCCAATGGTGGTGTAAAGGAAGGTGCAGTGCATCAAGTAGAAAAATAAACTGCAAGTGAAAAGGTGAAGTCAGTAGAGTGTTTTAGGTGTGGAGGGTGAAACTATATGAATCATTGTATGTTTATGGACACTATTGGCCCAAGTGCAACAAAAAGGGACATTTAGCAAGGAAGTACCGGGGTGCTCAGAGAACGTTGAAGGCTGAGCAGGGAATTTCAAATGCAAAGAAGCCTCAGTCGATGGTGCATCGCTTGGAAAGCTCAGACCAGGCAGAGGAGCACTATTACAGTATATTTACTATGAGAAAGGGGCGCGGAAAGCCTATTCATGCTATGGTGAAGGTTGATGGACAGAAGATCAAGATGGAGGTGGAAACAGGAGCCTCTGCATCAGTAATCAGTGAGGAGTCCTTCAGGAAGATTTGGGGTTCGAAGCAGGCACCAGCCTTTACTCAGGCAGGAATCTACTTCGGACATACACCAACGAGACTATACCATTGCTTGAAGCATTAGAAGTAGATATTACATATAACAGCGAAGAAACAAGGGTTCAACTCCTGGTGGTGAAAGGGCACGGGCCTCGTCTATTCGGGCATGGCGGGCTCAGGAAAATTCAGTTTCATAATACATCACAAACAACTACGGAATTCTCCCCAGCTGAATTATTGAGGTGCAGAAGATCAAAGTCTCACCTGGATCTGCTCCACCCAGGTGTCAAAGCAAAAGTGTGATGGAGCCAAGGAAAGCAGAAGAAGAGGTACGATTATCATAGAAACATAGAAAAAAGAGCAGGAGGCCATTTGGCCCTTCGAGCCTGTTCTGCCATTCATTATGATCATGGCGTATCATCAAGCTCAATAACCCAATCCCGCTTTCCCTCCAATACAGCACAGGAACAGGCCTTCGGCCCTCCAAGCCTGTGGCGGTCATGATACCATCCTTGGACAAAACCCTCAGCACTTCCCAGTGCTGTATCCCTCTGTACCGGTCCTATCCATCTATTTGTTGAGATGCTCATGAACGCCGTTAATGTATCTGCTTCCATAACATCCCCTGGCAGCGCGTTTCAGGCACTCACCACCCTCTTGTGTAAAAAGCCTGCCTCGCACATCTCCTCTGAACTTTCCCCATGGACCTTTAACCTATGTCCCCTAATGACTGGCCCCTCCACCCTGGGAAAGAATGCCTTTGATCCCTTTTGCCCTAAGTGCTATATCTATCTGCTTCTTGGAAACTACTCCCTCAACTACTTCTTGTGGTAATAAACTTCACAGGCTCAACACTTTCTGGGTGAAGAAATATCTCCACACCTCTGTCCTAAATGATCTACCCCGTAATCTCAGACTGTGACTATTGGTTCTGGACGCACCCATGCAGAAAGCCACATCTTCCACACGTCTTGCTAGGTGCATGCTGAGGAGTAATGCTTTAACCCGAATGATTGTGCCTATATCATAAATTTTGGCAGTAACCTGTGTTGGCTTCCTGGAGTTATTTATTCTTAACCGAAGTGGTTCAGTATCTTTGGTGGTGAAATTGAACAATGGAAGAATTGTTCACAGGCACGAAGATCATATTCATCTATGTCATGACTCGGAGACAGCAAAAGTTCCAGACCACATAATAGAAGGAAATGCGCTGGAGAAACAAGTGGTTCCTGTTGTACCAAGCCTTTCAATGGACACTACTTCAGGAGAGGGACACTCATGCTCAGATACTCAACCTACTCCTGTGCCCACTAGTTCAGTTGAACTAAGTTATCATCACCAGAGTTGACAGTCACCAGTGATCTTGCGAAGATCATACTGTCGTCACAAATCTCCTGAACAACTGACATAATTAAGTTTCATTATATTTCTATCTTTAAAGGGAATACAAATTTGAGGGGAGAAGTGTTATAGTGTGTTATTATTATGCATCTTCTTATTTAAATACATTGCTGATTTAATGGTATTTAACTGTCATTATTTCTGATTCAGTGCTCAGTGGTATCCCTCTTATGAAATTGTGCATGGTCTCTTTGGATCAGTATGTGGCTCTTTGTAGCTACTTCAGCCTATTCTCTAGTGTATTGCTGCTGACCCTTTCTGTCACAGTCCTTGCAGAATTAATGGAAAGCTTGGTGCATGCAGAAGGCCACGGGCTGAATTCTCTGCCCCTCCCCGCCACATTTCTGTTTCACCCCGCCGGCAGGATGCTCCGTTACGCCAGCTGGTCAATGGGGTTTCCCATTGTGGGGCAGCCCCGCAGCCCCACGCCATCGGGGAAACCCCCGGGCTGCTGGCAAAACGGAGCATCACGCCGGTGGAGAATCCAGCCCCACACCTTCCACGTGTCTTGTTAGATTTGGGTGTTTTAGTGAGTGTATCAACAATTGTGTTGTACATAGGACCTGTCAGCTTTATCAACCTGAGAGGATAGTTTTGTACGTATGTTCACACTTGAGTGGTTCTTCGATGTTATATATTTTAGGCTGGTCTTACTGACCTTTCTTAGCAGATCCTTCTGGAACACTTGAATGGAAGTGGATGCAATCACCAACTCAATTCCATCTGATAGCTCTGCATTTGAAAAATCACAATACATACCCTATTCTCTGCATCTGCTGACAAAGTGCTCTAAGGATCCTGCAGGCTATTCTTAAAATGTCATGAATTCTAGTCGATGAATACACTAGTTTAACCTGATTCTGAACTGGATTTCCAATGTAGTCAATATCTTTTGGAGGCAATCCTTCAGCTCTTCTCCTATTAATCCTGACTTCTTCAACCTATGTTGATTGGATTTTTCTATACTCCCATTTCCATATTCCCTGCAACAAGATCTTCCCCCTTATCTCCACAGTAGGTTCTCATGCTTGACTCTCTCAAAAGAAGATTTTCCATTTTTGTCTTTGCTCCCTTTTGTTCATGGTCTGTGAAATCACTGACATAAATGCATAAGAGTTGGGAAAGGGTGATGGAATCAGTTTCCATTAGAATGTTTAAAAGGCAAATAGACATCTGCCTGAGGAAAACTAACTTGCAGAATTATGGGGAAAAAGGTTAAATGTGTGAACCAGCATGGGGAGATGGGCTGAATGGGCAGAAAAGTCCTTGATGGAAGAATATGGAGCAAATTTTACCAAGTATCAAGTAAATACAGTAAGGGTGAAGGTCATGGAAAAAGGGTACAATCATCAGAAGGAAGCAGAACAAGCTGAGAGGTTGAGGAGAAACATGAAAATTGGCCATCAATATGCTGTCGAAACTAGAGTTCTGGAACTCCAGCTAATGGTGGATACTGGGGAATCTATCCCTGGTTTCCCAGACTGGGAGGCAGAGATGAACTCGAGTAGATAGTCACATGAACAGGCATGGAAGGAAGGAAACGTGGCATCTCAGAGATTCCTGGAACAGGGGAACAACGTCTGGAAGATGGCAATCTGTACATGCTCGGAGAGCCTGGTTCTGGGAGTTATTCGCTTAAAGCATGCCTCCTCTTGAATTTTTGAACCAAGAGGTTGTACCTAGAGTTATGGAGGCCCAAATGGCATCTCTGTGAAAGTAGAGTGATTGGAGGCAGGTTTATTCTGCAATTTCTAATGCTGCTTTTTTGTCCAAAATATTCTTTTTATTGATTTATAACGGGGTTGATGAAGAACTGTCAAGGCAGCTGTAACCCAGGGAATATCTTTTTGATTGCTTGTTTTGCCTGAACTTCACATTTTTAATTCGGTATAGTAAGAAGTCTTACAACACCAGGTTAAAGTCCAACAGTTTTTTTTCAAACACGAGCTTTCGGAGCACTGCTCCGAATTCGGTATGGTATTGAAAAGCAAGCAGAGAGGCACAAAAGTATAAAACTGTCAGCTTAGCTGTGGAACACGGGCGTGAATAGTCTTTAATAGTGCTTTGGTTACTATTACCAACACAACTGCTGCCATTTCTCTCAAATCTCCAACTAAAATAAAAGATGAATTAGATGAATCCCTTTCTTCACCGCATAAGTAGTTCTCCAGTTCCAAATACCCAATCAGGTGGTTATATTCAATGATATGACTGATATTGAATTTTATGAATTTATAATGTCCTCATTTGTAAGCCGTCACTAATTTTCACAGTAGTTTTGCACGTCACATACATCACCGGGTTTTACTGCCATATCCATTCTTCGATTCTCTTCCTTGTATATTTATTTTTCCCATTAAGACGTGCTCAGTAACGCAGTGCTGACTTACATCATCAATAAAAATAATTACCATTTCAAAATCTATTTCCAAGTAACAACATTCGCTTCACGGAGAACAAAAGACTAGAAAGCAAAATGCCTGGAGGGTAGTTTTGACCCATGTGTGTGCAGGCCTCAAATCAAACCAAGCATATCTTTTTAATCAGTTTTATCTCATAACAAGGAAAACATACAGTAGTTCGGAACATTAAGGCTTTGGCACCTAATTTCCAAATGCACACAGTTTCTAATTCTTGCCTGTGGCCACATGTGAATGATTAGTGATGTGATACGAGTTTTGGAAGGATACAGAACATTTGGAAAGAACACAAAAACAACAAACATTATTTTTAAATTTGAAAAGTGCTGTCTGTGTGCTTTCCTGTCATTGTTTTGCCTGGAAAATGAATGGTCTTACGATCACAGCAACTGAATGACCAAACTTTCCATTAATAATTTGGGTGTACTTCACAGTTTTGATAACGTGCCATAATATTTTAGACAAGTCCCAGTAAAAAGTCACTTTATGTTTGTTTTTGTTTTCTCTATAAATCCACATGAGCAACTTTAGGTTCACAATAACTAACGGAGAAAACTATAAAGTGATCTCCTGTCAATTTACATTTTTGGTTGATTCCTTGCATTTCATCTAAAGATTAATACCATCAAACACTTTCCCAATTTAGTTTATTATTCATAAGTGATCTAAATGTAACAGAAACAGATACACTTTTTAAAGCAAATCTATTATGATAATTGTGGTGTTGGTTTCAACCCATTTCAGGCAGCAAAGTGTTAATGGCCTTCTACCGGTGTACAGTACCATTCCTGAGTTGTCATCACACCTCCAAATCTATCTTTGACAAAGAGTCACCCAGACTCGAAATGTTAGCTCCCTTTTCTCTCTACAGATGCTGTCAGACCTGCTGAGATTGTCCAGTGTTTTCTCTTATTGTTTCAGATTCCAGCATCCGCAGTAATTTGCTTTTATCTAAATCTATCTATATGTTTACTGTTGAGTCATATTGTTGAGAATTTAAATGAACCAGAAACACTTCACATATTGTGGATGCTTTGGAGAGGGTGCAGAGGCGATTTACCAGGATGCTGCCTGGACTGGAGAGCATGTCTTGTGAAGAAAGATTGAGGGAGCTAGGGCTTTTCTCACTGGAGCAAATATGAAAGAGAGGTGACTTGATAGAGGTGTACAAGGTGATGAGAGGCACGGATGGAATGGATAGCCAGAGACTTTTCCCCAGGGCGGAAATGGCTGTCACGTGGGGCCATAAGTTTAAGGTGATTGGAAGAAGGTATAGGGGAGGTGTCAGAGGTAGGTTCTTTACACAGAGAGTGGTGGGTGCATGGAATGCACTGCCAGCAGAGGTGATGGAGTCAGAGTCATTCAGGACATTTAAGCAACTCTTGGACAGGCACATGGACAGCAGTAAATTGAAGGGGTGTTGGTTGATCTGAGGATAAATGGTCGGCACAACTGTACTGTGCTGTACTGTTCTATGTTCTATATATTTACACAGAGTCTTCATTCAGTATTAAGGGAGTCTAAATGCTCTCATTAAGAAACAGTGATGGTGAAGTTTGATGGAATCTCATCAGTTAGCGAACCAAGAAATAAGACAAGAAGGGAAACTGCATGAAGCTGGCTATAGAAAAGACCAATCTGGAATTCAGATGCATTCCCCGTGGCACTGAATAATCAGAGCACAAAGGAAAAGAAGGATTAAATAAAGAAGAAAAGGAAAGAAACTCATCCTTTTTTGTAATTCCCAGCTAACAATTGGTGAACTCAAATATCAGAAACTGAGACACTGAAGAGCAAAATCTGCAAATTGGCCGAGTGCAAATACAAAAGCATGTTAAGGGGAGAAATGGTTAAAACCAAATCCAAACTTCTGTGTTGAAGTGAGTAATGCACTTTGCTAACTCTTAAGGCATGATTTAAGGGCCATGCTGCGTCCGAAAAGCAGCTTGCCACAGCGTGGCCGAAAGAAGCTGGGAGACCCTGCTCATAGAATCTACCAGGCTTGAAACGCCTCACGGGATCTAATGCCATCTCGCGAGACGTTGTGATATGAATCCCGCCCATTGTGGGCGGGATCACTTTCTAGCAAATCTGCATATTTAAAGTGACACCGCTATCTCACTTTAATGTGCAGGTTCCTGAGTTAACTGAGGTCTGGTATCAAACTCGCTCGCCTCACAGACCTCAGGCGAGTGCCGTTCAGCATTGGTCTCCTAAAAGGGAACCAGATGGAAAGACACTTGTGGGGGTCTCCCAGTGGATTGGAGGCACTCGGGTTCATGCTCTTTGGGCAGGGTGGTACCCTGGCACTACTGGTGCTAGCCTGGCACTGCCAGCTGTCAGGGGCACTGACAGGTTGGCACTGTCATGGCACCCAGCTGGCATTTTGTGTGTGGGTGCGATTGAGCCTTGCGCGTGTGTTGGGAGGGTGCGGGGGAGCCAGGGACCCTCCCATGGTGCATTGAGGCTTGGGGGGGCTTTGGGGGTTGCTTCAGGGTCCTCCGAGATCAGGTCACCACAAAGTGCAGCACCTAGAACTGAAGAAAACGGCACTTACGTTCAACGTCCCTGCATTGAACTTCATCTGCCACCTGTCCGAACATCCCACTGCCTTGTCTATGTCCCTTTGAAGATCCACACGATCCTCCTCACTGTTCACAATGGTTCCAAGTTTTGTATTATTATGAATGCAACTTCTATTTCTCTAGCAGCTCTAATGTAATAAAATGTCCCAAGATATTTCACAGGAGAAAATTATCACACTAAATTTGACACCCAAGTGTGATGATCCCAATCAATGTTGCTACTTGACAAGTCGGTTGCAGAGTGGAATCCTGACTCAAAAGACTAACTTCCACTATTCTGAGGAAAATGTGGATGAACAGAGTCACAGGATTGCCAAGTGGCTTTTAACAACAGACTAACATTTATTAAGCATGAAACGTTGACGGTAGCACAGTGGTCAGGACTGTTGCTTCACAGCGCTAGGGACCTGGGTTCGATTTCCAGCTTGGGTCACTGTCTGTGCGGTGTCTGCACGTTCTCTCTTTGTCTGCGCGGGTTTCCTCCGGGTGCTCCGGTTTCCTCCCACAATGTCCTGAAAGACGTGCTTGTTAGATGAATTGGACAATTTGAAATCTCCCTCTGTGTACTCGAACAGGCGCCGGAGTGAGACTAGGGGATTTTCACAGTAAAATCATTGCAGTATAAATGTAAGCCTACTTGTGACAATAATAAAGATTATTATTATCATTATTATACTCCTTCATTCCCACTTACCTTCACAAAATATACACAGATTTTAAGAATAACACGGGTCATAAAATGTATTTTATGCCACAATGTTTTCAGTAAATAAGCAGTCCCTGTAAACGCTCAGGCCAACTGTGGTCAGATACACTCTGCTCTGAAACCAAGTGGCAGATGCCACCCAATTGAACCTCCTGTGGATTTCTCCTAAAATCCCCCCAGATGATCATTGTACCATGATCAACTGATTTTACTGGACTCTGGCTTTCACATGAAAGTATCCAAACTCCACTCTTGACAAGACACACCATAGGATCTTTATTAAAAAATGTCTTCCCTCAACTGCTTCTCACTTTCATGATTTCCAACTCTCCTTTCAGTATTCCTTTGTCTTGAATAACCACAAGCTTTCAAACTTTTGCACAATGTCTCAGGGATCCAGTCACTAATTGCACCACAATGGCTTTGGCTTTTACTTCACAAACTGTGGTAAGATATCACCAACCTCAAGAGTGCTTCAGATATATCTGGCTTTCACCAGCCAACTTCACCATATCTGCCCTTTTCAGCTCTGTGTTTAACTTCAATGAACAGTACCTTGCTCAAATTCCAGTTCCTCTGTTCTTTTAACTTCAGTTCCCTGGAATTCCTCTTTTCTTTCTCTGGTTTCTAGAACTAACCGTCCTTTCATTTCGGGGCTTGCATTCTTGCCCATTACTCCATTGTTCTGCTTCTGGCAGAGCTGTTCACACTTTAGCTTGCTAGACCCAACTTGTTGAGCCCAGCTAAAGTAAACAAAAAACAAGCCTTTCCCCTAATGGCCCCTGGTTGCTAAGCAACAGTTAATTCTTTCTCCAAGCTCTTGTTTAACTTTCACGCTGTAAACTCTCGAAGCACAATAGAGATACAGCTTATAATTAAACCAAAAATACCCATACATGCAAACATCTTTGTTTAACATAAATCTAATTGGAGTTTTACCCTTTCTTACACAAGAACTCTAAATTAAACTCACTTAAATCTATACCTTATTCCCACCATCCAATAATACAAACATAGGCCACTTAATACTACTTCTGTTTCCTGACAGCTAGCCCAATAAGCGATTAGGCTAGGCCACCAAAAGCTTGATCAAGGGGATAGAAGCATCTTGAGGGAAGAACAGAGAGGTTTAGGGAAGGTATTCTAAAGCTTAGGATCTATAGGCAGCTAAAGGCATGATCATCAATTTTTGGAGCTCAATGAGCAAGTTAAATGAAATAAGTTTTTCACTTCAATATTTTTATTTGAAGATATGGATCAACAGTACACAGTTATATTCCTTCCAATACCTTCAAGGGAAATGATGTTTCAATTAGATTCCTGTCAGTGGTCATGGAATTACACAAACTATAGTTCTTGATTAACATGTTGATTTAATTGAAGTCCAGAATGTGGAGCAGTGCCTCAGTGTTTTATTACCAAACCCAGTTTCAATAACGTTTTAGGATCTGCTACCTTTTTTGTCATTGCAATCAATGGGGTTGAAAAACATCTCCACGTAAAGAGGGCACCTTATTAGATATTCCACAACTTAAAACATGGGAAATGGAGAAAATCAGAGAAGTTATTAAATGCCATGTAATTTCCATTTCCTTTTTCTTATTTGGCATTTGACAAAGTATTAAATCAAGCCTGATTGGCTTTAATATCTTCGGCTTCTCGGAGATTTTTTGCAATAGGAAAAATACACTACTTTACAATTTCTTGAATCGTACAAGACATGTCTCATTTAGTAAGTTTAGGCAGGCTGCCCATTAGCTGTAATTTTAAGTTAAATTATAACTGTACATATAATACCTGAGCCATTATGGAGAATGCGCGTGCCTTCACATTCAAAGGTGGTGGACAAGTCACTAAATCAATACTGTGTGGGAGGGGGTGTGGATAATTATGTTAGACAAGACAACAATGATGAGCAGATATGACACAGTGAAACATTTAGTCAAGTGTATGAGATGTCCCTATTTTTAATAGTGTTAAACATCAAAATAGGCTCCAAGTGCAAGCAAATGGCCCATGTTTAGTACCCTTTTTAAAACTCGATTTGCTTTACTTGCTTTGAGAACTCAAAACAGCGGGAGGAGGATATCTCCGAGTGTACCCACAATTTGAGGTTTGAGGGTACTTGGCAGTCTTTGAGTTATGCTGCTACTTTTATGATAATGTGCACTTTGAAGCCACTTTGCATCGACACAGAAGTGAAAATATAAATGCAACCTAAGCCATTCTTGGTTTGAGAATGGTACAAGTGGCATATGAGATGGATTTTTAAAAAACATTCTTTTAACAATTACCCTTGCTATTATAAGCATAATATTGGTGATAAATGTCAGGTTAAAACAAATTTGGAATGCAGTAAGTCCCCATTTTAAGAATCCCCTTTTAAAATTGTTTTGTTTTAAAGGGATTTATGTTGTGTGTCTGAGTTTAACTTATAGGTGTTGTATTCCCCATTTTAAAGTGTGTAAGCAGTGCGATGACATCAGCACACCCTGAGTCTGGCTTGTGATCAGCACTACTTTATCCTATTTATACGTTCAAGCAACAAAGGGCAGGATTTACCGAGCAACCCATTGCATGTTTTTCAGTGGTGGAGGCAGCCCACCAGCAGGATTTTCTGGTCCTGCCGTTGTCAGAGGAATTTCTCTTTGAATGCACAACTCATTGGCGGGAAACCAGAGGCGGAAGTGCGCCATCGGTGTGACCGGGATTCCCGCCGGTAAATTCAGCCCAAAGTTTTTCTGCCGTGTTTTCAAGTACTCCCTGTACTAAACTAAACTTTGTGTTGAAATAGTTTTTGCTGTACCTTTTATGAGTTGAGGAACTCTGTGGACTTGTTCTTTGAAAGAGTTCTGCACCTTACTGTGTCTAAACTTTGTTTTTCAGACTTCGTTGCTGCCACAGGCATTCACGGTATACACAGAGGTGACACGACCACAGGAGGGCATTACACTAACCCATATATAAAGGACACAACTGATCTTCCTCTTTCCAGTGGAGACAGTCAGTGAGTAGAGACACAGGGTTGATTCAATATCACTCCCACCACGTGGATTGTAGCAGACTGGTTAGTCAGTCTTGAGTAGCTATAGAAGGATTAACAGTAGTGGCGAACTCGAGTAGGAGAAGTGTAAATAGTTTAATAAACGTGTTGAAGTTGTCTACATGTCTGAACCTTCCTTTGGCAAGTGCACCACAAGGAAGCCGCTTGTGCTACGCCTAGAGCACAACAAGACAGTGATTTTCAGGATTACAATTGCATTCAATGAGGTTTCACTGTATCTTCAAATGTTATGCTAGGTGCTATTTTGAGCAAGGAAGACAGAACTTTACTGCCCTGTCACAGTGTGGGCAGGACCATAAAATGGGGCAAACCATTCAACGGTCCATTGACTTGGGTGGGGCCAGAAAATCCCACCGGGAGAGGCTCGGAAATTCCACCCGAGAGTGGGTTTCTGTTATTCATATCTAATGTCAGAATATTACCTCTATGCCTGTATATCTTTCATAGTCTAATGCGTTGGGTCCAGATTTTAGCAAGGTGGATTTATGAGAAATCCTTCTGACTACAATTTACTACTATAGATTTTCGCATTTGTCCAAGCATCACTTAACTGTGAAACCCCCTGCCCTGCAGTACCATATGTGGCTATAAGATTGTGTCTTAATAATTCTCATTAACTTCGTATTGCACCACCCCACTCACCAGGTTGTGTGCACAGCAATGAGAAAGTGGCAGTATAACTCTGGGGTCATGATCTGGATCCTTAATGCGCTAAAACTAAACAATGAGAAACTCTCTTAGGCAAGCTGTTGTGCACTAAAAGCAGATTAACTTCACCCTGGTGCAAAGCGACATTAAAAATCTTCCCATGCAGTGACATTGAATTTTGAGAAGTCAGCTCAGTTAGTTTAGTCCCACAGTTACAGGGCTGTACAAAAATATTTTAAGTCCAAACATAAACTGGAGAACTTCGAGGGTAACCCTTCTCTGCCGAGCCTAAGAATGAAAATGCCTCTAGCATTTTACATCTCACCCACTTAAAAGATCTATTAAAATAGATGAATGTGAAGACTCTCTGGCTTGCTTACAAGCCGCTGCCAGCTAAATAAAAATTAATGGGTTCTCTACTGTTCCCAGTAGATCTTCTCGGCAGTCACTACTAACTACGAAATAATGAAGTAAGGATTGAATCAAATAAATTTCAATTAGTACACAAACCAGAGTGACTCATCAAAGCAACTATCCTTCAGGGAACACATACACAGCTTCAGGATAATGTCGAACTGGACAAGGAATAAATTAAATGCCTGTGACGATAACCCTATGCTTTACATGGTGAAAGGGAGGGAGCAACAGCACACGGTACAATCAGGATAAAACAGAACGCCCAGCCGTATGTTTAAACACAGGGAAACGCAAATAAGAAATGAAAGAACGCAGGCGATGCCATCGATCATTTCAGTTAGATAGAGTTGGACTGGTAGCGACTGATCCGGGAGTGATAGTCATTGAGGAGTCATTAAGGAGATTGTTAACAGGATTACAGACCTGATTGCCGTTGAAATGGGAGATTAAAGGGCAGAAAAGCTATCGAGAGCTTCTCCGTTTAAAGCCTCTGTTAACCAAATTCAGATGCACATTTAAAGCAACACTTCCTCTTCGGGTTAACTTTGAAAACCACACATAAATAGGTTTCTTAATTGAAATTTCCACTCATAAACTTTCACATTAAGTCATTTTCACCACTTCAGAACATTTTGGTGCTGCAAGGGTACCTTTTTGACGTTATTTCTGTGGCAGTCCGCGAGGCTTCAGTAGAAGTCCATTTTAAGCCACGTTTAAGCAATATTGCTCCTCCCTAATGCAACTCTTTTAAGTTTCATTCCTGTTGGTAGGACAGTCCTTCCAGGTAAAACAATAAACATTTGTAGAGCTAGGGAGCAAAGAGCAGGGAAGTGGGTGAAAGAAGTGGGATAGCTCTTCCAAAGCTCCTGCACAGGTATAATGGGCTGCTGTGCTATATGATCCTATCGTGGCCTTTCTTTCAGAATAACACATCTGTGTTTCTGGCTAATTTAAAGAGAGACAGAATGTACCTTTTATCATTTCACAGCAGATGTTATCGTCAGCCTGCTTTAAATTCAGGAGCATAATTGGGAGAAGACAAAGGCACGACTTGGACAGTTTAGTAGCTTCAGAACATATTTTGCTAATTCGCTGAAGTTCATAATCAACGGTTCCAATATAATCTCTGGAGAATCCAGTTAATGCACTACATTTCTTCATGTTATTGTTAATGATAAGCAGAAATTGGGGATTTACAGGAACGAAAGAATTATGCACACTTACAGAGCCCCTGGGAACAGTATTATATCTTACTATTGCAAATGAGTCAGTAGCAAGTATGATATATCATTTTAATTTTATCACTGTCTCCACATTTTCTATACACTGAAGTATTTCAAAATCATACTGGCATTTAAAAAAAATCTAAAAGTACCTGTTTTTTTCCTTGAAGGTTGTGGAGTGATTGGTGGTTTTTTTAATTATAGATAATGAGGGACCAGTGATGCATGTCTCCAATTATGATCCTCAGACATTAAGGATGGAAATGATTATTGGACAGTTGCAATTTTGCTGCACTAACTTATGCCGAGTATTAGAATCGGATTGCGTGAATCTCCATTGCAAGTTCGCCTAATAGTGGCCAGTTAATCAACGTGGATTCTTCATTGAAAATATGTACTCACCATTTTTTTTTTATATTACACGAGATAAAATTCACCACTCATCAATTCCAGCTCAGAATTGTGCACTTGGATAGACAATAAATGTCAAGAAAACAAACCTGAAAAAAAATCAGAAGCTACTGGACAATCTCAGCATCTCTCCTTTACTTCAGATAGATTTTTCACCCAGTCCAAAATAAATACACCAAACCTAACCTAAGGAATGGGATAAAAAACAAATATCGTAGATGCTAGAAATCTGAAATAAAAACAAAACATGCTGAAAATACCCAACAAGCCAAGGCAGCTCTGGAGAGAGAGAAATAAAATTAATGATCCAGGTGATTGAGCTAGCATCAAGAATAGGGTAATGTATTTCCATTTTGATACAGCATCAGCACTTGTCTTTCGAAGACCCCAAAAGGATTATGGGGCCAACCTCAGGCCTGACACTGTCCCATTTACAGCTAAAAATGGGGCAGTAACAAAGTTCAAATCACACAGCAGCACAGCCAAAACACAGAGTCACTGAGTTTCTGCTGGAGGTTCTCAGTTCTGATTTAAGGCCCTGTAACTCAGCATTATGTAAGGACTCTGGCACCATTTTGTGTCTTCACTTGTGTCATGAAGACAATTTAGATAGCAGAATTTGAGATGGCCATTTCCTTTCCCCCCCCCCCCCCCCAATTAAAGGGCAATTTAGCACGTCTAATCCACCTACCCTGCACATCTTTTTGGATTCTGGGGGTGAGACCCACACAAACATGGGGAGAATGTGCAAACTCCACACGAACAGTGATCCGGGGCCGGGCTTGAACCCGGGTCCTTGGCTCTGTCAGGCAGCAGTGCTAATCACTGCACCACCGTGCCGCCCTAGATGGACATTTCCAAGTGTATTTGAAGGGTTCCCATCAGGAACCTGGAAGCACGTCCGTCACTGGATGTCAATACTCTGTCATTTGTGTATTTTGAACCTTCATGCTTTCCGATATTTACCCTTTTTCTGTAAGTTATGGGGGGAAAAAAATCCCTGCTGATAGCTGCTATTCCTTTTTATTCCTGATAATTCCAGGCCTCCCCTTTAAGGTGCTCCTGCAGTGCCGTTTGAGCACGGCTGCCTCACAGGATTTCCTGCCATTCCAATCACACTGGCAACTCAACTTAATGTCTCCCATTAACCACACTACCCTGCTTCACTGCCTGCTCAATATATGTCCACATGAAAATCAACCCTGTATCTTTAAATTAGAAACAGAATTCACTCACATATATGATTCAAACAGCATTGGTAATAACAGTAAAGGTTAGTTTTTTTTTAAATGGATTAACTCCTTTTTGAAAATGGGAGCCACAATTCACTAATAGGTCTATTTCTGCTTCAGGACTTAAGACGAGAAAATAAAATAAATTTTCCATTTAAATATGTTTAAACTGTCGGCTATGCTTCTGTTCTATTGACAGCCAAGTCGGTATTCACTTGTTGATTAGAGGAACACTAACTGCCTCGAAACCGAGGCTTACCACCCTGTTAAACCTGAGGAGGCAGCAGGCTCCATTTTGAAAGGGGCCTCCTGCCATGCGTCCAAACTGCCTGCCTGTTTCAGACAATAGGACCCCTTTAACTTACTGATCAGAGTTCTACGATATAAATGGAGCCCCAAAGACAATATTAGATTGGAACTGGATGTGGCGCTAACAATTGCACTCAAAGACGAGAGACAAGTTCAATCGAGGCTTTATTGCTGTGTGATGCTATTCCTCCGGCTGCAACTGAAGACTAGAGTCTGAGTGACTCACACGCATATTTATACACAAGCTCCCTATGGGCGGAGCTAGACGGCAGGGGCTTACCGGAGGAACCTGTATTACAGTTACAGCCAAACATCCCCCTACTGCAAGTATGCATATCTACAGTGGTTATCACCACACTGGATTAAGCAGAAGAGGCCCATCAAGATCAATTTGGAATTATTTCTGCTATGCCCAGATGAGCAGGAATGCCCTTCCAGGCTCACAAAAATAACCCAAGTTGCTTTTACCGCTGGACTCCCACTCTTATAATGTACCTGACGGCTGGGGCAACCTAATATTGATATTAATCTGGCAAGCTGTAACGCCATGCCCCATCAGTTTTTCATCCCTCAGTTCACAGGCCTGATTTAAATGAGACTGGGGTCTCAAAAATCGCAACTGCCGTTTTGCTCTATATGTGGCCGCCCAAGCAGAGCACTCTGGCAGTCAATCGGCCAAAAGTCAAAATCATGCTGCTCCGAGCTGCCTGGTAGCATAAGACTAAAGTTTCTTTGGTCTTAAAGGATGTCACAAAGTTAACAAGCCTTTACTGACTACTTATTTATTGCACAAATGTAGCCAACTGGAAACAGTGGATCCCTCTATGATGTGCTTTTTGGGAGCAACCCAGGTATCATGCTATAATGAACACGGCATGGGGAAACGTGGCTAAATCAAGGAAAATTGCTCTCAACCCTTACCTTACTAATTTGAAATCAGCAGGAATGCTCTTGAGATGTGCTATACTGTATCAGTCTAAATTACCTCCAGGAAGAAAGGAAGAGTACAGAGACTGGCTGATTATTGCTGTTTTCATTTTTCAATGCATTATATCTTAGTGAAACTCCATTCTTTAACCTCAATTTGTTCAAATCCTTTTTCATTTAAATTAATTCATGGGGTGTGAGCAGCATTTTTTGCACACCCCGAATTGCCTTTTGAGGAGGTGGCAGTTAATACTGTCTTCTTAAATCACCTCAGTCCATGTGGTGAGGCACATCCACAGTGCACTTGGGGAGAGAATTCGACAATTCTGACCCAGCGACAGTGAAGGAATTGCAGTATACTTCCAATGGGATTGGGTATTGTTGGGGAGGGGAACTTGCAGGTGGTGGTGCTCATGTGCACCTGCTGCCCTGGTCCTTATAGATGGAAAATATCACGGGGGTGATTCTCCGAGCCCCACACCGGGCCAGAGAATCGTCGCCACGACGCCCCGGCGCGCGATTCTCCGAGGTGCGGAGAGTCAGCGCCATTTGCGCCGGCGCGTTTCGCGTGGCGCCGGCCGCGGGCCGCTGGAATCGGCGGGGCCGCTAATTCTCTGGCCCGGATGGGCCGAGCGGTTACAACAGAGTCCCACTGGCGCCATTCACCCCTGGTCGCTGCCGATGGGAACTCTGCGCGATTGGTCAGTGGGCAGCCTATGGGTGGGGGGGGGGGGGGGGGGGGGGGGGGGGGGGGGGGGGGGGGGGGGAAGGGGCGCTACTTCACCGGGGGGGGCTCCGATGGGGTCTGGCCCGCGATCGGGGCCACCGATCGGCAGGACGGCTCTCTTCCCCGCCCCCCCCTCCGGGCCTGCGTTCCTGCACGTTTGGCCCATGAACACCGATGCCATATTGAGTCGGGGCCGGCGCGCTAAGGCAGTCCCCCGCGCATGCACAGGTTGGCGCGGCCCTACTGTGCATGCGCGGGTTGGCGCGGTGCCCATTTGGCACCAGGAAAGGAGGCTGGAGCAGCGTGAACCGCTGTGCTGGACCCCTGTGGGGGACAGATTAGGTCATAAGCGGGCCCGGTTCACGCTGTCATGAAACGCGACGGCATTCATGATGGCGTGAACACTTGGGATCCATTTGGAAGAATCGCCCTCCACAGGTTTGGGTGGTGCTGTCAAAGGAGTCTTGTTGAGTTGCTGCAGTGCGTCCTGTAGATAGTATACAATGCTGCCATGGGGCAGAGGTGGTGGAGTGGGTGAATGTTTTATGATTGATAAATGGGGCACCAATTAAGCACGCTGCTTTTTCTGGATGGTATCAAGTTTCCTTTGTGCTGTTGGAGCTGCACTCATCCAGGCAATTGGAAGTGTATGCCTTCACACTCCTCACTTGCTTTGTGGGTGGCAGATAGGCTTTGGGCATCAGGAGGTAAGTGACCCACCACCAAATTCCTAGCCTCTGGCCTGCTCTCGTGGCCAGAGCATTTACAAAAGTAAAATTATTGCCGATGCTGCAAATCAGAAATAAAAACAGAAAATTCTGCAATTACTCAGCAAGTCAGGCAGCACCACTGTGCTTGATCCAGTCAGGTTTCAGGTTAATGGTGACCTCTCCCAGAATGTTTATGGCAGGGGATTCATCTATAGAAATGCCATTGAATGCCAAGGTGAGATGGTGAGCCTATCTCTGGTCATTGCATTGCACTTGTGTGGCCCAAATGTTACATCAACCCAAGCCTCAATTATTGTTTAGGTCTTGATGCATGGACTATTTGTTTGTTTTTGTTTCTTTTCCTCTTGGCCAATGTTAGGATCCACTTCCATCCTGCTGACTTCCCTTGGATACCTTCTAGAATTAGCCAAACTTCATATTTTGAACTATCCACCGAGAGGTGGTAAGCCATTCATCTATTTAGGACAGCTCAGCCCTCTCCCTTCCTTAATTCCATCCACACCTAATAATAATGCTCCTGTACTTGCTAGTATGATCTGTTTCAGAGGTTTTCTCTCTAACCCAGGGATCCTGCAACTGGCTAATAATAATCTTTATTATTGTCACAATTAGGCTTACATTAACACTGCAATGAGGTTACTGTGAAAATCCCTAGTCGCCACACGCCGGCGCCTGTTCAGATACACCGAACAAGCACGTCTTTCGGGACTTGTGGGTGGAAACCGGAGCACCCGGAGGAAACCCACGCAGACACGGGGAGAATGTGCAGACTCCGCACAGACAGTGACCCAAGCCAGGAATCGAACCTGGGGCCCTAGCGCAGTGAAGCAACAGTGTTAACCACTGTGCTACCATGCCGCCCTATATTGTAACGGAGAAAATCCTGCAACACTCCACAACAAATAATGTGTCACATATTCCTGTTAATGACAGGCGCCGGAATGTGGCGACTAGGGGCTTTTTACAGTAACTTCATTGAAGCCTACTCGTGACAATAAGCGATTTTCATTTTTCATTTTTCAAAAAGAAACTGTTGATCAAAACTAAATGTATTGTTCTTTGAGATCATCTTAAAGATATGTTTGCAATTCAATGACACTTACTGAAAATATATCTAGGCTAAAGATTGGTGAGGCATGAGTTCAAGACAATAGTCACTTTAACAATGATCTCTTGACGAATCCACCAGGAAGAGTTAAAATTGTATAATTTAGGCACAGGGATGTACATTCTCATATGACTACTAGGAAGTTGACCAAGACTGATTATAAGAACACCCAGCTTGCTCTGTCATTCAGGAGCTACACAGGATGGCTTTGGCAATAAGTTCATGATTGGCCATCCTTGAGGCCTCCGTGAGTAATCGAGAGAGAGACAATTGAGAACCACCACCCTATTCGTGCTGCTGACAACCCTGCGCACTCCTCTCCCCATGAACCTCGCCTCACAAATCAACTCCCCCCCACCCCTACCCCATACACATTACTGGCCCATGGCCTGGGTCACTCCACTATCCTGGGACCCGGGGGGAGGGGGGGAGGGGGGGGGGGTCTTTATCCCCAAGGCAAGGCCCGCCGTTGGCCTCATCACTGCCTGATTGGCTTGTGATTTGGTGAATCTTCTGGAAAAAAGACAACCAGCTCTCTAACCAGCAGGTGAGACACCCAACACTGCAACAAAATTCTGACCAACATTTAGAAAAGCCCACACATTACATAAATAAATTTGCCTACCTGTAATTTACAAAATAAAATTACCATGGTTCAATTTTTTCCCCACGGACATTTTGTGGTTAATTGTGGAGAAAGATAAAAGGGACGATTTTACCCCAACCTGTTGATGGGAAACCCACCAGATGAGATGGTTTTGCACACATCACCCATTGGGGCCAATTTTCCCTATCCCAGCAGTCGAGAAGCTGATCTAATTATTTCAAGGAGTAATACTGGACGTGGTGTAAAAGCAATGTCCCGCCTCATCCAGTGGGTTAAATATGCCAGAAAATCCAGCAACAATGGCTGAGTTGATATTTTCACAAAAGTTTAAATTGCCACGTGGAGCAGAAATCAGCCCACATTGAAAACATACTGAATTGTTATTCCTCCCATTGCCACTCCCCAACTTAAACCCAAATACTCTTCCAAATGGGAGGCTGGCGACGTATTGCCACAGACCTTTCCATAACCACCATCAGTTTATGCTACAGTTTTCCCATCAGCGGGCACTTCAAGCATTGGGCGCAGATGCCGTCAATCCCTTCTTTGTATCCTTTACTGGCCCAGCCAATCAACAACTAATGTAATTCACCCAGCGGCTGAGATTTGAACTTGTGACTTTCTAGAGAGGGAATCAAGATCATAACAGCATGAGACATCATGCCACATTCTCCATTTGGCAGAAACATTCACAATTGTGCGCTTTGCGATACAGTAGCACGGTAGCATTGTGGATAGCACAATTGCTGCACAGCTCCAGGGTCCCAGGTTCGATTCCGGCTTGGGTCACTGTCTGTGCGGAGTCTGCACATCATCCCCGTGTGTGCGTGGGTTTCCTCCGGGTGCTCCGGTTTCCTCCCACAATCCAAAGATGTGCAGGTTAGGTGGATTGGCCATGATAAATTGTCCTGAGTGTCCAAAATTGCCCTTAGTGTTGGGTGGAATTACTGGCTTATGGGGATAGTGTGGAGGTGTTGACCTTGGGTAGGGTGCTCTTTCCAAGAGCCGGTGCAGACTCGATGGGCCAAATGGCCTCCTTCTGCACTGTAAATTCTATGAAAAATACTATGATTGATCGGAAAACTAAATTAAGATGGTAACCAAGCAGTTTATAAAAAGTGACTGGATTACCTGAAATTCTGGTCATTTCCATTTCTGAAGATATGTGATGGAGTAATGTAGAAAAGCCAAATGTTTTCATCGAAATATTTCCAACTGGGAAGGGGCCTTACCTTCCTTTAACCAATATTTTATGAGCGTCAAATGATTTAAGTTCAAAATGCAAGCCATACTGAAATAATTTTGTTGGCAAGGAAGATGACACTTATACGACTTTAATTTTTGATATTAGTTTATGGCAATGGAAACATTTTACAAATAATGCCACAATGATTTAAATGTGACTGTTATCCTGTCACATCAGTTAAAATAACTGATTTGACCATCGTTAGTTCTGGCCTTCGCTTGAACCAACATTTCTAACAATCAAGACTGGATTACTCTGAAACGAGAAAGCTAACCCAGAATTGAATGGCATTTAAAATCCATACTAATAAATTGGTTGCACACATGTAATTTGGTAGCACGGTTCGCAAGACAATGGGAGTGGATGTATGTGCAATAAATAAGCGCAAAGTAATAATCACAATTTAATCTAGTTTAAAGAATTGGGAAGCAAAAATTAATGGAGTAACTGATATTTGGATATTTATCGGACAAGGATTTTTTTTTTTATTCCTTCCCTCCAGTTGCTTAAATTGAACATTGATTGCACTTTTATGAGAAATGTGTAATTTATAGAAATTAACAGCGCAAATGTATGTAGGGAGCAATTGTAAAAAGTATCAGGGGAATCTATTTTTTGAACTTGAACAATTAATTCAGTGGGTCTCTATAGAACACGAGAAGCAAAAGTGGTTCATGGAAACCATTATTACTGATATAAGGATGTCCAACACTGGACTGAGTATGATTAGGAAATTGTCTCATTTTATATTATATGTCCATTTTGTCTCTGCACCATATGGTTCTGTTATATGTGTCCAATTGAAGTGGCCTCTATTCTCTGAGAGCAACTAGTGCAGTTCACCTTTTTACTGGGATCCTGAGCCTGATACAGCTTCAGCATTTTGCACCAAAATGCCTCTGTGAATATCTGCTCTGTCCAACACACAGCTGGTAAGGACAAACACAGTGCCCATTGGCAAACTTTAACAGGTGCACTGGCCTCCATCTTATGCATCAATTGAATCCACTGCCTAACAGCTGTTGCTCGGTGTGCTTTTACTTAATTGCTCTGTTTAATAACCTTTTCTCTAGAGTCGCCAGGTATCTTTCTGATACCACCATGAGGTTCAAAGCCAAGTGCTGATCAATAACTCAATACACCAGTTAGTAAGTTTCAAATCAAAACACATTTATTATACACACAGTCAATCATTACTCATGCATAAAACTCTACTTACTAGACTATCACTACAACTAAAGGCCTATACTTAGCTTTCAAATGGCCCACCAGGTCAGAGGAACAATGGCCTTTGTCCGGTTCTGAGTCTGCAGGCTTCAGGCTGGTATGGAATAGTAGCTAGGAGCGTCTATCTCGTCGTGTGCGTTGACTGGAGACTTACTTGGTTGGTGCAGCTGCTAGGCAGGTCTCTCCTTGTTGAGAGTCATGGTCAAGCGTTCTTTAGAGCTGCTAAGAGAACCTGCCAAGAGAGCGAACTGAACTTGGGGACTCTACTTGAAATGAAAATGAAAATCGCTTATTGTCACGAGTAGGCTTCAATGAAGTTACTGTGAAAAGCCCCTAGTCGCCACATTCCGGCGCCTGTCCGGGGAGGCTGGTACGGGAATCGAACCGTGCTGCTGGCCTGCTTGGTCTGCTTTAAAAGCCAGCGATTTAGCTGAGTGAGCTAAACCAGCCCCTCTTTATAGTCTTTATAGTCCCCAGGGGTTTCGCGCCCTTGTGGGCGGTCCCCGGACCTGGTCCCAATTAATTCAACCATGTCCCAATTTTTTCAATCGATTTCTCCAATACTGGAGCTGTTCCCTGATCTCTGGGCGGTTCCTATGTGTCCGTTGGCCTTCCTTTGTCCTGGCTCCCACAGGCTCCCGGGAGTCTGGTTTGGTCCCGATCGCTTCAATGTTTCTAATTGTTCCTGGGGATTGCTCATTAGTATGTAGATGGCTATTGGTTTCGGTTCTGTCTGGGTTCTGCAAGTCTTAATACACAGGAAACCTTGCACCTGCTTGTTTTCCTGTGCCTGGCCAATTTTCCCTGTATTCTTTGCGGGCATCCATTTTGGAATCGGGAAGTGGCCAGGCGGCTACACAGCAAACACCAAAGTCATGCATCTCACTACTGCCAATAATCCTGCAAACGTTTTTTGAATTAAAGAAACCAGTGCAAATATTTTACTCCTGTTATTGGATTTGCAGTGGTTTGCAGTTAGATCTTTTTCTGAACATGATTAGCAAATCTCTGACATTGGAAGAATAAGAAAGTCATCAAGTCTCAAAGTGTATTTGGCTAATTCTTAATCATTAACGGAGCAGTTAAAGTGAGCAGCTTGACTCCAATCACGACAACTTTATCCAAAGTTTTTAAAAGGGAAATATTTACAATTAGATTTCAGACACTGCGAGAGATTATACCCACCCCAGCTCTGATCAGTTTTGTAATTTCTTAAAATTCTTTATTTAAGATTGATACAAATATTGTTTTGAAGTGATATTTTAGTTTTGTCCACCATATGTCAGTTTTTGCACATTAAAGATTCTTTTTCTCAATTAGTTTTTTTTAATGTTTTGCCAATCTTCTGAAATTTGCATCAGGGCTGAGAAAGATGATGAAGCATATCTGCGTTCAAAATGCCTCCTTAGATTTTGTCCTCCTTTACCTCCACTGAGAAAAGTCCACACTTTCATTGTGAAGCCAAATCATTTTCAAACATCCTGCGCTCCTAACTTCACCATTCAATGCCAAACCTCAGTGGTGTTAATCAAACTGGCTCTAAGCAACATATTCTTCAACAAACTTAAGTTCAACGTCCTGGGAAGTACATTAACATTGTTGCACTATTTTTAAAAATCTTAACAAGGCCGAGTCCTTTTTATACAGAATAGTTCTGTTAAAGGAATCTTTGTGTGTGTGGTTATTTTTCATGCTGCTTTTAATATTCCACATTATATGTCTTGTAAGTGTCAGATGATGGAAAGCACACTGGTGAGCAGCAGGAAAGGAAATTTATTCCTCAGTAGGTTAATAACAATTTCAGCCAAATAAAACAATCTCTCACTTGCCCTCTAATTAGTCAAAAATATTGATCATTGCACTTACTTGGATATATGATGGCCTTTGTGCACAAGATTGTGAAAACCTTGCTGGTTAAGTGAACAAAAGTTGATCATTTTATGTATATTTTGTGTTTTGAAGATATATTTCCACCCAGTTTACAGTAATCAGGAAATGTAACAGAGGGCCTGATTTTTGCTCATTCTATATCGGCTCCGAGTCTTGCCCAAAGTGACTCTTTGTGAATGTTTTGAAGGACACAACAGCAAAGATTAAAGATGTGAATTCAGCTCAGTGGAATTTGCTTCTTTCGATTCACTCTCTCAAAAGTGTGGCCTTGTAAAATTAGGCGATTTATAATAGAAAAATTAGTTAATTTCAAAACTGAAGAAAGTGCACGTTCTGCGGGTACTTTTTAACCAAACATCCCCCCCCAGCGGGGAACTGGCATAATTAAATTGACCACACACGCGATTCTCCCACCCCACCCAAAACGGCGTGCCGCGTTTCACGACAGGCCGCTCGGAGAATCGCCACTCGCCATTTCTAACAGGCGAGCGACGATTCTCCAACCCGGATGGGCCGAACGGCCTGCCCAATCTGTATCAGCCTCCCCGAACAGGCGCCGGAATGTGGCGACTAGGGGCTTTTCACAGTAACTTCATTGAAGCCTACTCGTGACAATAAGCGATTTTCATTTTTCATTTCATTTCAAATTAAGCCCATCACTCGCCCCAGATTTCTCAGTTATTTGGTTTGCCAAAATCAAAGCTACGGCTCAACATTGTGCAATGCTAGGGGAAACAAATATAAAAAGCGAGGTGAAGCAATCCTAGGGGAGAATCATGTGACGTACCTTAGATGAAATAGTTGTTCATCGTGCGGTTGCTAAGATGATACTTTACAAATAATATAAACAAAGTGTAGCCGATATTAGGCCCTCTGATTGGTGAGATATGTGCTGCTGTCATTGAATGGGCTGTGTTATCACAGAACCATTGCTTTCAGGCTGTTTATCCATTTTACTCTTCAGATTTTCGTGGAAATAATGAATCACGCCAGCACTTATTCATCTGAAAAACAAACCACTGGAAATATACCCCTGCCGGGCTCACTGAATGCATGGTGCAAAGATTGGTACATCACGGCATGTAAAATCCAGAACAATCACACCATTGGTTACTTCTTTCAAATGATAATTGTAAATGACAGCATTCGCTGCAAGGTCCCAGAAAACTGGTCATCTAGCCAATAACTTTGACTTGGATAAAAGTAGACGATATTTCTTGGAAAAAAAACCAAAACGTATTCCACAATACAATCTCAGACTGAAGCCTTCAAGGCGAGAATTTGTTGTTCCTGCTTCTACATTTTCAAACTCACGTTTTGCACCAATGTGAGTCCTGGGGCTGGATTCTGCGGGAATCAGCAGGGCGGGCATCGCTCCGGCACCGAGGAGTGGCGTCAACCACTCTGGCATTGGGCCGCCACAAAGGTGCAGAATCCTCTGCACCTTCAGGGGCGAGGCCGGCGCCCGAGTGGTTTGCGCCGTGCCGGACGGTGGGGAAGGGGCTTGACGCCACACCAACCGGCGCCGAAGGGCCTCCGCCGGCCGGCGCAAATTGGCGCATGCGCATGAGCATCCGCATGTGCTGGCTTCATCCCAGCGCATGCGCAGGGCGGATCATCTCCGCGTCGGCCATCACAGAGGACCACAGCGGCTGACGCGGAAGAATAGAGTGCCCCCATGACACAGGCCCGCCCGCGGATCGGTGGGCTCCAATCGCGGGCCAGGCCAACGTGGGGGCACCTCCCGCGGGCCAGGCCAACGTGGGGGCCAGATCCCCCCTGAGGACACTGGAGGCTGCCCACGCAGCCAGGTCCCGCCAGCAAATACCTGGTGTAATTTACGCCGACGGGACTGGCCGAAAACGGCCGGCCACTTGGCCTATCGCGGGCCGGAGAATCGCCGGGGGTGGCGCTGCCAGCGTCCGCCTACCGGCGCGGCACGATTCCTTCCCCCACCAAATCCCCACGCTGGAGAATTCGGCAAGGGCGGGATTCACACCACACCCCGGTGACCTGGCGGGGGTCGGAGAATCCCGCCCCAGATGGTTTTTTTGTAAGCGTTCAATGTATTGTTCAAAATGTTGTAATTTGCAAACCATTAGGTTTGATCTCAATATTTTTTTCTGTGCAATTTAGCAGAGACCATAAGAGGAAGGGGAGAATTGAAAGATATAATTTTTTTTGTAAATATGTGCAAATTTATGTAACCTTTGGTATCATTGCTAGTAGTGGGAAAGTATCTCACAGTAAATTGGCAGCTTTCTTTTTGCACTGCGCTCGACTTCAATGGAAAAGAAGTTTGGGTGCAATGTGAAATGAGTTCACTACTGGTGTTTACTGCTGGTGTGAAACTAAATTCAATCTCCCTCCCAGCCTTTCTGCAGAAAGGCTACGTTAGCTGAAGAAAAAGGTCCAAGTTATTTTCCACAGATTCTGTCACATTTGTGGATTTGAATCTTTTACACTGACCCACTTACTGGCTGATCCTTGAATGCTCTTCACAGCTAGATCCTACAAATCAAGTGGCAGAAACAGACTCCAGAAAAATGTTTGGGTGATTGATAATTGAATTGCCCTCAGGGCAGGTTTACCTCTTCACACAGACTCCCCGTCCCCGTTCCCACATGACTCCACCCCACCCAACAACCAACTCTGTAAATTGAAAATGATCAGTTCCTCCTAATTAACAAGATGAAAGGATTTTCCATTTGGGTAAGTGGGACCCCGTTGTCGCGATTAACTGTGGGTGCTTAACTCCACACTGTGTCAGTAATAGTCACCCAAAACAATTTATACAAAACTGGCCTGTTAATGGCCAGAGAGTGCACTCACCATCCAATTAAAGATGACACTTGGGTTCGCGATGCTGGAGAACCAGTGGGAGGCCTTCCAGCAGTGAAAGCGCTGCAGCCTCCCAATGCAGATCAGAGTGCGAGGGCAACTCAAGGTGGAGGTGCTTTCTCAGCATCTTAAAGATGTTTAAATTCAAAATAACCACAGCTTCACTGGCAGTGTGATTTTAAAAAAATCAGTGCAGAACACTTTCCCCTTCCCCACCAGTCTGCCACCTACATTTTCAGCCTGTGGTGGTACTTCCCCTACCCCCCCCCCCCCCCCCCCCCCCCCCCCCCTCGTGCTGGTGAGAGAGCGCCGACAGCCAAGTTGAAACTTCAAAGTTGACATGTAAGAGGGGCCACAGTAAGCCTTAGCTCGATAAGTCACTTGCCACTTGCAGGCGGGTAACCGTTCCAGATCCAATCGGCCTCCCAGAAAATGGATGGCTGCCTGGATGGTGCCGGACAATCGGCACGTCAGCCAGCGGCAGGAATTTCCAGACCTGCCTCTGTTCTCACCCCATTTCACCATGAAAACCCTGCCCTAAGTTTCTAATGTCCTATCGTTGCTGGGTTTAGTCAGGTATTAACCACTTACAAGCAGCAGCTTGTTCCAGAAGTTGCAGCTTTCATCACATTTAAATTATCAGAACAACAGCTTGCACTTATATAGTCTTATTAATATAGCAGAATATTTCAAGGTTCTTCAGAGGCTGGGATGGGGATGGCAGGAAGAAATGTAAATAGAAAGAAGAGTAGAGGTTACCAAGATTAAAACACAAGCCATTATATTGGAAGAGAATACTAAGAGGCTACTGTGGGCTCTTTAAAAACAGATACAGGTAATATTGTAAACACAAATAAAGAATGGCAGGCCTTTGCACTGCCTTCACAGGGATATTTCAAGTGAACCAATAATGAACCAGGAACTGAAGCTCTCTTAAGTTAACGTTAGCAAGAAGCCATTATTAGATCAAATAACTGTGCTAAAAAATGATAAATCCCAGGAAACTGGGGCAGGATCCTCCGCTTCGCTGGCAGAGCGCTCACGCCACAGATTTCCCGACGGCGTGGGGGTGCCCACAATGGAAACCCCATTAGCTGGCTACCGGAACGGAGGATCCCGCTGCCACCGGGAGTGCCCGGCACCAGAAAACGGACGAGGCGGGAAGGGGAATCCCGTCCCGGATAATTTATACCCGAGGAATTGAAAGAAGATTTGTGAAGAAACTGCAGATGCTTTAGCCATTTCCTCCAAAGTGAACTCAATTCAGGAGTTATTCCTTTAGATTGTAAAATTTACAAATATAATTTCATTAATTAAGATGAGAGCGAGAAACTACTGGATCATGGACCTGTTGGTCTAAAATCCATTGGAGGTAAATTCTTGGAATGTACAATTAAGGACAGGAAGTTCGTGCACATTGCGAAGTTTGAACTGATTACAGAGAACCAACTTGGGGCAGCGCAGTGATTAGCACTGTTGCCCACGGCGCTGAGGACCCAGGTTCGAACCCGGTCCCGGGTCACTGTCCGCATGGGGTTTGCACATTCTCTCCGTGTCCTTGTGGGTTTCACCCCCACAACCCAAAGATGTGCAGGTTAGGTGGATTGACCATGCTAAATTGTTCTTTAATTGGAATTTAAAAATTGGGTACTCCAAATGAATATAAAAGAGAACCAACATAGATTTGTAAAGGGTAGGTAATTCCTAATGAACCTAATTAATGGATGAGATAAATAAACTGGTATGCAGAGGAGTGTCTCAGACGATAGTAGTGCGATCTTCCAGAAGGCATTTGATAAGGGTATCAGAAAAAAATAACAGCTCAGGCAATTGAAGGCAAATTATTGACCTGGTTATTGATTAGGTGGGGGAAGGCAGAAAACATGAATAAGGATTAATTACTTACTTTGAAAAAAAGTGACTAGTGGTGCCCCACTAGGATCTGTGCTACTGACAAGCAACAATAGTCTCATGGCACCATTTCTGACACTAGCTTTCAATTCCAGGTTTTATTCATTGAATTTAAATTCCAGCCAGCTGTCGTGGTGGGATTTAAACCCACGTCCCCAGAATATTAGCTTGGGTCTCTGAATTACAAGTACAGTGACATTACCATTATGCCACCGACTCAAACAAAAGAAAAGCTTTGAAAATTGCATTGAAGTATCATCGGCATTGGTTGATCAGAAGAAAACTAAATGCATCTTGCTGTCTGTGCACTCTTCAACTTCAATTTTCAATTGAGAGGCCTCTATAAATTAATGGAAAATGTACAGGAATAATGCCCTCTCAAAATGACTAAGGTCAAAAAGGCATTTCTTCTGAGGAAGACAATAGGATGCAGATGATCTGGAAGCAATAAATGTATTAAGAACATTTGCTTTACATTTACTAGAACTGGCAACGCTCACACATATTTTTTCTTACACAATCCTCAGCTTGTATTGTCTAGATGTCAGAACTCATGCTACTGAGAGCCCTCATGTCATTAATATTATTGCTTCTCAGAAGATCTGTGATAAATATACCAAAGCATTAATCGAGGCAACATACAACAATTATACGGTGTTTAGCACAATTCTGCTTGTCGTATACAATGTGTGAAGCAATAACCTGCACAACGAGATAGATAAACAGATAACTGTATCACACCTTCTACTTCCCCACTTATGGATACCATACAACGTATAAACAGATTATGGACAGGTGTCATTGTGCAATGTGTCTTTTATTTCCAAGGTGTAAAATGCATAGACAATACATCTGGAAACAAGCTGATGTCTAATGGACAAAGAATTGCAAGTGGTCTGGATCACAGCCTAGTTTCCATCCTCTTTCCTTCCAAACAACTGTTAGCTGTGATATGTGTTGGTGGGGGGGAGGGGGGGGGGGGGTGCGAGGAGAAGGGCAAACTAAGGGAGAGGCTCTGGTGAATGAGATGACTCTGGGTTTGATTAAACATAGCTGAAAGATGTGTTAAAAGGCCTGACATTCACACTGTGACCGCCAAGACCAAGGGCTGGAAGTAATGGGCACGTCGGGGCATCTCAGACACTGACTGCAGGGCGTGCTAATTAAGTGCCCCCTCAGACATTTACATGGGCAGCCTCGGGCTTTCCGCAGGATCAAGAATCCTGAGAAAGTCCCACTGTTGCGAGCTGCTGGCCAATCAAAGGCCGACAATTTAATTGAACAGCAGCCACTGGCTGGTTTAGCTCACTGGGCTAAATCGCTGGCTTTTAAAGCAGACCAAGCAGGCCAGCAGCACGGTTCGATTCCCGTACCAGCCTCCCCGGAGAGGTGCCGGAATGTGGCAACTAGGGGCTTTTCACAGTAATTTCATTGAAGCCTACTCGTGACAATAAGCGATTTTCATTTTTCGTTTCACTGGAGAGGCGGTGGTTGCTGCTGGTAAGACACCGATCTTGATGCCTAGAATCATTGCTCGATCCCAGGCTACATGTACATGATGGTGAGAGTGGGATTGCAGCGAAGGGTGTTGCTAGAATATGAGGAAACATCTTTGCATGTTCATATTAAAATCATGGAATTCCCACCATAACAACACTACAGGTGTGCGACACCATATTGAATGCGGGAGCTCAAGGAGGCTCACTTGGCAACGATATTTAGGGATGGGCAACAATGCTGCTTTTGCCAGCAATGTCCCCATTCCATGAACTAATTTTTAAAAAAGTTTAAAACTAATCAACCTGAGGTTTAAAGACCAGGTAAAATCCCAAAAATCAAAAACTGATGCCAGTGCAACCCCTTGCTGCTAAAAACGCAACTATCAATCCGGGTGGGCAGAAAAAAATTAATCCAGTGTCAGCTTAAATTTAAAAAGAATGAAGGAATTAAATGTTTAAAAGTAGGATCACTTTGGGGGGAAAAAATGTTTCATGAACTGGCTTTATTCCAGCTCCAAGTATTTCAGTGTTTGGCTATAAGAAGCATTTAGGTTCATCATCGCTATGACAAATTGCTGATATGGATTTCCACTGGATTATTGCATTTTATTACTTCAGGATGCGGTTCTACACTAATTTCCCTATTCGGCTTTATTGTTCACTGTCCCCAAAATAAAGCTGCCTCATTTCTAACCGTCCAGGATGAGATTGTAGCCAGATGCGTAAATTCAAACAACCAACAGCCTTGGATTTTTGGCTCAGATTGCTTAAACAGAATCTTCTTCTGCTTAAACGGTCCCTCAGGATCGATGACTGGTTTCCGTTCCAGTTTGATGAGTTCCGATATGGCTGACAAGTCCAATGTGTGGCCTGTAGTCTCTGCCACATGCAGGGTAGATGGTACAAGAAGGGTTGTGTAGATGGGTTGTTTGGAGGTTTGTGCATACGTTCTACTTCACATCTGCAAATATCCGGGGCGGCACAGTGGTTAGCACTGCTGCCTCACAGCTCCAGGGTCCCGGGTTCAATTCTGGCCTCGGGTGACTGCCTGCGTGGAATTTACACTTTCGCCACGTATCTGCGTGGGTTTCATCCGGGTGCTCCGATTTCCTCTCACAGTCCAAAGATTTGCAGGTTGGGTGGATTGGCCGTGCTAAATTGCCCCTTAGTGTCCAAAAGATCAGGTGGGTTACTGGGTTACGGAGATAGGGTGGAGGTGTGGGCTTAGGTAAGGTGCTCTTTCCAAGGCCGGTGCAGATTTGATTGGCTGAATGGCCTCATTCTGCACTGTCAATTCTATGATGATTCTATGTATCGAAGCCTCTGGATGCGTTTGGTGCTTTCCCGAGTGAGCCTTCTCCATTCTGCGTGGTTACAAGCCAGAATCTCCCAAGAGCTGCCAGGAATACTTGACTTCTTCAGGAATACTTTCAAAATATCCCTCAAGCCTTTATGCTGTCCACTGGAAGTCTCAGGCCCCTCACAAGTTTCGAGTGGGAAAAATGGGAACAGGGCAGTTTGCGAAGTTGCATTCCTGTAAGGAGTTCATCCCAAACAAGCAGGCAATTGATCGATTGCACCCACAAACAGATTGTAGCATCAGACACATTATACTTCACTCTTCCCCATACCTGCTCAGTTGTAACCGGTAGCCATGCACTAAAACTCTTTTCATTTCAGCAGTTTTCACAAGCTCAGCAGCAGCACTTTGCACAGATCCTCATGTTCGATACAGGCCATCCTTATTAATCAAAGTCACTGTTATTGCTGTTTGGATGTCGCAGGTTAGGAGCCAAGCTGTCTCAAGCATCAGAACACAAACCAAAATTGTCAACAATTAAATACAGCCACACTTCTCGCAGAGCTGAATATTTGCGAAATAAATAGCAATGTCACACTCGGGTACAATGGACTTAGAATATAGGTTTGCATTGGAGTTCATTACACAGTAGTTTACTGATCTCAGGTCAAAGGGCAGGATGAGAGAGAAAAACTAAGGCTGGCCATTTAAGACTTTATGCTACTCTCACCAAACAACTTGTTACAGTGTGCATTCAGGTAGTACCACGCTGTCAAAGATCTTTCGCATGAAACATTAAACCGAGGCTCCACCTGTCTGCTCAGGTGAACATAGAAGATCCCATGGCTTGTGGGCATTTACTTTGCACAAATTGGCTGCTGTATTTTCCACATTTCAATTGTGACCACCCTTCAAAGACCTTCATTGGCTGACTGCACTTGGAGCCAACAGGTGGTCATGAAAAGCGCTATATAAATGCAAGCATTTATTTTTACACTCTGCACCTTTCTTGGTCAAGAAATATTGGGCAGAATGTTACCAGAATTTGGCAAAGTGTCAGGCTCAGACAGAAAACTGGTGTGTAACTCTCCAGTTGTACAAACCAGTTTTCTCACAGAATCTTGTCTCCTCGCCAAAATCAAGTGTCACACTGGCAGGCTTCTTATAGCCAACATGCAGCCGAATGGCCCCCAGAACACATTCATGGAGGTCTCAGGGCTCTTCAGCACCCACCCCCCCCACCCCCCAAACGATATTCATCACCGAAACCCCCACCACACACAATTCCCATACCTCCCCCGCACCCCCCCTCCCGCCCACATGGGGTTCCTACTTGTGTCCGCGCAGCAGTACCACTGGCACAGGTTGGCACTGCCCATCAGAATGGCCAGAATCTTGAGCCCGCACTTGCCGCCCGCAGGATCAGCAGCAAGGGCGGAAAACCTCACGAGGGTCAGGAAACCTCTGTTGGGACAGTGTCAGGGTACTGCCTGGGCAAGTCCCTGTACCTGCCCGGGGGCTATATCTACCCCTGAGCCACTGGAGCAGTACCACCCTCTCAACTGCCTCACGCCTGACCAAACCTCTTGCAAACGTCGGCGAGGTATGGCTATTTAATGAAGGGGAATCATTTGGTAACAGGGGCAGCTACCAAATGTAGATGTATGAAAATGTATGAAAATGAGCTTCACGTCCTTTGTGGCCGTGAATCTTGTGACACTGCTGGTGAGGGGGGCGGGGAAAAACAGGAAACGTAATCTCTCTGGAGATCGTGTTGCCCAATTCTCACAAGGTTTTCTGCCAGTGACGTCAAGTGCGAGCTCAGGATTCTGGCCATCCTGTTGAACAGAGGAACGATCGAATTTGAGGGCCAGGAGAGCAACAATTTATTGACAAAATGAACACCAAATGTACTGATCTCAGACATTGAACAACAAATACTCAACTTAGTAACTCCAGAAGTGAATGCTTATTTATGATAATTCCTCTGGTTTGATAAATAGTTCCAATTCTGAGTTTATGGCATATTTAAAAGAAAATGAATGGGTCAGGTGTGGTTGTATGCGGCATATGACGGAGAAAAGAGCTGTTTTTATGATTTTTCCACCTAATAATAATCTTTATTGGTGTCATAAGTAGGCTTACATTAACACTGCAGTGAAATTACTGTAAAAATCCCCTCGTTGCCACACTCCAGCGCCTGTTTGGGTACACTGAGGGAGAATTCAGAATGTCCAATTCACCTAACAGCACATCTTTCGGGACTTGTGGGAAGAAACCGGAGCACCCGGAGGAAACCCATGCATACACGGGGAGAATGTGCAGACTCTGCACAGACAGTGACCCAAGCCGGGAATCCAACCTGGGACCCTGGCGCTGTGAAGCAACAGTGCTAACCAATGTGCTACCATACCTTATCTTGTGATTTGGCACATAACAGCCTTCTGAATTTGACACTGAGTTCAGCAACTTTAGATCCTAACATCTGTCCCATCTGGTGCTATGTGTACTTTTTCTTTTTTTTTGTTTTGCTGTGTGGTCTCGTCTGTTTTTTTTACCACTTCATGCTGCATTCAGATGGTTTATATGTAATTGTTTGCACATCATTTGGACACAACCTTTGTTTCTTTATTATATCCAATACCACACTTTTTGGCTGGTGCATCATGAGATCTTTTGTTATTAATCTCCCGTGCAAACCAGCCAATCATAGACTGAGTCCTTCGCTTTTTTTTTTATTGCCCCCTTCCACTGGCTTAAAAATCCACTTCAATCTTTCCTCAAGTTTGATGGAAGTTTATTCTGTTTGTTTCAACAGATGCTGTCCAACATGGCTGCCTTTTTTCAGCATTATTTTGTTCTTAATATCCATCTGTGTCAGATGTACAAAGAGAAAGAAGAAACCCATTCATGGATTAGAGAAGTTGAGAATTCTATCATACCATTTTTTCAACGAGACAGGAGCATTTTAAAATAAAGTAAGATGGCTAAAACTAAAATTAAACTATAAACAAAATGTTACAAATCAGACATGAGATGAAAGAACTCCTTCACGCCTCTTGCACAATCCTGATTTTCAACACTGCGCCATGCCTTCAGCTGCCTAATCTCTGGAGTACCCTCCCTAAACCTTTTCATCTCTCGACCTTTCACTGCTCCAAGTCACTCCTTTATACCTACCTCTTTGACTAAGCTTTTAGTCACGTGTTTAATTTTAGCGAAGTGGCCTGGTGTCAAGCTTTGTCTGGGAACGTTCCCGCAAAGCACCTTAGGATGTCTTTACTATGTTGCAGGGGCTATACAAATGCAAGTTGTTGCTGTCACCTTTCAGAAGCTTGTGCTAAAACGAACAAAAACTGACAAGATCAATTCCTTTTGAAGCGCGAGATGGAAATTAATGCAAGAACGCAGCGGGGGAAATTCAGTTCAGGGAATGAAAGTAAACTGATGCGGGGGCTGTTAATAAATTCACCAATACTTAATGGTGCCTTCAAAATTCCGAACAAAAATCTAACTGCTTATTTTGACAAGTTTGTTCATTTGGAGGAATGCGTGCCCCGTTGCCGCCAAAAGCAAAATATCGTGTGCTGCAAAGAAAGGGACAATTTACAAAAGTACATGTTTTACACATTGGTGGCCCAGTATCAGTTAGTCTTAGGTCAATAAACATCTGCTGACTGACAAGGCTAACGTGTATGGTTGCCAAATTCATGGAAACCAATCCAGTTTTTATAACATGCATGTTAGGTGTGAAAGTGCTAGGATTTGTTTAAATTCGCAAATGAAGTTTTAAAAAATTAACCGTTAAGGATTAACCGTTAAAATTAACCGCTTTTTGCAGTGAAGTCGCATCAATTGAAATTAAATGAAAATCGCTTATTGTCATAAGTCGGCTTCAAATGAAGTTACTGTGAAAAGCCCCCTAGTCGCCACATTCCGGCGCCTGTTCGGGGAGGCTGGTATGGGAATTGAACCGTGCTGCTGGCCTGCCTTGGTCTGCTTTAAAAGCCAGTGATTTAGCCCAGTGTGCTAAACCAGCCCCTAATGATATAATATGGCATCAAACCAACATAATATATAATGTATATATACCATAAAAGCTACACAATTATTATGATAAAATGTCACAAATAGGATAATTACAGCCTATAAATTGAAACATGTTTTTAACACTGCATTTGGATTTGGAGCATTGTGCCCACTTTTGGACCCCCATAATCTAACAAAGATATCTTATTTTGGGGGCTGGTTCAATGAATGGTGACAATATTTAAACCAGATCTTACAGGGCAGAATCATGAAGGACTAACTGTGCACCTTGAGACTTCTCTCTCTTGACAGTAAGTTTTTCTTTAGAAAGCCCTTAGGTTTGTGAAAGAGTTTGATCAGCTATAAAGAGCTAACATTTTCTGTTGCATGAGGGTCGTCGGAAAGAAGGGAAATAAAATTAAGATGAAGAAAAAACTTAAGTGAAATGGAAAATGGTGGTCGACCTCCGGAGCAAATTGGTTGGGGAGAAGATAGAACAGGAAACCTGAAAGGGTTTCAAGTCATTTTTTTTTTGTAAATGACAGAGATATCCTTCAGGAAAGAAAAGGGAATAAGTGAACAGCTTTTTTTGGCGTGAACTCTGTTAATCCACTTGGCAGTAGAGAACGTGGGTAAAGCTGAAAGAGAAATGCAGTTGAAGCTTTTCAGTTTGCACTCATCAGGACAGGATCGCAAGAATGCTAAACCTCAAAGGGACCAACAATGTATACTACATGAGAAGAGAGTGTTAATTGGATGACAAGTGGACTCTGATTAGTAAGGAACAGTTAACTGCCAAGCCTTTGTTTCAATTCAGATCAGGCAAGTTAACTCTGATTGTTCAAGGCATGGTGAATAAACCAGGGAATGGCTGTCCAACAAGCTTTTGTTTAGTTGAAAAAGGTTCAATGCGTAGATATGCTCCTTTTACCTTTTGCTTAAATATATGCACTTTCCAATGTATGTATGTAATCCACACTCGGAGCCAAACTGATAATCCTAAATTGTTGTTAGTGTAATTTTTAGCACAATCGGGATTGTTTAGTAAGTGTTGTCCATTCGCGACATCACATCTAATATTGGATGCTATGAGTTTTACCAGCACAGGGTTGGTTAAATGCGATCAGTACTTTGCCTGGAGGGACATGCGGTTTGATATGATTCACCAGTCGGGTCATATGGCCTACATACCTGACATCACACTGGCATCAGTGGGCGTTGTAACTGTTCTCTGGTACATTCTCCATGACAATGCCTCCACCTGCCAAAGTCCACTTGCCAACATATGAGCACTTTCTTCTCACATAGTATAAATTGTTGGTCCCTTTGAGATTTGATAGTCATTCAATTCTGCCCTGATGCGTTCAAGATGAAGAGCCCCGACAGCACTACTCCAGCAATACTCAAAAATCTGTTAATGTGGTCAGAATTGTTAGGTGATATACATGAAATCATCAATATTGATACTGGAGTAGATTTTCAGCCTCACACCCTGAGCAGAACACCTCGCCTTTTATAGAGCAGCATTTTAGCTGATTTTCATTCCATTGTTTCAAAAACGTTGTCAATGCCCAGAACAGCATAACACTGCAATAAAGTTACTGTGAAAAGCCCCTAGTCGCCACACTCCACACAGCACAAACTGTTTCATCTGCATTTTTAAAAATAGGTGAACTATTATCATCTTCAATATGGGAGGTAATTGAAGATGAATCATGGCCGGATATATACTTCCTTTCTGAAGCTTACCAGAGGTAACTTACCACAGCTGAAGTAGTCCTCTTCTACCCGAATATATTTATTATATTACCTTATTATGTTTAACATTTTGCAAACATTAACTTGAATACTAAATGGGGTTCGTGGTAACACTAAAAATCCCAATTCAAGTTGTAGCTGTCTCTTGGCTGTTGTTAAAAATGCTTTTTGTGATTTTCATTCTTACTCCCGTGAGCTAGAATTGTTCAAAGAGGTAACAGTGGAAGATCGGTAAGAAGCTAAAGAAGTGACTTTGTGAGGCATTGCTCTCAGAGTAGAGCAAGTAGGAGTGCAGATAGGAGTAGTGTCACGGAGGGAAGACTACTTTGTTCAAATTTGTCTGATTTATTTTAAATCACTGCAAAATCAAGAGTGCCAATTTATGGGTAGATTGACCTTTGGGCTCCCTTGTGGTCCACACTCTCACTCAGAGCAGCACCCTACATAAAACAAGCAGGATCAGATCAACTGCCTGCTATATAGCCTACTTGACCTTCCTTTCCATTGCAAGTTGGAAGTTCCAGCAATGGCTATTTATTTATGGTAGCACAGTGGTCAGGACTGTTGCTTCACAGCACCAGGGACCCGGGTGCAATTCCCAGCTTGGGTCACTGTCTGTGAGGAGTCTGCATGTTCTCAACCATGTCTGCATGGGTTTGCTCCAGGTGCTCCGGTTTCCTCCCACAAATCCCAAAAGACATGCTTGTTAAGTGAATTGGACATTCTGAATTCTCCCTCAGTGTACCCGAACAGGCGTCACAGTAGCTTTATTGCAGTGTTAATGTAAGACTACTTGTGACACGAAGAAAGTTTATTATTATTATTATTCAATGTGGATCACTCCAAGCTCCCTAACCCTGCATTCATGATTATGTTCTTCATACATCTAGCAGTGTTAACAGCCTGTCTGAACCTCATGTACAAACAGCTAATTCAAAATACAATTAAATGGTAGAACATAGAACATAACAGCACAGTACAGGCCCTTCGGCCCTCAATGTTGCGCCGATCTGTGAAACCAATCTAAAGCCCATCTATACTATTCTATCATCATCCATGGGCGAAATTCTCCGAAGACCTGCGTGACGCCCATTTCAGGCGGGCAAAAGCGGTGCGGATGACTCCGGTGTTGGGACCTTCTTTTAAGCCGTTAATCTCCGTTCCCGAAAGGGCCAGCAGCGGACTGACGCGATACGCGTCAGTTTCACCCGCTGCGGAAGTGGCGCGTTGAGAGAGAGAGAGGGGACGGGTACCGGCGTTGAGAGGAGAGGGAACGGGTACCGGCGTTGAAAGGAGAGGGGGGTACCGGCGTTGAGAGGAGAGGGGGGGTACCGGCGTTGAGAGGAGAGGAGGGGGGGGTACCGGCATTGAGAGGAGGGGGGGGGGGGTACCGGCGTTGAGAGGAGAGGGGGGGTACCAGTGTTGAGAGAGAGGGGTGGGTGTTGGAGGGGGGTAGAGGGGGGCGGCGTTGGAGGGGGGTAGGGGTGGTGGGGAGGGGGTAGGGGTGGTGGGGAGGGGGGTAGGGGTGGTGAGGGGGGTAGGGGCGTTGGAGGGGGGTAGGGGCGTTGGAGGGGGTAGGGGCGTTGGAGGGGGGCAGGGGTGGTGAGGGGGGTAGGGGTGGTGAGGGGGGTAGGGGCATTGGAGGGGGGGTAGCGGCGTTGGAGGGGAGTAGGGGTGGTGAAGGTGGGTTTGGGGTAGAGGGCAGCGGCGTGCAGAGGGGGGGGGCGATGGTGCGTCGGCCCTGGGCATCCGTCGCCCCCCCCCTCTGCACACCACTGCCCCCTACCCCAACCCCCCCACCACTCCTCCCCCCCCAATCCACCCCTCTCCACGCCGCAACCCCCCCCAATCCACATCTCTCCAACGCCGCTACCCCCGCACTCGATGTAGGTTACTGAACGGCGTCAACCATCATCAATGGTTGACGCCGTTATAAACCTACTGTGATTTACGCCGACGTGACCCGTGGCCACGTCGGCGGGACTTCGGCCCATCCGGGCCGGAGATTTGTTGACATTAAAAATTAAATGACATCCCGCCGGCGCCAGCTGTTCTCAGAGGCTGCCGGCGGGATTTGCACAATGCCGGTTTTTGGCCGCTCGGAAAATTCAAAACCCGGCGGGAGCGGGAATAACGCCGCCGCCGGCCGATTCTCCGACCCTGTGTGGGGTCGGAGAATTTCGCCCCATATCTTTATCCAATGACCATTTAAATGCCCTTAATGTTGGCGAGTCCACTACTGTGTAGCTTACAGTATTGGGCTTAGTTAGCCCTTATTATCTGATCCAGAACCACACATTGTGTGCAATGGTTTGATGGTTGGCAAAGAGCTGTGTAACTGCATAAAAGTCAATACCAGCATTGCCACTTTTCAAATTCTAACCGAGACTGCAATAAAGCAGAGGCAGTGGCCAACATAAACCAGCATAAGAAAAGAAGGGAAATCTAGTTGTTTTTACAACATTCAACACTGCGCAAAACACAGATAATAATCAGTTACCAGTGGTCTAATAGATTAAAATAACAAAAGTCAAACTAAAAACAGGTGCCCTGCATGTTGTCGAAATTGTGTTTAGTATTACAGTTTGAAAAAGGAGAATGTAAATTGTCCATGTTAATTCTATTGTCGGGAAAACTCGGGCAAGTGCTGTATTGGATTTCCAAACAATTTCTGGAAATTGTTCCTTTCAGAAAGTGGATTGTGTAAGGCACTAATCCCACTTTTTTAACTCGCCAAATAAAAATATCTGAGGTAAAGTGTGTGGGGTGGGGGGAGAAAAATCACCTGTGCATTATTTCAGTAAAATTGTTTGCACAATGTGTATTCATGTATCCGTTGCCATGACCGGTACACAGGAAGTGACGTGTCGGTAGCAGGGGAGTTCAGACCATTGTGGCTACAGGCATGGCGTATGAACGCTGATGAAGGTTTGATAGTTTACTGTTTAAGTTATAGTCGTTTGTCATCATTCCTATACAACCCAACTACTTTACATTTTGTTTCACTGAACAGCCTCGCTAGCATTGTAAAGTAGAGTAACATCACCATAGTCCCCGATCCCTAGGCTGCTTTCCCCTTTGAGGGGGTGAACTGACAGTGGTGATTTAAGTTGATATGATCTCTGATCTGCAGAGAAAATAGACAACCTTGCCAGGGAAAACCTTCTCGATCCTAGAAGGAAGAAACACCAAAATGAAAGCTTGAACTCGAGAAAGACATTAACTGGACACCATCCTTTACCCTTTTACTTTATCATTAATTTCATCCCTCCCCTTTCCCCTCTATGTTGTCTGCGTATGTGTGTGCGCGTGTGTGTGTGTGTGTGTGTGTGGGGGGAGAGAGAGTGCGGGTACTTAGAAAGAGGGGTTTGGGAAAGAGGTAGTCAGCCACATTTTTGTCAGTTTAATTACGTTACTATTAAATAATAAAAGGTTATTTGTGTTCAAGTTTTATAAACCTGCCAGTCACCCAAGACTACCGTTTATTGGGCTCAACCAAGGTCCTCAGGTATTTTAAGATAACGGGCTCCATTGAAAGGCCTCACCGCGTCCAACTCAGTGACTCGATGAGTCCATTAAATCTTGCAAGAGGCCTCTCGCGAGATTTGCTACGCTCGGAACGCCTCATGAGATCTAACAAGATCTCGGGAGACATCGTGATCTGGATCTCGGCCTAGCTAGGCTCATTTTTAGGCTCATTTAAATATGTCTGCACCCGATTCTCCCGAGACTCAGGGACTAACGACTGCACCTGGGAGATCTCAACATGGCGTTGTTTAGGATTTGTCCACACAATTGCTTCACAGCGCCAGGGTCCCAGGTTCGATTCCCGGCTTGGGTCACTGAACGTGCGGAGTCTGCATGTTCTCCCCGTGTGTGCGTGGGTTTTCTCCGGGTGCTCCGGTTTCCTCCCACAGTCCAAAGATGTGCAGGTTAGGGGGATTGGCCATGCTAAGTCGCCCTTAGTGTCCAAAATTGCCCTTAGTGTTGGGTGGGGTGACTGGGTTATGGGGGTAGGGTGGAGGTGGGGGTTTGGGTGGGGTGCTCTTTCCAAGAGCCGGTGCAGACTCGATGGGCCGAACAGCCTCCTTCCGCACTGTAAATTCTATGAGATCTATGATATCAAACATGGACCAGGCGTAACAAGACTTGAGTGGGGGGAATCTCCCAGGCTATCAGAGGCCCCCAGGTGGTTGGGCTCTTGGCAGGTTAGTACCCTGGCACCCAGGCATCTGGCATTGCCCGGTGGCCTGGTGGCACTGCCCGGTTGCCAGGCTAGCAGTGCCAGGTTGCCTGGGTGCCAGGTTGACCCAACCAGGGATCGGCCCAGGTGTACCCTGACCTTAAAAGGACCCCGTAAGGGGTGGGGGGAGGTTTCCAGAGGCCGTGGCGAGTTGTCTGGGGTTGAGAGATTGGGGCAGCCATTTAAAATGGCGTCCCAATCACTTCAATGCAGGAAGTGAGCTGAGCGCAGCATTGACAGGGCATTCCTTGCCAAGGCCAAAACAACCAACAGAGTTCCATTTGATAGCGGAATCGTTCTCAGTGCTGCAGGTGCCGAGAAAGACCCCTCTATGTATGCCCAAAACAGGACTTCGTTTTTTGCAAGTTAAATTGTCCCCAACATCTAATTTCACTTGTGTTGTTACTCTGGGTCAAGTGGAACTGGAAATGACCATGCACTAGCCCAGGCTGTCTGTAGTACCCTCAATAACGACACGAGAGTGTGGAATGGTAAATGAAGGCTTTAATAAGCAGATAACTAACCAGTTATCGAGACGTGTGCTTACTGAGAGCCACCTACAGGGCGTCACCTTATATAGGGCTCCCTGGTGGGGGGAGCTGGAGGCGGAGTCCCCCAGGGTTCCAAACCCAGTCTTAAAGGGGCACCACCTACATGGTGTTCAGGGTACAGTAACCATTCATCACACAGTCGTGACACTGCAACTTGCCACAGACTGTAACAATTGCATCACTCTGCCTTCAGCTTTGCACTTCACACACAAACACCCTCTGGTCGTGTATTTTCACATCCGTTCCTGAGCCTGATCCAGCTAAAGGTAGTGTTTTGAGCACACCTCACTGAGGCTAGGATGAGTCATTTTTTTGAAGGGGTGCAGGATAGGCGCGCACACTGTTCGAGAGGCCGGCATATCAGACACGTATGTTCTATTCCTGTTCCAAGCTGGTGGGTTTTTGGAAATCCTCTTTTAGCACCATGTCAGTGACCCTAAATGTTGAGCTAGAGCCTTGTCTTGTGTGTCTGTCTTTGGGATTGCGGATTGGGGAGGGGGCTGATGTAATTGCCTTTGTCCCATTGGTGACGTGGAAGTGCATCCTGTTAGGCTGGAGGCTGTCAATGCTACCGAGTGCTTTGGCGTGGCTAGGGCATCTAATTGCACCTCAAAAAGGCCAAATACACCATGAGGGAGATGATTGAAGGATTCTACTGGAGGTGGTGGCCGTTTATATTGTATTTCAGAGAGCCGGTCATTGACACGTTAGAGGGGGGTGGGGGAGTGGGAGGACGGTAACTAGGGAAGGATGAGTGAGGAAGGAGGGCTTTTGTTTTTTGGAGGAATGGATTGTTTTGGGGATTCGCGTTTGGTTACGGTTTGTATTTTGTGCAATTTTGTACAATACGTTAAAACTTTAAGGAAAACACTTTTTAAAAATGCTTTCATTTCTTCATGTTAAACACACTACAGAAAGTTTAAGTGCAGCAGGATCTAGATTTTCTGGCGCAATCATTTTCAAACTCAGGGGTCACAGGTGAGTGTCGGGAGGGTTGCGGGGGCCATCAGTCACGGCGTTCCCGATTGTGGGAGAAGTGCCCAAGGGCCGAGACCGGCTTTTAAAATGTCAGTCACGGCGGGTTTCAGAATGACGGCCATCCCATACATGTGTGCCCCCTCAGCAGTGCGCAGGCCCGGAGCCCACCTCCTCTTGACGTCAGCGCGCTGACCCAGGAGCACATTAATTTTATTAATCGATGGAGTTTTCTCTCCAGAAGCAGCGGCAGAGAGCAGGGCACACGCCCCGTACACTGATGGCACGTGTCCTTGGTGCGATAGAGATTCCTCCATTTTGTAGCTGCCAGCAGTGCTGGTGTGAGCTCCAGCACCTCTGGTGAACAACCTATTAGGAAGAAGCTGAAATCAGGAACAAAGCAGTATAAAGAGGATTTCTTGAGATATGGGTTTATTAATTGTGCCAGTGCAAATCAGGACACAAAGCTCATGTGTGTTACATGCAGGGAAGTACTGGCAAATGAAAGATTAAAACCATCAAAACTTCAAAGGCAAGTTCAAGGACAATCCTCTTGATTTTTTTCAACGGATGTAGTGAGAACGTAAATCATCAGCTGACGTCGTTAGCAAAAATGTAACATTAAATAACAAAGCAAGTGAGGTCATGAGGCCCAAGGAGGTTCACCTGTCACGTTAAAGGTGAGCGAAAATGGTGGCTCACGAGGTTCAGCCGGTGTGGGTTGCAAAGGTCGGCCGGCATTTCACATGACTGAAATGTCTTAATTCCACACAAAACAATAAGACAAATGGTTACTGATCCAAACTCGGAGAGGATATTGGGAGAACTTAATTTTGTGGGGCACTATTTAAAGAAAATTAATGATATGCAAAATAGAATGTTGTCACATTTTTGATAATGTTGCAATCATTGAACCTGACTAAACAGTCACAAAACTAAAAACATAACACCTTTAGATGGTGGCCTGAGCATGATGGAACGCCGTCAAACATGACATGACTATCAGTCAAATTAAATCATGCCTCTTTTGTCAGCTGTATTCTTTCCTTCTTGAGGGAGAATCCACTCAAGCTGAGTTTTTAACAAGGGAGCCAGGGAATAAAACTTTAAGTCAACGACGTTTGTTCGATCTTGGCACTTCAGAATAGAAGGCAATTGTCCCCACTGACCTGACCAACTTTTATCCCTCAACAAGACAACTAAAAGAGCTTATTTGATCATCACACACTGCTGAGCGTGGGAGTTTGTTTTGCAATAAATGGCTGATGCGTTTTCTACATCACCAACAATGACTACACATCAAAAAATTAAATTCCCGATGGCAGTAAAGTGGCTTGAGATGTCCTGCAGTTGTGAAAAATATTAAAAAGAGAGGTCACAAAAAATGTGACACTGCGAGTAGAAGGCAAGGCATTTTTCTGACAATCTGGCAAATGGTGCACTAGTCAACCAGGACACATTCTAACCATGCACCAGAGACTAGGTAAGAAGAGGATTCCAGAGTGGACGCCAAACAGTCACAGTGTTTGCATTAAAAAATGTTCCTATAATATTTGCCCTCGAGAAGACCAAACCATTTATTAGTACAAACTATTTCCCAGCTATTTTTAAGAATTGCACTTACCGTTCCTGTTCCGGAAAGTTATAGATAGTTCTCCCATTTCCTGATGGTGATTCAGTGAAAATTCTCTTGCCAACCTCTTGACCTTTAAATCCAAGTGCTTACTGAAATGATAACTATATCCCCGTTGGTCCCAGTAACTACATCATTTGATTAATTATTCCACCTCCCCAGTGAGCACATTAATAAATAATCCAAAACTTTATTTTCAGACACACACTCCATCCTCCCCTGTGGCGGAAAACCCACCTCTTCGTCACTAGCTTGGCAGCAGATAGGGAGCAGCTTCCACGTGAGGAGCTATCTGATTGTCTGGTGGAGGCTCGGGAAGGTCAGCTTTCTGCCTTCCATTCTCCCCATCTTCTCTTAGCCTTCCCACTTCTGTATCCCATGCCTTCCCTTTCTGCCTGCCATGATTCCCCTTGTTTCTCCTTCTCCTTACCCCTTTCCAACCACCACACCCTATCCAATTATCCACACTCTCCTCTGCTTGATCTGAATACTGTATTTTGTCGAAACAGAATGCAACACTAGCCTGACAGGAATTCTGAAATTATTTTGAAATATATAAACATTTGAAAGGTATAGGGCGGGATTCTCTAAAAATGGGGCTATGTCCCCACGCTGGCGGGAAAACCAGCGCCAACAACTCCGGCGTCAACGGCCCATGAGGAATTCTCACCTTTCTAGGGGGCTAGGTTGCCGCCGGAGTCGTCCCCGCAGCTCCAGCCGGCGGGGAGCAGCCTGCGCGAATCAGCGCATGCGCGGAACTGCCAGCGTATTCCCACGCATGCACGGGGATCCCTTCTCCATGCCGGCCCCCGGGCAATATGGCAGAGCCCTACAGGGACCCTGCGCGGAGTAAAGAAGGCCCCCACAGAACCAGCCCGTCTGCCGATCGGTGGGCCCCAATCGTGGGCCAGACCACCCTGGGGGGCCCCCTCCAGGACGGCCCCCGCACACTCACCTGCCAGGTCCCGCCATGTGAGAGGTGAGTAATCCACGCCGGCGGGACTGGGACAAACACGTCGGCCACTCAGCCCATCAGGACCCGGAAATCACCAGGGGGGGCCGCTCTCAACGGCCCCCGACTGGCATGGCGGCGATACCGAGGGTGCCCAAGAAACGGCTTTGGAGAACGGGGAGGCCCGCTTTGGGGTGCGATTCTTGCACCCTCCCGGGGATTCTCCGACCCAGCGCCGGGTTGGAGAAACCCGGCCATAGTGTGGGGTTTCCCTGCCCTTCCCGCCAGCAAGTCTTCAGTCCCGTGTCTGCGGGAATGCCCCTTACTGTCAGAAAGATGTGCAGATTAGGTAGGTTAGCCATGCTAAATTGCCCCTTGGTGTTAAAAAGATTAGGTGAGATTAGTGGGTTACGGGGATTGGGTGGTGGCGTGGCTTAAGTAGGGTGCTCTTTCCAAGGGCCGGTGCAGACTCGATGGGCCGAATGGCCTCCATTTGCACCATAAATTCTATGAAAGTTGACCCCCTCTTGGTGGGTTCCTCGCTGGCAGGGTGGGTGAGTCATGAAAAACCAGTACACTTTGTTAGGACGGTAAAATCCTGCCGGCGGTCAAGGCTCTGCCACGGCACAAAATGTGGTGGCAGGGCTGGAAAACTGCCATATTTATTTTTCATTATCTCTGTATACTTCCCTTTCATATACTTGGTAGTTCATAAGGTGCCTGCAAGCACCATGTAAGGGGGAAAAAATGTTCATTAAATTGTTAACTTTTCCCTGCAGAAAATACGTTGGGAAAGTTTGGAGCATCTGTACGTGCTATGCTACAGGCACTGAATAACATTGGTTATAAAGTTGATGTACAATCTTGGAATTTTAATTGATTACTTTATCAGCTTTGTGATCTTACTCACTCCTCAGTTGGTGAATGAGTGTGTTCATATTAGTACAATTTGTAGTAGCCTATTGTTACCATCGCAGCTGATGCTAATACTAGACAAGTCAAATCCCGGAGCGAAACCTGGCTTGATAGTTCTTTGTCATAGTCTTGCAGTTTTAGAGCACAGAAGGAAGCCTATCGGCCCATTGTGATTGTACCGGCAATTACGCACCTATGTATTCTAAACCCACTTTCCAGCACTTAATCCATAGCCTTGTATCCTAATTTTTTTTTCGAAGAAACCGTGGAGGTTAGTCACTGAACAGAGTCAGAAGAGTCTGCCAACGTACGTTTAACACAATGAATAAAAACACTTGTTGAACGAGAAAGATTAACTGTATTACACAAGACAAAAAGGTTGGGAATCATAGAATTTACAGTGTAGAAGGAGGCCAATTGAGCCTCCACAAGCCCTTGGAAACAGCACCCTACCTAAGCCCACACCTCCACCCTATCCCCGTAACCCCACCTAACATTTTTAGATAGTAAGGGCAATTTAACATGGCCAATCTACCTAACCTGCACATCTTTCGACTGTGGGAGGAAACCAGAGCACCCAGAACCCACACAGACATGGGGAGAACATGCAGACTCCGCACAGACAGTGACCCAAGCCGGGAATCGAACCTGGGACCCTGGGGCTGTGAAGCAACTGTGCTAACCACTGTGCCACCGTGCTGCCCTGGGAAAATCTCAATGCAAGCACCAGAAAATGATTCAAACTCACACTATTTATTTTATCACAGCAATAGCTTTACAGGCACAAAACAACAGTGAAGATTTTCCATTATCTCAACACTAAGGTTTCTTACTTGGACTGCCCCAGTTAAAATAAAATATCCCAACAGATTTCTGAGCATTCATGAGATGACTACATGCTTTTTCCCCAGCTGGTATTTTCCCCCTTGGACACACAAAAAAATCAACAATCTAAACTCACTATAACTTTAACTACAAAGCAAGCACATGAGTTCCTTAACTCACGTTCCCCCGCAGCCTCACAGGATTTGTCACTAGAGTTTAGAATTGTTGCCTCCACTCCTGACATACACACACTTTGTGACCGCCCTTCTGTCTTTCCCTGTCTCTCTATGTATCCATGGAACCCTGTTGCTTGGTAACGGCACAGTTTTTTCTATGTTTTTTTTTCCCCTTAATAATTTACTCGCCCCTTTGCAACCCAGCTCTTTACTACAAGGGTTGTAAAACTTCATCAAAAGTGCATGCATACAAACAAAGCCTCCAGGTTTCCCAGCAACAAGCTCCAAAAAAATTCTGAATAAAACTAGAACTATGTTCCACCTTCCTTCACACACACACACATACACACAAATATAAATGAAACTAATAAAATTATATATTGTTCCAAACACTGATTGACTGAATAGCCTGCATTTTGAAATGTTTCCTTCATCTCCCCAGCACATATAAAATTAGCATACTTTAACATTCATTGCGCTATTCATGTACAGATGCTCCAACCAGACAGTGGCATGCTTTTGTTTGCCCTTGTGCGAGGATCTGACGGTGATGCAAAAAGTACAGGCAGAAGTTAGGCAGAAGGGAACACACACCTCTCGGAAAGCCATTTAATTTAACGGATGGAAAAACAGTGGCAGGGTTGGGGTTCCAGCCTTTTTCTGGACCCGCCAATGGTGAACCCCCGCTGGGTGTATTCTGGCCATGGGGGTCGGTGGTGGATTCAATGGGAAATTCCATTGACAGCAGCAGGTCAAGACATTCCCGTGGGAGGGCCGCCTACTGCCACCCAGGAATATACGGTGGGGGGGAGGGGGGGATGAAAAGTCCCCACCCCGCCTCAGTAATTTTTCAACCAGGTTTCTCAACTAATTGATGTGAGACAACTTGTAAAGTAAGGTAAGGATCAGCAAAGTTAATTGGGTATTACAAAAAAGGAAGAAGATTTGAACCTCTCTTTTTGGGAGAGAAAATATCAAGATTAAGTAATGTATTCGAAAAGTAAACGCCATTTTAAAAGTACAAACAGCTTTATGTCTAAAGATCCTGTAGAATTGTTTCAGTTATTATTATTAATGTTAGAATATTATAAATTATTATAAATGTTAGATTATAAATTGTTATAAATGTTATAATATTATAAATTGTTATAAATGTTATAATATTATTAATTGTTATAAATGTTATAATATTATAAATTGTTATAAATGTTATAATATTATAAATTATTATTGTAAATGTATTAATATTACAGAATCATAGAATCATGTAATTTACAGTGCAGAAGGAGGCCATTTGGCCCATCGAGTTTGCACCGGCTCATGGAAAGAGCACCCTACTTAAGCCCACCCTATCCCCATAATCCAGCAAGCCTTACTAACCTAAGGGTAATTTGCATGGCCAATCCACCTAACCTGCATGTCTTTGGATTATGGGAAGAAACCGGAGCACCTGGATGAAACCCACGCAGACACAGGGAAAACGTGCAGACTCCGCACAGTCAGTGACCCAATAAGCCATAATGTTAACCACTGTGTTACCGTGTAATAATAAATATTATTATAAATGTGGTCTTTCATCATCGAGTCAGCAGGTTGTGGGTTTAAGTCCGTCTGCAGAGACATGAGCACATAACCCAGATTGGCACATCAGTGCAGTACTGTGGGAGGGCTACATCATCAGAGTTGCAATCATTCAGATGAAATGTTAAACTGAGGCTCCACCTATCCTCTCAGCGGACGTAACAGAGTCCCTGACACCAGGTCAAAGAAGAGCTGGGGGGTCAGTAGCCAGTCCTCAATCAACATCAATAAAACAGATGTTCTGGTTATTAACTCATCAGACGTTTATGTTTTGGGAAAATTAGCTGTCACATTTCCTACATGGCATCAGTGATTACAGCACAAAAGTGCTTAATTGGCTGCACCCTGGAATTCTGAAGTTATGGATGGCACGGAATAAATTCCTAACTGTAAAAAATGTACCTGTTGTAAATTCCTAGCTCCTTGAGACATCATAGCACCAAGGATACACAATTATCCTCACAAATAACCAAGTCAACCCTTTGTTATTCTTTATGGTTTGAAGCCGGCAGCATTTACACAGATGCATTCCTCAGACCTGAAACACAGCAAGTCGGCCACCACAGCTGTAACATGCTGATCCCACAGTGACAGAATCGCTTCTCTCAATTCCTGCCCAAATTAAAGTGGCACAATTCAAAAATGAGACATAAGTTGGAGTGGCTAATGGCTTCTGTTAATTCAAATTCAGTTTCAAGCAAAAATACCATAGGTACGCTTGTATTCCTTTTCTTTAAAACACATGCGTCCTTCGAAAATGTTAGCAAAATCAGATTTATACAAGAATAGAAGCAAATTTCTAAAATAGCGTAACAAGGTGTGCGTGCCAGGATTTTAGAAGACAATGGTTTCTGCTGTCTTTGCCATTTAATCAGGACAAATATGATGAAAACTTCAAGTCCTCTGGGATTCAATAACCTTGCTGGTACCAATTACACAATACTATTAAGTCATTGTGCATTTATGGTTAAGATCTGCAAGTGGACTTCCAGCGTTCTGAATATCTAAAAGCACCGATATGGTTCCTGAAGAACTTTGAAATTATCATCGTAGCTGGTAGGTTAGTCCCAACATGCAAGAGTTATTTTACATGTGTGGTTTTCCTCCATCTTATAATTTTTTCACGATTAGGTCCGTAGAGATTTAGCCCTATTCCCTCTAGAAACATCCAGGTTTCAGCAGTGACAGCCCAGTTTCCACCCCATGCCAATAAGTTTAATGCAGCCACAGGCATGTTCCTTTCTCAAGCATGCGTTCACCACACAAAGTCGTCAGATAATTTGCAGGTTTTTTCCACCAGCAGGGCAGAAATCAAACTGATCACAATCTACAGCACACGCACACAAAAAGTTTTTAACATTCAGACAACTGTGCAAATAAAATAAATGGACGTGTAAATGAGCAGTTCTTTTGGACTGCGTCATGTAGACATTGGCATGAAGCAAGGCAAAACTCATTGCTTTCTTGCACTGATAAAATATTTTGACAGGAAAAGTTTGTTTCTTCACCAAATTGTTCCAGCAAAATGGAAAGCAATCTTTTAGATTTGGTGGAGCTCGGTGAAGAATGACAGACCAAATAACTTCTAGCTGTCAAGTACCAGCATGTGACAGATTTACACAAGCTTGAGATCCAATGGGCTACAATTTATTTTCACACCGTGCAAAAAGTTAAAGTTACTGTGTGCAACACAGGAAGAGTGAGGGTAATATCCAGTGTTGCCTTCGAGGCAACAGGGAGGCACAGATATTTCTCAAGCACAATTTACAAGTTTTTTCCATCAAACACTCATTGTGTGCACAATAATAATTTGTAATCTGAACTTCCACCGAGTTTGTAAAGGCTTTACAACCAGGTATAAATTTGAGTTTCCAATTTCATTCAGCACAATAAAATCTGTGGTCGTATTGTTAAGAGAGGGAGAAAGTGATTTCCAGGCAAAGCTTTTCCACTTGTGGAGAGGAATACAAAGTCAGGAGCTACTTAAATTAACATGATATTCCTACTGTCAACGACATGGTGGAATAAACTGAATTAGACTAAGTATGGCCGGATAAATTTTGCACAGAAAACAGGTATCAGCTGCATTATTTTTTGGTTTCTGACTTTCCATATTTAAAATAGTTTTACCAATTGATGTTCCTCATTAAAAAAATGATGCATCCAAAGCAAGGTAAGTGCTGCTGGATTGTCTCTGAAACTGTCACTACAGAGCAGTGGCAAGTGCTGACTGACTGTGCAAAGAAAACGGGGACTTGCAGCCGCAAAGCACAATGTCATTTCAATGACAAATGGAGTAATAGAAATTGTACCACGTTATTGCTTTTGCATTCCATCAAATGCTTCCTCCCAGTCTCACAACCAACAACCCAACCCACTAGCACAGATTCAGCTCTGGTGCAAGGGGGGGGGCAAGCACTGATTTCTGCCTCGCACCGCTGGAAACCCCCTGTCTTAGCATGAAAGCATCATCCAACAGCTGCACAGAAATTGTCCTGACACATATTTGTTTCGAAACAGCTGCATAATGCAGCCAAGCTGTGACTGTACAGAAACAACCATTTGCAAGTAGCCTGCATAAAATAAACATTGAGCCCTCAGCGTACTTTTTTTTTTCGTGGAACTGGAAGAAACGTAATCCTAACATTGCGGTTATGATTTCCTTGAAAGAAAACAATAAGCTTCCTGAAGATATGGAAGGTCAAATAAAAAGGCTGGCGCATATCCACGGTTGCTTTTCAATATGCAAGAGTCGACTCTGGTTCAATTTTGGCTCCGTTCCCACTTGTCACTGCCTTTGAATGGCTGTAATTTTGCATCAGTATCGTTAAATTGAAATGGTGCAGCATTTATTTCTACATCTTCAAATTGACAACAGCAGTTTTGCTATCATCTGATTTAAAGGGATCTCCGATAGATATCCTGAATGTTTCCAACACAGGTTGTTGCTGCAGGAAGTGTCACCGAGTTCGAGAGTTTAGAAGCATCACAAACCCTCCTTTACTAATATAATTTACATTAATCTAATCAACGCAAATTATCAGAAAAATCCGATTTCTAATTTAATCATCCTTTTTGTTCGTTGCTTGGACAGTTTCTAATTGAAAAATATTCCAGTTTTACAGAATTGACGACGCCAAGGTTTGGGTATATTGGGTGATCTTCAAATCAATAGTATTTCTCAGTGTAGCCAAGTGTGTTGGACACTGATTTCCCAATGTCACGTTGAATGAGCTCTTTATTGCTGTATCACTCATCTCCTGCTTATATGTCAGCTTCTCAATTCCAATAAAGGGCAAAATAAACGATTTCAATGTTTTATCTGGAGCGAATTAGATAGGAAGGACCTTGGAAAACTGGTTGTTGCCATCTGTTGGAAGGTTGCTCTTCTTAAGCCGGGTTTAAAAATAATCTTAACTGCAGGTGTGAAGGCCCTTTCTCTATGGGTTTTGTCGAATCACTACAGTGCAGAAGGAGGCCATTCAACCCATCGAGTCTGTACCAACCCTCTGAAAGATCACCCTAGCTACGTCCACTCCCCGCCCTATCCCCAAAGCCCAGTAACCCCATCTAACCTTTGGACATTAAGGAGCAACTTAGCATGGCCAATCCACCTAACCTGCACATCTTTGGACTGTGGGAGGGAACCAGAGCACCCGGAGGAAACCCACACAGCCACAGGGAGAATTTGCAGACTCCGCACAGTCGGCCAAGACTCGAATTGAACCCGGGTCCCTGGTGCTGTGAGGCAGCAGTGCTAACCACTGTGCGACCATGCTATTTCCCGATCTGTGCAAACCCGCAGCTCAATAAATGGCTATAATTCTTGCACAGGTGATTATTAAGTAGGGCACTGATTTAGAATGACTGGACTGAACCACGGCTTTCAGGAATTTAATCAGTGTTCCAGAGACGGGATTCCACAATTCTGTCCATTTTTCCATGAAAATCATAAAGTGCATCTTTGACTACCATGGCAACGGACCTGAATCTGCAACTCAGAATGGATAACTGGGCACCGATTTCTACAGCTAGATATGCATTGTTCTCACGATAAGTGCAAATCAGCCTAAAGTCGTCTTGCCAAAACTAGCTAGATGTCCATTTACATATTGTATTGCACATTTCTATTTTCCATCCACGAAGAAAGAGCTGTGTTGGATGTTCATTTCGCCCACCCAACTGGAGATGTCCCAAGGGCACATTGTGCAATGCATCTTTAAATAGGCAGAGAGTTTAACCATTCAATTTTAATAATGTTTATGGTTACTCCTTTTTTTTTTGTTTTGTTGGAGAAGTTATCTCTTTCCACGCAAAGTGTAAAATAACTTTCTTTGGTCAGAATTGTGATGCCTAAATGTTGCTTTGCAATTCATGACTGTTAGCAAAGTCACATTGGAATTAATGCCGGGTGCTAGTTTTTAAGGACTTCGGAGGCAGTGTTCAGGGTCCTATGTTTGGGAGATTGCTTCGTCCTGGGACTCCCGGAATGCGTTCCCTGATGGGACGGAGAATCAGGCGTCAGGGCAAAATTGGGATCGATGCCCACCCCTCTGGTGGTGTGAACGATGGTCATAATGATCTATTTGCATCTATTTAGCAGTCCTGGCGCCCTATGTTCCACCCTCCCATGATTTTCCGGCCGCCACAGCCGAGAATTATGTGGACACGGATCACTTCTGGTCTCTGCAATCATGGCCCTGGTATGATGGACCTTGCGGTGGGTCAAGGGGGCAATGGTTACCCCCTTGCCCACTGTGCGGTCCACCACACCAGAGTCACGATGGTAGAGACCATCCGAGCCCACCCAAGGCCCAGCCCTCCCCCTGACACAGCACAACAGCTCCGACCTCCCTCGCTGCACTGCACAGCAGCTCCCAAACCCTGGATTGCCTGGGTGCCCCCCACCTCCCCCACACCCCCAACTATGGGGGTGACCCAACCCACCCCCGTCTCCACGGGACTCCTGTAATAGGGGGATGCCCCCAGGGACTCCTGTGATAGGCAGACCCTCCCCCGCAGAGACCTCTGTGATAGGGAGACCTCCCAAGGGACCCCTGTGATGTAAACTGTGGACTATTATTTGACACCAAACCACTGACAGCAAATTGTAAAACAACGTCTCAAAACCTCACTAGTTTTGGCACTTGCTGTATTGAGCATAAACTCAACATTTATCCATGATCAATAAGGACAAAGTATTCTCCCACTTCACATGTACTCATTCCCATGGCTTTCCTTCTGACCATGGAATGAAGGGAACCTTAGGTGGATCATTTCTCATTCTGAAAAGTATTTCACAAACTCAATTATATGCCTATCTTCCTTTGGATACCCCTTGCTCTAATATGGACATTCCTGTGTGTTTTTTATGAAAAACAATCTCTCTCTAAACCCTGGCAGAATAATGACCTTTAAACCCCATAGGTGACAATCCTGATCTGCATTCAATTCATTTTTACATGTGAAATACTCCTGAATTTTCTCATCATCACAGTCTTCAGGCTAGCCATCCATGACAAAATTGAATGTTTCGCACCACATCCTTATAAAGTTTCTTCACGAGGTTCTCTGGCAGACACTGGCATGTTGTTTGTAGTGATCTCTGTATGTGCATGTACATAAGGGGTTAATGTGTAATCAGTAGCACCACATGATCACTCGAGGGCCGGACCAACAGGGGTATAAAAAAGCAACCACATTGTGTCTCTCCATCTCTCTTGGGTGCACTGTGACCAAGGCAGTATCAGATTAGTTCAGATGGCTAGTGGAGTTACATATAGTTACTGTAGTTAGATCTTGTTAACCTTATCACTAGTATCAAAGTTAAAGTAAAGAACTCATGCAATTATTGTTACAGTTAATCAATAAACCTTTTGTTACTACTGGACAAGTTTGAGTCTTCTTCATCGAGATTCAGAAGACCTCATCATTAACCAAGGATTGAGAAACACATGTTACCCACCACAGAGGTAACAAAATATTGTTTGCGTACGTAAAGTAATTCACAGGTAAATTAATAGCTAAAAATGAATCAGCCTTCATGGGAAACCTTGAAAGAACGTCCTCATCAGCACGATCTGCTGACTTGAGCTTTCTAATATCATTCTGATAGTTATTTTTATCATTTGGTTCTCTTTGCTCAAAGACCACTTAGTGCTCTTTTAGCACTCCCTCAAAGGCAGACATATTCTTACTGATCCCTTTTAAATAACTTGGCCCAGGTTAATTGTATCTTCTTAAGCCAATTCCTTCCCATCAGGGACACTTTATTCCCTCTTCCTACTACCTCCAACATTCTGATTTTCATTTCTACTGTGGGTGCTAGAATTATATCTTCAGCCCTATTACACTTACCTTCCATGTATTGTTTTCCTTGTCATCTGCCGGAGTTTAAATCTGGAACTTCCTGCTCAATAACATTAACTTCTGTTTCCATATCTATCATTTACACATTCGAGGATTTCCAACATCCAGAATTAGCTTCAGACCTCCTGTGACCTTGACCTGGATGGTCGTGACCTGGAGCTTTACCACAACCTGGTGAATTACTGATACCTCTCCTCTTGCATTCTGCCTGGATGTGACCGACTTTCCCATAGCCTTAGCTGTGACTGTAAATCGGGCATTTTAATGGTTGGTGTGATGTTTTCTGTTGAATCTATCAGGATGTCTTGAGTACGTAGTGTTGAACAAACAACATCGAGCTAAGTAAATGAATAAAGCTGATTTATTTACACTACTTAAATAAGATTCAAACAAGTTCCAAGGTAAAAGTTATTAAATTAAACTATCCGATATCTCTAACTACAGATCTCTCAACTATGCAACTAATCTCTCATGCCTAAACACCTTGGGCGGGATTCTCTGATCCTGAGGCCGTCGTAAATGCCATCGCGTTTCACGACGGCATTAACATGGCCTCAGGAGCAGCGATTCTGACCCCTACAGGGGGCCAGCACAGTACTGGAGCGACCCACGCTGCTCCAGCCGCCGATGCCGGCATCAGATGGGCGCCGCGGGTCTGCACGTATGCAGTGGGACCAGCGCCAATGCACGCATGCACAGTGGCTCCCTTCTCCGCGCCGGCCCTGGCGCAACATGGGGGCATAGGGGTACAGGGGCCGGCGCGGAACAAAAGAGGCCCCCAGCCTGAGAGGCCAGCCCGCCAATCGGTAGGCCCCGATCGTGGGCCAGGCCACAGCGGAGGACTCACCCCCCCCCCCGAAATCGGACCTGCCTCCCCCCCCCCCCCCCCACCAGGCTGCCCCCGGATGCATGCACACCGAAGTCCCGCCGGGTAAGACCACACGTGGACGGCGCCGGCGGGACTCGGGTATTTGCGCGGCTGCTTGGCCAATCCCGGGTGGAGAATCGCCGGGGGGGGGCGCTCTACCGGTGCCGCGCCAACAGTGCCGGCGCCAATGGCGCCGATTCTCCGCTCTCCGGAAAATTGGCGGACCGGCTCGGGGCAGCGTTGCGCGATTTTCCCCCATCCACGCGATTCTGCGGCCTGGCCTAGGCTGAGAGAATCCGTCCCTTCACTCAGCATCCAAGGAGTCACATGATATTTATAGGACTCCTCCTTTCTCCATCCAGTGATGAGACGTATTAACATCAAATTGTTAACCCTTTGCCTTCTTTACAATGTACATATTGTTACAGTTAGGGGTGACCATGGCAATGGTAACATTTAATGTTCTGACCCTGAGACTATGAACTTGGCTGCTGTGGCCTGGATCTTGCTAAATCACCCCTGCTGGCTTAGGAAAAGAACTCCCTTACAATTTGCATCTATTCCTTTCTGCCATTTGCATGGCTTTGACCTCATCACAGCTCTCCTTCCAAGTCAGCTTATTGCATTTGCTCAAAGCCTTGGCCTAGATTTTACCATTCTCTAAGCCACCTAAGAACGCTATACCCACAGTGTATGTAAATATGTAAAAGTAATCTGTAGCAGACTCACTTAGCAAAGGTTTTCTTCTGCAGAATGCAACTCAGGGCAATCTCATTCTTCGTTGTACCATGATATGAATATAAAATCTCATTAGTTTCATAATAATCCATACAATTGCTGTGCACAAATTAGCTGTTATCATAGAATCATGGAATTTACAGTGGAGAAGGAGGCCATTTGGCCCATCAAGTCTGCACCAGCACTTGGAAAGAGCCTATACCTCCACCCTAGCCCCGTAACTCAACCTACCCTTTTTGGACACTAACGGCAATTTAGCATGACCAATCCACCTAACCTGCACATCTTTGGACTGTTCTGTTTCTTTTCGTTCATGTGACCTGTGCGTCACTGACTAAACCAGAATTTGTTACCCATCTTTAATTGCCCTTGAAAAGGTGGTGGTGAGCTGCCTTCTTGAACCGCTGCAGTCCATGTGGTGTAGGCACACCACAATGCTATTAGGGAGGGAGTTTGAGGATTTTGATTTACAGACAGTGAAGGAACGGTGATATAACTCCCAATCAAAATGGAATTTGGAAGTGGAGGTGTTCCCAGGCATCTGCTGCACTTGTTCTTCCACATGTGGTAGAGGTTGTGGGTTTGGAAGGTGCTATCAAAGGAGCCTCAGTGAGTTGCGGCAGTGCATCGTGTAGTGCACACTGCAGTCACTAATTGTGGTGGAGTGAGTGAATGAGTGGTGCTTGAGCTTCTTGGGTGTTGTTGAAGCTGGACTCTCCAGACAAGGGGGCAGCATTTCAGTGCACCCTGATTTGTGCCTTTCAGATTGTGGACAATATTTGGGAAGCCAGGAGTTGAGTTATTCTCTTCAGAACTCCCAGCCTCCAACTTACTCTTGTAGCCACAGTATTTATATGGCTGGTCCAGTTCAGTTTCTGATCAATGGTAACCCCCAAGATGTTGTGTCATGTTGTCTGCATGAACCAGTAACCACACTTCAAATGTATTCCGTTGACTTAAACGCACTTTGCGACATCCTGTACTCACGAAAGGCGCTATACAAATGCGAGTCCTTCTTTTTGATAAGCTTTAAATTAATCATCAGTACTTTATGATGCCTCACACTAAAGTTACCACTGCCCCAACAAATGCAGCAGTTTACAAACTGAGGAGTTACAGAGCATGAAGGAAAGATTTTGCAGAAAACCCAACTTGGCAGTTCTAACACAACTTTAAAAGGAAGGGCAATGCTTAAAAATCGAATTAGTTTTGCAGTAACAGTAAAGGAACAACAGCAGAAACACCTGATCCTTCCGCGCTAATCCGGTGATCCAAGTAAACCAGAGAATGAAGAGGTTGTGAAAATAAAGTCTGGCTGGTTTGCGATAGTTGGGGAGGCAAAAAAAAGCACAGCTGGGAGATGATATGGAGAGCACGGCAGATGTAAAAAAACTAATTAAAAGTCGCTTGAATAAGGACAGGGGGAGTCCACACCGAGTGGAATAAAGAACTTTGATTTATTTACAACCACGGCATAACACCTCCTGGTAGATGCCCACCAGATTTATTTCTGGTCCGTGCCTTACTGGGATGCTACAGTCGCAAAAATGAAACGTGAAAAAAAAAACAGGATTTAAGAATTCCTCCATTCTGTTATGTCATACATGCATTCCTGGGGACTTTCTCTGCTCTTCTGTGGGCACATTCTTACAAAATGTATTTTCTACAACTTCACTTGAAATAGAAAACAATGGAAATCTTGACAAATACATTTATTACGTTGCAATGCATGGTGTCAGATGGGGGTTACCCTCTTCCCTCTCCCCCAATAATTAATCTCTGGGAGGATAGGGTAGTGCAGTAGTTTCGGAACATTGACCTTTGACCTCTGTACCCAGGATTGTCTGTACCAAGAATGATGGGAGGAAAGGACTCTTTTTTTTTTTTAAATTTAGAGTACCCAATTATTTTTTCCAATTAAGGGGCAATTTAGCGTGGCCAATTCACCTAACCTGCACATCTTTTGGGTTGTGGGGGCGAAACCCACGCAGACACGGGGAGAATGTGCAAACTCCACACAGACAGTGACCCAGGGCCGGGATTCGAACCCTGGTCCTCAGCGCCGTATGCAGCAATGCTAACCACTGTGCCACCGTGCTGCCAGGAAAGGACTCTTAATGTAAATTGCAAAAGACCTGCGTGAAATTACTTAGTTCAGTATCAAACACCTTGAAAAACCTTACCAACTTAGTACCTGGCAAAGCTCTAGGATCATTCTCATGGAACCCAGTTCCCTGTACAGCCATCTGACAGTTGCTCTTTACCAGAGCCAACCAATTAAAAACGTGTCTCTGTGCTCCCTGGCCTTTCAGGGAGGATGGGCAGGTCGCTGTGCCCTCCTGTCAAAGGAAATATTTCTACTCAAAGGGGCCATAACATGAGTCAGGAAAGCTCCGCAGCACTTGCGGTTTTGAGGCTCAGCAACCAGAGGAATGGAGAGGAGGCCTGGGAAGGCAGCTCCCCAGGATTTCTCACTTCCTTACCCACTAGTTCTGGTGCAGGAGCTAAGTCGCTGCAGTGAGATGAACTCTCCTAAGGACAGGGGGAAGACGACAACCTCTCCAACCAAGCAGGGGTACATGAATGTCACACTTGGAGTGTGCACCCTCCAATCTGGAGACAGTGCAGCAGGAGGCTCCAGGACCTCAGGAGGACGACACAATAGGTGAGAGGTATGATAATTTTGTAATCAAGCTCCAGACTCTAACTTTCCCAGCATGTTCCTGCACAGTATTCCTCAGGTCGACATAAGAACTAGGAGCAGCGGTAGACCATCTGTCCCCTTGAGCCTGCTCCACCATTCAATAAGATCATGGTTGATCTTTTTGTGGATTCAGCTCCACTTACCCGCCCGCTCACCACAACCCTTAATTCTTTTACTGTTCAAAAATCTATTTATCTTTGCCTTAAAAACATTCAACGAGGTAGCCTCAACTGCTTCCAGGGAAGGGAATTCCACAGGTTTACAACCCTTAGGGTGAAGAAGTTCCTCCTCAACACACCTTGTTGCTCCACTCACTGCTTTCTCTTCAGACACCTCACATATCCATCTGAGCAGCTCACCCTTCCACTCACCCTCATTCTATGGCTCCCTCGCACCCATGCCTCACATTCACTCTTCATAATGTCTACCGATCTGCTCCAATGGGAGGGACATTTTAGTTCCTTCAAGCCGCCTATGGGAACAACCTGCAAGTCAGCCTAAGCTTCCTGAGGCACTGCTGCCCAGACCTGTTCAGAGTTGTTTCTCTGTCTGCATAAACTGTGTTGACATTTTCACCTCCTGTGCTGCTGGTACTATTGGCCATGGTGTAGTCTCTGGTCTTCACCCTGGGAAGTAGTGGAAGGTGGGGCTGTATAAGCTGTTTCCATGTCGTTCTGACGGCCTGCAGCGATGAAGTGCAGCTGAATATGAGTTGAAGTGCAAGGCAGGTAAAGTGCCTTCCGAGCAATTGATCATCACCTGTCAAGCAATGATGACAATCTCCAAGGGAGGTGCTTTAAACACCAATCTCTCAAAGGCCAAGGCTGGAGCTACAGTGTAACTGATCAAAGTTTCCTTGAAGAAGATCTTCGCACTGTGTACTCGCTGACCTTGGCAAGTAGCTGAATCGTCTATGTTCTCTGGTTGGGAAATGCAGGATTCAGAACAAAAGGACCTTATAATTACCTTCTTAATAACCTCAACAAGCTCATAAATACTTGCTAACAGAACTACAGAGGTTCCATCTCACCTTTAATGTTGTCCTAGGGAAAGCCAAAAGAGAGTGGGATCACATTAGGATCCTGACCAGACCAGACGTCAATGTCCTGAACTTACCCACTCCCCGATGATGGCCTCCGACAACCTGGAAAAGGTCTTCTCCTTTGTGGTGAATTCATACTGTATTGTAATTCACACTGTATTGTATTGCATAGTATTATGTCCTTGTGGGCTCCGTCTGTGAGCCGTTGCGCGGCTCTGCCCATAGGGGGAGATGAGGAGCTTGTACAGGGCTCCACCCTTGGCTCTGACCATAGCTCCTCCCATGGCCCCTCTCACTACCGGAAGTATAAGGTGCTGCTGCCGTGAGCCTGCCCTCAGTTCTTCTGGTCGCAGGCAGGCTTAGTTGTAAGACTATTAAAACCACAGTTTACTTCCAATCGTGTTCCGAGTGAATTGATGGTCACATCACCCTTTTCTTTACCATCCCAGAGCACAAGACAACCCATTTTTCGGCACAAAGTTGGCAATCTCACTGCATGGATTTGTGAGGATTACTGATGCGACAGGATAAACTCTTTTGAGACTATGAATGAGGGACTTTAATGGGGCAAAGCTTCACTTTGCAGCTGGCCCTCTGATGCCTGGCCTGGTAATGTCGGATGTCCACAGAAGAGTGCCACTTCTCAAGACCAACAACTGTATGGTGAGCAGAAAACATTGCAAAAGTAGTCAGCAGGAAACAGAAATGGAAAGGTAAATTTTAAAAATTGTTTTCAAACTGCAGGTAGAAAAAATAGAGAAAAGGTGCATGATTAAGTTCAAATTGAAAGTCAAAGAAATAAAACATTTAAATTCCTACATTAAAGCAGTGATTAAACTTCAAAAAGTACTTAAGCTCTGTAGGGCATCCTGAGGTTGCGGCGGGTGCTATATAAATGCACGTCCTTTTTCCTAATACAAAATGTGGTTTTTCATTGGACAGTAAAAATGTGAATGGGACCTTGCAAAATCAGGCTTTGCTGTGGATTAGTAATAGTCAAGACTATTCATTCAAGTAGCAGCATCGACAGGGAAGAAATATTTTGAACAGAATGCTGCTCAAATCCAAATGTAATCAGATGTCTTACTAACTAAATAAGTGTTTTGCCAACAGTTTAAAATGATTCCTTTCTCACCTCATTATTTTCGAACGTGGCTTCCCAGTGTCCCAGAGTATGGTGCGTTTACTGTGGCCCAGTGCACTGCCAGCCAGCATCAAATCAAAACTTCTTGAACAACACAGTTTCATAATCAACAACAAAACTGCAATTCAAAATCTTTAAAGTTTAATCTGCCGCGCAAGTGGCTATATGAAAAGGAAATGCACGTAACAGCTGGAATCCATCTGCTACTGCTTCGGGGAATTATTAAGCAGCCGCATTCAGCTGTTTAGAATACAAGAGGGTTAAGCTGCGATTTGCTGATCCCCCATTAACCTGAATACTGTTGCTAGATTGAAAATAATACTTTTAATTTTCCAATTATGGGATTTTTGTTTAGGTGCCTCAGATGAAGACAGGTCATTGCTAACTAACCCATGCATTCACTGTCTTTATCAGACATTTTTAGGTCAATGATAGCAGGTTGTAAGTGGAATACAGAGCTACCCCTACACATATGCCCTCACCAAACCCAATTCCGCACCCCCCCCCCACCCAATAATGGCACCTCAACACCCAAGCCCTAATGAATACCCCTTTGCTGTACTAATAATGTGACATTTGTGTTTCCCACACCAGCCCAATCATTGCTGAGTTATGAGCAGTTTTACAATGTCGACTCATATTCACTGGAGACTGGACCACAATTGGTCAAACTTACCTCATTTAGGACCTGTAACCCAGCCATCGTTCATCCCATTAGTCAGGACACTGTTCTAACACAATAGATGGCCTAATCCGCCAGTTTACCCTACATTTCCAATGTTGAATAATTTAAACGACAAGAAAATTCGGGAATCATACAGAAACAAACAACACTTCTTAAGAGCAAACCTACATTAATTTGTTGCTGTACATATATTTGGTCCAGTCATGTTCCAGCAAACAGAAACGTCTTGTTAAAGATTTAGCCAGCTAAATCTGCCACTTTCCCATGTATTTCAGTGAGAATGTCTATGATTATGACTCTACATGTCACTTCTTATTCATTTCAGATCAAAACAGAATCTAAAGGACTGGGCAATTGACTTGAATCTGTTCTGAAAGAAGTTCATTTTTATCCTCGCAACCGTAATTATTTTTAAATGCAAGCTCAAGGCCTCAGTTACACAGTGTACCTGGAGTTCCTCCAGCTAATTCCACTTCAGTTGAATGGAATCCATTTACATGTTAGCGTATTTGCATTTGTTTAGGGATTCTAACCTGCAGCCTGGGGCTGGTGGTTAATCTAGCCCTCAATTTGAATTAACATGGCCTGGATCATCCATTTGTAAGGCCAGCCCTGAAGGGATCTGTCACATCTCCGATCTCTGCAGTTCCATGGAACTGGCACAGATGCTTCAAGCAAACTGATCTGAAGTAGACAGCTCTGAATATTGCATGTGGACATAAACATGAAATACAGCACGATTCTAGAAAAAGCAAAGAGTTTATCTGCTGTTCTAGTTTGCAAGCTTCACTGAACCAGCACCACCAACACTACAGATTAACAGGTTGGTCATCTAATCAGCTGCTGGGACAGCCTTGCTGTGGATAAAAGGTATGGTTGCTAAATTTACGGTTGATATAAATGTAGGTAGGAAAGTAAGATGTGAAGAGGACAAAGGGATATAGATGGGTCAAGTCCAAAGATGTGCGGGTTAGGTGGATTGGACATGCTAAATTGCCCGTAGTGTCCTAAAAAGTAAGGTTAAGGGGGGGGTTGTTGGGTTACGGGTATGGGGTGGATACGTGGGTTTGAGTAGGGTGATCATTGCTCGGCACAACATCGAGGGCCGAAGGGCCTGTTCTGTGCTGTACTGTTCTATGTTCTAAGTTGTTGGGCAAATGCAGTATAATGTGGGAAAATGTGAAATTGTCCCTTTTGGCACAAGAATAAAAGAGATTGCAGAGCTTCAAGATGCAGAGGGACCTGGACGTTCTAATGCATGAATCAGAAAATGTTAGTGTGCAGGTACAGCATGTAATCAGAAAAGCTAATAGAATCTTAAAATTTATTGTGAGGGGAATTGAATCCAAAAGTAGAGAGGTTATGCTTCAGTTATGCAGGGCAGTCGGAAGATCACATCTGGAGTACTAGGTAGAGTATTGGTCACCTTATTTAAGGAAGGATGTCAATGCATTGGAAGCAGTTCAGAGGAGGTTTACTAGCCTAATTGAGTGGTTGTATAGGAACTGGGTGGCCTACTCCTGCTCCTAATATATGTGTTCATATGTGCCTTAGCATAAAACAGTCATTGAACTTCAAAAATATTTCATTTGTCTGAAACACTAAAATGTCTTGAGGATGTAATGCCACTGAAGGGAAAGTTCTCTCCCTAAACATTACTGTTGTTATCAGCTAATCTCCATTTTCTTCCTCCCATGTTTAGAACAAAGAACAAAGAAAAGTACAGCACAGGGACAGTCCCTTCGGCCCTCCAAGCCTGTGCCGAGCATGCTGCCCTTCTAAACTAAAATCTTTTACACTTCCGGGGTCCACAGCCCTCTATTCCAATCCTATTCATGTAATTGTCAAGATGCCCCTTCAACGTCACTATCGTTCCTGCTTCCACCACCTCCTCCGGCACCGAGTTCCAGGCACCCACTACCCTCTGTGTAAAAACCTTGCCTCGTACATCTCCTTTAAACCTTGCCGCTCGCACATTAAACCTCTGCCCCTTAATAATTGACCCCTCTAACCTGGGAAAAAGTCTCTGACTCTCCACCCTGTCTGTGCACCTCATCATTTTGTGGACCTCTATCAGGTCGCCCCTCAACCTTCCTCGTTCCAGTGAGAACCAACTGAGTTTATTCAACCTCTCCTCATTGCTAATACCCTCCATACCAGGCAACATCCTGGTACATCTCTTCTGCACCCTTTCTAAAGCCTCCACATCCTGTTGGTAGTGTGGCGACCAGAATTGAACACTATACTCCCAGTGTGGCCTAACTAAGGTTCTATACAGCTGCAGCATGACTTGCCAATTTTTATACTCAATGCCCCGGCCAATGAAGGCAAGCATGCCGCATGCCTTCTTGACTACCTTCTCCACCTGTGTTGCCCCTTTGAGTGACCTGTGGACCTGTACACCTAGATCTCTCTGACTGTCAATACTCTTGAGGGTTCTATGATTCACTGTATATTCCCTACCTGCATTAGACCTTCCAAAATACATTACCACACATTTGTCTGATTAAACTCCATCTGCCATCTCTCCGCTCAAGTCTCCAAACAATCTAAATCCTGCTATATCCTCTGACAGTCCTCATCGTTATCCGCAATTCCACCAACCTTTGTGTCATCTGCAAACTTACTGATCAGACAAGTTACATTTTCCTCCAAATCATTTATATATACTGCGAACAGCAAAGGTTCCAACACTGATCCCTGCGGAACACCATTAGTCACAGCCCTCCAATCAGAAAAGCATCCTTCCATTGCTACCCTCTGCCTTCTATGACCTAGCCAGTTCTGTATCCATCTTGGATTTTTTTTTTTTAGTTTTTAGTATTGTTTATTCCTCGTTGAATTAAAAGTGAAATGGTATATCTCATGAACTTGTCTGTGGTAACTAGCACTATTAAGAAAGAATTTACGTTTATACGGTGACTTTCATGGCCACAGGATGTTTGAAAGCATTTTACAGCCAATAAATTACTTTTGAAGTGTGGTCACTGCTGTAATAGAGAAAGCACAGTAACTAATCTGTACACAGCAAGCTCCCACAAATAGCCATGTGATAATGACCAATTAATCTGTTTTTTTGTGATGTTGATTGGTGGATAAATATTGTCCCGGACATTAAGGATAACTTCCCTGCTCTGCTTCAGGCACAACCCTCAGTACTGCAGTGAATTGAAATCTGTACCTACAAACCTCTGACTCGGACACAAGAGTGCTGCCAACCGATATTGTCAGTCCGCCTGTCATTACACATTGTTCTTGGGATGTTGGCATCGTTGGCTAGGCTAGCATTTATGGCCCATTCCTAATTGCCCATGTGGTGACATTTAAGAGTCAATCAACCACATTAATGGTGATCTGGAGTCACATGTAAGCCAGACGAGGGTAAGACGGCAGATTTCCTTTCTGAAAGGACATTATGGAGTTTTTATCACAATCGTCAAAGGTTTCATGGTCATCGTTAGATTTTTAAGGCAGATTTTTATTGAATTAAAATTTCACCATCTGCTGTGGTGGGATTTGAACCTGGTTCCCTATTCCCCTGGGTCTCTGGATTATTAGTCTAGTGGCAATACCACTATGCCACTACCTCCCCTATCACATGAATAATGGGTACATAGATGACACAGTGGGGGCATGTTGAATTATAAATGAAGAGGCAATAGAAGTGAATTTCCTTGGGGTTTCTCCTATCCTTCCATTGCAACTGTGGCAGAATATCTGTCGAAACCTCAGTGCGGCCCCATTTACACCATTTTTCTGGGGTTTCCAGGACTCCTCCCCACCGATGTCACCAGAAGAGGTGGGCTGGCAGAAACAGGGTGAAGAAAACCCCTGTAAAATAGATTGAACAAAATCAATATTAGTACCTAGAATCTCCACAGTCCACATCTAATCACTAACTCGAGTTCAGTCAAAAAGACAATACATAGTCTCGCTCACCATACATTGCCAAAGTTGCACAACTTAATTACTTTGCATCAACTATTGCTTGAAAACACGTTTGGATAAGTTTAATACTGGTTGTGTCCATTAGTAGTCTTGGCTTTGGTTGGACAACTGGAGGTTTTTGCTGTTTTCTTTTGCAGTTCTGTGAGCTCTTTCACTCTTGTGTCTGGGCAGAATGCTCAGCAGCTAATAACAGCTTTGGGACGCAAATTAACTGTGGCTCAACAAAGTTTGCCCAAGGTCAGCAGAGGGTTTTAAAACAAGATGCACCAAAAGTTAGCCACCAAAAAACTTTGGGAGTAATTTCTTCACCGAGAGTTTTTCCTTTCACTTGTGCTTCCCCCCGTCCTTGATAATGGATTTAACCCCATGGCAGGAAGTGGCTGGAACACAATTGACATTCCTATTATTTTCACTGAGGATATTTCTGGGCATGCGAAAGCTTGCTGTTGTCGCATTTGGAAAGAAGCTGGCTTTATCTCATGAGAAATACCTACACTCTTCTAATTGCTTGGAATTCACCTCTCTTCCCAACTGCTCGGCATTTCATCTGAGCTGCAAAGAATTCAACAACCCACTGGGGGCTGATCAATACGATCTATGATGACACAAAAGCAATCTGATGGCTGATCACCCACTTCATATCTCAGCAAGAAAATCACTAACGTGAAAGCTCATTTTGTTGGTCTGTCATTAATTTGTTGCTCGACATAAGCAAATGTCCTTGATCTTTGTCTGGTTTGGTGCATTTTCGTACAAAGACGATGCCAGATGTTCATCTTCCCTTCAACCACAAAGCATTACAGTCTCTTTTCCGAGGGAAGATTAGTAGTAGCAGGTACTTCTGGTGCAATCTCTGCTTCTGTAGTTGAACTAGAAGTTACGCAGTCAGATGGGCCGGCGACCATTACCTCTTGAGGTAGTTCTGGCATTGGCACACAAATGTGTGTTGACAATAATTGATCCATATGGCTTCTCTACGTGAGTTATCTGTTGTTTGGACTGAGTAGGATATTGCACCATCTGAGCCAATACCACCACAGGGATCTACTTCTCACCAGCGTTGTAACTGCTCGCTAACACTTGTTCTCCTTGTTGAAACAAGCATTCCCTTGAATTACTTTCCTCTCTCAAAATCTGTGACTGTTGGTTCTCCTCTACTATGTCGGGTGTCTCCTCTGGCAAGAGTAAATCAAAGGTAGCCCTCAGCTTCCTTTTCATTAAAAGCAAAGCTGGGGATCGGGTGGCACGGTGGCGCAGTGGTTAGCATTGCTGCCTCACGGCGCCGAAGACCTGGGTTTGATCCCGGCCCCGGGTCACAGTCCGTGTGGAGTTTGCACATTCTCCCCGTATCTGCGTGGGTCTTACCCCTACAACCCAAAAAGATGCGCAGGGTAGGTGAATTGGCCATGCTAAATTGCTCCTTAATTAGAAAAAAATAATTGGGTACTCAAAATTTATTTTTTAAAAAGCAAGCACAGCGATGAAGTGAACCTTGGTACTTGGCAGCTTTCCGTGCATGCTTCAAGGATTGGACAAACCTTTCAGCTAAACCATTCATGGATGGTGGTGAGGTGTTGACTTTAGATAGTGAACGTTTACACATCTTTAAGTAGTCTTCAAACTCTTGGCATTTGAACTGTGGCCCATTGTCGCTCACAATCTGCTCTGCTTTTCCGAGTCTCGCAAAGATCTTGGGCGGGATTCTCCGACCCCCTGCCGGGTCAGGGAATCTCCGGGGGCGGCGCGAATCCCGCCCCGCCACCCCGACGCCAGCTGCCGTATTCTCCGGCGCCGTTTTTCGGGGGGGGCGGGATTCCCGCCACGCCGGTCGGGAGCCGTTGGCAGTGGTCGGATGGGCCCGATGGGCCAAGTGGTCGTCCATTTTTGGGCAGTCACGACGGCCATTCTGCGCATGCGTGAACTCGCGCAGTCCCTTCGGCGCCGGCTGGAGCGGCGCCAACCTCTCTGGCATCCACCTAGCCCCCTGGACAGCTGAGAATATCTCACCTTGAGGGCCCGTTGATGCCGGAATCAATGGCGCCGGTTTTCCCGCTGGCGTGGGGACTTAGTCCCTGGAAGGGAGAATCCCGGCCCTTAAGTTTCTCGCTGATTTGTTTCACAGTGGTTGACTTCATTAAGACCCCCTCAGGCCAGTTTGAATGTGCGTCTACAATAACCATGAACATTTGCCCCTCAAATGGGCCAGAAAAGTCAATGGGCAGATGTTGCCACGTCATTTTAAGCAACAGGACACAGTGGTTAGAGGTGCTACTTCACAGCGCCAAGGACCAGTCCGACTTGGATGACTGTCTATGAGGACTTTGCATGTTCTCCCCATGAAGTAGCCGATGACATCACACACGTCACATGACTAAGTTCTTAAAGAGAGATTGCACACAATTACAATAACCCATAGAAGTAACAGATGGCACTTGTCCATGTTGAAAAATGTTGGATTGAGCCAGGAGCATACATCAGTTCTGGATTGAACATCCTCTGCTGCAGCTATGGAGGCCGATTCATCAGTGGCACTCCCTTCCACAGCGACACAATGTGAATAGAGTTGGCCTAGATCCATTGATGTATTTTTCCATCTCTTTTCCACCATCTGGCCATTTCTTTTCTCCTCTCCTTTTTCCACACCCTTCCTGACCTGCTTGTCTGCAGTCACTCCCCAGCGGGGCAATAATCTGAAAATCAATGCAATACTGCCAAAACTGAAGATTAATCTATCTATCTATAGGACAAGCCTAGTGAATAGTTTTACGGAGGATTTATTATGGAGGCAATGGGGGTCTTGGGTGCTGACAGAAGAGCCGGCAAGAGTGCCAAATTGCCTCTTTTTGGGAATGCCAGCCACATTGTGTGCCAATCAGGCACTTCAAAGGCCAGCAGCAAGCCTTACCTTGAGATCAAGGAACCTGGGGATGGCAATCCTGCCCACCAAGAGCTGGTGGCAAATTAGGGGTTGGCAGCTCTATTGAACAGCACACCACTGGGGAGGCGGAGATTGCTGCTGGTACAAACTCACCTGAGGCCAAGGATTACCACTGGATCCTAGGCTAGAGGTGAGTGATGGCAGGAGGGAGATCATGAGGTACAGGTCGCAAGGTGAGGGGAAGGGTGAAGAGGTTATGAAGGGGACTTGGCGGCAGTGGAAGGGGCACAGCTATCAACGGGCACCCACCCCCCACTTCCTAATGCCAATTCCCTCGATCAGGCTCTGGGTGCCTTTGATGAAAGGACCAACAACAACACTGCAAAAGTTTAATTGTCATCCTCCCTTCATGGCAAGTCACTTCCTAATGCTGGATTAACATCAGCGGCAGCTGGATGTGGACCTTAAGTAGCCATTAAGGGCAATAATCAAGGCTGAGGTGGGATAGCTATCTACATGCCTTCCTGTTGAACACTTAATTAGGGTGGAGTCAGGGAGGAAACCCACCCGCCTGGTTAAATATACCCTTGTCACCAAACCCACCACAGGGAAAACATAAGCTTCTATCTTATGTAAAATATCTGTTGTCACACTATTCAATCCATTTATGATCCTCATCCTTATGATCTTTAATAGAACACAAAGTCTATCACTGGTATATGATTTTTTTATGCAGAACAATAAAAATGATCTCAGCCCAGTGTTAGAAGATGTTAGAGTTAATTTTGTTATATTCATGCTGTTTTCAATCCAAATATTCGTATTTCATATCATAGACATATCATAGAATTTACCTCAGAAGGAGGCCATTCGGCCCATCAAGTCTGCACCGGCTGTTGGAAAGAGCACCCTACCCAAGGTCAACACCTCCACCCTATCCCCATAACCCAATAACCCCACCCGACACGAAGGGCAATTTTGGACACTAAGGGCAATTAATCACGGCCAATCCACCTAACCTGCACATCTTTGGACTGTGGGAGGAAACCGGAGCACCCGGAGGAAACCCACGCACACATGGGGAGGATGTGCAGACTCCGCAAAGACAGTGACCCAAGCCGGAATCGAACCTGGGACCCTGGAGCTGTGAAGCGGTTGTGCTATCCACAATGCTACCATGCTGCCCAACTGCTGGGCAAAGTTTGTCAGTTTTGAAACAAAGGATTTGAAGAAAAACTTTTTCACCTAGATGATGGTGGGAACCTGGAACTCACTGCCTGAAAGGGTGGTAGAGGCAGGAACCCTCACAACATTTAAGAAGCATTTAGATGAGCACTTGAAATGCCATAGTGTGCAAGTGCTGGAAAATGGGATTAGAATAGATGGGTGCTTGATGGTCTGTGCAGACACGATGAGCTGAAGAGCCTGTTTCACTGCTGTAAAACTCTAAGCGCCTGGACCAAGCACAGCAAAACTACTAACATGAGACAAACAGGGTTGAATTTCCTCCGTAATATAAAGCAACAATTTTAATTTAAAATTAACAGTGTTAATGGTGTCAGATGGTTGTACCTTTAAGAAATGGGTGTTTATCAAATAGCTGCAGTGATGTCACTGTGTGGGTGGAGCTGGACTGTCTGTTTTTTACTTTCATTTTCAGCTGAAAAGCTGCTTTGTGACTCTGCTTTTGGTTTCATTTTCAGAGTTGGAGAGCTGTATTTAAAGCAAGCAGGCGTGTAATGATCTTTCTCTCTACAAGCGAAAGAATGTCTTCAGCTCACTTTGATGATTGCAAAGTAATACCTGTTTCTGTAGAGAATTTAAACCTGCTGTCTTTGTTAAAAAAGGGTTTAACTTTTGGATGTTGCTAGGAAAGGCATTAAGGGTTACCTATAGAGTATCGCATCTGTGGGTTACGTGTGTTGGTGGTTGATAAGATGTTTACTGTGTATTTATAAATGTTAACTGGGTTCATAGAATAAACATTGTTTTCTTTGAAAAATACTTAAGCAGCGGGATTCTCTACTTTACGCTGAAATGACCCGCGCCTGCGTGAAAACCGGCACGAACCACTCCGACGTCAACGCCCCCTGAAAGTGAGGAATTCTCCACTTACCTCTATTTTCTCGGGTGCTTGGTGGAGGCCGGAGAGGTTGGTGCTGCTCAAGCCGGCGCTGAAGGGACTGCGCGAGTTTGCGCATGCGCCAAATGGCCGGCATGTTCTCGCGCATGCGAGGAACCACTGGCATGTTTTGGTGCATGCGCGGGGGGTTCTCTTCTCCGTGCCAGCCATGGCAGAGCGCTACAGGGGCTGGCGCAGAAGGAAGGAGTGCCCCCACAGCACAGGCACGCCCGCAGATCGGTGGGCCCCGATCGCAGGCCAGGCCACCGCGGGGGGCCGCCCCCAGGGTCGGTTCCCCCCGCGCCCCCTGAGGACCACCCCAGCCGACTTGCCTGCCAGGTCTCACCACGTAGGACCATGCATAACCCACGCCGGCGGGACTGGCCAAAAGTGGACGGCCGCTCAGCCCATCGGGGCCCAGAGAATTTCCGGGGGTGGACTGCTGCCAACGGCCCTTGACCGGCGTGGCGTGAACCCCGCCCCTGCCCGAAAAACAGTGCCGGAGAATACGGTAGCCGGCGTCGGGGCGGGATTAGATCCGCCCCCCCCCCCCCCTTCCCGGCGATTCTCCGACCCGGCGGGAGGTTGGAGAATCCCGCCCAAGGTCTCTGTTGCATAACACATGGAGAATGGACCCTGATGCTCCCCATAACCAAAATCTATTAAAAGTCGTGTGTCAGGTGAACTCCATGTTATATTTTGGAGTTTTCTAAACACTGGCCCATAACAATGGGATAAAAACTGAAAATGCTGGAAACATTCCCGTACTTCCAAAATGTTATGTTTTTTTCAGATTATTAGCATTTGCAGTACTTTGCTCCGATGGAGTTTTAAAGATCTTTCACACGCAGCCTCAAAAGTGCTTGGCATTGTCACTGGGTATAAATTCATCTTCCTCTCAGGGTCCTTATCCCTCATTTTGATGAGGACATATAAAAATAGAATTAAAAGAAGCTTCAATCTACCTGCAGCTCCTTGCCACTGTCCGAGAGGTTTGATGCCGCTAAGAAAAGAAACAAATTACATTTTCTCTGCTCCAATGACCCACCAGATTGTCCTACCCGCCCATTTCCTGACTTTCCTGATCTTTAGCTATAAATACACACAGACATGTCTGGACTGAGAGCTCTTCATTTGAATGCGCAAATACCCAGGGGATCCAATATGGAATTGTAGACAGTGTGAATGAGTAATTACAGCTCACAAGCAAATACGAGAAGACTGAGATGAAAATGAGATAGGATTTAGGAAGGTAATGCAGCGCAGTGGAAAAGTACTCACAAACCAGTGTGCCAGGATAGACCTGGACTTGATCTACGGGACAAACACAAATGTTCTGATTCAAACCCAACTTCAAGTTGTTGAGCACGAACATCCTCGACTTCTTGGCAATGGAAGGGTTATTTTCCAATTTACGTCAACGAGGATGTTTGCTGCAGAAAATGTTAAATTTTGAGCTTCAGCCAAATTGAATAATTGATGTATTTAATAACCCAGGTTCAGTCAAGTGAAATGCAATTCCAGAGATTTTCGTTATCATCGTTCTCTCAGTTGTTTGGCTGAGGCGTGAATTTTCATCAGCGTCATTTCCTGCACAGGGGAGTTCCGACGAGCAGAGGTCCTCAGTGCAGGAATGAATCGGGATGCCATCTTTAAATGGCACCCTGATCTCTCGACGTCCCCCCCCCTTCACCCAGCATGACCCCCCAAAACCCCAACTCATCGCTAAGGGTCCCCCCACACCTCACCTCACACGGGCAAGGCAACCCCAGGCCCGATCACTGACGCAGGGAAAATCAGCACCTTGGCACTGCCAGCCTGGCACCCTGCTAGTGTCCCTGCCAGCATGGCAGTGCCAGGCTGGCACCCAGGTGACACTGCCAACGTGTCCTGGTTACACTGCTAGGGTGCCAGGCTGGCAGTGCCAAGGTTCCTCAGTGGCACCAATAGTGCCATGGTGCCACCCTGTCCAGAGGCCAACCACCTGGGGACCTCCGATTGCTTGGGAAACCCCCACCCCAAAGTGCCGTTCACCCTGGTACCATTTGTGGGGACCAGTGCTGAATGGTGCCCAGCTGGGGTCTCCTCAGCGAGGCCAATAGGTGCCGGGTGCCAATTCAATCTGGCTTCAGCACGACTAAATGGGTTTCTAAACTCACTTAACTGTGCAAGACTGGGCATGACCCAGATCCTGTCCATTGTGGGCATGACCCAGATCGTGATATCTCTCAGGATTTGTCCAGATCTCACGAGGCGTAACGGCCACGGGGAATCCTGGGCGAGGCCTCTCCCGAGAGCTACCGGCCGTGTCCCACTCCGATTTCAGCGGCACGCAGACGGTAAATCGCGCCCACTATGTAAATAACATTTTAAAATAAACCATTATAATTCGTCATACATATTGACTGGTGGTCGGCAATCATTCCTTTGCTAGATTGGCGATGGGATAAATCAGAGCGACTTCGTTAGCAGCGAGGAAATCGACAAGAGCGTCCTTTAGAAAGCTGCAAAGTGAATCAGATCATTTGAGGCCTGGTGAAGAGAGGACGAGCATGCTTCTCTTCAGGAAGCAAGAGGCCTTTGACCCGACAACTGAGAATTAGGTGCAAATACAAGACAAGTTAGTGAAGAAGAACATGGACCATTTGAGAAGGCAGGAGCCATCCTGACAGCCAGTGCTGCTGTCTAATCCAGTTGTGACCAAAAGTAGCATGGTGCTCAAGAGGTGAAGTGGCTGATCAGCCAGTGGCAGGCCAAAGGACTGCTCCCGTTGAAACTGAAGAAAGTGAGCCACAGCTTCCAGAGGAGGGTCCGAGTGAGATAATTGCAGCAGAATCTACCTCGACAGTCGAGCCACATTGTTCCCAGAGGAAGACTAAGTCCACTGATAGTCTGGGTTTTTGATGAGCTGTGTACAAAAGTGTTTCTCTACACTGTCCGGGGCGTGCATCGGGAGTGACCCTGGGCTGGATTCTCCGATTCTGGGGCTATGTGCCCATGCCGGCGTGGGAACGGTGGCATTTTATACCAGACAAACTGGCGCAAAACGGGCACCGATTCCCCGTTTTGCTGAGGGCCAGCAGGATGGCACCATAGAGCATCTGGCTATGGCTACCAATACGCCCCGGAGAATTGCGCATGCGCACGGCGGGGTCCTGCAGCGGCCGCAGCCCCCGGACCCAGCCCGCTAAATAGTGCCACCCTTTGGACGGCTTGCACGCCCCGGACCACCCCTCCACAGTGCCCCCAGCCCCCAATAATGTTCCCCCTGCCCGCGGATCGGCTGTCCCCCGACTGTGGCGACGCTGGACTGAGTCCGTAGCCGCCACGCTGTGTTCCCGACGGGTGAGACCATGAGAGACTCACGCTGTCGGGAACTCGGCCGGTCAGGGGCGGAGAATCAGGGGGCAGGCCTCAGGCAATGTCCTGAGGCCGTCGATACGTGGCGCGGCGTACTCCAAGAGTATGCCATTTTGGAGGGGGCAGAGCATCGCGAAAGCGGTGCCGCCCCCGATATGGTCAGAAACGTGAATTCTCCGGCCGTTCGCCGAACGAGATTTCGGCATTGGCAACCGGAGGATCCAGCCCCCCATCACTCAGTGGGAATCGAGCATCGGGATCTTAGTGGGGAGCGTGGGCTTTTGCAGCCAGAGTAGATCCGAGAGACAGCAGTGATAACATCATGAGTGACTCTGGATGCGATTCAGTCATCACGTTGCCCCCAGCGTGGATCCGGGCACAATGGGTGAATCGTGGGCGAGCCCCAAGTCGGGTTCTGCGCTGGCTGCAAAACCGCACGCTGGTCACCCAACTCGTTCTGCCCGGGGGAAGGATGGGGTTGAAATCAAGAGGGGAAGTGACGATGGGGTGGTGGAACAGGGCGAAGGGGGTGGTGCAGGCAGGCCCGCTGTGAAAATTAACCTGACAGAGGCTTCACGTATCAGCTGTGAAATGTTTTAATAGTGAACATTTTAATGTGGCAGATTGCCATTCCCCCTAGCTACAGATAATGACCCCCTCAGCAGTGCCCTCTCAATGCTCCTTAATCTTTTTGATCTTCCGTGGTCTGCTGTTACGTCTAGGTGTGTCCTCAGGATGCGCATCATAGTGGAGGCAGTCTGCCATTTTCCATGTCCTGTGGCCTTTGATGCCCTTGGCGAACCTCCTCCGGAGGGCTTGGTTTCAGAGGGCTCCAGCTGACTTACTGGTGCCACAGGTGCCGCTGTGCCACCCTGTTCGCCTGCTGTTCTTGAGATGTCTCAGCATCAGGAGGGGGGGAGGGATTAAGAAGAACTGGAGATGCCATAGTTTCCTTGATGGCAGGTCCTGGGTGGGCCTCCAGCGCTTTCTCCTTCCTGATGGTGCACAAAGAGCCTGGGTGACTACATGGAACAGATGGCCAGCTGGAGTGAGCTCCAAAGTCCTCTAAGCCGTCTGGCTCTGCCAATCCTGGAGACTCCACATTGTCTAAACCATGGAGTCGACACCCTCAGCAATGGTCCTCAGTAACTGGACCATGCTCTGGAGGGCCTTGACAATGTTCACCTGATTTTGGGACATGTCCCTCATTGACTGGGACATGAAGTAGAGGCCCTCAGCCATGGTCATCACAGACTGAGCCATGCCTTGGGCACCACAACTCATGGCGTGGACGTCACGCTCCATGTTTTCCAATGCGCTCTTCACAATAGCTGTGTTGGCTTCGGTGCCATGCATTGCCAGCACCATCTCCTGTGTCTGAAAGCTTTGGGACTCCACCAATTGGAGTTGCAGTCGTTGGAATGTTGCTCTTGCCTCCTCCTGAACCTCACAGCTCAGGCCCAACATCTGCATGAGCTCTGGAAGAACCTTGTCCAGAGGCATATGGCTGGGACTTGGGATCCAGCAGCCCTCCAGCTGCTGTGTCCCTTGGATGCTCCCATCTCCACCTGATGTGCATCAGCAACAGTGTGGTGCTCACTAGATGGTACTCCTGAAGCCTGTCTACTAGTGTCGCCCACCAAGGTGTTCGTCTCTGAAAGGTGCGGGTGAAAGCTGAGACGCATCACCGGTGTTCGTCTTGAAGCTCTCCTCCAAGGCATTCTCGTGGATTGCGGGGGAGTGTGGGGCGGGGGTGGGGAGAGGGGGGGGGGGGGATGCGTGAGGTGGTGTTAGAACTCCGGATGGCCCGGTCTCACCGGATGGTGATCGATCCAGCAAGACAATGAACAAGTGGTCAGTGAAAGAGAAAGGTTAATTTTATGGGACATCAATAACACACTTGAGACAGGTCATCTGGGTGAAGGGGCAATGGACCTCTGTGGCGCAGGCTGACCTCGCTGTCTCTCTTCAGGCAACCCTGTGATCTCAAGGGCCCGTTTCCCATCACGGGTGAGGTCTCGAATATCTTGGACTCCTCCCCCCTTCCTGGCCCTTTCCTTCAAATTATGGGCTATTTTCTCCTGCAGGACAAAGAGAGGACATTGTGAGTTGCATACTTGATGGGTCAGGGGGTCTGTAGCAGGTAGCATGTGTGGGAACCGCACCTGGACATGAAGGGGTTGTGCTGGCGGGTTCCTCGGGGTTCTGAGGAACAAGTTTGAAGATCAGATGTGGTGAAGGTGCGAGGCATCAGCCAGTCAATTGGGGGTGGGGGTGAGGGAGACAGTGAGGGGGGGAATTTGAGGGGTGGCAGGTGGGACTGATGCCAGGACGAAGGTGCCAACCTACCCTTGCAGCTCATAGGAGGTCGTTTGTCTTCTTCCAACATTGGACGACAGTCCTCTTGATTATATTGCCTGAGCTCACTGCAGCTGCCACTGCCTCCCAGGCAGCATTGCTGGCCCGGCTGCGGGTCCTCTGACACCCTTGGGGAAACAGGGTGCCACGCCTCTCATCCGCTGTCTCGAGCAGCCGAGTCAAGTTGGCATCGCCAAATCAAGGAGCAAGACTGCACACTGCCACACTTGTCTATTGACTGGGAGTGAGTGTTGAGGGAGCACTTAAAAGTGAGTAGAGCAAATCAGACAGTGAAGGGGTCAGGAATGGCGAAATGTGGGTGCTCATTTTTGGCACGATGTGCCATTGCACAATGACCTCGATCTCGCCAATGCGGCCGCTGAGAATCCCCCGCCAAACTTGCCCAAAAGCAGACTTAGAATTATTTCCGCTGAATTGCGCCCAGGGTATGTGTCCTCTGAGGTAATAATTAGTTGGATGTCAGTTTACAACACAAGGGCAGCACGGTGGCGCAGTGGTAGCACTGCAGTCTCACGGCGCCGAGGTCCCAGGTTCGATCCCGGCCCTAGGTCACTGTCCGTGTGGAGTTTGCACATTCTCCCCGTGTTTGCGTGAGTTTCGCCCCCACAACCCAAAAAGATGTGCAAGGTAGATGGATTGGACATGCCAAATTGCCCCTTAATTGGAAAATATGAATTGGGTACTCCAAATTTAAAAAAAAGTTTACAACACAAAAAAAACATAATTGCCTCTTTTGGGATAGAACTGTTCAGTGTTTGTACTGTGTGTGCTCTGACCACTTCTGCTGGCAAGACAGCGAGGACCTGGAAAAGTAAACCTGAAAAGGGGTAGAAGAAATGTGTCTGCAGCTCACTGGATCTACTCAAACGAGGCCCGATCCACAGCCTTTTCGCCGCCGGTCAGTCTCTTAAAATTCAAAGCGTACCCAATTAAATTTTAATGGATCAAGTCCACAACATAAACACATGGAATTATTTGGTCACTCAATCCAAGAGGTATGGCACAGAATTTTCACTTCTTCATGCGAGTCTTGTTCATCCTTACAGGATGATGATACAAGGGAATGGGCTAAAGGTGACATAGCAAAATATCGAAGAAAAAAAGGACCATTTATTGGGTACAATCTGAAGTGTCCTGAAATGTTATTATCGCTGTGAATTATCAATGATCGTAATCGACTGGAAAATAACTGGATCGCAAAGAGGAAAGATATTTTATTATATTACGCCTGTCAGTTCAATATCACCCCTCAATTTAGCATCCAACAGAGCGTGGTTATAATTGAATAAACGTGGCCTCTGCCACCAGATTAGGAACAGCCTTCTCGCTACTTAGGTGCACAGTAAACAGTTGCATGACCCTGTTGCATTTCGGTCTCTGAACAATGATGTGGGCAAGCTTTCAAATGAATGTGTCTGCAATGACTGGTCTTTCAAGTGAAAAAATCTGCGAGGATGCCTACATGAAGGCGCAGGCACTCAAAAAGCTAGATGTTAAGTGGTTAACCCATTAGAGCAGCCTTTGGAAAGTGTAATGACCTGATAGGAAGCTTTGGAAGACCAGCAGCATCACCAGAAGAGTAGGCATGGCTCAGGCAGCAAGGAGAGCGTGAGGCACCCTCGAACACCAGCATCAAGATCAGAATGAACGAGGACCAGGAGGCCACTCGGAGATGGGGGAGAACTAGTTTGGGCTAAAGGTGCAGCCTTTCCTGCCCATGGTTCTGTCATTGGGGCCTGGAACTTCTGGCTCTGAGGACCACTTGCGTCCACAGAACCGCCAGACTCAGCAGTCAGCAAGAGCCACTCCAAAACAGGAGTGAAGACAGGAGATTCCTTCATGTCCCCTCATTAACCTCCTAATGGGTAATTATTGACTACCTGTCTCTGCCACGTGGGAGATGTTTCTGTTGTTCCATCACTTCCAGGAAGATTGCCATGAAACAAGAAAATGTTGGTTCTCCAACCCGACACTCTAATATGCAAGTATTCTCCCAGTCCCACTTTCAAATCTGCCTCAGCAGCACTGGGAAATTCTGTCCTATGAGAGGCGATTTTTCCCATAATGCCATTGAGAAAAACGATGCATGATTAGGCCTGTTCTGGCTGCATAATGTACAAAGCGAACATTACAGTTAATTGTCTACTTGCTCAATAGCTCAATCAAATTCAGTTTGCAAACTGCATGTCCCAAATGTATTACAGCATTCTAGTCACAAATTATTTCTTCAGATCCCTCAAATCTTGACATTCCCCCCCCCCCCCTCCTTTTTTCAGCTCAACCTTCGACTCCAAGAAGCAAGACTGCCTTTCCTTGGCTTGCTTCCAAAGACTCTCTGGTTCACCCACTTGCCTTTTTTCAACAAAACTTTACAATTACACAAAACTTCACAAATTAATCACAGTAACCATTTGGCGATCTCATAGCTCACACGCAATACAGAAGCCGGCATGCCCAGAGCACGACATTTCTGCTGCTACTTTTCGAACAGATTGCATGCTCACGTGTGCTAATTTCGACCAACCCCCAATTGCAGTAAAAAATTATTGTTTGGACCAATCGACAAAAGCATCAACCCCACCAACTCAGCACTTATATTTCATCATCTTTATATGCTCAATTCCAGTGGAGTTAAGGCCACTGAAAACCACATTCATTTCCATCACAACCCACAAATTCTTCTCCCAGTCCAAATGCTCTGATGGCCTGTGATCCTGTCTTCAATGAAACAGGACCTCTGGTATACATACGTTCTATCTTCTGTCATTGCTTTTTGGGATTGTCTCATGTGATATGTTTGTCACTGTGTAGAAACCTGGCTGCTTTCTATTGGGTTGTTGACTGACATTGTTTTTTTATTTAAATATGTAATTTTGACTGACAAGCAAAGAATTCAAATCAGAGTCGAGGAATCAACAACAGCAATGTCTCTAGTAAATTCACATGGATTAGCCACAGGTTGTCAGCTCCCTTGCGCTGACGGCTTCAAAGGTCCCAGTGCCATATTTAAACACCAGTCCAGCACACTCATCTCACCCTCTCCAGCCCACTTGTCTTCACCAGACTTTGTAGAATGTCAGCAGCCAAGAGGGAAAAGGCTAGCACCGTCAAGAAATGGTCTGTTCCTCGATTCAGCCACTCTTCCCCCTAAACCCACCCCGTGTGAGGTGCCCATGCCCCACTTGGAACTCTACCAACTGCATCAGGAATCATTGTGCATCCCCTTCCAGTGATCAATGTCAGCCATGATGTGGAGATGCCGGCGTTGGACTGGGGTGAGCACAGTAAGAAGTCTTACAACACCAGGTTAAAGTCCAACAGGTTTGTTTCAAACACGAGCTTTCGGAGCACGGCTCCTTCTTCAGGTGAAGAAGGAGCCGTGCTCCGAAAGCTCGTGTTTGAAACAAACCTGTTGGACTTTAACCTGGTGTTGTAAGACTTCTTACAGTGATCAATGTGGCCTCCCTTTAAGCCCTTTGTTTGTGAGCTTTTTATGCAGCCTTGTTGGGGTTCAATTCCCCTCCCCACGGTCTTCCCACTGCCTTGCATTGTTCCTCACCCCCTCCCCCTCCCCCACACCCCCACACCTTGCACAACCCTCCTTCCACATTTTCCCAATTGGCTTTGTCAGGTATACCAGTGTAAATCTGTACAGCATCTCACGCAAACATTTTTTACCTTTGATTAATGTGCAGCATCTATATCTTGCAATATCAGCGAGTCATGGTTTAAAGCCTCTCCCGGGATTCCTGATGGTTGTTACACGACGGTAAGTGCAGCCTTTGGGAAGGGGGCAGCAGGGGGGATCCCCACCAGAGGCCCAAATAGCAACAAAGTGCCGTTAGATAGCAAATCACACGTGGTGCTTACCCTGCTAATTCTGCCTCGAACAGACTGATTTTTTGACTAAATCGTGCCCTTTGTGCCCATCTTGTGACTAAATTAAAATGTGGGGGAAAAAGTCTCTCATGGACCTCCCACTTCTCTTAATCACCAGACGTCCCAAAGCACTTTACGACCAATTAAATACTTTCTAAGTGTGGTCACTTTTGTGATGTAGGATATGTTTCAGGTAATTTGTGGACAAGATAGCTTTTGTGACATTGATTGAGGGACAAATATTGGCGCGGACACTGGAGATAACCCCACTGTTGTTCCTCAGAATAGTGCCATTGGACCTTCTCAGATCACCTGAGAGAGCAGATAGGACCTCGGATTGATGTCTAAACACCACCGCTGGAAGCACAGCACTCCCTCAGCACTGCACCAGAGTGTTGGCTTTGATTTTCTTTGCTCACGTCCTGGAATGGACTTAAACCTGGAATATTCAAACTCAGAACTAAGAGTGCTACCAACTGAGCTGCAGCTTCAGAACAGTTGCTGTATGACAGTGTTGAGCAAAGTACCATTTAAGCTGCCCCTGTGACTGCAGTACAGATCAGGTAGTGCATTCCAGGCTCTGAATACCAATGAGCAATATCATATATGTCTATCTACAAATATCCCACGATGCTGAACCCAAGATCACGCATCCATAGAACCCTGGAATTCCTACTGTGCAGAAGGCAGCCATTCAGCCCATTGAACAATCTCCGAAAGACCCAACCAGGCCTGCTCCTCTGCCCTGTAACCCCACCTAACCTGCACATCTTTGGATTGCGGGAAGAAACCGGAGCACCCGCAGGAAACCCACGCAGACATAAGGAGAACGTGCAAACTCCACGCAGACAGTCACCCAAGGCCGGAATTGAACCCGGGTCTCTGGCACTGTGAGGCAGCAGTGCTAAACACTGTGCCACCTCAATTGGCACTCGCATTATTGTCAGTTAAAAAAAGAGAAAGCAAAAACCCTATTATGGTTTTGTAAGGAAAAATACACTTTAAATCGTGCTGTAATGTGGGGCCATTCTTGCATATGTGATCTCAGAAAATACACTGATAATGCCACCAGTGCTGTACAGATTTAGACCTTTTATAGATTGCTACAAATGGTCACTTTGCACCTGAATAAAACATTGTTTTTTCCCTAAAGGCACTGTAACATTTAATTGAAACCAAACACAATTAAGAATGAAAATCATGTCATCTGTGTTTTATTCAAAGAAAATTACATTACATCCTTGTTTTTTAAAATAAAAAATAATGCAGTCTTTAACTGCCATATAATGTGGCATTTTTACTGCTGGAATTGAAATTGTTGAATGTAAATACTTGAAGGTCAGACATCGGATAAATCAAAGGTGGGTTAGAAACAATGGGTTAAGGAGATGGAGTTCGGTCTATCTGGGCAAAGAAGCACAAGTGTTCATTTGAGAAGCAGAGAAACACGGCAAGGAACAATTCCAAGAAAAAGAACACTTTTATTTTTATTCCAGCAAACATCTCAGGTGCTATGTAGCAAGGAGGGAGAACATAGAACATACAGTGCAGAAGGAGGCCATTCGGCCCATCGAATCTGTACTGACCCACTCAAGCCCTCACTTCCACCCTATCCCCGTAACCCGATAACCCCTCCTAACCTTTTTGGTCACTAAGGGCAATTTAGCATGGCCAATCCACCTAACCTGCACGTCTTTGGACTGTGGGAGGAAACCGGAGCACCCGGAGGAAACCCACGCAGACACGGGGAGAACGTGCAGACTCCGCACAGACAGTGACCCAGTGGGGAATCAAACCTGGAACCCTCTGTGGTCATTTGCATCATTATTGTTTTTGGGATCTTGTTGTGCACAAATTGGCTGTCACGTTTCCCACATGACAAGAGGGGACTTCACATCAAGAGTGCTTCAGTGGTTGTTGAAGTGTCTTGGGACATCCGGGAAGTGATGAAACATGCTAAATAAATGCACGTTCTTCCCAGCAATGGTCATGAAGGATCATATGTCGCAGAATAATAAGCATCTCGTGAAGGAATAACTGCATATTTTGGGGGGGTGCTCCCTCCCGCCGGGCCTCATTTCTGCCTGGTGGGATGCTCTGTTACGCCGGCCGGTCAATGGGGCAGCCCCACGCTGTTGGGAACCCCCCGGGCTGCTGGCAAAATGGAGCATCCCGCCGGCGGAGAATCCCGCTCCTCGTTTATCACCTTCACAAAGCTTGACAATAATGTACCCCGATTAACCAACGAGTTGTTCATCCAACATGTTTTTACAGCCATCACAATGAAAAGACGTATTTCCATCAATTAGCAGTTGCCTTTCAAAAATAATAGTTAAATTGCAGTAGTATCCCAAAAGTGTACAGGAAACTCAAGGGTAAAGGTTAATGGCTTCCTTGACATCAGGCCTAACAATCTACTCAGAGGATGCGGTGAGCTTTAAGCTTGCAAAATGTGAAAATATGATAAAGGAACAAATACAGATATTACGTTAAAGTATGGTGAAACATGAGGCAGAAGCTACACCTCCACAAATGGAGTTCCTGGTTTCAAACCTTCGAAAGGCTGGTTTCAGGGAAGCCCAACTTCTCTTACAAACAGAAGAAGTTTGTGTCCCATTAACACAGAAGTAGAACACTTTACCCAAATGAACTGGGATAGTAAGAAGCAAATCCCCTCAGCTGATACGCTTACTCATATTAGTCAGTGGAGCATTCACAAGTGTGCTTCCATTGGAGTTTAGAAGAATGAGAGGTCATCTTATTCAAACAAAAGATCCTGAGGGGATTTGGCTTGAAGGGATGTTGTGGAGAGAATAGAACTGGGGATCACGGTTTAAAAATAAGGGCTGGGATTCTCCAATCCCGCGGCCAAGTTCTGACGCCGGCGTGAAAAGTGGCACAAGCCACTCCGGCATCAACGGGCCTCAAGAGGCAGGTTTTCACCCTTTCCTAGGGACTAGTATGGCACCAATAGGTAGCCCTCCCACCGATCGGTAAGCCCCAATCGCGGGCCAGGCCACCATGACCACCCCCCCCCCTCCCCCCGCCAAAGAGTCGGATCCCCCCCCGTCATGTTCCCCCACCAGGACAGCCCCCGCAGCCAGAACTCCGAGGTCCTGCCGGGTGGGACCTATGTAACCCACGTCGGCGGGACTCGTCCAAACTCGGCGGGCACTCGGCCCGTCGAGGCCCGGAGAATCGGCGGGCCGGCGTCGGGGTGGCGTGGCACGATTTTCGCGCCCCCCGCCGATTCTCCGACCTGGCGCCGGGTCGGAGAATCCCGGCCAAGGGGTCTCCCACTTAAGATGGAGATGAGGGGAATATTTCTCTCAGAAAGTCATGAGCCTGTGGAACTCTCTTGCCCAGGGAACCATCGAGCAGGGTCATTGAATATTTTGAATTAGATAGATTCTTGAGTGACAGCAGAGACAAAGGGTAAAGGAGGTAGGAAGGAAAGTGGAGTTGATAACACAATCAGAACAGCCAAGATCTTATTGAATGGGGAAACAGGCACAAGTGGTAGAATGACCTACGCCTGCTCCTAATTCAAATATTTGTCTGCTCGTATGCTTCAAGGTAGTAAGGAATCCCTGGTTTCAAATAACCTGGGTGGAATTCTCCTTGGTGGGAGCCACTGCTTCGCCGGCAAAGTACTCACGCCCGTGGATTTCCCCATGGTGCAGGGGATAGCCACATTTGGAAACCCCATTGGCCGGCGACCAGGACAGAGGATCCCGCTGCCGACGGGGGCGCACTGTGCTAGAAAACGGGTCTGGCGGGATAGAGAATCCTGCCCCATATGTTTCACGTTTCTCTTTTTGTGCTCTCCACCCTTACTGCTTGGTGACATATTATGAGTTACAAACACGCAAATTACTGTTGGGTCACAATATTCCATTTCAAAGTGCTCTTATGGCAGGCTCATTTGATGACAAAGTACATTGAAAAATATCTGTCTTGAACTCCAGACTTTTGGAAGGATAGTGCGGCTTTAGAAGGTGTGCAATACAACTTACTATGATGCTGCCCAGCATAAGAAAGGATAGATATGAACAGTTATAAAATTAGGGGTTTATTATCGGAATAATGCAGTTTACGTGAAGACACGTGCTCAAAATTATGAAAGGGTGAGTAAGTTCAAAAGAGATTCCTGTTGAGACATTAGGAGCACGAGGCCATACTGGAAGAGTAAAAATGAACGGTTTACAATAGTAAGGGAAACCTCTTTACGAGAGTTTAAAAAAAAAAAGAAATTCAAATTAAGAGGCAATTTATCATGGCCAATCCACCTACCCTGCACACATTTGGGTTGTGGGGCTGAGACCCACGCAGACACGGGGAGAATGTGCAAACTCCACACGGACTGTTACCCAGGGCCGGGATTAAGTCCTCGGTGCCGTGAGGCAGCAGTGCTAACCACTGCCCCACCGTGCCGCCCATTTACAGTGAGCTTTGCGTCTGTGGAATTCACTTCCAAGATAAATGGTTGAGGCAAAAAAAGGTTAACATTCAAGATTAGATTAGATAGAGGGAATGAAGATAGCAGGAATAAGGAATCGGGAGCATTGTGATTAAATGTGATCAGAGATAATTTTCCCAATTGGGAGAAAAGTATAATGGACAGATGATCCAGTATATCACCCGTGATATATGATTGCCCGGAGTCAAGACATAAGGATATTGAAACATAAGAGGTAGGAGTAGCTTGCCCCGCCATTCAAAAAGATCGTTACTGATCTGATCTTGGCTTCAACTCCACTTTCCTGCCTGCTCCCATAATGCTTGACGCCCCTATCATTCAATAATCTGTCTATCTCCATCTTAAATGAATGAGCCCTTTCTGAATCAGTGTCCTCAGTTCTAGATTCGCACAGAAGGGGGAAACATCCTCTTAGCATCTACCCTTTCAAGCCTCCTCAGATTTATATACGTTTCAATAAGTACACCTCTCATTCTTCTCATCTCCTTTCGGCCTTGTCTCTCATTTTGTACAAATGGCATTTTTATTTTATTTTTAGCATGAATTTGATCCATTTCAACTGGATTTAATGTATTTTTAAGTAAATGTTGCTGCTTTTATACCAATTTAAACCCACTTCTGCAGAGTCACTAACATTTTGTTTGTCCAGTCAAACAGAAAAGACATCAAAGCACAAGGGGGCAGACATCCCACATCAGCTTGTTGTCAGCAATAATTCTGCATAATGTTTGTTCTTTGACAAGAAAGTGACAGGCGAACTCTCAGACCCAATGAAGAAAAAGAACAAATGCCCAATTAAGAACAATGACCACCAGTATTCTCAGAACAGGAAACGTTCTATTAAAAAAAAGTGCCATCCTAATGCTAAATCACTAACGCCAATTACTAAATATATACATTACTAAATGTAGTGTGGACTGTCAGTGGTTTCTCGCCAACCTGGATTCTATCAGTTCCAATTATCAGTTTTGTACAGACGTTGTACTCAATAAACCAGAAATTTTCTTCAACTTTCCTCTTTCCTTGAAGCATCAACTTGGGAGTATTATTGTTTTTTACACCGAGGAAACAGTCACAAGCAATGTAAAACTTACACCCCAGGCAGAATTTTACAGTCCCATCACGGCGGGGCAGGGCTGTAAAATGCAGTGTGCTGTTCAAATGTTCATTGACTTGTGTGGGACCGGATTAATCCAACCAGTGTAAAATCCCGCCCCTTGATGCTGAAACATTGTAATAACAGCAGACCTGTGGTCTTGCAATTACTTTCAAAATGCCTCAATCAAACATGCATGCAAACTGCACTGATTCGTCATTTGTGCATAATGTTCCTTCAGCTGGTTTTAGCGAATTCGTTAAAAACTTTGCGGAATAAGTGAGTTTGGCAGAAGAAAAAGATGGTTGGAAATGAGACGGAGATTCCTTTGGAGGTTCCAAAAACAGCCAGATTCAGAGGAGAAAAATGAATTCAGCAAAGTATGCTTGCGTCATTATGAACTCAGGCGCTTATCCAAGGTCACAGACTTACAAAAAGATTGGTCTTGGGCATCTCAGAGGAGACTTACGTTCAGCAACCCTCATTCAGAAGACCCATAGAGCTATGGCATCTGCTCCAGGATACTTAGCTGTCCAATTCAGCAACAGGCAGAACTCACCCCACAGCTGTTACGGTCACCACTGCATGAATCTTTTACATAACCGGATCTTCCCAAACCATCACAGGTGAATATGCCAGGTTAGACAGTCTAAAAGACTATAAGACCATCAGACATAGGGGGCAGAATTAGGCCACTCGGCCCATCTGGTCTGCTTCGCCATTCAATCATGGCTGATATTTTTCTCATCCCCATTCTCCTGCCTTCTCCCCATAACCCCTGATCCCCTTATTAATCAAGAACCTATCTATCTTTGTCTTAAAGTCACCAAGTCACTGAGTGGTCCTGTACCAAGTTCCTCTCATCCATCGCTCTCCAGCTTCCTGACACTTACTGGCTCCCAATTCTCCAATGCCTCAAATTGTGTTTAAATCCCTCCACATTTCTATAACTTTCTCCAGCTCTACTTACCCTATTCCTATGAATTTTGCATTCCTCTGGCCCCTTGTGTATCCTCCACTTTGTTTGCCCTACCATGGGTGGCCATGCTCTCATGTATCTAGGCCCAATTGATTAGAATTCCTTCCCCAAATATCTCTGCCACTCCATGTATCTCTATTACTTGAAGTTCCTCTTCAAAACTCTTCCTAACATGCTGTTTGAATCAGTGTCAGTTTTCTTTCCTTATTGCACCTCTAAAGCACCTTGGAATGGTTCTGTACATGAATACACCTATATTGTTGTTGTCAAAGGTATGTAGGTGTCTGTTATAGCGATCAGTGAGAAGCAGATTCATTCCCCCATTCCTAATCTTATCAGGGATGATGTGTATTGGCCAATTCTTTGAAATATCGCAGTAGCACAATGGATATAATGTGGTTCTTTGGGAAAAGCCAAATGGTTTATCACATATATCTGCATGAAGTTGATGACTCTCCACGTTCTGTAATTGTGAAGTGTATTCACTTATCTCAACAGGGAAGTGCCTAAACTTTCGGTGCAAGATGAATATTTCTGCTCACCCCTTGCAAAAAGTGGAAGTCAATTTTGCATTTAACTTTAAACGTATCAATATGTTGGGATCTGCGAGATTAAAATCAAATGAGTGTTTTTTTTCCCCCAATTTGTTGTGTTCTGAGGTTAACAAAACCCTCAATAGAATTTGACATGCTCAGGTCATTTTTCATTTAAAATCTCTTGCCTGCAATAAGCAGAGTTTTTGCAATCGCTACATTGAGCACACTGGGAACATTAATATCGTAATTTTATGGCTGCTCTGCTCTGGACGTAGGTAAAACTTTATTGCTTCTCGAGTAAAGACACTGTGCACTCTGTGTGCTGATGTTCTTTATTACTTCTGTCGGACAAAGCACAAACTAGCACTTGGAAACTTTAAATTGGTGTGAAAAGGTTTTGGTTGTTCTATAAGTTTCCAGGGGCTGTGCAAATCAGGCAAAAACCAAAAACAATGGCCAAATGTTTGAGAGGTGTACTGATAGCACTGGTGTGTTGATAATTAGCTTGTACAGCAGTAATCACGGAAAGGAAAAGGGTCACCACTGAGGAGTAACACGTGGAGTTATTTATTAGAATTGTGCACATGCTGTGATTCCTAAATAAATGGTGGCATCATTTACATGTGGCTTTATGAGGGAGTAGGACTACTTAACATTAACATCGCAGGTGCATGAGAATTGTCCTGTATTCCCTCACCACTAAAAACATACCATTATACAGCCTCAAGTCTCACCATTGATTTATGATTGCTCTCTAATCTATGTAATTAATAGGAACTTATATAAATTCTGTCAATATGCAGTACACCGATGCAAATGGAACACTGGCAGTCTGGGTACAATACGGATTTACGGTAACAATATCATTTTAAGACTTCTCACATCACAAGACAATTTAGTTTCTCCAGGTTTAGTAGCATTGAATTTAATTTTGTTTTGCTTAGTCGCCCATTAAGTTCAAGTAAAGAGCCACAATCCAAAGTAAAAGGTTGAAAAGAGCATAATGCAAGTACTTCGAGCAACAGTCGGTAGATGAGGGCAAGTTTGGATTTCAACACGTTGTAACTTGTAAGAATTAAGGGCAAATTATTGGGGGTAAAAAGTCCCACATTGTTGGAAAAGGATGGGTTTGAGATGATGGCAGCACAAGATATTTCAACATCACAAAGATTCAAACTGGAAAATGTGCAAGGTGATTTAAGGTCTGAGCCTTTGATCAGTGGTAATGTTCTTGCCTTTGAAAAAATGAAATGAAAATCGCGTATTGTCACAAGCAGGCTTCAAATGAAGTTACTGTGAAAATCCCCTAAGTCGCCCCATTCCGGCACCTGTTCGGGGAGGCTGGTACGGGAATTGAACCGTGCTGCTGGCCTGCCTTGGTCTGCTTTAAAAGCCAGCTCTTGAGCCCTGTGCTAAACACAGCATACAAGGCTGTGTATCAGAAAGTTATGAGGTCAAGCCCCACTCCACAGACTTGATCATAGAATTTATGCTGACACCTCAGTCCTGACTTTCGGGTAAACCGTTAAACCAAAGCCTTACCTGGCCCCCAAAATGGATGTAAAGGATCCCGTGACATCATTTAAACAAGAGCAGACGTTCTCCTAGTGTACTGGCCAACATTTATTCCTCAGCTACACCAACGAACCCCATTACTTGGTCATTTATCTGACTATTTGCCAGTCCTTGCTGTACAATTTTTGGCTGTTGTGTTTCTGTACATTACAAAAGTGACTACAATTCAACTTCGTTGGCTGAAAAGCACTTTGGGTCATCCTCAGATCATGAAGGGGGTTATATAAATGCAAGGTATTTCTTTTTTTCCACAGAATAACAAGAGCACAAAATGAAAATTCATGGGAGCAAAAAAAATGCAAACTAGTATTGATAAAATAGGGGAAAGGAAAGGTTGTAACACAGCAAATACGAATGGCGGTGATCAATTCTTGTATTCTATCTCAGGCTGAAAGACCCGTCCCCCCCATCCCAGCTCAGCAGACGTACGAGCTATATTCCAGCCTTTGCTGGGTTTATGTTTTGCACAATGTTTTTGACTGTGTGTGTATGTGCTCAATGAGGACAAATTCCTTATCTGCCTGTGGCTTGCAGAAAAACTTCCTTCTCCAGGGGATTTTTAAAAAAGTGGTCAGTCCAGTCATGAAGTCACCAAAGTGTTATCATTCCTCGTCGATGCAACAGCACAAACAAAAGCATCTTTTTTAACGATTCGTAATCCCTACGATTGCCTGGACATCAAGCATTCAGATGAGCTGCTTTTAGCTCCCTCCATCCAGGCTGGAAGTTTCCTTCCACTGTAAGAACAGCTGACAGCTGGTCCTAGAGAAGCCGCATCTGCCAAAGAAACACATCACTAATTAATAGGAATCTCTTTATTTCACTCCGCTGCATTTCAGCCAAGGCTACAATAATGGGAGCTGCGAACCTGGTGGGAATGTCACTTCTTGCTGCATACGAATCGGGTCACATGCGCCATCTCATCTGCATAACAACAGTTAACGAGATACACTGCCGGTGATGTAATGCGTCATGTGAGTGAAGAGGGCAGTGAAATGAGGGGAAAGCTCAAAGCTTTTACAGCTGCGAATGTTTTTCTGAAGAGAAAAATGAGGAAAACATTTAGCTAAGCATTCTTTAAACGTCCAAGCGTCAGATGAATCTTCAGTACATCCTGTATATATTATCTGCCCCAACAATGAAACAATATAAATCAAAGTCCAAAAAAAAATCATCATCTGTTGCTATAACTTTCAAGGTGCTGGTACCACAGAAACAAGCAAGCTGCATATTTATGAGTTATATTTAGTTATTCAGTAAAATAACGCACTTGATCTGATATATTCATCCCATGAGTTTCTTACCACAATGGAACATCTCAATTCGCCAAAGTCCAAATTATCAATTTTCCTAAGTAACAACCTCAACACAACAGGTAGTGGTAATTAGTGCAGGATGGAATATCATTAAGGATGGAATTCTCCCATCTTAAAACTAAGGGCCTTGGTGGTGTCAGGAATGTGGAGTGTTTTCCATGGTGAAGGTTGGCAGGAAAACACACAAAATCATCTGGCCCCGACCTCATTAATTATGCTCACAGGGGCTTTATGCCATATTCAGTGGAAGGACAGGCCTGGGCGACGTGTAGTCAGTCATCCTAATCGAATTCCATATTGAAAAAGTACCCAACACCACTGGCGCACTATTGAAGAAACTAGATGGACCTCTTGAGAAATAAGAAGTAGGGGCTGGTTTAGCACAGGGCTAAAGAGCTGGCTTTTAAAGCAGACCAAGGCAGGCCAGCAGCACGGCTCAATTCCCATACCAGCCTCACCGAACAGGCGCTGGAATGTGGCGACAAGGGGCTTTTCACATAACCTCATTTGAAGCCTACTTATGACAATAAGTGATTTTCAGATGGATCTCCAGGAACTTTCTGAGGCTGGAAGATGGGACCTCCTCCAGGACACAATATCTGGAAGCTCCACTTGCAGATGCTCCCCCAACCCACTACTTTGGTGTTCCAGGGTCCGGGATTGTGTGCTGCCTTCAGGTATTGTTCAGGTGAGTCTCGACATTTACGCACCACGTCATTTCAGACGTGTTTCATGCCAGTATGTTTACCTGCTGGCAGAAGTTGGTGGGGGGAGTGGGAGTGGGGAGGGGGGGGTCAGGCCTTCAACTGCTTGCATCAATGGGATGCAAATGAGGTCCATGCTGGCCTCTGGCTGGTTTTACGATCCACCATAATGGGCATTCAGTGAAATATACCACTGTCAATTCACACCGGCGTGAAAACGGTTTCTGGGGCTTCCGCCATATTCTCTCCGCCATCAAATCTCTCCGGCAACTGGGCATGAGAGAATTCTACCCGACATCAACGTCTTACATTGTCAGTTGGAGGAAAAGGTCGCAAATCGAGGATAAGTGACAGGGTTAATGCTTATTGAACAACACTTGTAATTATCTGAGCAATGAATGTGCCATCTGTAGTTATATCCTGACATCCACACATTGTATTACACTTCCGAAAAGTTTGTTTTCATGGCAGATCTTTTGGCAATGAAGCAAATGTAGGACGTACAAACCCAATGAATACAAGACTATCCATTATATTTGTTTTCATGTGCAGATTGCTGAATATCTCTGTGGAAGGATTTAAGCATTTCTTAGATGTAAAATGTATTCTTCACATTGAGCTGCAATCCAAGTAGCAAATTTATTGGCTTTTGTTATTTTCATAAGCTTTTACTGTATATTGTAGCACACATTTTCATTGAAAAAACACCTGATGATTGGTAGCCATCCCCATTATCGCCTTCAGAAAATGTACCAGAGCAGCTCAATAAAGCACACTATTTCTTTTCAGTAAAGCAATTTCTTCCTATTTGGTGGGATCATTACCTCCACCCTGTATCCTGAATTATAAAATCCTCCTGCTTGTCATATTATGGGAATATCCACAATAAAACGTACAGTGGCACAGGTCCACTGTGCTGCAGGAGAAACTGGCAGTGATAAGCAGAGGTATGAACCCTCAGGGTAAAACTTGAACAGAATGCTCATTCACACAAAATAAAATGGAATACCGTGTATTTTGTCTGGAAATATAAATTGATTCTGCACTTAAATAAGTGCTACATTCCCAAGGTTTACATGATGTGATGTTCACATTCATTTGGATCTCTTCCCTCATGGAGTATTATCCCAAGGCCATGCCATCCTCACGGTACACTTCCAGAAACAACGGCCAGAATTCATCCGGCCGTTGAGATTCACTTTTCCCACAGGCAGTACACCCCCGCTTGCACGTGGCTGGGGGACCGGAGAATCCAAACCAATATTTTCAATACAAGTCAATTGTGTGTATGTCTGTACACTGATGTTACCAAGTGGTCAAAATATTGTCCTTTTAAACTGCTTGACTAACGTGGCACAAAATATCTGGTGGATAGCCACTGGCACTAAGGTGAATTGTCTTCTATATAATAATGATGATCTTTATTGTCACAAGTAGGCTTATATTAACACTGCAATGAAGTTACTGTGAAAAGCTCCCAGTTGCCACACTCCGGCGCCTGTTCGGGTACACAGAGGGAGAATTCAGAATGTCCAAATTACCTAACAGCACGTCTCTCAGGACTCGTGGGAGGAAACTGGAGCACCTGGAGGATAAAAGCAAATTACTGCGGATGCTGGTATCTGAAACGAAAGAGTAAATGCTGGAAAATTTCAGCAGGTCTTGCAACATCTGTAGGGAGAGAAAAGAGCTAACGTTTTGAGTCCGATGACTCTTTGTCAAAGATAACAGACAGAGAAAGTGGGAAATATTTATACTGCGGAGTGAGAATGAAAGATGAAACCGAGAGGAAACCCGGAGGAAACCCACAGACATGGGGAGGACATGCAGACTCCGCACAGACAGTGAATCAAGCGGGAATCGAACCTGGGACCCTGGCGCTGTGAAGCAACAGTGTTAACCACTGTGCTACCATGCCACCCATCATATGCAGATTCAGGTGATGCTCAACTCTTAACTAAGGATCAAACTTAGAACAAACTTTTCCACTCAACAGAGCCAACCTCTTATTCTCGCTGTAATACATGGTAGCTCAGTTCCTTTTGTCAAATACAAGTTCCGGGAGGCATCCACTGACCTTCTCCTGGGAACAACAGCAACAGAGCAAAACCAATGAAGACTTGCAGTTCTACTTACCCTGCCTAAGAGTAGTTGTTGTCTCAGTAATGGATCTTTATTTACCTCTATTCCTATGAAGCAGAACACTTTGACAGAATAAATCAAATGCCAATTCAAACAGCAATATTGTCTCTGCCAGATACATAATCAGTGTCATGAAAGGCCAGGTTAAATCTGAAGAATCAATAAACACCACTGTGTGAATAGATTCTTGGGCGGGATTCTCCCGCACTTAGCGCGATGGCCCGACTCCGGCTCCAAGAGCGGCGCGAACCACTCCACCGTCGGGCCACCCAGAAGTTGTGGAATCCTCTGCACATCCAGGGGCTAGACCGGTGCGGAGGGGTTGGCCCCGCACCGAAGGGCCGCCGTGATCCCGCGCATGCGTAGAACGGTCGGCGTGTTCTGGCACATGCGCAGAACCACCGGCATGTTCCTGCGCATGCGCAGGGCGGTTCTTCTCCGCGCCAGCCATGGCCGAGCCCCATAGAGGCCGATGCGGAGGGAAAGAGTGCCCCCACGGCACAGGCCCACCCGCAGATTGGTGGGCCCCGATCGCGGGCCAGGCCACTGTAGATGCCAGATCCCCATGTGGGACCATGTCCATTTCACGCCGGTGGGACTGGCCCAAAATGGGCAGCCTCTCGGCCCATTGGCACCCAGAGAATTGCTGGGGTGCCACTGCCAACGGCCCCCGACCAGCGCGCCGTGATCCCCATGCACGCCCGAAAACCGGCAGCGGAGAATTCAGCAGCCGCCATCGGAGTGGCAGGGCGGGATTCTCTGACCACCCACCAGGTCGGAGAATCGCCGGGGGGGCGGCGTGAATCCCGCCCTACCACCGGCTGCCGAATTCTCCGGTCTTTCAGCATCAAAAACATGTTCCATTCTACTTTGGTAAGAGCTCTCTCTCTTTACATTTCTCTGTTATAAGTTATTGTTATATTTTATGAGTAAATTCAATTCATTAACATTTCTCACTTACTGACATTTTGATAAAGAATGTTGCAGTACACAGATAAGCCAATTTTTCAAAGTTGGGGTATGAAACCCCACAACTTGTGATTTTAATACAAGTTTGCATGGTGGCTACTTTATAAAGCTTACACAAGAAATCTTCAGTACCTGTACCACCTTCCACAGCAGTCGAGATGAATCTGGGCACGATGCGGACAAGCACAACTCTAACACAAGCCAACCATAAAAGCAAAGGTGGCGTTGGAATTCGGCCGACCCAGGCTGGAGTTTCCAAAGCTGAACAAGCTGCAAACAATCTCTGGACACACTGGAGCCACATCCTGAAAGGCCCTTGTGGCTGATATCAGGTCGATACTCATCCCAGCACTGAACCTCCTCTTTGAATGAAATTGTCTTAGAATGTGCACATTTACAACACTGCAATCAAACATTATGCATGTTTCTGCATTGGCCATCCCCCAACACTGCCCCCCCTCCCCCCCCCCAACCACCACCACCTTCCAAAAAGAGCTGATTGCCACGGAGCTAGGGCAGCAGATAGGATTTACAAGTGCACTGAAGGTTAATGTGGTGGAGTCACGCAATAGGAACATTTGGCCATCTACCGTTCGAACTAATTTCACAAATTATTTCATTAACACCGGTAAGAACAGCTCAAACCTTATAAAGAATATCTAACACCATCGTCGGTCAGCTTACTTTAACACAAGGTTTTAAAGAAACTAGACTAATTATTTTTAAACAGAGAAATCTTTTTATTGAATTTGTGAGAAATAAATCTAGAAAGCACCTTGTAAAAAATCTGAACTGAGGTCATGACTAAACTAGAATCCAAAAATGCGGTTCAGATGTTAACCTTTTCCTTCTCAAAGAGATTTAGGTCACTTTTTGGCCAGGACGCTATTTGGGTTCGATTCAAATTCATTTTTGCACCAAGTTAAGTGCATGGCGACCAGCTCTAACTCATGTGATAAGTGAAGAAATTCTTTTCTACCTCTGTATCTTCCTATTGGTTTGTGCTCTTTCATTTTATCTATTAATCTTCATCCTCTTCATTCTCTGCAAGTTTCCACATTCATTATCATTTTTATTATAATTGTTTTCTAAAGCACCACTAAAAAGGTGGAAAAGCAAAGCCATCTGATGTTTTAGAAACTGTGACCAGCATGAGCTCAAGAAAACAGCTGATGAGTTGAAAAGATTCCATTATATACTCCTAACAAATGTCTAACTCACAAAATCCAAGTAGTCGTATTTACTTCCCAGGGTAATCTTCACTTCCTATCATGATACTTGGAGCAGCTTTTGTTTTAAGTAATATAAGTACCTGATCACATGCATGCAAATGTCATTTGGCTCTTTGTAAATTCAGCACATCTTCATGCTTGCCACTGAGGCACAACACAATCAACTCAGAATAACATAAACCACAATTTAAAAATTTGTAAAACTTTAAATGTTTACTATCTTACCCAACATTTAAACTATGTCATTAAATAGTCACAGCCAAGGGGAAAAGGGGAACTGTGAGCTCGACAACCTTTGCTCTAACATTAATGATGTGTTTTAAATTCATACCATGAAACATTCCTGCGAATTTCATAAAAGGTGTTAACTTACATTCCAAAACCTCTCCTGTGAAAACAAAGACAAAAACATTGACCACAGTAATTATGCTCTCCTGCAGAAATTTTTCGTCTAAAACAAAATATAACATAGAGTGCAGAAGGAGGCCTTTCGGCCCACATTAAGCCCTCACTTCCACCCCAATAACCCCTCCTAACCTTTTTTGGATACTAAGGGCAATTTAGCATGGCCAATCCACCTAACCTGCACATCTTTGGACTGTGGGAGGAAAGCGGAGCACCCGGAGGAAATCAACGCAGACACGGGGAGAACGTGCAGACTCCGCACAGACAGTGACCCAGCAGGGAATCGAACGTGGGACCCTGGCGCTGTGAAGCCACAGTGCTATTCACTTGTGCTACCGTGCTGCAATAGACATCTCTTATTTTGATTTCATTGCCAAATCCATAAATTATTGAACAGGTAAATTATTTCATTTCAAGCAGAGACCTGTCACTTTGTCCACTTGTAGTAATTGATTGATGTTGTGTATTTCACTCCAATCAGAAGGGAAGGATGGGCTGGTTGTGAATTTCTCTGTAAAATTGCACTATTATCAGCTAGGTAGACAACAATTTTTTTTCTTCTGCTGAAGTGGCTTATCTCACTCAATCAAGGGGTCAATTGGGAATAAATAAAACTGACTCCTTAAAGTGACCCAAAGGTTTTGGAAACATAGAAGTGTACAAGAGAGTGCATATTAGAATTCTGAGATTTATCACGAAGCAGGATATAAAAAAGTTTCTCATCTTAGCATTTTCAGTACACTCATTTACTCCAGCACTGTCCCAGATAATCAGACTGTGGAAGTAACAAATAAAATGATGCCAAATGCAAGCAGTAAAGTTATTGACAATGTCAATATCACTTTTGAATCATCAGGTGACATCAGTTGCCATGCTTATGGATCAAAGAAATATGAGCTAAATAAAAAGCATTTTCCCAGGAAAATGAGACTGGAGTTTTAGATGCACAATGCACGACAACAACATAAGCACTCTTAATTGCGAATTAAGTAACAAAGACAATTGGAAAAACTTTTCATTATTCACTTGATTTTTCACTGTGTTCTGTGTAATTATAGATCAGTAAATTGTAACAAGCTCAGAAGGATTTTTCTGGTCCACTGCCTGAAAATTGTGCAAATTAACACAATTAAGCAATTTTCCTTCATTAAGCAACGGGTAATTATCCTACTGCAATCTGGACTCACAGACTGCCAAGCAGGATTCCCCTACAGCTCTTTTCAAATTATCAGCACCAACATCAACAGAACTACAAGCTATCTCGAGGATCAAATTTACAATGAGAGAGCAGTTTAATTACATTTCTAATAAAACAAAATAGTTCCATCCTCTAGTGATGTACACCATGCTATACTTTTGAGGGCCTATTAGCTTGTTACTGCAATCAATAAGCGATTTTGCTTCCTACTCCCACTCAATATTGTCGCAGTACATTGTCCTTTCAATGGTTAAGGCAGCACGGTAACACAAGTGGATAGCACTGTGGCTTCACAGCGCCAGGGTCCCAGGTTCGATTCCCCGCTGGGTCACTGTCTGTGCAGAGTCTGCATGTTCTCCCTGTGTCTGCGTGGGTTTCCTCCGGGTGCTCCGGTTTCCTCCCACAGTCCAAAGACGTGCAGGCTAGGTGGATTGGCCATGCTAAATTGCCCTTAGTGACCAAAACGGTTAGGAGGAGTTATTGGTTACGCGGATAGGGGGGAAGTGAGGGCTTAAGTGGGTCAGTGCAGACCTGATGGGCTGAATGGCCTCCTTCTGCACTGTATGTTCTATGTTATTAGCCTCAAGCGAGGTCCATCTTCTTTGAGCCTGCTCAATGTTTTTTTTATCCCACAAAACACCTCCACAGAGCCCGACCTGACCCCTTCAAAAAAAGTAGCAATATATGAAATAAAAGTTGTTCTTCAAATGCACTTGAGCCTGGGAATTATTACACTATCGATATTGCAACTTGTACTGAATTTACTTCATGGCTATGACACATTGATATGATAGCAGTGATGGCACTTCATAAAGTAATTCATTTGTCATGATGTACATTGGGATATACTGAGATATTGAAAGCTGTTACATAAATGCAAGTCTTTCTTGCTTCTTTAAGCCGTAGCTTCACTGCAAAGAAACAACGCAAAAGCTGTAAACCTGCACTTGGGACTTGACATTAGCCTGGAATGACGCTAAGTGAAGCTCACTGGTGAATAGAGTCACACCCCATTTGGAACTAGGTCAGGCCTTAACTCAGGGGGTCCAATACAAAACGACAACAGAGACAGTCCAGTTGAAACATAATAGAACATCATAATTAGGTCACGTGCTTAATTGCTCCAGCTCCCCTCCAGGTAAAATCCTATAAACAAGGATTTTGCACCCTTACTGTTCTATCTCTTTTTAGAAAAAGTGACCATGCTAGGTTGCATTGGCTGCATGGTTGGAGTTAGTTTGTAATAACCGATAATGAAAGTATACATCAAATGACAAGTAGCTGCCCAATCACTTGGATGTCAGAGAAGTAGCTTTCCTCTAACTTTTCTGTAAAGTTCCCAGATGAAGTCACATCGTGACCAAGAACTGCTGCTTTTATGATGAATAAGGAAAGTAATGTGTACCTTACTAAATTTGAATTCCAATGAACACTACCAGTATACAAAGGTCTGCTAGACTTGGATTATCATTATGCTTGGAACATCATTTCTGGAGGGTGATGAGAGTCTGGAACTCACTGCCTGAAAGGGCGGCGGAGGCAGAGACCCTCATAACATTTAAGAAGTATTTAGATGTGCACTTGCGATGCCAAGGATACAAGGCTATGGGTCAAGTGCTAGAAAATGGGATTTGAATCGTTAGGTGGTGGTTTTTGACTGGCGCAGATGCAATAAGCCAAATGGCCTTTTCTGTGCTGTAGACCTCTATGGCTCTCTATGTTGCAGATAACTGCCAACTGTAGACCTCTATGGCTCTCTATGTTGCAGATAACTGCCAACTGTAGACCTCTATGGCTCTCTATGTTGCAGATAACTGCCAACTGTAGACCTCTATGGCTCTCTATGTTGCAGATAACTGCCAACTGTAGACCTCTATGGCTCTCTATGTTGCAGATAACTGCCAACTTGTAAGAATTTATTTCACAGCAACAGGGCTGGTTTAGCTCACTGGGCTAAATCGCTGGCTTTTAAAGCAGGCCAGCAGCACGGTTCGATTCCCGTACCAGCCTCCCCAGCCAGGCGCTGGAATGTGGCGACTAGGGGCTTTTCACAGTAACTTCATTGAAGCCTACTCGTGACAATAAGCGATTTTCATTTAATTTCATTCAGCAAATGAGTCTGAACAAAAGCAGTGAACTTTTCTCAAGATAAATTTTGTGAACGACTAGATGGTAGCACAGTGTGTAGCACTGCTGCCTCACACCGCCGAGGACCCGTGTTCGATCCCGGCCCCGGGTCACTGTCCGTTGGAGTTTGCACATTCTCCCCGTATCCGGATAGGTATCAGCCCCGCAGCCCAAAGATGTGCAGGGTAGGTGCTGATGGCCATGCTAAATTGCCCATTGATTGGAAACAAAATGAAAAAAATAAGATACATTTTAGAGACATAGTTAGACCTCTGAAAAACGATGTGTCTCTCAATGAAACTAGCACAGATGGTCCAAGTTTGAGTGCTTAATAGAAAATATTTGTTTATTTCAGGACTTTTTATTTATCTGTTACATTTGACTCTATAATTATGTCAGATGAGAATGGATGGGAGGTGGTTTTGTACAATAGGATGCTTGGATCTCCCATTCCAAATAATAGGAGTGAACAGAAATTTTTGGTATGTTAAGTGGCTGGATCAGATAGATGTTTATCCATAGCTTATTACCTTACAGGAGGAGGGCTGGTAGTGCCGTGGGTTTCGTCCTGCCTCTGAACCAGAAACGCCGGGATTGTGTGCCATCCTAGAACTTGATGGCCAAGGAAGGTGTGTTCATATTGCCAAACACGTTAAGAATCAATCAGCAAAATCGTTCCAGCACACCAGTGGCAGGCGGTAAGAGCGGGAGAGGTCAGCCATGCTTGATGTGGAGTGGTGCCACTCAAGCCATAAGCCTTTGGCAACAAGCTCGTGATCTGTTCCAGGTCAAAACTCACAATGGGAGCAGATGACCACCTGCATTGTGCACCACCAGGCGTGGGAAGAGAATTGTTAACTTATCGGAAATTTAGCGGGAAAAAAATTGTCTAAGAATACAAAGGCAGTCCTCAAAGGGTTCAATCGAGCCATGTTTAATTTTAAACTAATTCAATCCTCCTGACTTATATGCAGGGATCAGGCTGATTTCACCAGTTGTGTAATCCAGATGATTAAAAGAGAAATTAATAAGGCTCAAGGTTTAATATTTATGGTTTGGAACCTCTCAATCTGATCATTGCAAGGGGCCATCAATCAATTGAGCGAATTATTTTTATTCCAGCCAAAGCAATGCCAATACACAGAAAATTGAAATAATGAAGCTTACTGGCAACATGATACAGCTGCTCTCTGATACCCGGGAGGTGCTAATGTCATAACGTTCGTAGGAACCCACTCAGTTATCATTTTCCACTGTCTGCTCCTGCAAATCTGTGAATATTTCATTACACAGCACAGTTAGGGGTCCAACAATACTCAATCCTGACATGTTGCATGTGTGTAACAAAAGTCAGCAAACATATGAGTGGATAATCCCCTGCGAGGGAAAACCAGCAATTAAAAACGTGAAGTGAAAAACTGAACATGAAAATAGGTAAGTACAGTCTTCGGCTATCATTTAGCACCTGGGTGAGACAGGTATATATTCTTGTAATGTAATTTCAAAGCAAAAGTAATTGGTTCTGGAACATTCCATGCTTTGGCTACATAGAATTACATAGAACATACAGTGCAGAAGGAGGCCATTCGGCCCATCGAGTCTGCACCGACCCACTTAAGCCCTCACTTCCACCCTATCCCCGTAACCCAATAACCCCTCCTAAACATTTTAGATACTAAGGGCAATTTAGCATGGCCAAACCATCTAACCTGCACGTCTTTGGACTGTGGGAGGAAACCGGAGCACCCGGAGGAAACCCACGCAGACACGGGGAGAACATGCAGACTCCGCACAGACAGTGACCCAGCGGGTAATCGAACCTGGGACCCTGGCGCTGTGAAGCCACAATGCTATCGACTGTGCTACCGTGCTGCCCGCTGGTGTCTGCCGTGCCAGATCAGGTGTGAAACTGATTTTCATCCCACTAATGGGATGAAAATTAAAGCCTGACCTCCTATGCTCGATTCTCTGCAATATGAGCTGGAAAACATGCAGGTGCAAAACACACCTGGAACAATGTGGCATGCAGATGTCGACGCTCACCTGGGCAGCACGGTAGCACAAGTGGATAGCACTGTGGCTTCACAGCGCCATAGAACATAGAACATAGAACAGTACAGCACAGAAAAGGCCCTTCGGCCCTCGATGTTGTGCCGAGCAATGATCACCCTACTCAAACCCACGTATCCACCCTATACCCGTAACCCAACAACCCCCCTCCCCTTAACCTTACTTTTTAGGACACTACAGGCAATTTAGCATGGCCAATCCACCTAACCCGCACATCTTTGGACTGTGGGAGGAAACCGGAGCACCCGGAGGAAACCCACGCACACACGGGGAGGACGTGCAGACTTCGCACAGACAGTGCCCCAGCCGGGAACCGAACCTGGGACCCTAGAGCTGTGAAGCATTTATGCTAACCACCATGCTACCGTGCTGCAGGTTCGATTCCCCACTGGCTAGAGTCAGGCATTGGTGAAATATACAATTGTGAAATAAATGCTGCTTTAATTATCAACACAATTCACAGTGTTCTGGGTCAAGAAACTAGTTCACAAAGCAGCCATAGCCAATGACCCCGACATTGTACTCTATGATGGAAGAACAACTTTCACCTCACTGACAACTGTCCGCTTATGGACTGGCTAACAGAGATGCCGACTATTCCAATTATTCAGTCATTTTTAGTGTAGCATTAGTGGTATGTACTGCATATTTGTATCATTACAATGACTTCAGGACTGTACCTATTGACAAGGATTGCAACAGTGCAAGTTATAGAGAAGCAGCATATCTTGGACATCAATGTCCAGATTTCTGTGCTTGACTGCATCATGCAGACACCGAGTTTTTATCAGATTTATCCTGCAATAATCGTGAGTGCTGATGGTCTCAATGTTATTATTATCGCAAATTCAGCGTTATTAGAATATTATGACAAGGAAGCTGATGAGAAGTAGCACAGAAATCAGTCACTGACTTACAAAACCGCTTTGTTTAGCTCCAATCTTCATTTTAAAAGATATATACCAAGTTGAATAAATCTAACACTCCTAACAATAAGAATTCTCTAATTATCCACGATGCAATAAAGGTGGTTTAAGGCTTCTTGTTTCCCAAACCCAATTACACAACGACTTTGCAGTTGCAAAGATTTATCCGGAACATGATCTATATTTATGTACAGAATTAACATTTGTTCATACTGCCTCACTTATTTCTGCTTGATTATGTCTGTTGCTAATTGAAATGTATTCACTACCGGAACAACATAATATATTTGTTTGGGTTAAGTTGGCACAGGAAGAGGATTTCAAACTCACTTGCAGTTATTCGTGATCTCATCTGCACGACATTATCAGTGATATAGGATTCCCTAGGGTTACCCTGTCTGGTTAGCATCTGGCAGTGTGTACACACACAAGACTGGGCCTCCAAGATGTTCTTTCTTATCAAAGTTTATAGTCGAGGCACTGTAGTAGACACCTCATTGGTTTTGCAAGGACCTGAAACCCCTAAACATCTGGCTTTCATCTCACCTGTCAACTTTATCAAAAACTGGTTTTAATTTTTGAAGTTATGGTCATAAAGAATAAGAAACAGAAGTTTGATTGCCCACTTTCACATCTTGTATTTTGCATCATCAATAACGTCACAAAATGGCAAAAGCGTTTTTTTAACCCTTTCACCAGCACACTATTCTGCAAAGTTTTTAACCCTTTCATAGGTTTTGGGTTTTGTGTAGATTTTGTTAAAGCAGTTTTTTTGACTCTTGCTGGTAAATATTGCAGAAGGCTAGTGAAACACGTTGGTTTTTCATCTGGACTATTTAAGTGGAAAATAATATCATTGGGCAAATTAAAAAATATATATAAAAAGCCTCAGCACCAGCTATGACTGAAAAACATCATCACTGCAGGAGTCAATTGCGCACAGTAGTATCACCACCTCAAACGGATGGTGCTTCTGCATGAGCAGACAACGGGAATAAGAAGAAAAACGTTAGGCCGGATCTTCCACGGAGAGACAATCACTGTCAAATTGCCATTCGGTTCCTTATTCCCCATCTGAATCTGGAGCCGCACATTTTTCACCTGCACTTCCTACACAGGCTTCCTGAGAAATGCGCAGCGCAGCGGCTCCTGAAGTGCAGCGTAGGGGTGTGGGGAAAGAGAAACACTTTTCATGGCACTAGATTTAAACGTCCCAGCCAGTTTGTGGCCAGGCAGAGGGAAATAGGGTTGTGAGGAGTTGTCTGAGAGTGGCGGGCAGTCAGATGGTCGGGGGGTGGGGGGGGGGGGGGGGGGGGGGGGGGGCAGTCGGTGGTGGGGTTGGAGGCTCAAGAGGGTAGAAGGGTGGCCAGAGAGGAGTTGAGGATGAGGGTTTGGTCAGGTGTGATAGTCAAGAAAGGGGTAATAGATGGGTCTGGAGCGGCCAGGGGATAAGCTAGGGTATTTGGGGGGTGTCAAGTGGGTAGTCGGGAGAGGTGGGGGAATCGGGAGGGTAAGGTAAAGTAAAATCGCCATAGTCCCAGATGACCATAGGCTGCTTTCACCTTTGAGGGGGAGAGCTGACTGGTGGTGATTTAACCTAAGGATCACTACACCTCAGGCGAGGGGCAAGGTTGAGAAGGTGGGGCCTTCATGAGGAGGGTATTTGGATAGTCAGGAGGGTTGGTTATGGGGTGGGATGAGATGAGGATAGTAGGGAGGTCCACTGGAGATTTGGGGGTCAGTTATATAGGTCGGGATTCTCTGACCCCCCGCCGGGGACTTCTTTCTTCTGTGCGGGGCCCCTGTAGGACTCCGCCATATTGCCCGGGGGTCGGCGCGGAGAATAGAACCCCCGTACATGCGCAGAAATAGGCCGGCCGGTCTGCGCATGCGCAGAATCACACGGCCGTTCCACGCATGCGCAGAATCACGGCAGCCGTTCCGTGCAAGCGCGAACTCGCGCCAGCCCTTCGGCGCCAGCTGGAGCAGCGCCAACCCCTCCGCCGTCCACCTAGCCCCCGAAAATGTGGAGAATTCCGCACTTTCGGGGGCTGTTGACACCAGAGTGGTTGCCGCCGGTTTTCCCGCCGGGGTGGGGAGTTAGTCCCCAGATGGGAGAATCCCGCCATAGTTGTCAAGGAGTTAGAACGTGTTTTAATGCTTACAATTTTTCTTGGGTAGCTATTCTGCTAAACGAGTCAGTACTATCAAAGTCTCTGGACTCGAGACAGTGGCCCCATTTGCTATGGGCGCAAATCCCATAATGGCTGCTAAATCTTGCAAGCGCCAAAAATGGGATTTGCGCTGTCAAGATCTTACTTTGAGATCTTCTCCCTCCTCGCCCTCTGCACCAATGATGTAATCAGGTTCACACCCAAAAAGTGCATCAAGTTGATTAAAGGGCTTAAGCCATAGTCATTATCAGCCCATGATGCCCAGGCAGTGCCTTGCCTGGCTAGCAGTGTCAGGGGCGGGTCCTCTAGGAGGCGGGGTTGTCCTTATGTGTGGGGGTGGGAAACAATGCTTGCTGTGGGGGGGGAGGTTGTTCATGCATTAGGTGGAGGGGGCCTGGTGCCTGTCAAGAGGGGTGAGGCCAGAGATGAGGAAGGAGGGGGTAGTGCCAGTAACGGGGAGGAGAGGGGTTACTGCCACTGGAGGCAGAGTTCGGGCCACCCCGAATGTGGTGGGGAGGGGGGTTGCCCTTCTGTGGGTGGGGTTTAGAGTGTTGTCCACTGGGTTCCCGATCTCCATTGGGGGGTCCCAATCTCTGTGGGGATGGGGGAGCGGGGGCCTTTAATTAAATTTTAAGATCAGGGCACATTTTACCATTTTTGTCACAAGCTAACCACACCTTCTCATGCAGTCTTTGTCATATTTATTATTCATTCAAAGAACATCTGTTTGCACAATTAAAACTGGGCGTGGTGCGTTAAAATTACAGATGTTAACAGCACTCATATGCAAAACGTATGTAAAACATTTATAATTATATCTTATGGGAAGACAGGCAGAAATAAGGGAACTTCTCCACAGGAAGCATTTCAATTTTATCTTTTAATTCAGACACAGGAGCAATAAACATTTTCCCAACACAACCTTCATGCCCACAGGTTGTTTAATTCTCTTTTCCTTTGCCACTTTTTTTTTTGTATATTCTTATAAATCCCTCTCGGTGCTAATTTCTGCCAAGCTTCTTTGAACACGTATGCGTCAGGATTAAAAGAGCAGAGACAGGAATTGATACAAATGCATAATTGACTATATGTTAAAAACACAACACGGATCAGACTAAAGCCATTGGGTACATCCAACCTAAGAATGCATGTTTTAACTGCATCACCAGAAATATACAGCGTGGCGCTTCTGCTGATGCCTGAAAAGTCAGAAATAAGCCAGCTAACATTTCAAGACATTTTACAAGGACCCTTCATTCTTAGAATTTGCAGTCCACAGTAAACATAGAGCATACAGTGCAGAAGGAGGCCATTCAGCCCATCGAGTCTGCACTGACCCACTTAAGCCCTCACTTCCACCCTATCCCCGTAACCCAATAACCCCTCCTAACCTTTTTGGTCGCTTAGGGCAATTTAGCCTGGCCAATCCACCTAACCTGCACATCTATGGACTGTGGGAGGAAACCGGAGCGCCCGGAGGAAACCCACGCAGACACGGGGAGAACGTGCAGACTCCGCACAGACAGTGACCCAGCAGGGAATCGAACCTGGGACCCTGGCGCTGTGAAGCCACAGTGCTCATCACTTATGCTACCGTGCTGCCCTATAGTTCTGAAAATGCACCTTCTGAATTGTAAGGGTCACTTTTGTGTTGTGAACAATTATGAACGTCTTGCATCAGCAGCTGCCTCACTCTGCACAACTGTGTGCTCACTGACAGAAATCGGGCCATCAGGTATTTATTTTTTTTAATTTTCAGGCTATGTTATCCATCAAACATCAAGCGCCATTTGCATTTCCTCACCTTATTATTTCAGTGAATGTGTAATTCCTTTTTTTTTTAAATAATTTTTATTGGAATTTTTTACAGAAAATATAAAAATATAACAACAAGTATAGCAACTTGTCAGATATGGCTCAGTTGGCAGTTGAGATGATTGTGGGTTCAAGTCTCACTTCAGAGACTTGGGAAACAAAATCTAGACTGGCACTCCAGTGCTGCCCTGTCAGGATCCAATCCAAAGATAAGCAAGTTAGGTGGATTGGCCATGGTAAATTGCCCTGAGTGTCCAAAATTGCCCTTAGTGTTGGGTGGTGTTACTGGGTTATCGGGATAGAGCGGAGGTGTGGGCTTGGGTAGGGTGCTATTTCCAAGAGCCGGTGCAGACTCGATGGGCCGAATGGCCTCCTTCTGCACTGTAAATTCTATGATTCTATGAGGAGGTGCAATTTAGCTGACGCCTGCTCACACTGGTGGATGTAAAACATACCAAGGCAACATTTCAATCTCTGCTGATTCTGCCAATATTTATCCCTCAATCAACATCAGTAAAACAGATTGGCTTGTAACTTCCTCAGAGTGGCAATCTCAGGCGGATTGTCACACCGGATGGACTTAACCTGCTTGACATTCCAACCCTTTTATTGCATTAGCTTCAATAAAGGAGGTTTTTAAAGAGACAATATAAAGGGAGAAGGTAAGTGGTGGTTCAGACATCGGTGGGGTGCGGGGGAGACCCGGGCAGATGACTGAGATGGGGGAAGGTGGGGACACACCCGATGGTGGGGCAGGGGACACCCGGGGGGGTGGGTGGGGGGTGCAGGTCCGGACTGGCGTGGAAGGGGGTCAGACCGGGAGGGAGGTGGATCGGAGGGGCCACCACCTCTGGTGTCACCTCGGGTTGGGGTGTCTGCTTGGTTGGGATGGTTTGGGGCAAGCTCTGGGAAATGTTTTTTGTGCAGGGTGTCCCGCAAGGGGCCGATCTGGGTATTTTAAATAGTTACTCTGGAGTTAGAAGGGCTTTTTTCCCTTCTATCTCATTCAGAGTAACTTTCAGGGCAAAACTATTCGAAGTTAGCGATTTAAATTACTTTGCCAGATGGTTCCTAACCCAGTGCAATTGTCCAGGAGAGGTTAGTGCTTCTGGATAATTGCCGGATAAACCTTACGTGGGACCCTCCTCAATGGATTCCCCAGTGCATAACTGAGGTACCCCCTAGATGCAATACTGAGAATCCAGGAAGTTATGGGCCAATCTAATTATTTATCATATTGCAGTATGTGGGAACTTGATATGTGTTGACTGGTTGCTGTGTTTCCTACACTGTGACCTTGGCGACACTTCAAAAGTACATCACTGACATTTGGAAGGTCATAAATGGCACTATATAAATGCATAGCATTTTTTTCTTTTTAGTGAGAGGAAAAGGCAAAGAATAAACTTATATTGAAGTTTCCACACAGTGCCCTGTCAATCTGATTTTTAAACGGGCTTCAATTTAACGAACTAATGCTTCTGAGGAATCATCATTCCTAGCAAATAACGGCCTCATTGCATTTTTAGAATCTGATGCCTTTTTATTATCATCGCTGCGCATTGTTGAGACTTTCCCTTGAAGAAACAAGGCTCAATTTCTATTTAGCATACATCAGGGCAGCACGGTAGCATAGTGGTTAGCACAATTGCTTCACAGCTCCAGGATCCCAGGTTCGATTCCGGCTTGGGTCACTGTCTGTGCGGAGTCTGCACATCCTCCCCGTGTGTGCGTAGGTTTCCTCCGGGTGCTCCGGTTTCCTCCCACAGTCCAAAGATGTGCAGGTTAGGTGGATTGGCCATGATAAATTGCCCTTAGTGTTCAAAATTGCCCTTAGTGTTGGGTGGGGTTACTGGGTTATGGGGATAGGGTGGAGGTGTTGACCTTGGGTAGGGTGCTCTTTCCAAGAGCCAGTGCAGACTCGATGGGCCGAATGGCCTCCTTCTGCACTGTAAATTCTATGATAATCAGACAACAGGCAGGCAGTAGATTGAGTGATTGGTGTTTATGCCCATCAGTGCTCTTGATTTCTCAGTAGCGTTCTCTGAAGCATCAGTATACGTCATCGAACAAGAATAAGCAGTGTTTGGATTTTGATGCAATAGGCTAGGAACATGGCCAAACATTTTTTGTTTTGTTTTATAAATTTAGAGTACCCAATTATTATTGTTTTCCAATTAAGGGGCAATTTAGCGTGGCCAATCCACCTAACCTGCATATATTTTGGGTTGTGGGGGTGAAACCCACGCAGACATGGGGAGAATGTGCGGACAGTGACCCAGGGTCGGGATTCGAACCCGGGTCCTCAGCGCCGTAGTCCCAGTGCTATCCACTGCGCCACCGTGCTGCCCTAGAGCATGGCCAAACATGCTGGAAAATGGGATTCGAATAGATAGGTGCTTGATGACTGGCGCAGACACGGGGGGCCCAAAGGGCCTCTTTTTGTGCTGTAAAACTCGATGACTCTATGAACAGCAACCATGGGACACCAATTCAGAACTACCGGAGATGGAAAAGAAAGATTCAGTATTTGCAATCTTCAGAATATAATTAATGGCCTATGATTGGAAAGGGTCAATGTCTCAATAGGCATGGTATCACGCATCTTGTGTGGTATATCGCATAAGGAAATTATATCATTTTTATTATTAGGCTCAGTTCTGGGTAATTGATATTGGGATGGGGGGATGGGGTGAATTTGGTTCCTTAGATCTTGGTCGAAGAAAATTGGCAAAAACGAGGCAATTGTCATCACTCCAAATGGCTGTTCTGTTCTCTAACTTGGCTGAAGCTGAAGGATTACAGGTAGACTGGTGCTCGCAACTGTAAGTGGGTACCACAGAAAAGGAATTGCATTGCTTTCCTTGAAGGAATTAAGAGGAATCCTTGAACAGAGAAATCATTCGCCCTGTACTTGTGAGCACGGTAAAGCCACAATAGAACAGGGTAACTGCACATTTTGTAATCTGTGCAGCTGTCTGTCAGGCCAAAGGTTCATTTCTCAACTTGATAAAACCCAGATTTCGGAGCGAGGCTTTTATTATGCCTTACTGCTGTGCGACCAGTTTCTTGGAATGGCCGTGCTCTCATTACTGAAGTGTTTCCAGTGAAAAGTTCAAATCTGACAGCAATTTTTCTGCACAACAGAAGCAGGACTCCTGTGCATCTATCTGAGGATTCCAAAGGCTCACCATTTTGCACTGCGCTTGCAGAAAGGGTTAGGTTGCCATCAAAAGGTCAGCTGCAATTTACAAGTGATGACTGTCAGCACGCCCAGCCTATGTAAAATATTTAGAATAGTAAAACGGTGCACAGATGGCACTTTGTATATTTTTTGGAATTCAAGACACATGGTGACAGAGATTAAATCAAAACATAACCTTTTACAGATGTTCAGTCAACCCACCCCTTTCTTGTTTGTTTATTTTTGGTTCCACCACTGGTAGCAGGCCGCCTCCTTGCTAACCACGCCATGCTGATGTCGAAGGCAATGAGTACCAAACTGTACTTTGGCAAGGCAAAAAATCTATCGGTAAATTACGTCCAGTGGCGGAATACAGATTTTAAAATGAACATTTTACCTCATTCAATGTCCTCAACTCAAAGGTCCAATTTTGTTTTTATTCCACCGGTAAGTTGTTCATGGCTAAAATCTAAACTGCCTGCAATGCAAGATTCTATGAGGGAGAAATCTACCGCCACCTCACCATCTCCTTGGGAGAAACATGAGGGGTAGGAGGTTGAATTACATATCAACACCGCATCTCCCCCCTCCCTCACCCCAGCTTCCAGCCAGATCTCAAGGTGTGTATTCCTGAAACGTGTACTCAGCACCTTCCATGTGCAAATCAAGGTTGTAATGGCAGCTGCAGAACCACAATTGAAAGCGGACTATAAATGGGTGCAGCTGATACCACACATGCTCCTCCTGCATGGTAGAGTCTAGTGCAGCAGAACCAATGGTCCACAGTCAAAGCCACTTACAAATGTATCAGAATACCTTGAACAGTCATATCTCGGTGGGGACAATTATTTGTGACAAATTTAAGAAGTGTAGACATTTCGAGTCATTCATATTGTATCGTCAGTGAGCTCAGTTGGCTGGTAGGCTGGTTTGTGATGCGGATGATGCCAATAGCATGGGTTCAATCCCCGTACTGGCTGAGGTTATTCCTGAAGGCCCCACCTTCTCAACCTTGCCCCTCGCCTGAGGTGTGGCGATCCTCAGGTTCAATCACCACCAGCTCTCCCCCTCAAAGAGGAAAGCAGCCTTTGGTCATCTGGAACTATCGTGACTTCCCTTTATTCACAAATTATTCAGTAGTGAAGCACTGAAATATTCTTTTTTTTAAATAAATTTAGATTACCCAATTTTTTTTTTCCAATTCAGGGGCAATTTGGTGTGGCCAATCCACCTAACCTGCACATCTTTGGGTTGTGGGGGTGAAACCCACCAAACATGGGGAGAATGTGCAAACTCCACACGGACAGTGACCCAGGGCCGGGTTTCAAACCCGGGTCCTCAGCGCCGCAGTCCCAGTGCTAACCACTACGCCACATGCCTCCCCTGAAATATTCTCTTTTGGACAACATCGCACCCTCAGATTATTTCAAAATACAAGAGGAACGACGACAGAAAGTACTTTGGAGGAAAGAGCAGGGCATGACGACTCGCGCCTGACCAATCAAGGTGGTTTTGTACTCACCTAACTCACTCCTGTTTTGGGAATATTTTAATACAGAAACCTTGATGTGCTTCATTTCATTTTGAAGAAAAGATTGTGGAAATTTATAGTCCCTTTTCCACTCACCCGCTCACAGCTCGAACCCAGTACTTGTGCTTGGAAGGGCAACCTAATGCTAAATTTGTCTTTTCCATTTTAATCCTTTGAATCTTGTCTATTCAAAACAAAGGTCACCGACTGATCCCTCTGCGACTGCAAGGAATCTCACACTTTTCTTTAATTTAGAGATCATTTTAAATAACAGATAGTCCAGCCGTCATTGAATTTTGCATTCTCTTCAGGGGCTATATTTATCAAGGCAATGTAGTGGTGATGAGTGTATCGCTATTTGATCTGAATGAGAAAGGTACTGGCGTAAGTTTTGTTTTATTCGTTCACGGGATGTGAGTATCGCTGGCTGGGCCAGCATTTATTGCCCATCCCCGAAGGAATCTTTAAGTGCTTGTGGATGCCTCCTATATTCAGTTTAAAGTGTTCCTTCGGCCAATAGATATATTCCTGTAACTGGCTATTTCACAGCTGCCAAGGAAACATTTTAAGACGTTGACATCACGTATGAGGGTCCATCAGGAAACACTGAATTACAATTCATCCATGCAAAGGAGAAGCTCGTGTCTGCTTTCGCAGGCACAGTAAGAAGTGCCTGTTTGAAAGCCTCACTATTATTTGAGCGACAGAATAAAGCCCTGACAGCACCGATTTGAAAGCAGAAATACTCTTCCAAATTATTTTCTTTTTTGACTGTCATTTCAAAACCAAAAGTTGTGTTCTCCTCATGGAGAGCTGCAACACAACTTGAAAAGCTGGAGAGAAATGTTGTTTGGCTGAAAGAACCTGAAATGCAATCTGCAAAGCCAAAGGGTGGTCCCAATCAGCGTAGAGCAATTGTACGACAATTTTTCCTGACAGAGCCCCAGGCGTGACATCAGTTTTCCGCTTCCTGATTTATACAATATTGTTTGTCAAGCACTGGTGCATCTAATCACCAAACATTTCGAAGTAGGTCCCTGAGGACCAGGCCTCTCCTTTAAAGTCATCCCATGCCATGTTGAAAATAACATTGACAGAGAAAAAACGTCATGATGTTTGCTTAATCAACTGTATATATCTCTCTGTTACAAAGCTCTAGTCAGAATGTGATGATAAGACATGCAAGAGGTATGCCTGCATCATAGCTTCATGTAAATAGCTGATCATTTGACCCTGCGTTTTTGCCAACCAATTTGGGCTGTGAGTTATTTACAGTGGCAAAATATTACCACAGTATTGTTAAAGGTTGTGTAGCAGTCAGGAACAAGATTGAAAATGTATAAATCTAGATGTAACTGATTATAACCGAGACTAGGGGCTGGAGTTTCCGTTTCGGGACTATGTCCCCACACCATTGTGCAAACTGCGGTCTTTTACGCCTGAAAAACTGACAAAACAGGTTCACCGTCTTGCAGGAAGCTAGCGGGCCGCTGTCATGGAGCTCGCAGCTTCAGCTGCCGATACGGCATCCCGCACTTCCGGGTCAACACCGTGCATGCGCAGGGTGGCGGCATCCAGGGGCCGCGCTGTGCTCCATGGCGGACTCAGACTACGGACCTGGACCACGGAAATAGTACCCCCCATTGGCCACACGCCCGACCCGGACTGCCTGCTCAAAAATACCCCAGTCCCGTATGAGGCCCCCCTGCCCTCTGATCGGCTGCCCACGACTATGGCGGCCGTGGACGCGAATATCCCGAACGGCTGGACCATTAGCGGTCCATGCGGCCAGCAATTCGGCTGGTCGGGTGCAGACAATAGTGGGATGGGCCTCTGGTAATGGCGCCTGGCGGTGGATACCACTGGATAGCACGAGGGGGTAGAATTGCCAAACTGGCGCCAGTCCCGATTTCATGTGGGAAACTGGATTCTCCACCCCGGCGCCGAACACAATTTCGGCTTCGAGCGCGACGAATCCAGCCCTAGAACTTTGTGATATGTAACTGAGGGGACAGAAGTCTCCGATCTCTCACTCATTAAGAAATGTGTGTGAAATAAATTGATGAAGAGTCAACCCCATTGATATGAGTGCCACCATAATTCAGCAGGGTCACCAAAAGAAACTTGGGGCACAATTTTCTTTCCTTTAATATCTGGTGGTATTCAGAATCAGGGTGGTCGCAGACAGAAAATAAAGTGCCTGTGCATCCTACCGAATTACAACTGCTTTTACAATTCATTTGAAATTTCTGCAACAAAGTGCCTAGTGCCCTGAGCCCCTGTCAATTCAGATAAAGGGCTGGATTCTCCGAATTTGGGGCTATGTCCGGAAGCTCCATGGTGTTTAATGTGGGAAAATCGGCGAGGCCCCAGCACCGATCTTCTGACCGGGGAGGGGTTAGCAGCCGCGCCACATAAAACACATGGCCTTCCCAATATAAACACCTGGAGAACTGCCGGGTCCTTGGCCGTGCATGCACACGGCGATGCCCTGCAGCATTCACACCGTACCACATGGTACCGACTATGCGCGGACCCCACCTGCCAGATTGTGCCCCCCAGACACCCTCTTGCCACCAGTACCCCCAGCCCACGCCGAAGCCCCCCAGCCAGCAGCACAGCTTCTCCCCACTCTTAGCAGCGCTGGACAATGTCTGCAACTGCCAAGTCGGGTTCCCGACCGCCGAGACGATAAGTCAACGCCTCTGTCGGGAACTCGGCTCATCGGGGGTGGAGCATCAGGGGAGGGTCTTCAGGTAAACATCCTGAGGCCGTCCCAACGGCACGCTCCTCGATGATGCCGTTTTGGAGGGGGCGGAGCATCCAAAACCAGGCGCCGCCCCCATTCAGTCGTAAAAAGGGTTTCTCCACCTGATCGCCGATTACCAACTAATGAAAAAATGAAAAATGAAAATCGCTTATTGTCACGAGTAGGCTTCAATGAAGTTACTGTGAAAAGCCCCTAGTCGCCACATTCCGGCGCCTGTCCGGGCTGGTATAAATACTGGCTGGTATAAATACTGAAGCAACGACATTTATAGGTGCACTCAGCTATTCTCAGGCAAAAAGCTTTTGGAGACATGGGCGGGATTCTGCGGGAAGCACGGGGCGGGCAACTCTGGTGCGAAGGAGTGGCGTGAACCACTCCGGCGTCGGGCCGCACCAAAGGTGCGGAATCCTCTACACCTTCAGCGCTGGAGTGGTTTGAGTTGCGCCGTTTGGCGCGGAAGGGGCTTGGCGCCACGCCAACAGGCGCCGAAGGGCCGCTGCCGGCCGGCGCAAGTTGGCACATGCGTGGGAGCGCCAGCATGTGCTGGCGGCATCCCAGCACATGTGCAGGGGGGGGTTCATCTCCGCGTCGGCCATCGCGGAGGTCCACAGCAGCCGACACGGAGGAATTGAATGCCCCCATGACACAGGCCCACCCGCAAATCAGTGGGCCCCGATCGTGGGCCAGGCCACCGTGGGGGCACCTCCCTGGGCCAGATCCCCCGGCGCCCCCCCCCCCCCACCGAGGACCCCGGAGGCCGCCCGCGCAGCCAGGTACCGCCGGTAACTACCTATTGTAATTTTGTAATTTACGCCGCCGGGACCAGCCTAAACTGGGCGGCCACTCAGCCCATCGCGGGCCGGAGAATGGAGAATCGCTGGGGGGGGGGGGGGGGGGGGGGGGCGCTGCCAGCGGCCGCCGACTGGCGCGGCGCGATTCCTGCCCCCGCCAAATCCCCGGCGGGGGTGTCGGAGAATCCCACCCCATGTTTCTGCCAGTAACTTGCTTTACATCTGAAAGGATCTGAATTTCCGTCAGTTGGTACCGTGTATTTAGAATTGCTGAGGGACTTCTCACAATTTCCCAATACTCATCAGCAACCTATCCACGGAGAGCATGGCTTAAACTGGCACATTACGTTGTGCAAAGTACGGAGCAGCCAAAATTAGGACTAGTCCCTCACCGGTTTCTCAAGGCAGCTTTCTCTCCTCTATTTCCATCAAATTTCTCACTGGGAACTCAAATCTACGTCTAAAAGGATGGCCGGATTAGGAAGAGGCAAATTTGACCATAATCATTTATGGATTGCCCTGTTGGGGGTAGGATGAATTCAGGTAAAATGGAAGGAGCTTAACTCTCCGTCTGACCCTGACTGCAACTTATTTTAGATTGTTTCATGTGGAAACTGGGTATTCTAACCAGGAAAGTTTCCACTCTCACTTGGCACAGCACAGGAAGGCTTGTTTTTTTTAAATGTTCTTTTTTGAAAGTGTTTTCAGTGAAGAGAAACTCCCAGACTTCAAATTAGGAAGGTCACTTGATATTAAAGCAAATGATTTTTGATTCACACCAAACAAAACAATACATTTCAACGCAGTAAGGAAATGAAAAAGCTGTAGTCTTAAAACAGAAAAACATTTCATTCTCCAACTTAAGTACGCGACAAAAGGTCATCACTGACCTCCACAGTCCTTTTTCATACATCTTTGCTCAAAAATTTTATTGGCTAATGCAACATTAGTTGACAAAAGTTATTTATTTTTTAGGCTCGTTGCTATGGCAGCAAAAGAAATCCAGAAACAGTAGTTCAACTGAGTTTTGTTTATCAAGGAGCTGATGTGCAGAGCCAGCTGTTTATATCCTCGCCAGGAACGCCAAGGCCATTTCTTGCCAGTCCAGAATGGCTCAGACACTTGCTGACAAAGAAAAGCCCAGACTACAGAGCAATGAAACAGGTTTCATTATCTCGGCATACAAAAGCCAATTTCTTCCAAAGAAACTTTCAGTACCAATGTTTAATCTACTCTGTCTTTCAGACAATCAATTAACATGGTGCACGAACAGCATGCCCACAAAAGGAGAATTGCTTTAAGTTTCTCCACATATTTACATGTGAAATTTATTTCTCACTGTGGAAAATGCTTTAGAGCTTCTTTAATCAAGCATTTCCCGTAGAATGCATTTCGAGCAAATACACCTAATGTGAGCCCATAAGTTACCTTTGATCACACCTAATATACTTGAAAGGCATTAATCTATTTTGCTATTTGCTGGGTCTGGTTTAGCACAGGGCTAAATCGCTGGCTTTGAAAGCAGACCGAGGCAGGCCAGCAGCACGGTTCAATTCCTGCACCAGCCTCCCCAAACAGGCGCCGGAATGTTAGTTAGTTAGAACAGTACAGCACAGAACAGGCCCTTCGGCCCTCGATGTTGTGCCGAGCAATGATCACCCCACTTAAACCCACGTAACCCGTATACCCGTAACCTTACACTACGGGCAATTTAGCATGGCCAATCCACCTAACCCGCACATCTTTGGACTGTGGGAGGAAACCGGAGCACCCGGAAATGTGGCGACTAGGGGCTTTTCACAGTAACCTCATTTGTAGCCTACTTGTGATAATAAGCGATTTTCATTCATTCATATTTGTTTTAATAAATTTAGAGTACCCAATTCATTTTTTCCAATTAAGGGGCAATTTAGCGCGGCCAATCCACCTATCTTGCACACCTTTAGGTGGTGGGGGCGAAACCCACGCAAACACGGGCAGAATGTGCAAACTCCACATGGACAGTGACCCAGAACCGGGATTGAACCTGGGACCTCGGCACCGTGAGGCAGCAGGGCTAACCCACTGAGCCACCGTGCTGCCCACTCTATTTGCTATTTTAAACTAATTTAAATAGGTGAATACCTCACTAAATAGCCATCTCTGGAATACCAAGTTAATGCTCTCAGCATTGAATATTAAAAGTCACAAGAGTAAGTGACGTCCAGCGTCAACATTGTTTGCCACCGCGGGCTGTCCTGAGATGGGGTAATGGGTCATCTTCTTGAACTAATGCCATCATTGGTGTGATGGTGCCCCAACAATAGTGCAAAGTAGGGATTTCCAGGACACTGATTCAGCAGTGGTGAAGGAACTGTGATTATCTGCCCAACCCAAGACAATATGTGATTTGAACAGGAATATAAAAGTTGTTGGTGTCAAATATCTTGCTGCTCCTGTCTTTCATTGTGGTATTAACCAAGGAGAAGCTGACTTTGCAGTGAGCATTGTGAGTTGCAATACCTCATATAGAAGCAGTTCTAATGTCCGTGGAGTTCAAATTCCCAACATTTGTTAATATAGGAAAATGAATAATTGGCGCGATCTAATGTAGAAGTTTCTAAGTGTCATTTTGCACGAGTTTGGCTGGGAGTTTCTCCCCGGCTCTGTCAGAGAGTTCCTCACAGCTCTCCAACCACACTTCTCCGTGGCCGGGGGAGTTTCTCGCCAGGCTAGCCCACACAAAGGGCGGGATTTACCGGTTCTTCATGCCGGCGGGATATTCCGGCCCCATCGACGGCACACAGGTTTCCCGGTCACGAGGGATGCAGGCAACGGGAAATCCTGCCATTTTCATCACCGGGGAGCTGAGCTCGCTGGCAAGGCCGGCTCCTCAGAGATCGGGCCACCATTTGGAAAGGGTGCCCCGATTTCCAAGTGAGCATCCCACTCACACTCCCCACCCATGGGTCACCCTCCCCCACCCACATGGGCATTATTCCACACCCTCCCATGTGAGGACACCTTGCTATGGGGTCACTGATGGGCCCCCTTTTCAGGCCTCCCCAACCCCCTTTCAGGCCACCATCATTCCAGGGCCCCCATCTTTCACGCCCCCCCCTCCCCAACCTTCTGGAGGCTCCTTCATAACCCCCTCATCCTTCCTTTCATACGCATGCCCCCCTCAAGCCCTGACCCTTGGAAGTGCCACCCTGGCACATGGGCAATGTGGCACTGCCACCCTGGAACCTTTCCAGTGCTCCTGCAAGCCTGGCAGTGCCACCTGGGAACCCTGGCAGTGCCAGGATTGCAGTGATGATGTGCCAACCTGGCAGTGCCAAGGTGCCCAGGTGTCAGGGGGAGAGTCAGATTGCCACTTCCCCGGTCCCTGACCACCCATGGGCCTCCAATGGCTGGGGAGACTCCCCAGGTGCCGTTCCACCTGGTTCACATTTGTGTGGACCAGTATTAATTGTCACCCCGCTGGGGCCTCCCTGGGGAGGCCGGTAGATGGCAAGAGCCGATTAGGTCTGACATCAGCACGCTGGAGCGGGTTCTTAAACCCACTTAAGCATGCAAGGCTGGGCCCCGTGCAATCGCGACACCTTGCGACATCTTGTTAGATCTTGCGAGGTGTAGTAACTATCAGGAAGCCTGAGGGAGGCCTCTCCTGGCGTTCCACCCCCGTTTGGGTGGGACATGGCTGGTAGATTGCACCCAATATTCTCTTCCATGAATATTGCTTGAGGATTTGGTGGTATGTGCTGACAGGTTTAAAGGGAGTAGTAAGAAAATTCATTCAGCAGTTATACACCCAGTCCTGCTGGGTTTTCCAGTCTTTTTTGTATTGGTGGGAGGTCTGAGGATAAGTTTTGAAGCATCTTTGCGGATATTTCTCATTTCGCTGCAATTCCGGTATGGTCATGAGTAAGACTGGCAAACGAGATCCGTATAGAATCTATAGAATTCCTACAGTGAGAAGGAGGTCATTCAGCCATGGGGTCTGCACCAACCCTCCAAAAGAGCACACTACCTAAGCTCGCTCCCCTACCCCCAAACATTGATAATGGCCATTCCACCTAATATGCACAGCTTTAGACAATAAAGGGCAATTTTAGCATGATCAATCCACATGGCCTAAACTTCTTTGGACTGTAGGAGGAAACCAGAGCACCCAGAGGAAACGCACACAGACACGGGGGAGAACGTGCAAACTCCACACAGACACTCACCCAAGGCCGGAATCGAACCTGGGTCTCTGGCCCTGTGAGGCATCAGTGCTAACCGCCATGCCACTGTGCCATGCCGTACTGGCAGAGGTGACACATTAAACTAAGGCATCTCAGGTAAAGGGCACTATTTTGAAGGCGAGTAGGGGAATTTTCCTCAAATCCTGGCCAACATTTATCCCTCAAACAACATTACAAGAAAATATATTGGCTGAGATTCTCAGTTCATAACTCCTGCCATCGGAGAATTGCAGCAAATTTGTGCTGCCACTGGGGGCGCTGGTACTCACTCCTTATCCATGCAAATGTATGCATGGTGGAGAGCACGCCAAATTCCATTGGAATCTCAGCATCAGGCCACAATTGATGGGTGACCGAATCACAAAGTCCACTGGCACGTCTCCCTTCCTCCCCCTGAACAATGCCCCCCTCCCCCTCAACCCTCTTTGCACTGATGCCCGCCTGGTGGATTTCCCACTACGGCTGGTTGCAGGGTTGCGGAGGATGGCAACGGGTCTAGCATCCGCCACTGAACCCAATTTCCGTCGGGAATCCATTCCTCACCCAATCGGGATTCCCGATCGCAGCGGCAGGGAATGAAAAAATCACGGCCATTATCTGCTCATTTTCACATTTCTGTTTGTGGGAGCTTGCGATGCACAAATTAGCTGCCACATTCCCTACATTGCAAATGATTACTTCGAAAGTACTTCATTGGCTGTAAAATGCTTTGGTGAATCCTGTGATTTTTCTCCCTAACAGTTACCTTGTGTGGCTTGACTTCCATTATTGAAGCTATCAACCAAGAGGTCAGGTTCAGCATCTCTCCTCCAATTACTGGTAGATTTGTGCCTGTCATCACTGAACCTACCAGCAATTCTAGCATGGACCAAGCCACCAACAACAAAAGCAGATTTACTGAATCAATTATACTTGTAAAAGGGTAGTGTTTATCATTTTCATAAGTACATCAAAAAGTATTAATTTAATCCTTAGGTATGAAGAGAATCTAGAAAACCCATTAGCCTGTCGCAGTCTCTAGGATGTATTGCATCCAACAATATCCACCATATATTTCTCCAGACAATTTGCTTGTGTAAGGCTTCCCATCATAGATCCTTCTGTGCATTCCCCACCCTCTGTGTAAAGCAGGTAAATCTAAACCCATCTTTTCACACTCTCTCTTCCAACTTTGATGCTGTGCAATCTTGTCATAGATCTGCGAATGTTTAAAATATTAACATTAGTTTTGTCCAAATTATCTTGGATAAGAGTGACGTTTTTAAAACAGATGTCAAACTGCGAGGTTGCCTATCAAACTTTTGCTTTCAATTAATTTCTTGGGAGTAGTTTCATCGTTGCCTGCCGTAGAACAACCAGATGTAGGTTTCCAACACAGGAAATGACGTCCAATTTGCCCAACCGTTTCTATCCATGACCTTAATTATATACACTGCATCGCTGGAGGCTAGTTCCCAAGGATAATAGGAACCGTCTGTCAGAGCCCCCAGGAGCAGTCACCTGTAATCACCAAGAAGGAAAAAAAGGCCAAATTATCAGCAGGTCAACACTCACATCTTTTTCTCATTGGGCACTCTTCATTAAGTGATCTCTAAAAGGCAAACACAGGTGAGGTATCCAGTGAGCAACGTGTCCACAAGTTACTGATCTCATCTCGGAAGCAATGGAGCACAGGCAGCAATGTTTATTTACTGCAGAGTCAAAGAGCATCTGGGAGCTTATGTTCCTCGACACACTATTTTTAGAGCAATGGTTACAATCATTTCTACTGATTCCAGGTCCAGGCTATTTCTAAATAAACCAGTTAATAGCTATTTTTTCTCAGTATGTTAGGTAATACACTACAAATAGTGCACCGCTTTAATAATTAATATTATTTAAATGGCAAAATTGAACAACTGAATTTAATTTAAATAAAGGTAGCTGAATGTCCCACTTTTGATTTTACCTATACACCAAGGTACAAGTCAAATCGTTCCTTTGCAAAGGTCGTTGCTGTAACATCGAGGTCTGTAAAGCAGGCTGCTTTATTGTCTTAGCAAAATATATACTCTCCACTTTTGAATGTCTTCCGTATTGCACAGGGTGTCGAAGCTTTTTGTCTCACACTCATCAGGACAGTTGTGAGAATACCAAATTTCAAAGGGAACAACAATTAATACTGCATGAAAAAAGGATGCTGATTGGTTGGCTAGTCAACTCTGATAGATCAAGGCATTGCCTTGTAAATGCACAGCGAATGATTGCCCCCCAGCCTTTTGTAATAATTCTAAAAGGCACAATGCCTGGACATGTTCTTTGGGCCTACAGAAGACACATCCCTGCATATGAATATATGTAGCTTCTAACATGCATAAGTGAGCCACATTGTGTGCCTAACTGATAATCGTAAATTGGTTGTTAGTGTAACTATTAGCACACTTGGGATTGTTCAGCTGGTGATGTCCAATTATGGAATCACATCTCACATTAAACATTATGTTATGAGTTTTCATTGATGAGGCAGGTGGCAAAAGACTGGAAAATTTGCAGCTTCAAGTGCCCACCTCAGGAGAAAGTGCCCACAATTGTGAGGGGGGATGAGTAGGGGCTGCAATTGAGCCAACCCGGGAAAGAGATCAGAGACAACCATAAGGACTGTCAGGTGCTGAGGCAAGCTGTTTAAAAGACCCACATTGGTGCTGCGAGTCTTTATCCCAGTTACAAGGAATAAGGTAAGGCCGCCTAGCCCTCAGACACCCTAATTCCCCACACACTCCCATGCCCAAGACATGCATGTCCCCTATTGCAGGCTATTCCACCATTTGCCTCCACTCCACCCTGTTCCTCCTATGGCACCTTATTCCTCACAGCCAGGCTATACCCCATGGCTCCTCATGCCCCCTCTATGCAATCCGTTGGCACTTCCATGTTTATTGGCTGCCTATACACTGTACGGAACTAATTAATATACCATGACTATAGGTGGTTAAGTATGGTCAGTATTCCGCCAATAGTAAAAAGCTAAAGGCTCATTCTGTTTAATGCGTTGGGACATGCAGGCTACGGATCTGGCATCGCATTAACATTGAACTTCACGTAACACATTACACACGTATGGAGGACAGGATAAAAGCAAATTACTGAGGGTGCTGGAATCTGAAACGAAAGAGAAAATGCTGGAAAATCTCAGCAAGTCTGGCAGCATCTGTAGGGAGAGAAAAGAGCTAATGTTTCGAGTCCAATGACTCTTTGTCGAAGCTAACAGGCAGAGAAAATGGGAAATATTTATACTGTGGAGTGAGAATGAAAGATGAGTCATAGCCACAGAAATCCAGGGGAACCGGGTGCTAATGGGCACAGAAACCAAGGGGAAAGAGTGCTCATGGCACTGTCCCAAGAGAGGACAAAAGATGTGAAAGGTCAAACCGCAGGGAAACTAACATCAGAGGATGAACTGTAGATGTGGCGGGAGGGGAAGGGGAAAGCAATGAGGAGAAAGGTGCAGGAAAGGTGGATAAGATGGGGGGGGGGGGGCGGAATTGAGCAGGATTGTTGTGGACAGGATATCACTTTAGCTTGACACCAGTCTCCTACAAGTGGAAAATAACACTCATGTTGCCACTACATTGTAGTATCATGAAGTGACATGTATTGCGCTTAAAATAAATTATGATTCGGAAGTGTCAATGGAAGACTCAAAATAGTATTGAATTTCAAATAAGTGGGCAAGGTGATTTTTGGCCATTGGTTCAGTCATATGGCACATTTCCCCTTCAATTCGTGCAATTAAGCATTTGTTTATATTAAGAGTGGCAATTTTACCCGCTTTTCAGAGTTACAAGTCTCAAAAACTGTGAAGAATATTAACATCTATTTACCCGTAGGTGTGCCCACTGTGACATCTTATAAGGTAAAGAGAAAACATTTTGTTCAACAAAACTAACTGTCGACTTGACACCCGCTCAGTACTCACCAAAAGGGCAGTTTATTCTTTGTAATTTGGCAAACTGTACATCCTGAAAATCCATTTGCCTCGATATTAAGTACACAGATGAACATGTGGGTCAAATGCCATTTCAAATCAGGGCGTATTCTTGCTGATTTTACATTACAGTAAGTCAATCGTCCTGTCAAACAGTGAAAGCACTTCATGTGCCATATCGAAAGAGTAGGTACTGCTTCATGTGTTGGATGGAGACTCTTTTAGGATATCCCAAAGAAGCCTTCATAGTTTCCTCAGTTCTAAACAAAAAAGGACTCATTTCTTCATTTCTTCATTGCAATGAAGTGTCTCCACTTGAAATGTTAACCAATCTTTCTTTTTCAAATGCTTCTGGTGTTGTAGTATATTCCAGCATTTCCTGTTTCATGCCATGACCATCAATCGATACCCAAATTGGTAATCTCAAACCCCTTGGCTAATTTTGTCATCACAGCTCCCTCTTTAAATGACATTGTAAGTGCATGAACATTGAGAACAAAATGCTATGAGCTCTAAAGTTTATGAAAGCCTTTCATGAAATCAGAAGCTGATATTGATGAAGCAGATGGTACAGCGTGTCAATTACCTGGGATGAAAGGCCAAGGGCTCATAACTTGGTGTTCTCAGTGTTGACACTGATAACAGAGGCAGTTACCTCTAAACACTAGACAAGAACATTTGCATAGGAAGGGAAAGAAACAATGGCGGGTACATAACTCATTCATGACCCTTTACGCAGTTACCTCACTCAGCATTAGCGAATGATCCTGACAAAGTCACCCAATGGCACTTACTGGGGCTAATTTTAACTTTGACAATAATGCAAAGAAGACTACACTGAATTGGCTCCTTGTTAGAATCATAGAAATACCTACAGTGCAGAATAAGGCCATTCAGCCCATCGAGTCTGCACCAACCCACTGAAAGTGGACACTACCTCAGCTCACTCCCACACCCTATCCCCGCAACCCACCTATCCTGCACATCCCTGGACACTAAGACTATTTTATCATGGTCAACGCACCTAATTTGCACACCTTTGGACTGTGGGAGGAAACCTTAGTACCCAGAGGAAACACACGCAGGCACATGGAGAATGTGCAAACTCCACAGAGAGAGTGACTCAAGGCTGGAATTGAACCTGGGTCTCTGTGAGGCATCAATAAAAATAATAATTTTTAGTAGTTTCACAAGTAGGCTTACATTAACATTGCAATTAAGTTACTGTGAAAAGACCCCAGTCCACATTCCGGCGCCTGTTTGGGTACACTTGGGTACAATTCAGGATGGCCAATTCACCCAGCAAACACGTCTTTCGGGACTTGTGAGAGAATACCGGAGCGTCCGGAGGAAACCCACGCAGACACGGAGAGAACGTGCAGACTCCACACAGACAGTGACCCAAGCCAGGAGACGAACCGGGGTCCCTGGTGCTGTGAAGCAACAGTGCTAACTACTGTGCTACCGTGGAGCCCACGCTTCTCCTAATTAGCAATTGTAATACGCTTCTCTTAATTATCATTTTCATTTAAGCCAATTGGATATCAATCATTCATACGATCAAAGAAGGTTGAATTTACCCCCACAGTCTGGAATGATGCAAGGTAACGAAAATAGGAAATCAGAGCATAGGTGGGCTTTCTGACCTCTCAAACCTGCAGTACCATTCAAGATGGCTGATCATCTACCTCAACTCGACTGCCCTGCCTACTTTATAATCCAAATGTCTCAAGAGGGGTGAAAAAGGAGAATACAGGGAAAATAAATAAAGGTACAACATTTTAAAAAGTTGGCTACAATTAATATTCATACAAGCTTGGCAAGTCACCAAATCTTTCTAAAGCATCACAAAATTAGCAGTATCAGTTAACATGGAGGGCACCTAAGATTACTGGGGCGGGATTCTCCGATTCCCCAGCTGCTCGGCAGCCAGGCATTCACTGGCAGCGGGATTCTCTATTCCTATCCCTTGTTGATGTTATTTCCCATTGAAGCCTGCCCACGCCGCCGGGAAACCTGAGGAAAGGGAGTGGGCTGCTGGCGGGACCCGAGAATCCCAACACCCTGGCCAGATAATAACGAGACCAATAATGCAGTCTCCGTGATTGCAGGTCCATATTGAATTGCAAATTGATGCTTAAAGCCACAACTGCATGTATTGAATCTGGCTGTGCCACCTGTTACTGTGCATATGATCGCAAGGCAGGACTCTGACCATTGGGGTTCTCTGTTCCTGCTGGAAGTCCACTCCCACCCATGGGTTTCCCGGTGGTGTGGAGTGGCTTCAATTGGAAAGCCCATTGACAAGCAGTGGGAGTAGAGAATCCCGCCACCAGCGAGCAGTGCTTCTGAGAAACACACAGTCCAGGACCAGAGAATCCAGCCCTACATTTCTGACAGAGTGCCTGCCACCTTCCTCTCTGCGAAAGCCTCCAGCAGTGTCACACTTGAGCTGGCAGCTCAGAGATATATCGTCTTTGATCCTCTTTTATTTTGTGGGGCAGGTGCTGGTTTCTTTCTGGTTCCTTTCCATCGTGGATAAAGGTGGGCAAATGCCGTGAAGTTTCAAGCACCGGTTTTGAACAGCCATTACAATATTCTGTGTCAGCTGCCGACTGAAATTCCAACATGGTGTGTTCCTGAGCTGTCCTGAATCTCTGCGGGGTCTTCCAAACCGCCTGTCAGAACCCTGCGAATCGTGCTGAAGCACTCTCCCCACTTGTTGACCATTGGCGTGATTTTTCCAAGCATTCCAATTGATATTCCGCTGAAGAGCCTGGGAATTCCTGGCACGTGCTTCTTGAGCCCTTCTCCATTTTCTCTCTATGCTGAAAGGTCTCTGACACCACATCAACAGGTTGGTAATCTAATCGTAGCCTGAAGACTTTTGCGGTAATCATCAGCCGACTAATAACATGTGTTCTTTCTTCCAAAAAGAACTTGGCCTTGCCAGCTTTTTCCACCAATTTCAGAAGCGTCCATTAAAAACTCAATGGTTCAGAATGTCAGACAAGAACTTAATGGAATCTTCTGACCCGCCAGAACGCCAAGAGTGACTGCCCAAACACGGCAGCACTGATTAGTTGCAAACTGGAAAAGAAATCTCCAGCTCGCATGCCTGATCATCTGAGAATCCATAAAGGAAAGACAGCCTGGAAAATTCAAGTAAACTTAATTACATCATGTCTATTATGTAAATGTAGCTCAAAGCAAAAATACAATTTTGAAACATAATCTATGGAATGTTTTTCCTTTTACAGTGTTAAGTACTGGATTCGTGAATTTTAAGGAATGCCTGCTGGCAAGTCACTGAAATAAATGTAATTTAAAGATGCATCTCCTTTTCATTGCAGTCGCCTGCCCTCCCCACAAGTACACCCCCCCAAAACAAATTCCGCGAGGGAACGGAGTCCCACATATATTGAAATCAATTGGCAGAATAAACAGTGCTGTACATATAGAAGCAAAAGAAAGAGCATTTAAACGAGGCCTATTTTCTCGCAACACTGAGAATCTTGAGCATGGAAAATATTTTGCGTCAAGACGTTGGGTCGAACAAGGTTTGCATTTTGTTTTCCCCTAAGAAACCCTGTGCGCATTAAAACTTAATAGCTTTGGAAGTCTTGCATACCTCCTTGCCACAGGCTCCAGACTTTCGAGAAGTCAACATCATTTTCAGAAGCATGTACACAAGTCATTCCTGTGCAACCGTAGACATTATGCACAACCGGAGACCTTTGTACTTTTTATTATACACCGTGGAACTACCCACTACGGTGCTCTGGAATTATCCCAGTTTTGTACAAAAACCACTTTTTGTAATGCAAGGAACAAAATCTGATATTTTTGCTCAAAGAAATTTGATTCAGCAAACACCAAAAATCATGACCAGGAATGCTCACAAATATAATTATGACCAACAAAGTGGCAAATCAACAAATATATGAGTTACAATATTGATGTCCACCAGAGAGAAGAGAAAATCACGTTAAACTCTTTAATTTTTCCGTCAATGTTTGCTTATCCATTCGAATTCTTTGGCAGCTCTACAAAAAGAACAATCGAGACTTATCTTCAATGATGAACATATCTCGAAGCATTTTATGGAGTTGTTAATAAATAAAAGATGGATTTTGTTTCACAATATGGGGAGGATTGGAGAGAGAATAAAAATAGAGCAAGGGAGCAGAAGATTTGAGCATTGATGATGGCGCAGAGAGAGAGAGACACAGGCAAAAAATCTGGAGAATAGAAATGGGAATAGAAGGAGGGTATAGGTGTAGAATGGCGTGAAGTAATGCCATGAAATTATTGAAAGAGAAGATACAGGATGTTAAATTCTATGCTTTGGGAAACAGTGCCAGTCAATAAGGATGTGGTTGATGGACCAGGATGACGTGACGTGAGACAGGATGCAGGCAACTGAAAAAGCCCAAGGTATCATGCTTGTCAAGCAATATATGGACCCAACACCCTCAGCCTCAAATCAGTGCGGAATAATGACATAAAGGACAGAGAAAGCATCAGCCTTCGATGGAGAGAACACTTTAAAGATCTCCTAAACAGTGATACAATCATAGATTAGGACATATTTGAGGAAAGCCCTCAACTCCTCATCAAAGATGATCTTGGACTCCCACCAAGCATGGACAAAGTTGAAGCCACCATTGAACACTTGAAGAATGGAAAGGTTGCCGGAGTGGATGGGATTCCAGGAGAGATTTTCAAAATTGGAGGAGAACGGATCAACCGTCACCTCCATCAGCTGTTCCTGAAAATCTGGGACAGTGAAGAACTTTCTGCTGACTGGACAGGTGAGGTCATCATCTCATCTACAAGGAAGGAGACAAAGTGGACTGCGTGAACTACTGAGGAATCTCCCTACACTCCATCGCCGGGAAGATCATCGCCCAAATCCTCGCTAGTCGTTTTCTCCAGTCTCTGAAGAATTCTTCCGGAAAGCCAGTATAGCATCCAACAAAACTATGAATAGTGGACAGGATTTTCACTGCTCAACAACTTCAAGAGAAATGCCAGAAGCAATATCAGCCACTCGACATGGCCTTCATCGATCTGACCAAGGCTTGTGACTCAGTCGATCGGGATGTTCTAAGGAAGACTCTTTCAAAGGCCGGCTGTCCAAAGAAATTCATCAATATTCTCCAACTCCTCTGCGACAAGATGTTGACAACAGTCCTCACCGACAGAAATAAGACAGAAACCTTTGAGGTCAAGACTGGAGTCAAGCCAGGATGTGTCATCACTCCCCCACCCTTTTCTCCATCTTCACTGCCATCATCATTCACCTTCTCAAGAACAAGCTTCCCAGTGGAGTAGACATCATCTACAGGATGGACAGAAAATTTGCCAACCTCAACAGTTGAAATCCAAAAAGAATACGACACTGACATCGGCCATGCAACTTCAGTGTGCCGATGACAACGCCATCTCCACTCTTTCAGAAGAGAATCTCCAAGCTATGCTTGACACTTTTGCGGAAGCATGCTGAAGAATCAGTCTCAGCCTCAACCTCAAGAAGACTCAAGTCCTTTACCAACTCACCCCAGGCCAAGATCCGGTCTCTTCCTCCATCAAGATCAACAGAGTAACACTTCTCCTAACTGGGGAGCTACCTCTCATCTAAGGATGACATTGATTTGGATGTTCAACATCATATCCAATTCGCGAGCGCCTCTTTTGGCCACCTACAGGCGAGAGTCTGTGACAACCAAGACATCCGTGCTGATACCAAGATCCTTATGTACAAGGCAGTAGTCCTCTCAACTCTTCAACATGGCTCAGAAGCCTAGACTATGCACCGATACCACCTCAAGGCCTTGTAGAGGTACCATCAATGCTGTCTGGGACAGATTCTCTGCATCACCTGGGAGGACAGGTGTACTAATATCAACGTCCATGAAGGAGCCAAGAACACCGGAATCATAGAAGTTACAGAGCAGAAGGACGCCATTCAGCCCATTGTGTCTGCACCAACCCTTGGAAAGGGCACTCTACTTATGCCCACGCCTCCACCCCATCCCTGTAACCCAGTAACCCCACCTAACCTTTGGACACTAAGGGACAAGTTAGCCTGGCCAATCTACCTAACCTGCACATGTTTGGACATCAAGGCCAAGCCAACTTCTCTGGGCCGACTATGTGCTTAGAATGTCAGAGTCCCAATTGACAAAACAAATCTTCTTCGCCCAGCTCAAGTAAGGCAGCCGAACAAGAGGAAGACAAAGGAAACGCTTCAAAGACACCCTGAAAACTTACCTCAAGAAATGCAACTTAGACGTCAATACCTGGGAAACGCTTGTTCATAAGAGACGTACTTGGAGGAATCTCCTGATTGAAAGGTCACAATTCTTCGAGGGCACCTGATGGTAAGAGAAGGCCCGGGCAAGGAGCCTGAGAAATGAATACCAGTGATCTGGAGTCCAAGGATCAATCCCATCTCCCAGAAACACCTGCCAAATGAGCGGTCGAAGATGCGGCTCTAGGTTTGGGTTTGTTACCCATGTAAGGACTCATAGAACTCTTGACCAGTAGCATGGAGTTTCTTATGTGGACAATCATACTCATTAGCGAGGGATCGCCGAAGAAGAAAAAGACAGATGACTGAGATGCCACAAATTGGGTTTTTTGAGGTGGCCAATGAGATTCCAGCAAATACAAAGTGCCAAATTTTAACTCTGGTCAGGATTTGGATGGATGGGTGGCAAGATAAGGTGGAAACTTACTCTTTGCTCCAGAAATGAGGACTAGGCTCTAACTCCCAAGCATCATATACATTTTGTACAGGAAATCAGTGGGTAAGGTGGAAAATTACACAGTTTGAGTGGAGGCCAAGAGGCGAAACAAGGTAGACAGTGAGATTCTCTTCTGAGGCCCAATGTGCGATGGCATTGTATTCAGGAAGGGGCAGGGGCTGCAGTAGAGGAGACATAAGCTTCCCTTGTGTGGTTCAGGTGATCACTCCTACCCCAAAATGACAAGAAAGTGCCCATTTGGGTCTTATCTGGGCTGGATTAATCTTTCCACTGTCTTTACCTGGTCAAGAAGCCCAGATTCAGATTGGAGTCAGATCTCCCTGAAGCCATTGAGCAGGCTGGCAACAGAACAGGTTAAAACTCAGAACACTGGGTTTCTGGCAGCTTTCTGGCTTATAGCTAACCTTGGGGATTGTAAGTGTCCAGCTACCCGGCAAGCCACTGTCAGATTGGAAGTGACAGAAGGGGTAGAGGTGACCAATGAAGCAGAGGTGAACAATGTGACTAAGATTATCACAGAAATATGCAGCAGAATGCGGGGTTCGAATCTCAGCACAGAGAGTTGAACAGAACCCCAGGGTTTCATGCAACATGTTTGTTCCAGAGTTAGGGAGAAAGGAGCGCCAAGGCATCGGGTATGTCAGTCTTCCTGATGTTTATTTGGAGGAAATAGATTAGGGTCAGTCCTGAGTCGTGGTGACGAGGTAGTATTGGGTGCCATTTATCCAGTTCCGGGGGGGGGGGGGGGGGGGGGGGGGGGGGGTGCTGAGGTACAAGAATTAACTTTTTATTTTAAACAGAACTTGAAATGACAGTTCTTCCTCTCATTGAACTTTTAATCACCTACCACATCTAAACGCAATACAAAGTAATAGATGCTTGAAAAAAACTGACAGCATTTCTAGGATTGATAGATCGTGCTGTGATTACCTACATGGTATGTGACAATAACATTTCTGGGACTTTCTAATATTATCATGAGATGATCAATATGAGCCTTGCTACTCATATTGTAAAAACATCTTGCACTCACCAAGTAATTAGGTCAGTTCTTGGTTAAGCTGGGGAGGCGAAAGATTCAGGCTGAGGTCCAGAGATCAGTGGGTGACCAATAATAGTGTTGAGGGTCCTTACCCGTTGTGGCAGCTGCTTCCTTTTGGGTCTGAGGTGCACTTCCCGCCTGCCATTTGGCAGACTTAGTCGGGTGCCAAGCACCTAAAAAAAATGAATGGAACGGAGGCACAGATTTTTAGACCACCCCGATTTCAGAGGAATATCAAAGTTGGAAAAACTTGCGAGTGAAACAATCCGGAAAAGAATCTCCAACATAAAGGCAAAATAATTCAGCTCTCTTCTAAATCCGCCAACTGGGCTAAATCGCTGGCTTTGAAAGCAGACCAAGACAGGCCAGCAGCATGGTTCAATTCCCGTAACAGCCTCCCCGAACAGGCGCCGGAATGTGGTGACTAGGGGCTTTTCACAGTAACTTCATTGAAGCCTACTCGTGACAATAAGCGATTTTCATTTCATTTCACTGTGGGATTCCTGCCTATTTCTCCCTGAGAAAATTAGACCATCGGGGAGGATAAGCCATTGGTGAACTTGGAATGAAGAAGCTGGTCCACAGTTAATCAACTTCATCTCAACAGTGAATATCTTAAAGCACTTGAATGCTGATTTGTGACAACGCTGGATATTGAACACTCCACTGGGGTCGTTAACACGTGTAATTAAAGACGGCGATGAATGAAACAGTATGGATACTGATTTTCTGTTAAGTTTTAGTGATTTACAGGCTCTGGTATAGTACAAGGGGAGACTGAATGTGCTTCTTTTCCATGATTAGTCAAGTTTACATATGGGCTCAAGCTGCGAATCCAACTGATGCAGCAAAGCTGACTCACCGTTGAATCTGTAAACAGAGGCAAAGTTGTGGAAAATGTACAAAAGGACTAACGACTGATTTAATGTAATAATTGCCAGAGTTTCCTGGCTTCCCCCATGTCAGTTGTAATGAAGCAAAGTACCTGTAGGTTTTAGATTCTGTTAATGGATAGTCTGAGGCAACAGCTGACAGATTCCCCCTTCAGCTATGAACTGTATGCATGCTGCACTGTTCCTGTGAGAATTCCTTCTCGGGAATTAATACTCCTGGGCATGTCAGGGGCACTGCACAGTAAATCACCAGGTTTACCAGCACACACATGGATCCTTCTTTTCTTTAACTGAGTAAAACCATGGCCCAGACTCACACTGGGAAGGGGAGACTAGTTAAGCTTGTCCGCGGTGAGTGGAAATCGCACTTCACTGTGAATGAAGTGCTGGTCAGACAAATGAGAACGTCAGCAAAATATCCTGTCATAAGCTCAAGAGCGTTATACCTCTTTCTGCTCCAGGCAAACCAGGCTCCCTGCAGTACATTCTTTTGGCACGTCAAATCTTATCAGCCAGAAGATAAATATTACTTTGCAAGATGCTGGTGGCAGTTATTCCCGATCTATCTCCGCTTGTGTGCATTTAAATTACAATCAATAAAAACAGAGTGTGAGCAATAGGGACGGTTCGCAACCAATCTTTTAGGCGCTAAAAGTATCCTTGGAGGTCCAAAATAGCACCCATGGCATGAGCACACACATCTGGGATGAATCACATTCGAGGACATTCATGCATGCAGTGAACATCTACTGGGGTCTGCAGAGCAGGCTGATCATGTGTCAGACAGCGTGCGGTGCTAATTTGATGCCGAGGTGCCATTTTGGAGCTCGACAAATACTGGAAATATCCATCGGGTCAGGCAGCATCTACGGAGAGAGAAACAGTCTGTTTCATGTCAATGGACTTCCATCAGAACTGGGAGAAGTTAGGGATGCAACGGCTTCTGAGCAAAGGGTGGGCGGGAGAAGGACAAACGAAGGCTGAATCTGTGATTGGGTAGAAGGCGGGAGAGACTGAATGACAGAAGAGCTAGACTTCCAAGGGAAAAGGGAATGGTGATGGGGCAAAGTAACAAAGAAAAGGAAAAATGTGCCGAGAGCAGGTGTACAAAGAAAAGAAAACAAAATGGAGGGAGAGTTTGCAGTTGGAAATTGTTGAACTTGTTAAGTCCAAAAGGCTGTAAAGTGCCTAATCGAAAGCTGAGGTGTTGTTCCTCAAGCTTACATTGAGCTTCAACAGTGCAGCAGGACAAGGACAGAGATATCAGCATGAGAGTAAGGTGGAGAATTAAAATGACAAACGACAGTACGCTCGGAGTCATGCTTGTGGACTGAACGGAGATATTCCACAGAGTAACCATCCAATCTGCATTTGGTGTCCCCAATCTTAAGGCAACCACATTGTGAGCAGCCAGTGGAGCAGACTAAATTGAGGGAAGTGCAGGCTTCCCAATGGTGCAGGATACTGGCTGTATCCACATTGCTTTGCGGGCAGCATGTGTTAAATCTGTCCTAAACGAGAACCAAATGGGGTTCCACAACCTCAACATCCAGCTGGTGTGTGGCCACATAGGCACTGCATCCTGTAGGCCAATGACCGATTTTCCCATGCCCGATATGTCAATGCCCAAATATTGTGCAGGATTAGTCATGATCAATACACGGGGTTACGGGGATAGGGCAGGGCAGTGGGCCGAGGTAGGTTGCTCTTTCGGAGGGTCGGTGCAGACTTGATGGTCTGAATGGCCTCCTTCTGCACTGTAGGGATTTTATGATTCTATAATATTGCATACAAAAGCCAACTATTCACCTCTGTGTTCCCTTCGTGCCTGTCTTCCCTGTGCCTTTGCTAGTTTTCCTACACAGTGCTGCCCCAGTGGCTGCAGTATGACTGGCAAAAGGCTGCCGACTATCACTGGCAGGGACTGCAGATGGCCCTGAACATTGACTTCACACAGCTCTGGACTTAGAATGCCTGGCTTTGGACAGCACCACCGCGGCATGGGCAGGAGTTGTCCGGGCTAGGTGTTTGACAGAATGGACACTAATGGAGAAGCAAGGGTGGGGGAACGAATGCTGTCATCGGAGGGAAGACAGCACATGTATGGCCCATGGACGAACAGTCACACCCCAAGGATGGCACATGGAGCAATCAAATGATCCTGCGCCCAACGTCTCATCAAGTGCAGATCTGCTCTTGAAAATACATACAGTGTCAGCATCTCCGCTGGGGGCTGTCAGTGGAATTGAGTGATGGTGCTGTGTCTTCGTCATCAGTCTCTTTTTGGTATTCTCCCACTGCCTGGACAGGTTGCAGCTCTTGGGTAGCTAAAAGCAAAAAGGCACAAGTTTAAGATTGCGACACAGGGAGAAGTTGGGAGGGAGAAGGAAGCTCATGGTTACATCATCTGTAGTTTGTAAATCAGAAGAGATTGTGGGAGGAGGGAGGACTAGAATATGAGAAGGACTATAAATGAGGACACCATCATTTTTTACATTTTCATCCTCCCCACTAGCCACAGCCTTAATAATGACTGTCCTTATAATGCCCATCAGCATCTTCTGCTTGGGGGGGTTAGGGCATGCAGTCAAATCTGTCCCTCATTGGTAAGCTCTTGCTGCCACCTTTTCCTGTCAAAGAGAGAGACGGAGGAGGATGTGTGTCAGTAAGGTGAAATGTGTTTGGTTCCAAGGCTGCCATGGTTAAATAGCTAGCAGTGTACGCAAGCTGTGACATGTGGACGCAAACCTTGCAGCAGTGAGAAGTGCTTGTGGGTGAGGTGAAGCATGTACATAATCAATATGCGGCCTGGTTGATAGAGATTGGTGGTTGGTGAGTGTTGGGGGTGCGTTAAATTGAACAATAGCTGTTGGTAGGAGGGGTGGGATTTGAAAATGCATTCACGGACCTTGACCACTCGTACAAGGTCATTGAACATTTTCGTGGCACTGTATCCAGGTCCTCAGGGCTTAACTCTTGACTTTGACCAGCAAAGCTATCTGTTCCTACTGGCATCCAAGCATGTGTCTAGAGGGACTCTGACAGATACAGGACATCTCTGCTGCTTTTCACCACCTTCAATGCAGCACACAAAATAATTATCTCCTGCTCTGCCATACCTCACTCCTTTACACATCAGATTCTCTTTAACCATGACTTCCAGCACTCTCTTCAGCCACACCGCAACTCCCTTTTGTGTATTGCAGGCCAGATTTAAACAGTGATAGCCACTCATGTATTGGTCTCCTGCTGACTTGTCCAGCCAAACATTAGTGTGGTTGTTCAGTTTTACTCCCACTGAGCACTGACCTATGTTACAACATGCCTCAATGACTACCGCCCGGTGGCCCTGACATCAGTTGTAATGAAGTGCTTCGAGAGGCTGATCATGAAGCGCATCACCTCCATACTCCCGGAACGCCTTGACCCACTTCAATTCGCATACCGTCGCAACCGGTCCACATCAGACGCCATTTCCCTGGCCCTACATTCATCCCTAGAGCATCTCGAAAACAAGGACTCCTACATCAGACTCTTATTTATTGACTACAGCTCCGCTTCAACACCATAATCCCAGCCAAGCTCATATCAAAGCTCCAAAACCTAGGACTTGGCTCTCCACTCTGCAACTGGATCCTTGACTTTCTGACCAACAGACCACAGTCAGTAAGAATGAACACCAACACCTCCTCCACAATAGTCCTCAATACCGGTGCCCCGCAAGGCTGCGTACTTAGCCCCCTACTCTACTCCCTGTACACACACGACTGCGTGGCAAAACTTGGTTCCAACTCCATCTACAAGTTTGCTGATGATACGACCATAGTGGGCCGGATTTCGAATAACGACGAGTCCGAATACAGGAGGGAGATAGAGAACCTAGTGGAGTGGTGTAACGACAACAATCTCTCCCTCAATGCCAGCAAAACTAAAGAGCTGGTCATCGACTTCAGGAAGCAAAGTACTGTACACACCCCTGTCAGCATCAACGGAGCCGAGGTGGAGATGGTTAGCAGTTTCAAATTCCTAGGGGTGCACATCACCAAAAATCTATCCTGGTCCACTCACGTCGACGCTATCACCAAGAAAGCACAACAGCGCCTATACTTCCTCAGGAAACTAAGGAAATTCGGCATGTCCACATTAACCCTTACCAACTTTTACAGATGCACCATAGAAAGCATCCTATCGGGCTGCATAACAGCCAACGACCGCAAGGAACTTCAGAGAGTCGTGAATACCGCCCAGTCCATCACACAAACCTGCCTCCCATCCATTGATTCCATCTACACCTCCCGCTGCCGGGGGAAAGCGGGCAGCATAATCAAGGATCCCTCCCACCCGGCTTACTCACTTTTCCAACTTCTTCCATCGGGCAGGAGATACAGAAGTCTGAGAACACGCACGAACAGACTCAAAAACAGCTTCTTCCCCACTGTCACCAGACTCCTAAATGACCCTCTTATTTACTGACCTCATTAACACTACACCCTGTAGGCTTCAACCGATGCCAATGCTTATGTAGTTACATTGTATATCTTGTGTTGCCCTATTATGTATTCTCATGTATTTTCTTGAATTTTGTTTAATTCCCTTTTCTAATGATCTGTTGAGCTGCTTGCAGAAAAATACTTTTCACTGTACCTCGATACACGTGACAATAAACAAATCCAATCCAATCCAATTAACACATTCTACTATCCTACCTTTGTCACTATTAACACTCTCCAATCCCTAGTGGCACCATTAACAGCCTCTTTGTATTGTGTCCATGACATCTTAGTCAATCTCTCCTTAGCCCAGACCTATCACTAACTTTGCATTCTGCACCCCCCCCCCCCCCCCCCCCCCCGCGCCAAGTAAATAATTCAGCACATTTCTATCCCTCTGCAGTGCTGGAGAAGGGCCGTATGGACTCAAAATGTTAGCTGTGTCTGTCTCTCCACAGATGCGGTAAGACCTTCTGAGTTTATCCTGTGTCACAATGAACACTGATGTTATCTGGGAGGGTATCCCAATTTGGAACACGACTTTATGGCAGTATACAGGTTTGTTTTTTGTAATGGTGTGAGGAGACAAGTGAAACCCCAGTGAGACTAAGTAGCCCAGTCATCATGTAACAAAGACTATTTATTAAAGGAAGGAGCTACACACGGACAGGACTACTCTACTCTGTGACAATTAGGGTTTATGAATTACTAAACACACACACAGTTGATGTAGAACATACCCCTTGTTCCAAAATATATCTTCCATACTTGAACTCCTGCAGACTTCCCCTGTTCCCAAACAACATCCAAATTAAATAAATCTATATGTTGAAAGCCCAGAATATAGTTGCCACACGATACAGGGGTAATAATCAAGTCTGGGAAACATCTTTTCCTGGTTTGGCAAAGATATTTAAACTGCCTTTATGAAGGTTTTCTGCACTGCCTTGGCTCTAAGACTTAGAGGCTGTTGGCTAGAAACTGGCTTGTCTGCTTCTGCCTGCTCGGTGTTAACAGGCCTACCTTGCTCCTGAGGGTCCAGCCAATTTATCTTTGCTCCACTTGGACTTTGCCTTCTGTATATTTGGCTGTCTGCCCCTATCAACCTCCTTGACTCTAGGCTTTGTCAGATGCGTACCTCATTGATCTTCCCAATTGTTTCGGTAATCTGTTTCTACTCTAAATCTGCTCACATCTGAGTCAAACCAACTGCCTTCTAATCTTATTACTGGGAGAGGCTCATATCATCCGGCATTTTGAATACTGGCCACTAATGTCTCTAGGCAGATTTCACCTGTTGCTGGGCAGGTCACATCCCATTATGTTTTGTTAAATTCTTTTTACGGCGGTTGCTGAGCAAATTCATGACACCAGCATTTTCCGTTTTTATTTTGGATATCCAGCATCCAGGTAGTTTGCTTTTAAAACAGTGTGATTAGTGCTGGCTGAATACAGAGATCTTGAAGTGAGCATGCAGCACACAGTTGGCTTTTGACTACATTGCAATCAATGGACATAGGTTAATCATACATCATAAGCCTCCATCCCCTTTTTCAGAGGCTATCCAAATTAGCGCCATCGAGCTAGTAATACCTATTCCAAACGTGCTGAAAAGCTGAAGAATTCTCTCAGAGGTTTGGTCGTTTTTTTTTTCTTGTTTTCTTGTGATTCATTTTAAAACAAAACATTGCTTCCAAATGATAAGACTCCTTGATTATAGATCATATTGTTTGGTGGTTAAAGATAGCTGCACCTTTCAATAATACACTGTAGATGAAAACTCAGTTTGCAGTAATGACTATATGGGGCCAATGCCACATTTTTCCTCCAGATTTTATCTTCACAGAGTACTAAACTCTGATGCTGAGGTCAATGCTTTCAACACTCGCTCACTTTTTCACCTGTTAGCTGCTGTGATCATGGTCACCACATTCTGTGGTCACTTTACCAAAGCAAACAAATTGAAAGGACATGTGATTTCCTGCCAGGAATTATGGGTAAATGATGTAATCTAGGACTCACTGTTTCAATCAGTTCAATAAGCTGCCCCGTAACATCAATTTTATTCTTTAACTGAGAGTGCCATCAACCAAGGTGGCCTGAGGAGGTGGGAGTAAAAGGCTTTGACCAGAGGAATAGGAAACAGCTGACATACATTTACGTCATTCTAAATAGGGAGAAATAAAGTGAGGAGGGAAATGAAACAAATTACTTGGCCACGGCAGCTTGGATGTCTTTGAAGAGAAGTCGATGCAAAGCAGTTTGTAACTGCACTTTAATCACCACGACACGTGTGTGGAAATTCCATAGGGTCCTCTGCTGTGAGAACTATAGAAGCCCTGGAGAAATAATCAAAAATGGTAGTTTGAACTGCTTCACCACAGTCTTCACCTTCCTTTTGCCAAAATGATTGCTGGATGTCAAGGGAACACCACAGAAATTAAGGGGCATGGTGTCATTCTCAAGAATTCAAACAACACTTCAATTCCATCATTTTAGTGATCTGGTCAGAAAACTCAGAAAATGAAGTTAAAAGCGACATTTACGTTTCTAATTGAGGTATATTTGAACTGCCATCCCAATGAACAAAAATAAGCAATAATTACTCTGTGGTTGGATTCCTTCAAAGGTTAATGGGCAGGGTTCTCCAAGCCCGCACCGGGTTGGAGAATCGTCGGAGGGTGCGCGAATCCTGCCATGCTGCTCCGATACCGAGCCGCCAATTCTCCAGCGACCGGGGAATCGGCGCCAAATGCACCAGCACAGTCGCTGGTCAGGGGCCGTTGAAAGCGGCCACAGCGGCGATTCTCCGTGCTCGATGGGCTGAATGCTCGCCGAGTTCCGCCGAGTCACGCCAGTGTCGTTCGGGTATGGTACTACCCGGCGGGACCTCGGCGTTCTGGGGGCCGTCCTGGTGGGGGGACAGGGGGAGCCGACTCCAGGGGCGAGCCGACTCCGGGGGGGGGACCCCCACCATGGCCAGGCCCGCGATCAGGGGCAAGCGATCAATGGGCGTGCTCATTCCGGGAGTCTATATTGCTCTGCGCTGGGCCCCTGTAGGACTCTGCCATGTTGCGCAGGTGGCCGGTGCGGAGACAGTCGTGGCGCACATGCGCGGACCCGCGGCGGCCGTGGTACGCATGCACGAACCCGCAAAGCACCTCGGCGCTGTGCTAGCCCCTGAGGAAGGAGAGAATGACTGGGCCCTGTCTTTCTTCCCACTGCTTGTCAATGGGATTTCCCACTGAAGCCACTGGGAAACCTGTTGGCGGGGTTGCACTGCCTGCGGGAAAAGGGAATCCCGACGACCAGAAAATTCCGGCCAATATCATATCGCTAGATGGTTAAATATAGACTTTTCTTTAAATATTGGGCTTCTAAAAGGCAAAAGGTACAAGCACATTCTGAAAGCAAGTACGTAACAGGTACTGCAAGTTATGTTTTCTAAGGTTTAAGAAAACGGGTACTTCACAATAATCTGAAGAAGTGGGTTTACACCAGTAAACTGTACACTGGAAGATCTTCAGGAAGTATCAGGGAGTTGATCATGCCAGAGTACGTGTCTGGAAAGGAACTCATTCAATTTTCCGTCTTAATTAAAGTGCACGGAAAATGAGGAGGCTTTCTTAACAGGCGGGGCTCTGATCTGCCCAATTTTCCAACATTTGTCGTGCTCATGTGATCCAGAACACCTTGTGCACAGACCCAGGAAAGGCTCCCTTTAAAATCTGCAGAAGTTTAACTTTCAAACAGCCCGACTTTGTGTATCTTTAGTCCATATTAAAAAAAGGGAATGGTAGTCCGTCTTTTCTGTGTCACCCATCTTATTTAGTGGCACGGGGATAGACTTTAGCGCCTGTGCATTATGCTGTTTAACTCAATGCAGTGAGGAGCTGTGTTCACAAATGTAACAGGCTTCTTATTTATTTGTTGGGAATGTCTCTGCGCCAAGTTCCAATACTTCTCCAACGTCATCAGTTTATTTGGAAAGTGCCTGACGGAGTCCCGTTTGCCCGCGGGTAATGCACCTAAGGGATGAATAATGTGACACAAACAGACAAAGCTTCCTGTTAAGCACAGCACTCCACACAACAGTCTGATTATTTGCTCGTAGGCTAATCTGCTGCTTGCGCAGTGATGGTTACTATCCTTAAATAAACCTGTAAACCTTTCTATATTCGCTCATGTGATCAATTGATCACTTTAGCTTAAAACTGCTTAATTGTGATTTAGATAAAATACCTTAACTGAGGTTGGATGTGTTCACTTCACTTCATTTGCAAAGGCAAAACACTACAGCCACTGAAATTCTGAGTTAAAAACAGAAAATGCTGGTAACACTCAGCAGCTCAAGAATGAACCCTTCAGCCAGCTGACCTTTCATATGGTTTGGAATGTTAACTTTGTTTCTCTCTTCACAGATGCTGCCTGACCTGCTGAATATTTGCTGCAATTTCTGTTCTTATTTCAGTTAGTAGCATCTTGCATGTTTATAATATTGCATGACTTCACACTCACCTAAAGTTCAGAAGATGTAGGAGCAGAATTAGGCTATTCAGCCCATCGGGTCTGCTCTGCCATTCTATCATGCCTGATACGTTCCTCATCTGCTACGTACATTGCTACAGACCAAGAGCTGGATTGCAAAATCAGCCAGAGCATCTTCTTCCTAGAACACATGACCTAGAGGCAGGAGTAGGCAATTTAGCTTCCCGAGCCTAAACACCTTCAACATAGCTGATCCCATTCTGGCCTTAACTCTACTGTCCTGCCTGTTCTCCGTAACCCTTCAACCCATTACCAATTAAAAATCTGTTTCACTCCCCCTTAAATTTGCTCACTTTCCCTGCATCCACCGCATTCTGGGATAACGAATTCCACAGATTCACAACCCTTTGGGAGAAGTAGTTTCTCCTCAAATCTGTTTTAAATTTGCGACCTCTTATACTAAGATAATGACCTCTCACTTTAGAATGCCCACAAGTGGAAGCATCTGCTCCACGCCTATTTTATCCATACATTTTAGCATCTTGAATACCTCAATTTTATCTTCTCTCATTCTTCTAAACGCTAGAGACCTAAACTGTTCAATCTCTTCTCATATGACAAACCCCTCATCTCTGGAATCAATCTATTGAACCTCCTCTGAACTGCCTCCAATGCCACTACATCTTTCCTTAAATAAGGGGACCAAAACTGTGCACAATACTCCAGGTGCAATCTTAGCAATGCCTTGTATAGTTGCAAGAACACTTCTTTACCTTTATACTCAATTCTCTTTGCTATAAATGCCAACATTCCATTTGCTTTCCTTAATATCTGCTGCACCTGAATGCTCGCTTTCTGTGACTCATGCACTCGGACACCCAGATCCCTCTGCATCAGAGCTCCCCGAAGTCTCTCCCCATTTTGATAATAAGTTGCCTTTCCATTTTTTCGACCAAAATGCATGACCTCACACTTATCCATGCTAAACTCCATCTCCAACATTTTGCCCCACTCTCCTAACCTATCTTTATCCATTTGTCAGGTTCTTATTTCCTCATTGCAACTTACTGTCCCACCTATTTTTGTGTCATCTGTGAATTTGCCTAAAGATCCTTCCATCCCTGTATCCAAGTCATTAATATAGACTGTAAATAGCTAGGGCCCAAGGACCGACCCTGTGGCACCCCACTAGTTACATCTTGCCATCCAGAAAAAGACCCATTTTTCCCGACTCTCTGTCTCCTGTCCATCCGCCAGTCTTCTATCCAAACTATTAAGTTACAACTAATCCCATGGGATCACACTTTGTGAATTAACCTTCTGTGTGGCATCTTATCAAACACCTTCTGGAAGTCCAGATATACTACATCTACAGGATCCCCAGTATCCACTTTGCTTGTTACATCTTTTTTTTTTTATAAATGTTTTTATTCAGTTTTCATATTTTATATTGAACAAATTACAAATTGTTAGGAGAGAAAAAAAAACAAACACGCAAAAATTAACATACATATTTACAGGTAAGCATCTTCGTAGTAGTAACTGCGCCCCCCCCCCCCCCCCCCCCCCCCTCAACATGTTTATTTAGTTTGGTTTGCTTGTTACATCTTTGAAGAACTTCAGTAAATTAGTCAAACATGATTTGCCCTTCATAAAACCATGCTGACTCTAATGGATAGCGCTTTGGCTTTCCAAATGTCCTGATATTATGTCCTTGATAATTGATTCTAACAATTTTCCAACAAAAGTTGTTAAACTAACTTGTCTGTAATTTCCCACTTTCTGCCTACCTCCTTTTTTGAATAAGGATGTTACATTAGCATTTTTCCAATCCACTGAAACCTTACCCGTGTCCAGGGAAATTTGGAATATTATAACCAATGGATCCACTATTTCTGCTGCCACTTCCTTTAACATCCAAGGGTGTAGGCCATCAGGCACCGTGGACTTGTTTGCCCTCAATCCCAAGAGTTTGTTGAGTACCGTTTCCCTATCAATGCTGATTGTTCCAGGTTCCACCCTTTCCACTACCTCTGAATTGCCCCTTCTTATAGGAATGGTACTAGTGTCCTCCATGAAAACTGAGACAATGTATTGATTCAGCATCTTTGCCATTTCTGTATTCCCCACAATTAACTCACCAGTTTCATCTTCCAAGGGGCCAACATTCACCTGAGTGACTCTCTTCCCTTTTATGTACCTGTAGAAGCTTTTGTTATCCCTTTTTGATATTCTGTGCTAGTTTTTCTTTTCCATAATTTACCTCAGCTCTTTCTATTCCTTTTTTGGCATCCCTTTGTTTATGTTTGAAAGTTTCCCAACCTTCCAATTTGATTTAACTTAGCTTTTGTCTTTATAATGTCCTTGACCTCGTTGTTTAGCTATGGATATTTTTTACCCTTCTTCCCATCTTTCTTCCTCACTGGGATATATTTTAGTTGTGAAGTATTGAGTATCTCCTTAACAAACTGCCACTGCTCATCAGTTGTCCTACCTTTTAGCTTTCCTGCCCTGTCTATATCGGCCAAATCTGTCCTCAAGCCTATGTCATTTCCTTTGTTTATTTCCAGAACCCTAGTGTAGGACTCCACTTTCTTGCCCTCAAACTGAATCTTGAATTCTGCCATATTATGGTCACTACCCCCGAGTGGATCCTTAAATATGAGGTCATTAATTAATCCCTCCTCATTACAGACAACCAAATCGAGACTAGCCTCCCCCCTGGTTGGTTTCCCAACATACTGCTCCAGGAAACAATCTCTAATGCATTCAATGAACTCTGCCAATTTGATTCCTCCAGTCTGTGTACATATTAAAATCACCCATTATTATTGCCGCACCTTTCTTGCAAGCCCCCAATATTTCCTGGTTTATACACTGCCCTACTGTAGAATTACTGTTTGGGGACCTGTAAGGAGTGACAACGAGAATGGAACTGCTTTTAAAAACAATTTTGTGTTTGGAAATTGGCCTTTAAAGTGCCTTTCGGAAAAAAAAAAGAGGATCAACTGCAAAATTGTTGACCTGTGAGGTGCCTATAGATGCTGTATATTCAAGGCAGGAGTTCACTGCAACAAGCGATGGTCCCTCTTAGCTGGATTTTCTTCCCAGTAGTTTGGGGAAGCTACATCATGGAACAACATCCGAGGAACAATATCGTAAAACGTTTCGGACAACGTTCCAGTTCACAGCTGAAGGAAGAAAGACAGTGTTACGAGAGGACAGATCAAAATGTGTTTGGTACCCATTTGAAAATCAATTAAATATATGATGAAATTGAGCATTTTGTTGCAGAGGGAGGTTAACATTGCTGCTCAGATTCTACAAGTAAATCATGAAATTTGAATCATAGGGCGGCATGGGGGCGCTGTGGTTAGCACAGCTGCCTCACGACGCTGAGGACCCGGGTTTGATCCAGGCTTTGGGTCACTGTCTGTATGGACTTTGTATAGTCTCCCCGTGTCTGCGTGGGTGTCACCCCCACAACCCAAAGATGTTCAGGGTAGGTGGATTGGCCACGCTAAATTGCCCTTCAATTTGAAAAAATAAATTTTTTTGAATTAAAATTTAAATCATGAACACTAATGACAGCATCATCATGAGCCAGGAAGAGTTACCATTACTGACAGTGGGTAGAAATTTAATGTATTCAGATGAAGATCATACATGATTAATACCTCTAGAATGACATAACTGTGGTGTTTTCAGTGTACAGCTAGGCTTCATGCTTATTCCTAACATTGTACTAGGCAGTGGCTTATACACAGAAGTCGGTGAGGCGTGGAGATGGAAAGAGGCCCCTGCATCTTAGGGGCAGGGCAATAGTATTGGCTTAAAGAGGACTGTTAACCAAATTACAAGGACTACCCAGGGACCTTTTAAATCCACCTGAGCTACTGCAACAAGCAGTATAATTCCTCATCCAAAATAAACCTTGGCATTACCCTAAGATGCCATCCTTGATTTTGAGTTCAAGAAAGATGTGCACAATTTGTTTTGGCCATTGGCAGCGCCCATGGGTCACCGTCTACATTATATCAGAGGTTGTGAATGACACAGTGGAAAGTTCCAGTCATAGCAGAACAGTGTGACTTCTGACTCACAAGGCACTGCCACAGGAGAGCGATTAATATTTGCATGAAAGGGAAACAGATTTCTTTTTTCCTGACGTACGAATCCTTCCTTGCAGTCTGGCCTATTACTGAGTATGCGTCTACGGCAAATTTAGCATTATCTCACTTCTGTCTTCTCCTTGCTCAAGCTACTCAAACCCAACTCTTTCATGCTCCAAAACCAGTTCAGCTACAAAATACAGAAAGCAAAATATTTTCATAATAATTTAGTAAGCCAACTGAGGTAACACATTCAGCAAGCTTTAGCATTAGGTTGCAGTGCTTAAAGTTTCAAATTTTGTTTTGCAAGTTATAATGGGCGTGCTCTAATGAAAGGAAGAGTCCCATTCGGGGGAGATTAGCTGGGCCGTTCCTGGTGCTTGTAGAGGTGTGAATGACGCTGCTTTCAAATGACAATCGGCGGGGAACATCCCGTCGAGCCCACATTCAGTCGCTTTTTTAAATGGCGCCATGATCTCTTGATTCCCCCCCCCCTTCCCAATGTGACCCCTGGACGCCTCCAAACCGCCAATTCACCTGTTGGGGGCTCTTCAACCCCTCCCCACACCCCATACGGACAGAGTACAACTAGGCCCGATCCCTGACATGAGCCTGGTGCCTGATAGTGCCCCTGCCAGCCTGGAGGTGCCACCTAATCACCCTGGCAGTGCCCAAGTGGCACCAGGCCAGCACAGCCAGGTACCCAGGTGGCACTACCAGGGTGCCAGGCTAGCAGTGTCACAGTGTCCGGGTGGCATCAGCAGTGTCAGGGTGTCACCTGCCCAGATTCCAACCCCCAGGGGCCTCTGGACACCTGGGAGACCTCCCCCAAGTGCCATTCTGCCTGGTCCCCATTTGTGGGGCGAGTGCTAAATGGCACCCAGCTGGGGTCTCCTCGGCGAGGCCAGTAAATCCCGAGGGCCAGTTAGATCCACTATAGACATAGTTAAGTGAGCAGCTGAGGTGGATTCCAGATTATGACGTCATAATATTCACTCATTTATATAATGAGGTGCAGGCAGGCAGTGATTGACACACAGGATGACCAGTAAGCACACAGCACAGTGCAGCCAATTACCAGACAGGACGCTACCACTATAAAGCCAGAGTGTACCAGGTTTCCCGCTCTCTCTGGACCCAGCCACTGAGACAGTCAGAGTCCACGAGCTAGCCAGGGCAAACACGATGCGGTAGCTAGAAAGTCTGGTCAGGCTACTACTAGGTCTCCAGTCAGTTCAGTATAGTGTTGACCCACAGTTGAATATGTTTATCTGTTCTATCATTGAATAAAACAGTGTTGAATCTTCTCCAGTGTTAGACGTCTGTTTCTAGCTTCCCTGCATCAAGTGCAGTCCACATCGAACCAACCTGCCTAACACATCATGGCACCAATGTGTTACTGTTCCTGACGGACCTACCTCGAGTGAATCAGCATTGACCAGCAAGCAGCCATCCGGTGAAATGGAAAAAATCCAGCCTCCTCCGCAGCTCCTCATCTCCGGCAACCTCGGCGCCAATTGGAAGATCTTCAAGCAAAAGTTCCTCTTGTACATCGAGGCCTCTGACCTCGAAGCAGCATCGGATGCCAGGAAGATCGCGCTATTTCTCTCCACCGTGGGGAACCACGCCATCCACATCTACAACTCACTTACATTCGCTGAAGGCGAAGACAAAACGAAATTCAAACAGTCTTGCTGAAGTTCGACAGCCACTGCAACATGGAGGTGAATGAGAGCTTTAAACGGTACGTTTTCCAGCAGAGGCTTCAGGGTAAGGGTGAACCTTTTCAGTCCTTCTTGACCCATCTCCGCCTGCTAGCGCACTCATGTAACTATGACTCGACGGCTGATTCCATGATCCTGGATCAGATCGTTTTCGGGGTCCACTCCGACTCCCTTCGTCAGCAGCTCCTGAAAGTCAAACAGTTGACCCTGCCTGTCGCTATCAAGACGTGCGTTGTCCATGAGCATGATAAGAATCGTTACTCCCACATCAGGGCGGCAGAGACTGCAAAGCTGGCCTCCCACGAGGCAGAACGGGTGCAGGCCATCGCACAGAAGCAGGGCCTGAGCATCGAGGAGAGTGGCCGTTTCGCGGGCTTTTCCCGGGTCCCTGCGCATGCACGCCACAACCGTGTGGACGACGAGACCGACAAGCCTACTGCGCAGGTGCGTACGTGGCGGAACCTGCCTGGTAGGTCAGCTGATGTGGTAATCAAGGGGAGGGGGGGGGGTGCGGGGGGATCCGGCCCCAGGGGGGGGCCTCCACGGTGGCCTGGCCTGCGGTCGGGGCCCAACAAACTGTGGGCGGGAGTGTGCCGTGGGGGCACTCCTTCCTTCCACGCCGGCCTCTGTAGGGCTCCGCCATGGCCAGCGAGGAGAAGACACCCTCTGCGCATAGGCAAGAATACGCCGGCCGGTCTGCGCATGTGCGGAAACACACCGGCAGTTCTGCGCTTGCCCTAACTCGCACTGGCCCTTCGGCGCCAGTTAGCACGGCACCAATCCCTCCACTGCCGGCCTAGCCCTCGGATGTGCAGAGGATTCCGCATCTTCCGGTTGGTTCGCGCCATTTCTTTACGCCAGCATCGTGCCATCGGGGGATTCGGGAGAATGTGGGGAGTTAGCACTGATGTGCCCATGAAGTGATTTATTTCCCATCCAAGTAAATTCCTTCAACTGACATACAGAACAGTTTGCTCACTATGTTGGCACCTATGTTTCAGCTGTGACTCAGTTGGTAGCACTCGTACCTGAGTCACAAGGGTGTGGGTTCAAGAACTTAAGCACAACAATCTCGTCTGACACTCCAGTGCAGTACTGAGGAAGTGCTGCAACTGCCAATGTCTTTAGGATGAGACATTAAACTGAGGCCCTGTCTTCCCTCTCAGGCAAAAGATCCCATTATACTTTTGAACAAGAGTAGAGGAGTTATACCAGGTGTCCTGGCCATTATCCCTCAATCAGCAGTGCAACACTCAAGAGTATCTGATCATTGTTTGAGGACGTTTGTTGTGCGCCAATTAATTGCTGAGTGAAGAAGAACATAGCAAAGCCATTGCTTGGTGAGGCAGTTAAGTGAAATAGTTGTGGCACCTCATCAAGTCACCAATATTGAACAAGCAAATGATTAATAATAATAACACATGGGTAATGGTAGGTAATAAGATTTCCTGCAATCGTGACTGTACTTCAAAATTATTTTGTTGGCTGCAAATTGTCGTGGGACATACTGACATAATGAAATACAAATACACTCCGCGGGATTCTCCATCGGCGGGATCCTCAGCTTTGCCGGTAGCACACCCATGGGTTTCCCGATGGGAAACCGCATTGGCCAGCTGCGGGAAGGGAGAATCCCGTCCACATTCTTTTATTCAAAAAATTCAAGTGGTATTTCAGTAATCTTACATATACAGACTTGCATTGTATGAGGCCCAAGCATTTGATTCCTCATGGTATACAGACTGCTCCTTGCCATTGTCGTAAGTTGGGAAGTATTTAGTGAAAGACATTGGATACATTAATTTACTGACAAAATACTTTCATGCGCCACTCACTAAAATTAATTGAGTTAATGATAGGATGCCTATAATTGGTGGTTATTAGCATAGAGTCAGGCAAACACATATTTGCAGTGAAAAGACAATTCTGAAGAATTTAACACGGTAATTAACACTTTCTGTTTAATTGTAAATGTAGAAAAAAAATCGAAAAGAGGGGATGTCAAGCAATGTAATTATAATAATTTTCAACTAAAAAGGTATCTTCTAATCTAAATGAAAGCAGGACATACAATGTTCTCTTCTGAAAGAAAGACCCACAATGTGTGGCAAAAATACGAACGTGAGCATTGTTCAGAATGGTACATACTGTGCGTGTCCCGGCCATCTGTTTAATTGTATATAACTAGGTTATCTGGATGAAATGTAGCAGTCGCGACAGTACGTAATTTTGTGGTATGGCGCACTGTACTGTGGTCAGTTTCAGGAATCTGTTTCTGAATCCTGTTCTAAAGTTATAGGTCATAAATGTCACAATTCTGTGCAACAAAGATTTACATGAAAATTTATAAAATGCAGGTTCTCTGCTGTATAATTTTGAAAGAAATTAAGTATGTGATTGCTATTTTCCCGAAGTGCTATATTTTCATTTTCCCTAAGTGCATTTAAAGGGAAAAAAAAATAATTCAACTGTGCACCTATAATTGTGACATTTTCAGTAAAATGACACAAAGATGTCTCCAAGGAAGAACAATTTAACAAATTGAGTCACCACAGAATATCTTCTCTCCCATGAATAGTGCCTTTAAAACTGTTGCTTCGGCTGGAAATTGCACCTTTACTATTCTGCTTTGAAGAAGCTCTGATTCTTCCAGTCACTCGGGCCTACTCACCAAGGTCCAGTCTCTGGGCAGCTTATCTGCCAGCAAGTGTTCGAAAAAGGAGGAGGTTCTATAAGTCAGTCGAGCAGAGCTGCAGAACAGGCTGGGGTAACTGTTGCGAGAAAATTGGGGGTTTGCTGTTTTAATGGCAAAATTTGTGAAGCCAAATAAGTCATTGTGAATATAAATCAGCAGCGAATTAGGCTAAAAGAAAACTATTACTTCCAAAAATTTGTTTCCAGCTTTGAGACATATTGATGAATTACTGAGACACAGCACAATGATGGGCAGCACAGTAGCACAGTGGTCAGCACTGTGGCTTCACAGCGGCAGGATCCCAGGTTCGATTCCCGGCTTGGGTCACTGTCGGTGCGGAGTCTGCACATCCTCCCCGTGTCTGCGTGGGTTTCTCCAGGTGCTCCAGTTTCCTCCCACAAGTCCAAAGATATACAGGTTAGGTGCTATTAATGTCTGCAGCACCGCACAGATTATTGTAAACCAATTGGGACCTGCTGAGATTTTCCAGCATTTTCTCTTTCGTTTCAGATTCCAGCATCCGCAGTAATTTGCTTTTATCCAGTGTTTAACTCACTGCCACCTCTTCCAGGAACGCCTACCCTGAAGAAGTACTGCTTTTCTGTCCGACAGGATTTCCGTCTGTCCCTCCCTCACTATCCACCTTCACTGCTTTCCATTTCCCTCTTAGTGTTAGACAAGGTATTTATCAAGACTCGCTTCCATAGCCATATTTCCTTCCTCAGTGACTGTCTTCGTCTCCGACTTACCCCACGGGGATTTCAACTTAAATTCAACCTTACATGTAACCTCCAGGATTCCGGGTACCTCCAGGATATACAACGTTCTTCCAACTGCTGCTCTTGCCACATCCTGAAAGCCACACTCAGTGCCATGTGCCGCCACATGAAGGCACTCAACATCTCTCTCCAGCAGCAGCGTCTTACTCTCTCTCAAAGCGTCCCTGTCCCCAGTTTCATTTCATCCTTCGCATCATTCGACGCCTTAACAAGAATCTTTTCCAGTTTTTTACCGATGTTATGGAATGCAAGCTTCAACAACTCATCAATACCACTGCCCATCCTAGGTCCTTCACCAGTCCCAATCCCTCATACCCCATTTCTCCCAATATCAACACCACTGCCCATCCCAGGCCCTCCACCAGTCCCAATCCCTCGTACCCCATTTCTCCCAATATCAACACCACTGCCCATCCCAGGCCCTCCACCAGTCCCAATCCCTCGTACCCCATTTCTCCCAGTATCCACACCACTGCCCATCCCAGGCCCTCCACCAGTCCCAATCCCTCGTACCCCATTTCTCCCAGCCCCAGCCCTTGCCGCGTATTTACCATACCCACCAACTTTCACCTCTCTGAGGCTGGGTGTGCTGTTCTCAGCAAAGCTTAGTACCATTACGTCCCCACCTCAATGAATTCCGGTCTCGACATGATGTTGAACTCTTCTTTTGTCGCCTTCGTCTCCGTGCCCACTTCTTTGGGCAGGAATCCTCACCCCCGTTCCACTGATCCTTTCATGTGCCTCCAACATTCGGCCTCCAAGTGGACACCCCCCCCCCCCCCCCCCCCCGCTGGGACAATTACCTGCCCTTGATCTTTTCATTGAGAACTGTTGATGGGACATTGGCCGTCTTAATTTCTCTGCCCCCCCTCACCCATTCCAACCTCTCTCCTTCCGAATTTTCTGCTCTTCACTCCGTCAGGTCTAACCCCGACTTTGTCATCAAACCTGCCGACAAAGGGGGTGCTGTTGTTGTCTGGCGCACTAACCTCTACCTCGCAGAGGCTGAGCGCCAACTCTCAGATATTTCCTCTTACCTGCCCCTGAAACATGACCAGAACACAGAACATCAGGCCATTATCTCCAACACCGTTAGCGACATAATTTCCTCTGGATGCCTTCCCCTTACAGCTTCCAACCTCAGTCTCCCAACCCTGGACAGCCCGTTTTTACCTACTTCCCAAAATCCACAAAAGGACTGTCCGGGCAGCCCATTGTGTAAGCATGTTCCTGCCCCGCCAAACTTATTTCCTCTTGTCATGACTCCACCCTCACTCCTCTGGTCCATTTCCTCACCACCTACATCTGGGATTCCTCTGATGTACTGCGTCATATTGACAGCTTACAGCTCGCGGGCCCGAACCGCATTCTATTCACCATGGATGTGCAATCCCTCTACACCTCCATCCCACACCAGGATGGCCTCAGAGCTCTTTGCTTCTTTCTTGAAAAGAGGCCCAGACAATTCCCATCCACCACCACTCTCCTCTGCCTGGTTGAACTCGTTCTATCTCTCAACAACTTCTCCTTTAACTCATCCCACTTTCTCCAAATCAAAGGTGCAGCAATGGGTACCCATATGGGTCCTAGCTACGCTTGGCTTTTTATGGGGTATGTGGAACATTCCTTGTTCCAGGCCTATCTGGACCCCCTCCCACAACTCCTTTCTGATACATTGATGACTATTTTGGAGCAGCGTTATGCTCTCGCCGGGACCTGGAAAAATTCATCAACTTCGCTTCCAGTTTCCACCGCTCCATCACTTTCACCTGGTCCATCTCAGACACTTCCCTTCCCTTCCTTGATCTTTCTGTCTCCATTTCCGGCAATAGACTATCCACTAATATCCACTGCAAGCCCACTGACTCCCACAGCTATCTGGACTACAGCTCTTCGCACCCTACACCCTGTAAGGACTCCATCCCTTTCTCTCAACTCTTTCGCCTCCGTCTCATTTGTTCCGATGATGCCACTTTCCAAAATGGTGCTTCGAAAATGTGTTCCTTCTTCCTCAACCGTGATGTCCCACCTACAGTTGTTGACGGGGCACTCAACAGTGTGCGGTCTATCTCCCGGGCCACTACCCCCGCCCCCTCCCCTCCCTCCTAGAACAAGGATAAAGTCCCCCGCGATCTCACATTTCATCCCACCAGCCTCCATATGCAAAGCATAATCCTCCGCCATTTTTGCCAACTCCAGCGTGATGCCACCACCAAACACATCTTCCCTTCACTCCCTCTGTCAGCATTCCACAGAGACCGTTCCCTCCGAGATAATCTAATCCACTCCTCCACTATACCCAGTACCTCTCCCAACACCCATGGCACCTTCCCATGCAATCGCAGAAGGTGTAACACCTGCCCTTTACCTCTTCCATGCTTTACATCCCAGGCCCAAAACACTAATTCCAGGTTAAGCAGCGTTTCACTTGCATCTCTTCCAATTTGATCTACTGCATTCGCCGAACCCAATGTGGTCTCCTCTATATCGGAGAGACCAAACACAGACTGGGTGATCGCTTTGCTGAGCATCTTCGGTCTATGCACATTCAGGACCCTGACCTCCTTCCCTGTTGCTTGCCATTTTAACTAAACACCCTGCTCCCATGCCCACATTCTGTTCTTGGCCTGCTGCAATGTTCCAGTGAAGCTCAACGCAAACTGGAGGAACAATGGCCGGGATTCTCCCCTACCCGGTGGGGCGGGGGATCCCGGCGTGTTGGAGTGGCATGAACCACTCCGGCGTCGGTCCGCCCCAAAGGTGCGGAAGTCTCCGGCGTGAATGGCCTTTGGCGCATGCCAGCCGGGGCCGAAAGGACTTCGCCAGCTTGCGTAAGTCTGCGCATGCGCAGGGGAGGGGGTCTCTTCCGCCTTTGCCATGGTCTTCACCATGAAAAAGAATGCCCCCATGGCACAGGCCCACCCGCCAATCAGTGGACCCTGATCGCGGGCCAGGCCACTGTGGGGGCACCCCCCGGGGTCAGATCGCCCCGCGCTCCCTCCCAGGACCCCGGCGCCTGCCCGCGCCGCCAATCCCGCCAGTCAGATAGGTGGTTTCATCCACGCCAGCGGGAGAGGCCCGTCAGCAGCGGGACTTCGGCCCATTGCAGCCCGGAGAATCGCCGCGGGGAGCCCGCCGACCGGAGCGGGTGGCCCGCGACTGGCGCGATTCCCGACCCGCCGAATCTCAGGGGGGGGGCGGAGAATTCAGGGCACGCAGGGGGCGGGATTGACGCCAGCCCCGGGCGATTCTCCGACCTGGCAGAGGGTCGGAAAATCCCGCCCAATATCTCACCTTATGGTTCGGCACACTGCAGCCTTCCGGTTTCAACATCGAATTCAACGACTTCAGATAATCAGCTCTATCCCAGCTCGACCCATTTGTTTTCATCCCATTTCATTTTAACTGTCTTTTACCATTTCTTCCTTTCTTAATACATATTTAATCCCCCCACCGAATCTTATCCACCTTTCCGCTCTTTGCTTCCCCCTTCCCCTCCTCCACACCCACAGTTCATCCTCTGATGTTAGTTTCTCTGCTGTGTGGCCTTTCACATCTTTTGTTCTCTCTGGGGACTGCCATTAACACTCTTTCCCCTTGGTTTCTGTGGCCATTAGCACTCGGTTTCCTTGGGTTTCTGTTGCTATGTCTCATCTTTCATTCTCACTCCAGAGTATCAATATTTCCCACTTTCTCTGTCTGTTAGAACATGGAACATACAGTGCAGAAGGAGGCCATTCGGCCCATCGGGTCTGCACCGAACCACTTAGGCCCTCACTTCCACCCTATCCCCGTAACCCAATAAGCCCTCCTAACCTTTTTTTTTGGACACTAAGAACGATTTATCATGGCCAATCCACCTAACCTGAACATCTTTGGACTGTTGGAGGAAATCGGAGCACCCGGAGGAAACCCAATGCAGACACGGGGAGAACATGCAGACTCCGCACAGGCAGCGACCCAGCGGGGAATCAAACCTAGGACCCTGGCGTGAAGCACAGTGCTATCCACTTGTGCTACCGTTCTGCCCATTTGACAAAGAGTCATTGGACTCAAAACGTTAACTCTTTTCTCTCCCTGCAGATACTGCCAGACTTTCTGAGATTTTCCAGCATTTTCTCATTCGTTTCAGATTACAGCATCCGCAATAATTTGCTTTTACTTAAAACCAATTGATTGTTATTCAAACTAAACGTTCCATTTGAAAGTACAATTTTATAGACATGATGCAGTGTAAAGCCAGATCACATCTGTGGCATTGCGTACAGTTCTGGGCATCACACCACCTCAGAATAGATATACTGGCCTTAGAAAGAGTGCAATGCAGATTGACTGGGATTAGAATCATAGAATCCCTACAAAGTGCAGAAGGAGGCCATTCAGCCCATCGAGCCTGCAATGGCCCTTAGAAAAGGCACTCTACTTTCGGCCATGCCTCCACCCTTTCCCCGTAACTCAACCTAACCTTTTGGACACCAAGGGAAATTGAGCATTACCAATCCACCTAACCTTCACATTGTTGGACTGTGCGAGGAAACCGGAGCACCCAGAGGAAACCCACGCAGACACGGGGAGAAAGTGCAAACTCCACACAGTCACCCGAAGCCGGAATTGAACCCGGTTCCCTGGAACTGTGAGGCAGCGGTGCTAACCACTCTGCCACCATGCTGCCCAATGCTCCAGGGGTTACATTATAGGGAGCGATTACATAAACTAAGTTTGGATTCCCTGAAAGATATAGTGTTCTGGGGTGATATGTTGGAGATTCTTAGGAATTTGAAAAGAATTGATAGGGTAGACGGAGAGAAGCTATTTTTTGCTGGTGCAGCAGCACTGGAGAAGCAGACACAAAACTTAAAATTAGAGTCAGGGCATTTAAGTTTGAGACAATTTAAGATAAGCAATTAAGATAGTTAAGATAATTTAAGGTAAGTTAGGAAACCATTCAAAGGGTAGCAGAAATGTGAATGTCCCTACCACAAAAAGCAGTGGAGGATCCACGGGTGCTTCTCAATGGGACATTCGGCATGAACAGCTCACCGATTCTGGTGCATGTGAAGGGTTAGCACCGGTGCCACGCGGAACACCCACGGATCGCATGGAAAACGGCCGGATAATCGCCGGGTCCCGGCCGCGCATTCGCAGGGCTGACGGCCTGCACTGGTCGCACCAGAAAACATGTTGCCGGCCGTGCTGAACGGCCTACCCACCCACCCTTACCCTACCAGCCCACCCCCCATCACTCCCCTGAGCAGAAGCCCCCCCGACCAACGGCACGGATCACGGTCGAGTGTGGCGGCGCCGGACACTGTCCGCATACGGCACCTGCAGGTTCCCGACCGCTGGGACCACACCTGGCCCACGCTGTCGGGAACTCCCCCCCCCCATCGGGTACGGAGCAACGCGGATGACCCGGCTGATGATGCGCTAACAGCGTTGAGACTGCGTGAGGCAGGAGTCCCAATGGCGCTGATTTGGAGACGGCGAAGCATCCCGAACTGGCATCAAACGGGCGCTTGCCCCGATTCCGGAGTCGGAACCCATTCTCCGCCTGATCGCCAATCCCGATTTCAGCGTCGGGCTATGGACAATTCTGCCCATGATCTTTGTTGTCAGTCATTTGATCCACCATATGTTTCTCATTTCATATAGCACAATAGGACATTCACACGCAGTACTTCAGAAAGAGTGCAACGAAAAGAAATCAACATTTTTGGGAAGTAACTATAAGGTGTTTAGTTAGCATGGGCGAAAATTAATTGCTGGGAAAAGAATCCTGACTTCAGTTATTTGAAGACTGATTGAGAGAAAAAGTTTATATACATCGAGCTTGGCAATTTGGACTGTGGTGGCTTTATTCAATTGCTTCACAGCTCTAAGGTCCTAGGTTCAATTGCCGGCTTGGGTCACTGTCTGTGTGGAGTCTGCACATTCTCCCCGTGTTTGCGTGGGTTTCCTCTGGGTGCTCCGGTTTCCTCCCACAGTCCAAAGATGTGTGGGTTAGGTGGATTGACCATGCTAAATTGCCTTTAGTGTCCAATGTGGGGTCACGGGGTCACAGGGTACAGGGATAGGATGGAGGCATGGGCTTGAGTAGGGTGCTCTTTCCAAGGACCGGTGCAGACTCGATGGGCCGAATGGCCTCCTTCTGCACTGTAAATGCTATGATTTTAAACCATACACGTCATCCTTTATTGTGATAACAACTTTAACATCCACATTTACTTTGAAGTTACTCCTTAGGACTGCATTTTCTCCCCGACCTCTGAACATGCAACCTACGAGTACCTATATGCTGAAATGAATAAACGCACAATGATGGTAAGAGAGATCAAGAACTAGAATTAATTGATTGGTATACATTTTAGCCCTGCCTAACTAAATCTTCTCCACAGCTAATTAAGAGAAATGTTGTAAATCATTAGGTATTCCACCTGACTTTCAGCAATGTCAGGATGATAACTATTTACATTTATATTTTACTGTCGTCCTCAAAATGTTAAAAAGGTTTTTGAACACCTGGGAAACCCTTAATATTTAGCTTGTTTTCAACTTTAAAAGTTCTGCACAATTGCGGCTTCAAACATTGGGATAACGAAACCAGCAGAAACAAAGCTTTGTAGCAGTGTTAATGGAAGTAGATTCTCAGTTTCAGTTACATGAACACAGGACAAAAGGTACGCCATTCACTTTTGGGTGTTGCATTCATTCCCATTGCTGAATGATTACGCTGTGCAAGTCATGTGGTAATCCAAAGGAGAGGGGGAAAAAAATCACTCAGGCCACCTGTACCTTTAACAAAAACTTTCAGATTGTATCTATGACTTTCCCTTTCCGTGGACTTTTCAAGGACAGAATCTTGGTCAGTCTTCAGTTCTTTATGGAGGTGGGCAGCAAACATAAAACTATCCAAAGAAAACCTTACTAGCAATTCCAGTTTGTTTTTAATCTGGGTTGAAGAACTTTGGTGAAATATTTAGCAGTGGATTTCTTCTGTGGTAAAAGTATTGCTCCATTGAATTGTTAATTAAGTCTCCACTATTGACATATACTTGAAACAAACATGTTGCTCTTCTGGAAAGCTAGAATCCATCAGTTGATAAGATTATAAAACATCATCACATAAACCATCCTCCAGTTTACTTTTCTAATAGTACAAAGTGCTTTTCCCACAGGTTCTTTGCAATATGGTGACATATTAGGGACTGGGCTTTTCGAAAGTTACTGAATGCAGGATTAAGAATTTTTTCTATGAGTAGGAGCCCGGACTGTGCCATGAACAGTCACATCTAAGCTCCGAATACTAAAGTTATCATTCTTGATGAAGCATACACTCTACCAGTCCCCTTTGCCCTGGCTGGCAAAAAATCTATTAAAGCAGCAGTGTTCAATGTTAAAACATTTCAGGCCATCCATAGTCAGAGCTTCAAATCAAGGACATCCCCAATTGCATAAAATCGGGTTCAAACTTGAGGTGGTACCTACAAATTTGGGAGTTTGCCTGACCTTCCTTTGGCTCTTCCAAAAATCCCGGACAAAATAAAGACTGCCAAGATATATTTATTGGATTCCAAACACAGAAGAGATTGGGGGGGGGGGGGGGGGGGGGGGGTCATACTATTATAAGGATTCCAATTACAGGTAGCAAAAATATTATGAAAAGGTGTTTGTTCACATACATTTTCACCCAGTTCCCTCCAATATGCTTTTAATGAGTGCCACTAAACTTTCTATAAAAGCAAGGTTTTATATAGAAGCTTGTTCATACCTGTGTATGCTTCGTGATAAACAGAATGTCATTTTAATGGGAAATCCATTGTGAATTCTATTCAAGTAATTACTGGAAGGCTGAAATTTTCATTTATCAGAAAGCTCTTGTAACGGGACCAAGCCCAAATGAAAAAGATCCAGCAATGATTAACAAATTCAGCATCTACAATTCACCAAAGCTGAACAGTACAAGAATACATAATTGTATGTCAGGGACTCCCAGTATTCTTTTCAGAAAAGAGCAGAAAGAGGTAATCTATGCTTTCTTCAATTGCGTGCAGAATTTGATTTCTTTCTGTTCAAGTAACAGATATTAAATAAATACTGTTACAATCAAAGAGAAATTGGAGACCTCAAGAAATACAAAAAGGAACAAAATATTTTTTGTACACTATCAAAAACAACCTTTGCTGTTGCCCCTGAACAAAACCCACGCATAATTATCTGAAGTAATTCAGAGTCAGTGCAACACAGAAGCCAAGATAGCTTCATACACCCCTCAGCAATATCCGACAAAAGAGCAAGTTTTACATTGTGAGAGAGAGCACAATCTCTAGATAACATCTCAGCCTCTTCAGCACAATATTTAAAATTGAGAAGCAAGATACAGTTGCAAATGAGATATGTGGACAGGGAAATTGCCACATTGCCTAGTCAGGACCTGTAACATTCCCCGCTTCTCTTCCGCTCTAATTGGTAGATACTTGATCCCTAATGACATTTAATTCATGCTCCCTGGGGCCAATTGGGGATGAGTGATATGTGTGGGAAAACCAACAGCCATATTGGTGCACCTGCCTCATGTGTATCTCTTCCATCTCCCCCCACCCATTACACTGTGCATTTTTCTCTTATTACAGCTATTCAAAGAATACAAGAGGGACATAAAGAAGGAACAAACACAATTCCTGTGCACTCATGCCAAGTCATTCAAACAGGCAACAAAAAAAAACCCATGAGGAATTGTCAACCCTTCTACTGGTACTGAATTTCCTCTGCATATTGCAACCTGTTTCCCAGATCTCTCATGGATCAACCTTTAGAATTTATAAGAAGCACGTAATGTTCACAGAAACCTCCAAGTACTTCACTCTGAAATTTTTAAACAGATAGTCAGTCAGCTTTATGACACGGTAATCATTCAGGCTTAGCTCATTTAATCAAGATTGGAATTGCTTAATGGCAATCTAAAAATAATACCTTGTCTTAATATGCAGAGTTTCATATTTTGGTACTTCAAGCATTAGGGTCCATTGGGCGGAACGGTAGCACAGTGGTAGCACTGTTGCTTCAAAGCTCCTGGGTCTCAGGTTCGATTCCCGGCTTTTGTCGCTGTCTGTGTGGAGTTTTCACATTCTCCCTGTGTCGACGTGGTTTTCCTCTGGGTGTTCCGGTTTCCTCCCACAAGTCCCGAAAGACGCGCTGTTAGGTGAATTGGACATTCTGAATTCTCCCTCTGTGTAACCGAACAGACGCCGGAATGTGGCGACTACGGGCTTCTCACAGTAACTTCATTGCAGTGTTAATGTAAGACTACTTGTGACAGTAAAAGATTATTATTAATGTTTGACCTCTGTCATCAAAAGGGTAATTTTATGAAGTTGTGCTCCCTGTGTGGAGCCTCACTTAAACAGGAGGGGGGGGGGGGGGGGGCTTTGCAGAAGCAGCAGTATAGTGTTTTATCCCCATCTGCGACCTGCACCTCTGTCACCACACATACACACACATTACAGGACTATGAAGAACCTCACAATATTACCCCCAGGCAACAAATTTCTTATTTCTAGGGCATAAGAAAAAGATCAGAAGGAAAATCAACCCAAACCGCTAAATTGCATCGATTAATGTTTGCTTTCAGCGCCATACTGACCTAAAAAGAGGGGGCCTACCAGCCTCTCAACCTCCATAGAGAATGTAATGGAAGACCATGAAATGTGGAGAGAAAATAAATTGAGGAGCGATTCACATGCCGAAGAAAATGGGCAGGATTGTCCTGTCCCCCAGTCGCATGTTTCTCGGCCGCACGCCATTTTGCTGGCAGTGAGATTGTATCTTCCCATCGACTGTCAATGGGCTTTCCCATTGTAACCAACCGACACCACTGCAAAACGTGTTGGCGGGGCCGTGCTGCCGGTGGGAAAATTGAATCGCAACGAACGGAGAATTCCGGCCCAGTATCTATTCGTTTCCTGGACATTTGGGCCAAGTGAATTGAAAAGTATAAGGGCGCGATTCTCCGCAAATCCGGCGTGCCGTGAAACTGGCCGTGTTTCACGCCAGCCTCGGAGCTCCGTCCCGGGACCTGATTCTCCCCCCCCGGGCGGGGCTAGTATCGGGGCCTGGGGAATCGCGGAGTTAGCGAATGTCACTAGCTCCGCCCGCCAAGAGTCACGGCGGCTGACGTGCACGATGACGCCAGCCGCGCATGCGCGGGTTGGACGGCCGTGGTGCGGCCGTGCCAATCGGTGCCATGGTTGTCCGGGACGGGCACTTTGCGGCCGTTTTCACGAACGCTAAAAGCAGGTGTGATCGCGGCCGTGAAAACGGCCGTATACTCCACGGTATTCGGCCCATCGGCCTGCGGAGAATCGCTGTTCGGCGTGAAAAACGGCGAGCAGCGATTCGTGTCGGGGGGGCGGCCGGAGTGGGGGGGGGGAGAATAGCGGGAGGCCGTGAAAATTGTCAGGAAGGCCCTCCCACTATTCTCCGACCCGTCGTGGGCAGCAGAGAATCGCGCCCTTTCCTGCCGATCAGTTAAATAGGTGGACACAGGCATGTAATCTCAAAATTTATTGAAAGAGTTTACTTTTAAATCAAATCTCATTGAGCTCAAATCCCAGCACTTCCTTTTACTCGACGGAGGGGCAGCTGCCCTATCGGAAGCCCCATTCTTCTGGTACGACATTAGACTGAAGCCTGGTTTGTCTCATCAGGTGGACATAAAAGATCTCAAGTGATTAATTTGAAAGAGAACGGAGGAATTATCCCCAGTGCCCTAGCCAATATTTTCACTCAACCAATATCACCAACAGCAGATTATTTAGTCCATTGCCATGACGCTGATTGTGGAATCTTGCTGGATGGAAAATGGATGCTGCACTTATCTATGTTTCAAATGCAAAAGTATTTCATTGGCTGTAAAACGCTTTGGGATGATCTGCGGTTATGAGAGGCAAGCATAAACGCAAGTCTTTCTTTTCATAAGTAAACACATTTAATCATACAAACGGCATTAACTGTATTTTTCTCAACTACTTATGCACAGATGCCATTTAAAATATTGATGAGTGCAATTTTAACCACATACACCAAACATAAACCGGGCTGATGCAGTTATAATCCCACTAGGTTATCAAACCACCTTGGAGATTGCAGTTTCCTGTTTTAACTTGATCAAATGAGCATACAGCAAAGCTTCCCTTTGACATGCCACCTGAACGTAGGGATGAGCAATAAAAATGCTGGACTAGGCAGGGCCCCTCGCTTCATGTGGAAGAATAAATAAATGCCCAGGTCACATTTCTGAATTAGCAGGTGAATCTACAACTTACACCACTTTACATCAGTCCAGAACTAGCCAGGAAATGGGGTCTAACGTATCTAAACCATAGAAATATACTTTTACCCAACATGAAAATTAAGATAATTAAAGTAACTGGTGAACCCATTCGATTCTTTATTCCTATTGTTTGGCATCATCAAAACCCAGGGAAGAAAATATGAAGGAACTGGATAATTTTAGCAGAAGTAATGAGCCACTATTAACAGAGTTCAAAATTGAAGAGCCGCAAGTAGTAATTAAACCAGTCACTCAAAAAAAACACGTAATTCTATTCAAAGTTAATCTCGACTCTCTTGCCCTAGATATTGATCTCTGACCTTGGACGGCAACCAATCATTAAAGTGAGACATCTTCAAGAACAATTATTCCATGTGGTGAGCTTTATGTAGTCAAGAATAACACGAAAAAGCAGCCAGGCATAGATAGCATGTTACTTTAAGTATACCGATGATGCAGCAAGTTAATCAATCCAATGTCAACTGATAAACTGTTTGCCAAATTAACATGAGATTAACTAAATTTAATACCTAAACATTGATTCATCTGACTGGGAACACAACATAATTCCACAAAACATGGTGAATAAAAGAGACCTTGATGTGTACAAAGACCACAGAAAAGCAATGGAAGTCTGGAAACTTTAAATGCTGAAAAGCTGACATGAAATTACAGAGCTGAGGATATTAGAAAAACTTTTGCACTGTCATTCCCAGGAAGCTTACATTTCAGCAGAATTAACCACATTTTGGGAAATATTCACCCAAAAAATGACTAAACACGTGATCTATCGGCCAGGATGACGAACGCAGTGGAAAGCCTGAAGCGCAGCGTCCATGCTTCGAGTGGTGGTGTCCAAGGCATGGCTCAGTGTGTGACGACCAGGGCGGAGGGCCCCGACATTATGTCCCATTCATTGAGGGACATGTCCCAGTCGCAGTTGGAAATTGCCAAGGCATTCCAGAGCTTGGCCCAGTCACTGAGGACTATCGTTGAGGGCTTTGACACTGAAGTTCAGGCAATGGGGAGCCTCCAGGACTGGCAATGTCAGATGACTCAGAGACTCCAGAAGCTCACTCCGGTTGCTCCTCCATCCCATGGAGTTATCCAGGGTCCTATGGGCACCATCAGGGAAGAGGCACTTGAGCCCATCCAGAGGACGACCGCCAAGGACATCAAAGGCCACAGACGTGGAAGGCAAAAGGTTGTCCACACCTCTGATGTGCACTCCTAGATGTAGCACTGGACCACAGAGGATCAAGGGGTGAAGTCACTGTCCGTAGCTCGGGGAATGGAAATCTGTCAGTTAAAATGTTCACCATAGGGGCAGCACGGTGGCACAGTGGTTAGCATTGCTGCCTACAGCGCTGAGGACCCGGGTTCGAATCCCGGCCCTGGGTCACTGTCCGTGTGGAGTTTGCACATTCTCCCCGTGTCTGCGTGGGTTTCGCCCCCACAACCCAAAGATGTGCAGGTTAGGTGAATTGGCCACGCTAATTTTTGCCCCTTAATTGGAAAAAATAATTGGGTACTCTAAATTTTAAAAAAAATGTTCACCATTAAAACACATCACACCTAATACATGTAAAGTCTGTCACTTTAATCAGCGGGCCTGCCCGCACCTCTATCCCCCCCCCTCTTCCCCCACTCCCTGGCCTCCCTGGCCCTCCTTGCATTTTGGACCCTTGCTGCCACCTATTCTCCTCCTCCATGGGGTGAAATGTCTGTGGCTACTTGGCTCAGATACCGCACTGTCTCTCTGTTGAGACAAAGTCTTCTGTGGCATGTGCTGTGCGTCAGCTCATTGAAGGACCAACGACCCCTGTGCACCCTGTCATGTCGCTGGACTTCCCCTTTGACCCATTCCTCAGCCAGATGGCCAGCCGGGTCTTGAGGGTGTGCGGCGGCGGCTCCCTGCACATGGGGTGCCTCCTCCAGTCTGGGCTGGCCTTGCTATCGTATTTGGTGTCTGCCCACCTCGGCTGCAACTAGTACAATGAAGGCAGCTTCCAGCAATCATTTTTGTACCTGAAAGGAATTGGAGGAGGAGAGACACCGATAATCAGTTAGGTCTTCCTTCCCAGCATCCTCTTATCTCTCAAGCTCCCTTACCCTCACCATAACTGTCCCATCATCTCTCAGGTTGCCATCCAGCCAGCCACTGCATGTGAAGTGCTCTCACAACTAACAAAGTTAATTCCTCATTTGAGATAGCCTTTAGCTTTGAAGCTAGAGGCTGCTCAAAGTCAAAGGAGGTAAAATTGACTGTCATGAGGCAAGCTGCAGCAGGGCTCTGTGCTGGAAGAGTTTGGTAGGACGGGCAGGCTGAAGCTGCGGTTGCCCCTGGTATGGGTTTCTACAATAGTTAAAGATGGCTTGAAGGCCTCACAGATGCAAAGCCCCTCACCTACCCCTACCCAGGGGCGACCTCCGACCTGGGTCCCCCGAACAGCCCCATCCCCCTGAAGGCTCCCCTCCCCCTCCTGAGCCCTGGTGCCTTTGAGGTGCATGGCAGTAAATGGGGAGCGTTACTCACCTTCTCACTTCCCCCTCAGTGGCCATTGCGTCAGGTCCCCGGTTTTGTAGAGGAGTACTAAACGACGCCTGTGTGACTTCTCACTGGGGAGTCAGGTGACTCCTGGGAGGCCGCAGCATTTGACTTCAATCTCGGTAATGAGGTTGAAATGAATTAGACTTAATGAGTTTCTCGCCAGTTTTGGGCGAGATCGGGATTTTGATATCGGGAGCGGGCCACGTGAATTGCAACATTGCCTGGCACGACGCAAATCTCGATTTTGGCTTCTCCCGCTATTCACCTGGTGCAAGGGGATCAGCGGCAGGCGCAACAGAGTGGGAAATCCCCACCCGTTACATTTTATTTTACTTGAACTCATTGGTACATTTTATTTTCACAATTGACATCGACTAGAGTGAAATGAAACTCACACTGTTGGTCTCTACGGTCGATTGAGAATCTTTGTTTAGAGGTGAGACTCTTAGTAGTGAACACCACAGCTATGGCAGAAACTAACTGCAACCTCCATTCTGACTGATATTTACAATTACTGTCTTAATATGTCAATTTAAATATTGTAAATCTCACGTCTTTTGAGAAATTCTTGTCAACTTCTCAATTACAGTTTTCTTTGTGCACATTTAGAACGGCTACTGTGAAAAACTCCTAGTCGCCACATTCTGGCGCCGGTTCGGGGAGGCTGGTACGGGAATTGAACCCGCGCTGCATCCTTGTTCTGCATTACAAGCCAGCTGTTTAGCCCACTGTGCTAAACCAGCCAATGGAGGTGCATCAAGGACGTACTGGTATTAGAGTTTTGTGGTGGACCTTTTGTGGTAATAGTAACTGTGAGGCTATCAGTGCACGCCTTCGTAACAAGGTAAATTCGACAATAACTTCTGTCTCTTGTGCATGTGCAGTTAAATGCAGAAATGCAAAATTAGCTGTCAGAGGTATCCTTCTCTTTTACAGGTTGTACTGTTATACTCCTGGCCGGGGGGGGGGGGGGGGGGGGGGGGGGGGGGGAAGTGATGTGTAGGGATGGAGGTGGAGTGGGGGAAGGTGATGCCAAGGTGGGAGCCAGGACAGAGGGCCGGGTCAGCGGCAGACTGCATGGTAGCACAGTGGTTGGCACTGTTGCTTCACAGCGCCAGGGACCTGGGTTCGATTCCCGGCTTGGGTGACTGTCTGTGCAGAGTCTGCACGTTCTCCCCGTGTCTGCGTGGGTTTCCTCCGGGTGCTCCAATTTCCTCCCACGAGTCCCAAACGACGTGCTTGTTAGGTGAATTTGGACATTCTGAATTCTCCCTCTGTGTACCCGAACAGGCACCGGAATGTGGTGACTAGGGGCTTTTCACAGAACTTCATTGCAGTGTTAATGTAAGCCTACTTGTAACACGAATAAAGATTATTATTTTATTTGTTAACAAAGAGGCTGACCACCTTTTTCAAGCGGACTCCGCAGCCAACCAGGGATTAGGCACTTTCAAGGTGGCGACAACCAGGGCACCGGAAATTAACACGGTTGTAATTCCACAAGGCTCACTTTCAGGTAACGTCAGTTTCGGGGAGTTAATGATCATTCTGTTACAGTGGATGGTGTTTGGGGCACTGCAATATTTTGGCAGGTGGAAGTGAGGGATGACTGCGAAGGAAGTTAGGATGTTGAATTGCATTTGGAGAATGTGAGGGCCAGACATGGCAAAAGATAGCTTTAGAGATTGAGCGTTGGGAAGATTAGAGATGAACTAGGGCAGTGGAGGTCATGGGCATGGAGTTTAACATTGTGGCACATTGTAAGCATTCAACTGAAATTAAAGAGCGAAATGTAATGAAGAGAACTCTGTTTAAAAACTAAGATTGAAAGAAGGTATTAAAGACAAAGGGACTGCAATGGTTATGAACAGGATTACTGATTTATAGGGCAGAATTTTAACCACGAAGGTGTGTGTGAGTGTGCGTGTGTGGTGGGGGGTGGGGGGTGGGGGGATGATACATGGAGTGGGTTCCGTTGTGAGCAGGGGGTTAAAGTGACGTTATGTCATAAACGCGACATGATCCAGCCCACTTCTGAATTGAACTGGGTGCGGATTTGTAGGCAAAGAGGAAACACCTCCCACCAATGGAGCTGTCCAGTGAGGAATTAAATTATTCAAAGAGACTGGATTTAACCCAGCATTCTGGCTTTAACATCCCGCACATGGATTTCCAGAGCTCCGTTGAACTCACCAGGGTTACTCAGGGTTAGCAGAGGGTGCAACTTCAGTGAGAATGAGAGGCTGAGAAGCATTCAAAACAATGAAACTAAGTAGTTACAGCCCAGCCGAGGGCAGATGTGGCTGATCACAGCACGTCTTCTAGGACCGTGATTTTCACCCTTTTGAAAGTCAGTTCACCTTCCTTGGACTTCACGTCACATTTCCTTGCTGTCTGCTTTCACCCTGACATAGCAGCAGCTTACGCAGCTTGTACCCTACACCTCTGGTAGCAACAGCATCACCAGCTGCCTTCCTCTCAGCCATATGCTGCACCACAGATCAGAGGGCTTGGATACAGATCCAACTGGAAAGAGGTGAGATCCCCCAACACAGCGAAGGATCAGCTCGCTGAACATGTCTGAGCGCGGAGTGACTCAGCCGTCTCAGGCTATCATGGCAGGTTGCTGCTGACATATGCAGCCTCCGGGAACAGGTGGGCACACATTGCCTGTGGCCAACAAGATGCTTGTCACTGGAGCTGAACCTCCCAGCCCAGGTCCCTTTCTCTCCCCCAGAAAGCAGAGATTCCTGTGTGAGAGGAAGAAAGGACACCATTTGAAGAGTGTGACAACGAGGCATGGGTTTGAGACATTACGAGGATGAGGCTGTATGTGGGTGTTGTTTGCCTGGATGAGCTTTAAGGAGGTGCGCGGAGAGAGGAGTAAGCAGAGTTGCAATGTGTGATGATCTGAGGACTGTTATCCAGGTGAATGGCAGTAATGCCAGAGCCTTCGGATCGTCACCTGAAGAGATAATGCCACTCGGATTTCCTGAGGTCCTTGATTCTCTTGGGACACCATCTCCAGGTACAAGGGACCACACTCCTGCTCATTTCCATGGTCACTTGTACCCACACCTGCATGGCTTTAGGGACTGGTCCCTTCCTGCTGTATTTGGCAAATATCACCTCACTCTGCTCCCACAGATCCCACAGCAGAATCTCCACCTTAGAATGAAAGACCCTGGAGTCCACCTTCCCAATCCTCCCCTCTATTCTTGTGGTTGCTGAAGCCACAGGAATCAATGTACAGTTCTGCCATTTTGAGCCCTGCCCCAGAGTCCCTCTAACTAGAAATCATTCCTTTGACAGATTCGGCATGTCATCCCCAACACATTCTCTGATTGGACAGGATACTAAGAAGTGGGATGCTCGTGTCATGGCGGAGTTAAAGAGCCATGTCAAAGCCGGGTGACAAATCAGATGGAATGTTGCCCACTATCAGTCTTCCTGTACATGCGTGAATTTTCTGTTAATATCCCGCCCAAAGTGGCAGGTCAATGAGAGCCATCATTGCAGGTAGTCAAAGATTCTACCAGGTGCCCCTGAAAGGATTGGAGCGCAGGCTGAATTGGTCTTACTACTTTGTTCAATAGCCAAAATGTAATAGGAGATTGTGGTGATGAACATGCATGGAAACTGCTGCAAATACAACAATGAAGAACCAAATCTTCAATAATGTACAGCTGGTAAAAGGATAGCAGGAAGCCCAATTGAAGTCCAGGAATTCAGTACAGCACTCCTTCAGTACTGTCCCTCCGACAATGCAGCACTCCCTCAGTAATGAGCCCCTGACATTTCTACACTCCCAATGCTGACCCTCCCAGAATGCAGCACTTCCACAGTACTGGGTCTCCAACAACACAGCACTCTCTCAGTAGTGACCCTCTGACTGTGCAACATTCCCTCAGTACTGACCCTTCGTCAGTGCAGCATTCCCTCAGTGATGACTTCCGACAGTGCAGCAGACCCTCAGTACTGACCCTCCGACAGTGCAGCACTCCCTCAGTATTCTGACAGCGCAGCACTCCATCAGTATTGACCTTCGGACAGCACAGCACTGCCTAAGCACTGACCCTCTGACAGTGCAGCACTCCCTCAGTACTGACCCTCTGACAGTGCAGCACTCCCCCGCACTGACCTCCGACAACACCGAATTCCCAAGACTTTGATGAGAAAACAATTGCAAGAATTTGTGATAATGCAAGTGAGTATAAGAATAAATTAAATATCTGACACGTGTTTCATATGCAGCTATTTAAGTTATAAATGGCGTTATAGTCAGGAATGTGAGAAAATACTATTCAGTCAATCATACAGATTAGCCGGAATTCTCTGGCCATTGGGATTCTCTTTTCCAGCTAGCAGCACATCCCCGCCCGTGGGTTTCCTGGTGACATGGAGCGGCTTCAATGGGAAATCTCATTGACAAGCAGCGGGAAGAGAGAATCGCCCCACCAGTGAAGAGCACGGAGCTGAGATACAGGCGGCTGGGGGGGGGGGGGGGGGGGGGCGCGGGAGAATCCCACTCACTCACTGACCTTCTGACAATGTGGTTTTCCAAAAGGGGGGTGGTTTTCACAAGAGTTGGCCAATTCTCTTGCTTTCATGTCAAAGATCGAAAGCACTTTAAAACCTAATTTTCTGACCCTCTTCTCCACAATGATCCTTGGGTCTTCCTTTATCCACATTGTATTTATCCAGGAGACCTGAGTTTAATTGTTTTTTTTGCGTACGGCTGACCCAGGGCAAGAAAAGTAACACAGAATTTTCAACGAAAACACAAGAAGTTAGGGATTTCATATCAAAGCCGAACAATGTTGTGGTTTAGTGAGTAACATCACATCAGAATGTGCCACAGAGTTACCCAGATGAGTAAGGACTCATTTTCTTCCATTAAGTAATCTCAGCCAAGACAGCAGTTGGATATTCAGTCTCCTCCAGGCTAGGGAAGGGATCAGTCAGATTCTTACAAATGACCGCTATTTCTGTGATGGAAAGTGCTCGGGTGCAGATGTTGGGTAATTGGGATTGGCTGCAATATCTTTAACTTGCAGAACTGCATCGGTAGTACTTACTGTTGTCTTCTAGGTTATAACCACTGTAATGATGTACACAAGAGTATCTAGTTGTTTAACTGGAAAGATGATTTATTAACAAATACGTGAAAAGATAACTAACAAACTATAATACAGACAATGGTTACTAAATTAATTCAGTGAATTCTCCTGGAGCTACTCTAAGTGTGACGATCCTCTTATACTACTTACTACCAACTGGTGGGTGTCTCAAGTTACGTGATAGATCTCTACCATGGGCGGCATGGTGGCACAGTGCTTAGCACTGCTGTCTACGATGCTGAGGACACGGCCCCGGGTCACCGTCCGTGTGGAGTTTGCACATTCTCCCCGTTTCTGCGAATGTTTCACCCCACATCCCAAAGATGTGCAGATTAGGTGAAATTGGCCACACTAAATTGCCCCTTAATCGTAAAAGAATAATTGGATACTCTAAATTTTTTTAAAAGAACAAAAATAAAGATAGATCTCTATCGCCACCTGCTGGCTGGAGGTCGTACGGATAACTAGGTGCATTGGCAGACAACTATATACATTGATGTGTAATGCATATCACCACACTTACAGGCACCTCGGCCACATAGATCTTGGAACTACCACTGGAATCACAACCAGGCATAAGTAACAACATTGAGAAGAGAAAACACAGACAATGGCTTGGGGGAAGGTTATGCGTGCACTGCATGTGGTAATCACCACTGTTGTATATATTAGGAGAGGTGTGGTAAGGCCCTGTACTACAGGTACGGGGGTAGTCCCTGCCTGCTGGCTCCACCCAGTAGGCAGAGTATAACTATGTGTGCTCCCCGTACAGCAGCCATTTCACCAGCTGCTGTAGGAGGCCCCACATCTTAGCGTAATAAAGCCTCAGTTGTATTCAACTCTCGTCTTTTGATCGTGCATCACTACACAAAATGCTTCACATTTTTGCTGAGCAAAAGTGATCTTTCAAAATGTTGACTCAAGTTGCCTTACCTTAAAATATTTGTCTATTCATGTTCCCAGTACTCAATACACAGGTGCTTATCATTTGTTGCAAATTTACCTCGATAATAATGATTTAAAATTGCATTTACTTGCAATGTAAATATTCTTTCTGGTTCAGAATCCTTAAATGACCAGTTCAAACTCTGACCCATACCAGAGAAATCTTTAAGGTTAAATGTTCCTCACAATCACAACAGAACGTTTCAAGGGAGATTTGATTGAAGAGTTCCCCTCATCACATGCTTTTTTAGTCTCTGCTTGAATGTGCATACTCTTGAATGTTCATGTCACTTTTGATTGCGTGCGGATGTTTCACCATCAATATATGTGGTCCTTAAGTTGCTGCGGGATAATAATTGCAAACATCTAAACCAAGCGGGTCAACGGTCTGCAGGCAAATAACAGAGAAAACAATTGAAGGCAAATATGTTCGGCAGTTCCATGTATTATCCCATAGCATAGTTTCCAGATTTATGTACACGAATCATTCTCAATGCTCAGGGTTTCTACTGATTCATTGGTTTCGTCTCTGCTCTCAACAAATGCTTCCTTCCCAATACTAAGACAGATTTATTCCCCTTTCCTGCACTTTGAGCAAACTTATTCCTCATACCATGTAATAGACTCATAGGGCACGATTAGACTAAATGGGAACAAAGTCCCACAGCGAGTGCATTTAGCCGTGTGTTTCCAGGCACTCGCAGCGCCAAGAAACACAAGGCTGTACAACGGCATTCACGTTAGATAGCGGGCCTCAATGGGGAATGCGCGGCCGAGGCCTCACATAGACCCATTTCGTACACCGAGGAGCTCTGCTTGCTAGAACTCCTCAGTGTATGGAGAGATCAGGGTGCCATTTTTAAATGGCGTCCTGATCGCCAAGGCCCTCAAAGCGAACCCTGACATTCCCCATCCCCAACGCACCACGGGTGGTAATGCCAACCTGGCACCACCCCAACCAGCTGACAGTGACAACTGGGTACCTTGTCAGTGCCAGGCTGGCACCCATGTAGCACCCTGCCCAAAGGGCATGCACCTGTGGGCCTCTGATCCCCTGGAACACCGCACAAGTGCCGTACCGTCCGGTCCCTGTTTGTGGAGACCAGTACTGAACAGCGCTCGTCCGAGAACTCCGAGGCGAAGGGGATATATCCCACGCCTCGGGTAATTTGGGTAACTCGGGAATCTGCCCGTTAAAGTGAGAATCTCTGTCTGGCTTTAACATGAAAATTTGCTAAAAAGTGATTCTGCCCACAATGGGTGGGATTCACATCGCAATGTCCTGCGAGATCGCATTAGATCTAGCGAGGCTTTGAGAGCAGGGTAGAGCACGGGAGCGGGGTCTCCCGGCTTTTATCGGCCACGACGCGCCGTGGCAAGCTGCTTTTTGGCCGCCCACAGACACAGAGTACCATAGAATCCTTGCAGAGCAGACGGAGGCCATTCAACCCTTTGTGGCCCACACCCCTCCCTGTAACACAACCTAAACTTTCGGGCACCAAGGGACCATTTGCCAACCTGCGCAACTTTCGACTGAGAGAGGAAACCGGAGCACCCAGCGGTTAGCACTGCTGCTTCACAGTACCAGGGACCCGGGTTCAATTCCAGCCTTGGGCGACTATCTGTGTGGAGTTTGCAGTTTCTCCCCATGTCTGTGTGGGTTTCCTCCGGGTTCTTCAGTTTCTCATCCCGTAGTCCAAAGTTTTTAAAAATAAATTTAGAGTACCCAATTATTTTTTCCAATTAAGGGGCAATTTAGCCTGGCCAATCCGCCTATCCTGCACATCTTTTGGGTTGTGGGGGTGAAACCCACACCGACACAGGGAGAATGTGCAAACTTCACACGGACAGTGACCCAGGGCCGGGATTCGAACCCAGGTCCTCAGCGTCGTAGGCAGCAATGCTAACCACTGTGCCACCATGCTGCCCCCGTAGTCCAAAGATGTTGGATTTCAGGCATTCATGTCGAGAGGGCAAGAATACGAGACCAGGGATGTACTTCTGAGGCTGTATAAGGCTCTGGTCAGACCACATTTGGAGTATTGTGAGTAATTTTGGGCCCCTGCTCTAAGGAAGGATGTGCTGGCCTTGGAAAGGGTCGAGAGGAGGTTCACGACAATGATCCCTGGAATTAAGAACTTGTCGTATGAGGAACGTTTGAGGACTCTGGGTCTGAACTTGTTGAAGTTTAGAAGGATGAGGGGGAATCTTATTGAAACGTACAAGATACTGCGATAGAGTGGATGTGGAGAGGATGTTTCCACTTGTAGGAAAAACTAGAACCAGAGGACACCATCTAAGATTAAAGGGACTCTCCTTTAAAACAGAGATGAGGAGGAATTTCTTCAGCCAGAGGGTGGTGAATCTGTGGAACTCTTTGTCGCAGAAGGCTGTGGAGGCCAAATCACTGAGTGTCTTTAAGGCAGAGATAGATAGATTCTTGATTAATAAGGGGATCAGGGGTTACGAGGAGAAGGCAGGAGAATGGGAATCAGAACAATATCAGACATGATTGAATAGCAGAGCAGACTTGATGGGCCGAGTGCCTAATTCTGCTCCTTTATCTTATGATCTTATGGATTTGCCATGCAGGTTAAGGGGGGTTACAGGGATAGGATGGGAGCCTGCACCGACCCTCTGAAAGACCCGATGGGCCGAATGGCCTCCTTCTGCACTATAGGGATTCTATAGGTTTCACTTTAGTGGCTGGTTTAGCACACTTGGCTAGCTAACTGGTTCATGATGCAGAGTAAGGCCAGTAGCTTGGGTTCAATTCCCGTACAGGCTGAGGTTATTCTTGAAGACCCTGCCTTCTCAACCTTTCCCCTTGCCTGAGATGTGGTGATCCTCAGGTTCAATAACCACCAGTCAGTTCTCCCCCTCAAAGGGGAAAGCAGCCGATGGACATCTAGGACTATGGTGACTTTAAGTTTACCTTTAATGCCCTTTAGAGAAGGAAATCTGTTGTCTTCATCCAGGTCTGGGTTACATGTTGTAGTTGACTCTTAAATGGCAAAGCAAGCAGTCTAAAAGAATGAAAATGGACAAAGCACCTGGCATCAACCTAGGCACCAGAAACAACAATGGTAAACCCAGCCCAGTAGCCCCTGCAAAGCCCTCCTTTTGTGCTCAAACATGTGAGAGCAAAAAGCTTAATATTCTGTAAGGCATGATTCGGTGAGAATGATCATGCTCCAAATACCACCATCAGCATTCCTGGGCACGCCCTGCCCCACCAGATGGATAGACCCAACAGGGGTGGCAGCACAGTGTATACAGTCAGGAGAAAGGTTCTCCGAGAGTCCCCAACTTGGTCTCTGGACCCCATGTAGTCTTATGGCATATGGTCAAACATGAGCAAGGAAAGCTCCTTCGTATTATTTCCTACTGCCTGGCCCCCTGCCCCCAGTTGATAAATCAGTACTCCTCCATGTTGAACACCACTCGGAGGAAACATTGAGGGCAACAAGGCCATAGAATATACTCTGAATGGGGTACTTCAATGCCCATCACTAAGAATGGCTCAGTAGCACCACTACTGACCGAGTTGGCCGAGTCCTAAACACCATAGCTGCTAAAGTGGGTCTGTGGCGGGTAGTGAGGGAAGCAACAAGAGGGAAAAACCTATTTAAATTTGTCTTCATCAACCACCTGTTGCAAATGCATGACACCATTGGTAGGAGTGACCACTGGACAGTCCTTGTGGAGATGAAGCCCTGCCTTCACATGGAGGATACCCTCTATAATGTTGTGACACTACCACCATGATAAATGGTGAACAGATCTAGAAAATTAAAACTGGGCATTGTGGGCCATCGGCAGAAGCAGAATTGTATTCAGCCGCATGGCCCGGCATATCCACCACTCTACCATTACCATCAAGCCAGGGTATCGACCCTGGTTCAATGAAGAGTACAGGGAGGCAAGCCAGGAGCAGCTTCAGGCACATCTAAAAATGAGGTGTCAATTTGAGAAGCTACAACACAACACTACTCACATGCCAAACAACGGAAACTGCAAGTGATATACAGAGCTAAACAATCCCACAACCAATGGATCAGATCGAAGCTCTGCAGTCTTGCCAGATCCAGTCATGAATAGTGGTGGTCAATCAAACAACTAACAAGAGAGGAGAGGATGTTCCCCGTCATCAATGATGGAGGAGCCCAGCATGTCAGTGTAAAAGACGAGGCTGGAGCATTTTCAAAAACGTTCAGCCAGAAGTGCGGAGTGGATGATCCCATCTCAGCCACCTCTGGAAGTCCCCAGCATCACAGATGGCAGTCTTCATTCAATTTGATACATGATATCAAGAAACAGTTGAAGGTACAGGATACTGTAAAGGTTGTGGCTCTGACAACATTCCAGAAGTAGTACTGAAGCCTTAGTGCTCCAGCACTTGCTGTGCCCCTAGCCAAGCTGTTCCAGTTGAGCTACTACACTGTCCTCGTCCTGGCAATGTGGAAAATTGGCCCAGTGTGCCCTGTCCACAAAAAGCAGGACAACTTCAATCTGGCCAATTACCGCCCCCCAACACTCGACTCAGATAATCAGCAAAGTGATGAAAGGTGTTGCCGACGGTGCTACCGAGTTGCACTTACTCAGCAATAACGTGGTCACTGGCACTCAGTTTTGAGTTCCACCAGAGCAACTCAGCTCCTAACCTCATTACAGCCACAGTCCAAACATGGACCAAACAGCTGAATTCAAGAGGTGAGGTGAGAGTGACTGCCCTTGAAATCAATGTAGAATTTCACCGAGTATGGCATCAAGGAGCCTGAGCAAAACTGGAGTCAATGCGAATAAGGGGGGAGGGGGTGGATTCTTCATTGGTTGGAGTCATACCTAGCACAAAGGAACATGACTGTGGTTGTTGGAGGTCCATCATCTCAGTCCTGGGACATCATTGCAGGAGTTCCTCAAGGTAGTGTCTTCATCAATGAAGTTCCTTCCACCCTAAGGCAGGAAGCAAGGATGTTTGCTGATGATTGTACCATGTTCAGCACCAGTTGTGACTCCTTTGATACTGAAGCAGTCCATGTCCATATGCAGCAACTTGGACAACATTCAGGCTTGGACTGCTAAGTAGCAAGTAATATTCATGCCAACAAGAGCAAATCCAATCATCCCCCCTTGACATTCAAATTACATTACCGATCGCTGAATCCCCCACTATCAAAATTCTGGAAACAGACCAACATAAAAACAGGAGTAGGCCATTCAGCCCATTAAACTGCTCCGCCATTCAATTTAATCATGGCTGATTATTAACCTCAACACCACTTTATCTGCACTATCCATATCCCTTGATGCCATTGGTCTCTAGAAAGTTATCAATTCCTGTCTTGAATATTCACAATAACTGAGCTTCCAAAGCTCTCTAGGGTAGAGAATTCCAAAGATTCATCACCGTCTGAGTGAGGAAATTCCTCCTCAACTCAGTCTTAAATGGCCTGCCCCTTATTTTGAGATTATATCCACTGGTTCTAGATTCAGCAGCCTGGGGTAACATCTTAGTCGGAATTTTCCGGCCATTGAGATTCTCTTTTCCCGCCGGCAGCACACCCCCACCTACGGGTTTCCCGATGGTGTGGGGTGGCTTCAATGGGCTTCAAATCCCATTGACAAGCGGCGGGAAAAGAGAATCCCGCCGCCAGCAAACGGCACGCCGCCAAGAAATCCGCTCATCGGCACCATCTCGAAGGCAGTTTGGATGGGAAATAAATGGTAGCCTAGCCAAGTGATCCTGTGACTCACACAGTAACTGAACAGTGGCTAAAGAACTTGGGGCAGGTTTCTCCATCCCGCCAGCCCCATTTTCCTGTGCAGCGGGCCCCACCCGGCAGTGGGATCCTCTGTCCCAGCAGCAAGCCAATGGGGTTTCCCATTGTGGCCACCCCCACACCATCAGGAAGAGTGCGCTGCCGGCAATGCGGAGGATCCCGCCCATCCTCTGAGTGTGGGCACGTGTTGCAGTTATGCCAGTCAACCCAGGAAAGAAGTTAGAGTCAGCCACAGCGATTGCTCAGTGCCAAGGGGGGCTGTTTAAAATGCCTACCTCGGTGCTGTGAGACTTCATCTCAGTTATAACGAAAACTGTAAGACCCTCCAGCCCTCACAACCCCTCACCTCCCACATGCTCCCTGTGCCCTATTTATACGACCTCATGCCCCACACTCACCCCCTAAGGACATGCCTTTATGCAATTGACATGGAGGGAAAGAGTGCCCATATAGATGGGTACAGGGCCTACCTTGGCATGGGGAGCATAAGGGGCAACGTGGGTGAATGGAGGGCATTGCTTGGCACGGGGAACATGAGGGGACATGGGAAGGTCAGGGAAATACCTTGGCATTGGAGGGCTTGACTGGAGCGTTTGAACTTGCCTTTCATAAAATCTCTACAGAATAGAATCATAGAATGTCTACAGTGTAGAAGGGGGATCTGCACTTACCCCCTTAAAGGCCACCATCCCCCCATAACCCTACCTAACCTGTACGTCCCTGGGCAATAAGGGACAATTTTATCATGGCCAATCCATCTAACCTGCACATCTTTGGACTGTGGGAGGAAACCAGAGCACCAGGAGGAAACCCACGCAGATACAGTGAGAATGTGCAAACTCGACACAGACAGTGACCCAAGGCCAAAATTGAACCCAGGTCTCTGGACTGTGAGGCAACAGTGCCAACCACTGCGCCACCGCGCTACCCAAAAGGTTCCCTTAGACCATAGTTCACTGCATCACTGAGATGCCCTGAATCACAGCTCTTTTAAGATCTAGCCCAACTCCATGAAAATTGTGGGGGACTAGGACACGCCTAGTGTCGGAAGTGCAGGGCGTGGGCATGCAACCCAAAGCAGCCCACATCCTTAAAAGGGCCTCCTGAAAATTGGAAAGCCCAGAAATGGGTTTGGAAACCCAGAATTGTGTCCCGCCAGCCGTTTTCACCCCTCCAGGGAGTCTCCATTAAAACCCAGCCCCAAGTATTTTCTGTATCGCAACGTTCTTTTAACTGATCACGTTGAAATGTTCTTCTGTGGCGTTGCTCATTAAATTATGTATTTGTTTATTTCAGTCGTTAATGAATGTGCAGAACATTTGTGTATCAATCCCAGCATCACACACTGAGGTAGCCCTTCAGCTAATAAATAATCGCTTGTTCACTTGTTCAGTACAAAGCGTTAGTCTTTCTTTCATGCCTTAAACTTTTACGTTGCAAACAGGCAGACTGCCCTTTTCCATTTAATATGAATAGCATACATTGGCAACAATGAACAAGGTCTCTGTTTATCACAGGGTTTAGTGCAGCAGGGATCATTTTAGTTTGTGGTGAAAATGATTTCTAGAACAAGTTGTGGATGATGAAACTAAGATAAACAAGTACCTTTGCCAACATGACAACAGGCACTGCAATCCAAAAGTCACTGACTGACTTCTGAAGCACTTTGAGATTTTTCGTTTTGAAGTCTATCTATGCAGATATTTCTATTCCTTTCAGAACAGATTTCCTAATCAACGTATGTGCATGCCATTTCTAAATTGAATTTAAAATGTTTGAATTTATTTGCAAGTTCTGCGATTTATATCTTGTCTTTCCATCTTTGGAACAAGAAAGGGAATCCAGGCGGACTGGAACCATGCATTAGTCAACCTCCATACAATGGTAGTCAGTCAGATCCCCGATTTATCCTAACACACAACCTAATCCAAAAGGATCAGACATTACATAAAAGCCTAAATGGAAAGAAGTTTGAATTTTTCGGCATATATACGATCCACACTTTATTTTATTCTCGATGACTTGAAAACCTGGGACAGGAAACCACACCAGTTTGAAACAGTTTATCTCTATGTTGGAAGCAATTTATTACTAACAGTGGCTGCGGGTTTTCAACAATGTCCCTCGCCCAGTGAAAAAAAAATGCTTTTTGAAAATGAGGTGTAACTAAGGAAAAATAAACGCACTCCGGCTGATTACAAAAAAAGTGATTCAAATCTTCCATCAGCTACGTTTTGGATATTTGAATACTGTACCTTCCACTCATCAGAATCAACATTACACGGCAGCATATCACACCATGCCAATTCACAGCCTTACTTAAGAACTTTATCAATTTTTACTTGAACTGCATCTGAGAAATGAGTTAAGTTTCATAATGGCACATTCCACATGAACCGCTACTCCTACAGTCAAAAAAAAAGTTTAACACAGTCTATACTGCCCTTTCTTGAAAGGAAAGGTCCATGTTCCTTAGCTTACAAATGTGAGATTTAGGAGTTCCTAAATCAACATTCTGACTTCCTGGACATATGTTTGACACAGGTTTTCCATCAGGCTGTGAGGTCCAGCTACATTAAACACAATTCCATGTTGGGGGCCTTCAACAGTGTACCTCATCTTGCGCCTGTCCAGCTGTTGACAGATAAGCTGATGCCCATGACAGCACACATGTGCAAATATCTGTCATCTTCTTTCATTCATTCAGGCCAACATAATACTTTCACATGGTTCAGCGGCCTTAACAACGAATCTTGGAGAACACGTAGGATTCAGAAGGAGCAAATGTAGATTATGCTAAATTCAGGTCAACAGCAAACCTTTTTTCACTGACCCACAAAATCCTGCGGCAGAACAACCACCAAGTAACATGTGCAGATAAGTATCAACAAATAAAATAATGCCTGAGATTTGAATATTTTTATGTGTAAGAACTCAAACAGAGCTTGAAGAGGAATCGGAGAGTGCAATAAAAATTCAGATGCAGTTAGACCTAGGACATATTTTCATCGGGAAATTTCTGTCTGAATTATGGCTTTGTTTCCCAAATGCATCTTGGGCTATAAATTAAATACAGACCATTGTTTATGTCAATGGGTTCCTTCTCGATCAATTTTTAATTGTAATGGCTAACTCAAAATGTAATCATCTTTTTTATTTGGTGTCCAAAACTATGGTACTGAGACGGTATGAACTTGGTCAACATTATACTCCATTCCTTGACAATTAACCCATTGGTTAGTGTGTTCCGTATTTTCTAAGGAGAATCTTCAGAGGGGCTGCTACTTCAAATGAAAATTATGCTTTCCAACCCTGCAATCTTTCTTGCAGTCTTCAGCTACCTGCCCTCCTCTCAATTTTCACATGAACCTGTTGTTAAAGGGTCTCAGTGAAGATCCAACTCCGACATCATGCACATCATAAACTGTTATTTGGAAGCTACTAAAAAGAACCACAAAAAACTTTGAACCATTTCTGTCCTTGTGCCGTTTATGTGGTTCATTAATTACCTCAAAATAATGGTGCTATGTTATGTCTTATGCTTTCGGTATTATTTAACTTGCAAATACATTTGACAATGTAGCTTCATGGGGTAAAGTGATGGCAGACCACTATGGCCATTCCGTGTATTCTCTATGAATGACAGTCTACAACTAAATATGGATTTTTAAACCTGGACACTACCCCATACATAGTAGTGAATTCAAAGGCAGTTTTCATTTATAAGGGATTCTGTCCACTTGTTGAAAATGTTTTGAAAAAATGTAGGGATGGAGGGGGCAGTAGGAAAGAAGGAAAAGAGCACAAACTGCAAAAATCAAAGCTGTTGAAATTAAGCGATTAACCTACCTCGATGGTTAATACCAGCATCCCATCTCACACCTGGGAATACACACATCTCCTCACTTTAGTTTGTTTTTTGTTGAAGTTTCATCAAGCCCACAAAAATTAAAACCATTTAGCGTATTATCAACTGGATTCTGATTAAACATTTCTGGCAATGGGGCTGCATTGATCTTAACTTGCGTAGCCAGCTGGTAATGGGTGAGTGACAGCCTCAAAATGGGGTCAGTAGTCTTACTGCCCCCAAAGAGACTGAAGATACAGCCACTGCTATTTTGACAGGACGTCAACAGACAGGAATCAGGCAGCGGGCCTACTTCAATTGAAAATCGGGGTCCGTTTCCCGAAGTGCCATGTTAGGTTGGAAAAGTATTTACCGTTATATTTTTGGGGGCGAGAAGGAGTAAAATTTATTCAGAATAGGTAGAAACTCTATCACACAGAGCTTCAGATTATAAACCTATGGAGAATTCAATTAACGTTAAACAGGTGAATGAACCATGTTTGATACACACAGTTGGCCCAGAATTAATTTTACATTTGAGCTGATACATCATTGCAAACACAACATTATGCAAATTTTTTGCACAGTACACTGATTAAGTTATGCCTGTCTGTCTTGGTGTTTTATACCTCTCTAATAGAACCTCGACGAAGAACTGTTCATTAACTTAGTTCTGCTCCCTTATGCAAAAGTGTTGTTTGTACAAATTTTCTGCATTTACTCCATCTGTCTTGAGCTCGCTCTCAACATGTCGTTTGGTCCCTCAAAGAATCTGCTCACTTATTTTGGTGAAACATGACAATAGAATTCTTAATTTAGTGCTGTCCTTAGACTGTCCACAAGCTCCAGATAAGCTCAGACGCAAAAGCTGTGGGCTATGGAGTGGCCTAGCAGAGGGACTAGAACAATTGTGGCATAACTTCTTTCTCTCAAGGATGACACATCTCTTCAACCCAAGGATAATGGTCACTCAAGGATCACCATGAAGCCACAGTACCCTCTTCCTCACTCCGAATCCTCGACCAACTGTTGATACTCAGACCCGTCTAATCTTGAAATGTAGATGTTTTTCTGCTTGTATTGGAACATTACTCAAAGAGCCAAGCATTAGTTTTAATTTATTTCATAAATTACATCATATATTAATCAAGAGTGTTTTAGTTAGATAAATTAATAGATAAATTGGAGCAAATGCTTGCAATCAGACATTCACTGGGGTGGAATCCTATACTACCAAAATTAAGCAGCATTATGCAAATCTTTAGAAGGACTGGTAATAGCTAAAGTACAACAGCATGTAGGTAGGTTTCACAGCACAATAGGAGAATTCAAGCCGGTGCTACAGATATCATTTACCTTTCCAAAAATGGTTTTCAGCCGATGGCATAACGGATTCAAATGTGCACATGCAGAATTTTCTAAAGTAAAATATCAGCTAATTCAATAAAGTTTCCACAACCTTAGATCAACAGCAAACTCAAATGGTGGACTGCAGTCAAAATCCGAAATGAGAAGCTATTAAATTCAAAATGTTTCCCTCTGAACTTATTGGGGGGAAGGAAGAAGAGTGAGAATGGCCAAGAGAGGGTGAAAGAAACATTCTTTCCCTTGGCGAACAGTGCCTACCTTTCATGCGCCTTTCTGCTCGGATTGAAGTAGTATCTAATTAAAAGGAAGGCAACTTTATTTGCAGATTTCGCCATCCTGGTACTTGTTAAACGTCAGTTCGGCTTGGCTTTAACACTTGAAATTGTGCTTTCCAACATTAATAAAACAGTTTGGTACATTGTTACTAACATTGCATCAGGCAACAGTGAACGACTCGTATTTCTCACCAAATTCTGAATGTCAAAGTCACCCATATTTTTGGTCACTGATATTTCAGTCAAATTAATTGAGTAACCCCAAGTCATAGTAAGAGGAGGTATTTAGAAAGACTGATAGTCAGCAACGCAAAAAAGATTTTCTGAACACATAGACAAAAATAACATTATTAAAGAAAGGGTAGGACTGACATGCGACTAAAAATGAAGGCGTGAATTTCCATGAGATGATTTGAAAAGTTGTTGGCCTGCATTTTTGCGGAACCTTTTAAAGTGGTAGACGGGACCAAATCCCGAGGTCCTGCCCTCATTCCCGGTGGAATACATTTTCACTGGTAGGGGAACAGGGGCAGAACATGAATCATGGACCCAAACTCAGCTGGGCCATTTCAACTCAGTGCTGAGTTCAGGCAGGCCTAACTTTCGCTAAAGCAAGGGCCTTATGCTGCAATGTGTGATTTCTGATTTTATCTCAGAATGGACATGAATGCTCGTAAAGGATCAGCAAGGTCTGTGGAACTGTCAGCTATTAAGTTATTTAAATAGCTTGCCCTTCGAAAATTGAAAAGAAAACCTGCGTCTATGAGTTGGAAGTAATATGTCCCAGCAGTTTGAATCGTTGTTCATTGACATAATACAAGGTACTACAATTACATTATTACTGCGTTATTGCTTTCTACAACGTATCATTATCACAGTGGTTGACTGTAAATTCTCAGTTTGATAGCTCAAGGAAGTTATTAAAAGATTAGCTGTCTTTAATGTGGGGTCATGAATACAAATGTTTGTTTTCACAGTGGATTATGTACTTGAGAGAATTTAAATGTATTGAATTGGGCTTTCGTGAATGAGAGTGCTTTTTATACACAGTGAGAGATTTAAAACCTCATTTATTGAATTGAAACATGAATCCAGAGCTGTACCCATGGTGGGTATTGGGTGAGTTGGCATGGAGGGTGTAAAGGCAAAGGGTGGTTGATGGAGAACATGAGGTGGCATTAATTTAGCTAAGGGACTATAAGGAGACATGGATTGGTTGGCAGGGGGCATGGGTTACTGGGAACGAGAATGTAAAGGCATGGGGAGTGGGTGTGAGGGTAAGACCTAAAGGTGAACGTATTTAACAAAACACCTGGGAAGAAGTGTCAGAGAATTGAAGTGGGCCTTTTGACGAGCTCACCTTAGCACTCAGCAGCCCGTGGTTACCTCTGATCTGTATTTAGGCAAAGCAAGGCTGACACCATCCTGCACCTGCAACCACCCCTGGTAAAAAGAACCAGCCATTTCAGGCTTCTTTTCCCCCCCTGAGGTGGGCACAGAAAGCCGGGAGATTTTCGAACTCTGCGCACCCAAACTTCAGATCAAAAATCCAGGCCTTTGTATCAAAAGACTCAAGCCCACTGAAAATCTAGAGAACTTTCAACTCAAGAGCTTTCGGTGTTGTTTCATCTGCATAGTCGGTAATCATTGACAAAAACCTACCTAAAATCTGAAATCACCTGGAGCCAATCTAAATTGAAGTAAAGCTGTCACAATCCCAGCTGACTATAGGTTGCTTTTCCCTTTTTGAGGGGGAGGGCTGACTGGTGGTGATTTAACCTGAGGATCACCACGCTGTTGGCCTCGCTCTGCACCATGAACCAGCTGTCCAGCCAACTGAGCTAAACCATAAGAGCTAAACCGTAAGAGCTTTTATAAGAGTAGTAAATCAACATTTGAAAAAAAACATTGAACTGGTGAGGGGTTTGATGCATAACGGACCAACACAGATATTATTGGCCAGTGGTACCTCCCTCTCTCTGTACTGTAAAACTCCAATCACTTTGCTGATTGAGACTAGTTTTATGACCAAGTGAAATGCTAAACCATGCCATGAGAAAGTGAATCACAATCGTGTTATTAAAAGTTCTGAAAATTCCGGACAAACATTCCCCCCTCACCAAACCAAACCTATTACGCTGTCTTTAATCTTTTCAAGCATTGACAGATCTATTGCATGTTTGCAACAGCATGGGCCAATTGGTGTTAGGTGCCACTTTCTCAAAATAAAGCAAAATTTGGGAAGAGGAGTGCACTCAGAAACTACTTTTTCCTGATAAATGTTAAAATGGGATTGTGTCTAGAATTGTATGGAATGGCTCAGTCTGAGCATGAAGGGGTAAATGTTGTTAAAGCATAGCAGAAAGTGAATAAATGGCAGAATTAGGTATGTCCCGGTGATAGAGTGGATGATATATTCATTTCTGTTCTGCTTCGCATAGAATTTAGTTATCAGCCAATGTTTTATCCAAATCGTGGAGAAACACTCGCATACCTCCCATTTCACTCAAAAAACACCACCCTTTGTAGATACAGGGAGATTGATCTGTTAACCCGATTTTTGTAGAAAATGCGAAATGCTCTTTATTCATAATTAATCACAATACATCAGGGAATGTAGGACACAAGGCAATATCTGCGTGGCCCACAGGAATAGCCATTATAGCAGGAACAGGAGAAACCTCCTCTCGGTTTGATGGATGATATAACATATTGGAAGCATTCTCAAGAAAGCTGTACAGTGCTGTGCACTGAAGGCTATGCGCATTTGGTTACAATTTATTGATAATTTTTCAACGTTGTCTACACTCCTGAGGTCAACATTTCGGGTTTAAGGAGGCTTTGCGGATCATCCACCAAACTTTATGAAAAAAATATTGTCAGCCTCATTTGGAACACAAAGAAAAACACAAAAAAGTCCTTCCTTTTCACACTGGGCTGTCTTACTATTGATATTTCCCGAACCTCCCCTTATATTAATTGCACTTTCCAAATAATAAGTAGCACAATATTTCTCAAATTTGAAAACACACAGGTAAAGTCAAAAAATTTGTCGGAGATCACTCTCAAATGGCAATGTCTTGAGAAGAGTATTTGAGATGCTTAACAACGTACGTACATGCATAAGCCTGAAAATAAATGATCACCTTGCAACCTTTTTTTCCCCCACACTTATTTGGATGGAGAAAGGAAGGTGAACAGAGTATTCGCTATTCGGCTCAAATCTAGCGTCAGTCATTAGGCAACATTTTCTGAGCAGACAATTTCCTTTGTAATCTACTGTAGTGTACTGTGCGGAGGGAGGAGGTGGTGCATCATTCTGAGAACGAGATACAGTTAACACTTCAGGGAACTAGAACAAAAAAAAACCTGGAGCCCTCACAAACAGTGGCAGTTTAATTGTGAAATGAATTAAAAGTGAAATAATGTAACAAGAATAATGACTTCGCTCTTGGGGGGGCGGCGGGGGGGGGGGGGGGGGGGGGGAAAGAGAGTCTGGGGGCAGTGCCGGAGGAAGGAACAAAGTGAGTTTTTCACCTTTTCGAAGAAAATGCCCAGTTGCTTTATTTTCTACGTTAATCAGTTTCACATCAACCGAACCAGCAGGTTCTTGTGAGATGAAGTGCAGCACAGTAGCATGGTGGTTAGCACAATTGCTTCACAGCTCCTGGGTCCCAGGTTCGATTCCCGGCTTGGGTCACTCTCTGTGCGGAGTCTGCACGTTCTCCCCCTGTGTGCGTGGGTTTCCTCCGGGTGCTTTGGTTTCCTCCCATAGTCCAAAGATGTGCAGGTTAGGTGGACTGGCCATGCTAAATTGCCCTTAGTGTCCAAAATTGCCCTTAGTGTCGGGTAGCGTTACTGGGTTCTGGGGATAGGGTGGAGGTGTGGGCTTGGGTAGGATGCTCTTTCCAAGAGCCGGTGCAGAGTCGATGGGCCAAATGGCCTCCTTCTGCACTGTAAATGCTATGATCTATGAAGTAGAAACCAAAATAGGGTAAATTATTTAAGATTATTTGTTCGTATTTGCCACCAGTTTTATTGTCTTACTTCCTCCAACGTCTTTTGTCACTGCTCTCTATGTATCGGGCGGCACGGTAGCACAGTGGTTAGCATTGTTGCTTCACAGCACTAGGGTCCCAGGTTCGATTCCCAGCTTGGATCATTGTTTGTGCGGAGTCTGCACGTTCTCCCCGTGTCTGCACGAGTTTTCTCCGGGTGCTCCAGCTTCCTTTCACAAGTCCCGAAAGATGTGCTTGTTCGGTGAATTGGACTTTCTGAATTCTCCCACTGTGCACCCGAACAGGCGCCAGAGTGTGACGACTGGGGAATTTTCACAGTAACTTCATTGCAGTGTTAATGTCAGCCTACTTGTGACGATAATAATGATTCTTATTATTATGGGCAGGAACTGGGGAAGATGGGAATTCTGCCATCTTTATTGTTGTATTGAATGCACCTAACGTCATGAAATCAATTCAAAATATTCCGGGAGAACAGCTTGCTCCAAGATTTAGCAGCCAAATGGTTAGCTGCGAATGGACACCCGCCAGCTTGGTTCAACCAGCTTCGGCCAGGACGTGAAAGCGGTTTGCCTGTCCCGGATAAATTTCACATCGGCTAAACAATTTTGTAAAAGGCTGCCCCTCAAGTCAGTTCGCCTCTTCCTTGTGACACGCTCCCAGGTTACATATCCTGGATGTGAATTACCGATCCCCCTGCTTAGTAAGCCTGTCAAAAGCTTCGCAATTGTTTCCCAATTTGCTATTGTGACTTTACTGTCCCAACCTGTAAAAGTATTTTAAATACCAAACACCCGTGCATAAAGAAATCCAAACATTGCAAAAGGCTTCTTATTTGTAAAGCTAAGTCAACTTTAAGACGACAATTCTCACTGCCATTGCTGTCCCTTTCATAAGTGGGACACTAATATTTCCCCTTGACACTATTGTCGAAACAATATATACATTTACAGTAGAAATGCACACTGGTACAGCTAATTAATTGGTTTAGGAAGGTTTAATTCCAACCATATCCTTTGTGATGTTAAATAACTACAATAGAATGAATGCTTGTAATGGGAGTGACTTGACTTAATACAGAATATGCTTCATTTGGTTTGGTGGACTGTTGTTTTTTTTCCGGAGGGGGGGATCTTTTCCACTTTTCCGTTGCACTCTGCCACCTCACATGCTACTTCAGCCAAAAGCATGTCACCGCTCGCAATCGGAAATGTCCTAGGAAAGTAGAATGCAAGTTGAAAAGCCCACTAACTCACTTTCCTCTCAGCGTCCCTCCCGCACAGACAGCACAGCCACCATCTGAGTGGTGCACCATCTAGTGGCCAAGTGAAGAAACTCAAAAAGAAACCACAACTGAGCCGCAGGGTCTGTGACAAGTAGTCCTGGGACTTGTAACTCAAACTCCTCTGATCAGAGGTGAACACCCAATCTTGGTTGCCCAGGCCTCGTGATTTTCTTTGCCACTTTGCTGCGTTGTATTATTTTCAATTCTCCCTTTGCCGCTCTTGAAAAAGTCACTTTGGCAGGAAATGTTATGTGCCTATGTAAAGATTAATTTAGCACAGTGCGAACCCCCTAAGAGTGTCAAATGCACACATCAAGCTTCTTTGAAAGCACGAGCTCCTTCTGCAGAGTGACTGCAAGCGGCTAAATTTAATCAAATGTTCTGGCACATCTCACATTCAGCATTCGAGAAACCCGAGCTATGAATGACGACTTTTCAAATCTGTTTAGATCGAACATGAAAAGTTAATAACTTTGTGATAGATTATCCAGGCTTGAAGCTGATTTTCAGCAGTGTATGTTTTCTAATTCTTGATTAAGTTCTGTCCCCAGTTCAGTGACAGAAAACAAAGAGTGCATCTGTTTCCTTGCTGACAAGCTGACCACAACCTTATAAACAGGTAAAAGAGCGACAGATTCTCCTATCAGGTTTCAACTAGCTGAACCTAATGCAATTAAACTATTCATATTGACACTGACAAGTAAAGAATTTTAAAATATCAGTCAAGGAAAAAAACACAAAGGATATGTTTAAACATCTGTAACACTATATAAAAATTGGTTTGAAACTGTATAATTGTATCCCTATTAGCAATTTCACTTGGCATTGTACCATGGTAAAACTCAAGAGGTACGACTAGAGTAAACAGTTTTAATAAAGCCAAACCAGACTACATAAATTAAAAACAAAATTACTGCCTGCTAATCGAGCACTGCGATCGGATAAGCTCTGCCTTCGAAGCCCGACTTTTCTATAGCAGCATGTTCAGGAGTATTGAAGACAGCTGCAGCAATGCTAAGACCACCCTGGCTTTTTGCAGTTAGGATTTTTGGCGACTCTCAAAAGTGTAATATTCTTGTCAAGCATTTCTGCGAGGCAATAATAGTGGAATAGTATAGATGTCCCAATTGTGTGGGACGACAGTGTCCTGATATTCCATGGGACCAGTCACACCAGTGTCTCATCTTCCTCGCTCATGCATTCATTGACACCATCCAGCACAGGGGGCCAGTGTAATTTGAGGGGTCTGCCTTATTTGTATACACTTTTGTGACTCATAAGCTTAAATCTTACACAACATAGGAGAATTGGCCTGGAAATGAACAATCTTTAGAATGATAGATTTTTGCTGCAGCCTGCAGGAGCAGAAGATGAAGTTTTTTTTTTGGTCAAACCTGGTTGACTGTACGGCATGTGCTATCGAGAGTTCCTGTGTAATGTGCCACTTCTAAAATATGACTTCAAGTTGAAGAGACACTCAAACAAGAAAACAAGGTTCAAGCTTTCACAGAGAGAGTGACCTCCAAACATTCCTGGATGAGATGCAGCAATGAAGAAGCCTGGCTTTGCCACTGTTAGATCAGGCTGAAATCACTCAAAAATGCATTTAATATATTTGCATCTCCCATCTAAGATTGTAACAAATTGCAATACATCTTCCAGTAAATATTTTCTCAAAGTAAACTTACAATAACCTGAAGATTAGCCTGTTGGAAGTTAGAATGTCTTCAAGGTGTGAATTTAAAAAGGGCTATCTACAGGTAGAAAGTAGCCAGACTAAATGAAATGAAATGAAAATCGCTTATTGTCAAGAGTAGGCTTCAATTAAGTTACTGTGAAAAGCCCTTAGTCGCCACATTCCGGCGCCTGTTACGGGAATCGAACCGTGCTGCTGGCCTGTCTTGGTCTGCTTTCAAAGCCAGCGACTTAGCCAGTGTCTGAACCAGTTTGCTGCCTTTTAACATACAGATGGAATTGGAAGCAACATCACGCAGTATCTGCCAATTCTTGAGCAAGAAAATACTGGCCGCTCTTATATCTGTAGTTGCGTCCTGAAACAAAAAGGTATTCGAAGGTTTGAAATTTCAGCCCCATAGACATTTGCGTTGCTTTTGAAATAATTTTTCACAGGCTATCTGCAAATTCACAGCTAATTTTGCAACATGATCGGGAGGCTGTCAATCTGTGGCGTGGCACATAAAATAGCACTTGCTTACATAACAATAATCAGCTCACATTAAAACAATTTGCGGTGCGAAACACTCAGATGATGAGAGGCCCAGTGTGGCGTTATATGTGAAAGCAATTCTTTGTTCCCTCCTCTATTATTGAACAGTTTAGCACGTTTCAAATCTCTTGACTCGAACCGGACCTTTTGCAAGGGAGGTGAGAATGAAGAGGCAAAAGATAAGGCGTGTCACAGGGGAGGAAAACCATGTGTCACCTCAAACTGCTCTTGCATACCTCCTCCTGGTTAATTACAGAAAGGCACTGGGAGAACCTCAACAGCAAATGAGCTGCCAGCCCTCTCGGGCTGGGAGCAATCAGCATGAAGGACAAGTTGGTAAAGGTAACTAACTTTATCCCTGATTGGGGTAGGGTGGGGCATACAAGTATCCATGTAAAAGCAGCTAAAGCATCAATCAATGCAGACTACAGCTAATCTTTTCTTTGTTATACACATCTTTCTGCAACTCGCAATACAAGAATGCTGGAGACATCCTTTCAGCTTCGAAGGGGCTTACAGAAGACTGGGCGATTACAGCAAAGTCCATAGGGGTTGGACAGTATCCTAGTGTGTTTCTTTGCCACTGTGTCCGGCCATGCGGATAGCTCAGGAAAGTATGATAAAGTGTGTGTGTGTGTTGGGGGGGGGGGGGGGGGGGGGGGGTGAAGAGTGGGGAGAACACATCTCTGTCCTTCTGATGCAACTTCTCACTGAATGTAATTTTTTATAATTGAATCAGCGTGCCAAGTCTGCTGGGAAACAGGAAGCGCAGCGTACCACACAGTGGCCACGAAAGGCAGTAATAGATAACCCAGGGGCAAGTAGGCTGTCGTAAAAGAGACTGTAATCATCTAATGCACTTTTCTGTCTGTTAACAAAACACAAGAATATTTTTACATCTTTTCAAAATTACGGGACCAAAATTGGCACAGTAGCGAGCTAGATTGCTGTATGGTAGGTGTTGTATACCTCTTGGCAGCCAACGTCGGCCCCACCATGGAAGGACCAACTCATTACACAATGCAAGAGTCAACTCATTGAAATATTTCTGTGCTACTCTCAGCACTTAGTGCACGATCGATGCTGCCACAATATAGAACATAGAACAGTACAGCACAGAACAGGCCCTTCGGCCCTCGATGTTGTGCCGAGCAATGATCACCCTACTCAAACCCACGTATCCACCCTATACCCGTAACCCAACAACCCCCCCCCCCCCCCTTAACCTTACTTTTTAGGACACTACGGGCAATTTAGCATGGCCAAGCCACCTAACCCGCACATCTTTGGACTGTGGGAGGAAACCGGAGCACCCGGAGGAAACCCACGCACACACGGGGAGGACGTGCAGACTCCACACAGGCAGTGACCCAGCCGGGAATCGAACCTGGGACCCTGGAGCTGTGAAGCATTTATGCTAACCACCATGCTACCGTGCTGCCCTAATATGTGCTGCAAACTGAGAGGCCAGCGGGAAAACAAATGATTTCAGTTGTGCCTGAATTGTGGAGTAAATCGGCCAGCCTTTAGAAAGAATTCATGTGTACTTCTCAGGAAAATAGACATTATTTGTATTTCAAAGTCTGTTTAAAGAGGCTGGGGGAGGAATCAAGCTAATGTCAAGGCATGAAGCAACAAATTGTGGATAGGTGCAGCACAGATGGCGACCGTGACCTCCCCCCCCGCCAACCCCACAACACCCCATATGACGGAAGGCAAAGTGGTGGAGCTGCTGCATGGGAGCAGAATGAATGCTCTCTATGGTATCTTCAGTACTCAACAATCAGATACAGGAGAAGGCAATGAACCTGGCGCAGTGAAACCATCTAACAATATCCTGTCACGTCGATGGTGTAATATTGCAGAACATAAAATTGCCTTTCTACCTTTCCCACACCCTTATCCATACATCAGATGGAAATCCATTCTTCAGCAGGGTCATGTTTAAACTCCATCAAAATGCCTTTTACATGTAAGCACTTTACAAGAACTTTGTTCATCATTCCACTGTATCATCAATAAGATCACTAAGAACAATCCCCCCCCCCCCCCCCCCCCCCCCCCCCCCCCCCCCCCCCCCGCCCCCGTTAGCGTGCCGGACCACACCACGACTTTTGTTAGGATGCCAGACGAGAACCCCAGACAATGTTAAACTGTGAGGAAAGGATACTTCATCCCAGGAGTGATTACTCTGACCAATAGGTATCTTTTATGTTCAAACAAACTTTAATTTAAACATATATTTAACCACGTTAATATCAAAAAAATAGCTTTACAATTAGCAGCTGAATTGTTCTTAAACAAAAGGAAATACTTGAACTTGCTATCTACACCTGCTGCTAATTCCAATTAATCAACCCAATACAGTTCAAATGATACATATAAATAAAGTTACCACAACAAGTTTACTTTCCGCCTTCTGCGTAGATGCTTTCATAGCATCTACTTTCAAGGTACTTTCAAGAGCAGATCCAGTACATTTCTGCTCAACCTAACAGCATTTGGTAAAACTGCTGTTAAACATAAAATTACATAACAAACATACAAAACAAAACAGCTTTAGAAGACACACTGCATGTATTTTAAAACAGGGTTTTTAGTAATATTACTGCCACAAATATGAAATATGATAAATAACAATTTCTACATTCCCTGAAAATGGGCTTCAACTTGGGCTGATATCAGCCATCCAGGACCTCCTGTGTTTCAGGAAATGCAGCACTGGCATGGGCAATCATTCAATGAGAAAGATGAAAATGCATGCCAGCCTAGATTATGTGCTCGAATCTATAGTGCATACAGAATCAACAAACATATGATGCAAAACTGAAAATGCTAACAAGTAAGCTGATAATAATACTCCAGCAATCTCACCAACAACACGGGAAAAAAGTCTAATCCAAAGACTCTGCAATATTTTAGCACAGTGGATAGCACTGTTGCTTCACAGCTCCAGGGTCCCAGGTTCGATTCCCGGCTTGGGTCACTGTCTGTGCGGAGTCTGCACATTCTCCCTGTGTCTGCGTGGGTTTCCTCCGGGTCCTCCGGTTTCCTTTCATAAGTCCCAAAAGACGTGCTTGAAATGAAATGAAATGAAAATCGCTTATTGTCACGAGTAGGCTTCAAGAAGTTACTGTGAAAAGCCCCTAGTCACCACATTCCAGCGCCTGTCCGGGGAGGCTGGTACGGGAATCGAGCCGTGCTGCTGGCCTGCTTGGTCTGCTTTAAAAGCCAGCGATTTAGCCTGGTGAGCTAAACCAGCTTGTTAGGCGAATTGGACATTCTGAATTCTCCAGGGACCAGGGATCAATTGGGTGACTGTCTATGTAAGGCTTGCACATTCTCTCCGTGACTGCGTAGGTTTCCTCCGGGTACTCTGGTTTCCTCTCACAGTCCAAAGATGTGTGGGTTAGGTGGATTGGCCATGCTAAAATTGCACCTTAGTGTCCAAAGGTTAGGTTGGGTTAAGGGGAATGTGAATAGGTAGCGTGCTCTTTCAGAGGGCTGATGCAGACTCGATGGGCCGAATGGCCCCCTTCTGCACTGTAGAGATTCTATTATTCTATGAGGAAGAGAAGTTGCTGAACAGGTGGTTTTTACAAAGAAGTCAATGAGATCCTCGCAATTCTTGTTAGAGTTTTGATTAAGAGTGGGAGGTGGTGCAAAGAGGTGTTTCTGGAGTGGGATTGCAGTAGACAAAAGGGACTGGAGTTTACCTGTCCTTTGCAGGATGATTTTAGAGTGAAGGTAGATGGTAACTTTTGAGGTCATGACTAAGGATATTGGTCATGGCATTGCACTTAGCAATTAACGTACTGAGATTTTTACCGAATGCCGTCACAACAGAAGGAAATGGGAACTTGTCTTAACAACTCAGCAATGAAGTAATGCCTCCATAGCGCAGGACAGAAAGCTAATTAAAGCAACAGAAATCACACCAAAAAAACTTGGATTTAACGTTTTGTTGGTAGACATTCATCGCCACTGATCTTTCTAACTCTCACACCAAAAAAGCTTTTGCTTTCCAGTGGAGAAGGTATAGGAAGATAAACATTTTAACCTTTCTTCTACTGGAGGTCTGTGGCAGATTTCAAAGCATTAGAATATATTTGTGTCTTGTTATGCCCTTGGCGTAGCATAAGCGGCTTCCTTGGTGTGCACTCTGACAAAGGAAGGTTCAGATGTGGAGATAGCTTCAACACGTTTATTACACTATTTACAATTCTCCTACTCGGGTCCGCCACTACTGTTAATCCTTCTATAGCTACTCAGACTGACGAACCAGTCTGCTACAATCCACGTGGTGGGTGTGATATTGAATCAACCCTGTGTCTGTACTCACTGAGTGTCTCCACTGGAAAGAGGAAGATCATGTGTGCTGTGTCCTTTATATATGGGTTGGTGTAATTTTCTCCTGTGGTGGTGTCACCTCTGCGTGTGTATCGTGAATGCCCATTGGTCGTGTCCTATCTTACTGACCTATTGGTTGAGTGTCTGTGTGTCATGTCTCTGGTGCTCCCTCTAGTGTCTAGCTAGTCTACATGTATTTACATTAACTCCTTGTGTATTTACAGTGATGCATATCACCACAATTTGAACATTAGCACTGCTGCCTCACGCGCCGAGGTCCCAGGTTCGATCCCGGCTTTGGGTCACTGTCCATGGGGAGTTTGCACATTGTTTACATGGGTTTCGTATGATGTACAGGTTAGGTGGATTGGCCACGCTAAGTTGCCCCTTATTTGGAAAAAATGAATTGGGTACTCTAACTTTTTTTAAAAAAGAATATATTTGAACATAACATTGAAAGCCTAGTGTTGAATACAAAATACACAACACTGAAGCTGTATAGTTTAGAGCAACTTGGAGGGACACGTCGCATAAAATAGGAGCACTTGATTCATTTTCTTGTCGAGAATTCAAAAGAACAGCACTCCGGCACTCCGAAGATTGAAGAAATTATGATATCAGCAACCTCTGATTTGTCAGATGCCCCAACTAGAACTCCATTATTATGACACTGGCAATCAGAGAGATAAGACAGCTGAGAAACATCAAATCAGGGCATGGAAACAGTTTGAAACAAGGCCATGCTTACTCAGCTTTTGTACTGAAAACCATAAAAGCTGAACCTTCACAGGAAAGCTATAGAATCCCTACAGTGCAGAAGGAGGCCTTCGGCCTATCGCGTCTTCATTGACCCTCTGAAAAAGTACTCCGCCCAAGCTCATTCTCCATCCCAATGACCCCTTAACCTAACCTACACATGGTTTTTGACACAAAGGGGCAATTTTACATGACCAAGCCACCTAATCTTCACATATTTGGACTGTGGGAGGAAACCCTCGCAAGCTCGAGGCAGCAAGGGTGCGGTGGTTAGCACTACTGCCGCATGGTGCCGAGGACTCGGATCGATCCCAGGCCACTGTCCGTGTGGAGTATGCACATTCTCCCCGTGTCTGCGTGGGTCTCACCCCCACAACCCAAAGTTGTGCAGGGTAGGTGGATTGGCCCTATTGTGGGCGGAATTCTGGGTGGCACGGTAACACAGTGGCTAGCACTATTGCTTCGCAGCATCAGGGACCCGGGTTTGATTCCCGGCTTAGGTCACGGTCCGTGCAGAGCCTGCACGTTCTCACCGTGCCTGCGTGGGTTTGCTCCGGGCGCTCCGGTTTCCTCCCACAAGTCCTGAAAGATGTGCTTGTTCGGGGAATTGGACATTGTGAATTCTCCCTCAGTGTACCCGAATAGGCGCCGGAATGTGGTGACTAGGGGATTTTCACAGTAACATCATTGCAGTGTTAATGTAAGCCTACTTGTAACAATAATAAAGATAAAAGTGAAGAACGTGGAAACGCCATACTGACAGTTGCCCAAGTCCGGAATTGAACCTGGGTCAGTCAGCAGTGCTAACCACTGTGCCACCGTGCCGCCCACACGGTTTGACAGAAAATACTGAACATGAAATTAAACCAATAATTAATGTGAAAATAGATCCATTAAGGATTTTACAATGCATCTTTCCTTTTGAAATTACACTGGTGACCCAGAGAATAACATGGCTATGTTATCTTACACGTCCATAACTCCTAACACAACCTTCAGAAGGGCTAATAGTTTAACTTCCTTGTGTACCGTTTACCAAATACTTGCGTTTGATTATGTTGCCAGACAGGAAGTGGGTGAGACAGTAGTTTATCAGAGAAGTTAAATATTAACCAGGCGCGGGAATGTGGTGACATCAACTTGCATACTGGTGAGAGGGTGGCAAGTCTACTTTCAAATACTTGTTTTATATTTTGGCAGAGCAAGCGTTTGCATAAAAACTATTAAATGCAATTTATTTTAAAGTAACACTGCTCATTGAAGTCATTAACTGATTGACTGCTCCAAAGACTACCCGCAATTAGTTAGGCCGCATATGCATTTATAAAAACACACCATTTAGATGAAGGTATGGTGATAATTTGAACAATTTGCACACCCAGAGATATTTGTGGTGCAGAAGATAATGTTAAAAACAAAATATCTGAACAGTCGATGTGAAATATGAGGGGCGCGATTCTCCGACCCCCATGCGGGGTGGGAGAATCACAGGAGGGCCAGGCGATTCACGCCGCGCCACCCTGGCACCCACACGTGATTCTCCCATCTCCCACCCTACCCAAAATGGCGTGTCACGTTTTGAGACAGGCCGCTCGGAGAATCGCCACTCCGGTCGAGTGGCGATTCTCCAGCCCGAATGGGCCGAGCGGCCTGCCTACTACGACTGGTTCACACCGGCGCTAACCACACCTGGTCGCTGCCGGCATGAGCATCGCGCGACCGCTGCGTGTGGGGCCTGTGGGGGGCGAAGGGAGGATCGAGCACCAGAGGGGGTGCTCAGGTGGGGTCTGGCCCGCGATCGGTGTCCACCGATCGTCGGGCCGGCGTCTCTGAAAGACGCACTCTTTTCCCTCCGCCACCACGCAAAATCAATCCTCCATGTCTTGTAGGGCAGTGGAGGGGAAGATGGCAACCGCGCATGCGCTGATGACGTCATTTAGACACCGCCGGCTGCGTCATTCAGGCGGCACAGCTTTGACGCAAGCGTCAAGGCCCGGCGCGCGAGATTGACGCCCCGCCGCTCCTAGCCACCTGGGGGTGGGAGATAGGGGGAGAGGAGTGGCATCCGACGTGTTTCACTCCGGTGTCGGCACTTTGTCTCCCTTTGGGAGAATCGTGGCCGAGAGGTTTGATATTTTAGAAATCAGGATTGATAAATCCTCATAAAAATATGCTGGTGGATTTTTTATTTCCATTAGATGCCAAGTAGTCAAGGTACAAAGTATTTGCCTGTCATACTGATAATTCAACCTCCTCATCAATAATGCTGTCTAAATTTCACCATTGGTTGTGACTGGTGACGATCAGAACTGTCCTTCTATGTAATTTTTCTCTCCCCTTTCTCTTGGGCCTCAAGATCTTGATCCATGGGAACAAACAGGGAACATGATCCCAGATTTCAGCTGGCAGAAGATGATGTCAGCATGATTTTCCTTTCCTGACCTGGCCTTTGATGAAGGACTCCTCAAGTGGGCTACACCTGACACCAAAGAGCTCAGAAGCTGAGGGGGGCAATGTTACATCGGGCACTGGAGTGCAAAAGATGCCAGATCAGTTCCAGGGCTGTTCCCAGGCTCAATTGTGTGGATCATTTTGGATGCTTCATTATTTTAACAAGAAAAATATGAATAACTAAAGTGCATAGCGAATATAATGATGATGGCAGCACAAATTGAATCCCGGTAATTAGGTGTAATTACCCAATTAAATCCTCAACAATGAAAGACATTTGGATGAATATACTATTGGCCATAATCACAGCAATATAAATTGCTAAGCAGTCTTAATAAACATTTATGCCTCATCAGTAAGCCCTAAGAAACAATAATTACAATAATTGGGAAAATTAAGAAAGAAAATTTAAGTTATGAGGTGTAATAAAGCTAGCCCTGTGTATCTATGGCACGTTAACAGTGCAAATCACTCATATGGTTCTCAGGGCCTTGAGATCACACATGGTGTCAGAAAGTTCCAGTAGAACTAGCTTGGCACTCCCAATTCTGACCCACGCTGCACTTTGCATGACTGTTTGGATGACTAACATATCACATCGAGCCCTGCCTTTATTACACAGTACCATGAGATTGGCAACAAATATAACACAGATACACTAAAAAGGTAATAACAATAATAATAATAATAATCACTTATTGTCACAAGTAGGCTTCAATGAAGTTACTGTGAAAAGCCCCAAGTCGCTACATTCCGGCGCCTGTTCGGGGAGGCTGTACGGGAATTGAACCCGCGCTGCTGCCTTTTTCTGCATTACAAGCCACCTTGTTCTGCATTACAATCACCAACAATGAGCAGATCAGTGAGCAGAGTGAAAAAAGGGAGATTCCCCCAGTCAGATCATCAGATCAGTGCAAGGAGGTCTTTGCGTCAACTCATCACACATCATAATAAGCTAATGCAAGCACATACTTTTGAGCATCATCATTCCCTTCACCCTGATAAATTCACACAAGTAGGCTGAAAAAAATGGCTTGAAAAACAAGAAATGGATGGCTGATGAATTCTAAGAGAAATGAGCTGACTCAGCCAATTCTTCTTCCTCATGCCAGAAAGAAGATCCAAGCTTGGTGGCAAGAATAATTCCTTGGTAATGATGCTGGTAAGAGCATTTAATTAATTCTGTCAACAATATATTTCCTTTGTATTTGTATTCGACCAATGTAAAATAGAGACAGCTATGAGAACAGAACGCAACAGCTGAAATTTGTAGAGTGGGAGGCAGAGTTTGGATTTGGAGGGAATGGCTCACCTTGGGCAAAATTCTCCCATCAGGAGACAAAGTGCCGACGCCGGAGTGAAAACCGGAGTGTTTCACTCCGGCATCGGAGGCCGCTCCTCGCCCCCTATTCTCCCACCCTCAGGGGGATAGGAGCGGCGCCGCGTCAATTACGGGCGCCGGACCTTGACGCCGCGTGAAAGCGGCGCCGTGTAAATTACGTGGCCTGCACCGCGTAAATGACATCACCCACGCATGCGCAGGTTGGCCGGCACCAACCCACGCATTCGCAGTTGCCGTCCTCCCCACGGGCGCCCCACAAGACATGGAGGATTGATCTTGCGGGTCGGTGGAGGAAACGAGTGCATCCTTTAGAGATGCCGGCCCACCAATCGATGGGCACGATCGCGGGCCAGACCGCTACTGAGCGCCCCCCTGGTACTCGATCCTCCCTCCCCCCCACAGGCCACACATGCAGCGTTTGCGCATTGTTCACGCCGGCAGCGACCAGGGGCGAAATTCTCCGACGCCCAGCAGGGTCGGAGATTCGCCTGGGGCTGCCGAAAATCCCGCCCCCGCCATGGCAGAGATTCTCCGCCACCCGGGAAGTGGCGGCGGCGGAATCTCGCCACTCCGATCGGAGAGGCCCCTGCGGTGATTCTCTGGCCCGGATTAGCCGAAGTCCTGCCGCTGGGAGGCATCTCCCGCCGCCAAGGTTTGAACCACCTCTTGAACGGCGGGATCAGCGGCGCGAGCGGGCCCCCGGGTCCTGGGGGGGGGGCGCGATTGAACCCTGGGGGTGCCCCCACGATGGTCTGGCCCGCGATCGGGGCCCCCCGCTCAGACTCCGGGCCAGTGCCCTGGGTGCACTATTTTCTTCTGCGGCCGCCACAGCCTTCGCCATGGCGGAAGCAGAAGAGAACCCCACATCGGCCAGCTGCCGCTGACGTCACTGCCGTCGCATGCGCCGACCGGCAAAAGCCTTTCGGCCAGCCCCGCCGGTTTTTTGCGCCCGTCTTCTGGTGCAAACCGCTCCGGTGCGGGGCTGGCCCCCAAATGTGGGGAGAATTCCCCAGCTTTGGGGAGGCCCGACCCCTGAATGGTTGGCGCTACTCCCCTACGCCGGCACCCTCCGTCACGCCGGGTAGGGGAGAATGCCGCCCCAGGTGTGTTTGGCGCCGGCGTGAACCTGTCAGATTGGGCAGGCCGCTCGGCCCATCTGGGCCAGAGAATCGCCGCTTGCCGGCTACAAACGGCAAGCGGCGATTCTCCGAGTGGCCTGTCGTGAAACACGGCACGCCGTTTTGGGGGGGGGGGTGGGAGAATCGCATGCGGGTGCCAGGGCGGCGTGGCGGGAATTGCCCGGCACTCCCGCGATTCTCCAACCCGGCGATGGGGTCGGAGAATTGCGCCCCTTATACTTGCCGAGTTTTCAATTGGTGCCAACCATGAAAGACGCAGTTAGAGGAGGAATAAATTGCAAGCAAGAATGTATGTTTTATTAATCCATGGCAAAGTACATCAATAAGTTTGACCTTCTGCACTGTAAATTCTATGATTCTATGATTCACTCATAGAAACAAGAATAACTCCATCTGAAGCCATAAAGAGTTGACTCACAGCATGAATTTGTAAGTAGTGGTAGGTGGAAAATACAATTGTAATTGAAGATGCATACAAGTTTTCATGCAAAAACCATTTTTCTTGATCACATTTTACATTTCAATAAATGAAGATGATTCTGTTAATTGAAGAGTTTGATAGGCAGAGTCTAATTTGGTGTCTGGCTTCAGTCGGCTTTCCTCTGTATCTATTGCGAGCACGAGCTTGCGTGAAACATCAGCAGAGTAGATTTAGTAGGAGCCCCAGATTACAAATACACAAGTACATTGCACACTAGTCACTGCCAAGCTGGAATGTGGCGAACTGCGCAGGGTGCCCGTCCGAGAACGGCAGCTCACTGGCTCAGACGATTTTGACTGCCAGGTCCCATTGTCCGGCTGCTTGCCAATGTCTGGACCACAAACTCTAGAATGCTGGCGGAAGATGTCGGCCCAGACGTTAAAATCATGGAACACATTCGCTGGGGACAAGAAGGAATAGTTTCTGGCACTCGGGTAATTGGACAGGCACGGTGGTGGAATAAATCCATTCCTGCTCTGCCTGCCCCTTAAGGAAACCAAAACACAAATCAAGAATTTACCTTACTGCCACTGCTCTAGCTCTGGCAGATGTTCCCAGCAACATTTGCCAGGCAGAGAAACTTCGACTCAGGCCTTAGGTTAAAATTGCATATTGAGGCCACACTTTCAGTAACAGAAATAGCCCCATCTCCTACTCCCTTCCTCTCCATGCCAGAAAACTGATCAAGTTCATCAAACAGGTACAGGAGAGTCTCACATCTGAGTGAACCACCAAAGCTTAATACTCTCAGCAGTGCCATCCATCTTTTTCCATGAGTCAGCTTAACCCTTACACCAGGTAAAATATTCCCCAGATGGTTGGAGCATTCACAGATTGATGGTATGCCTGATTCATAATGGGGGCAAGAGTAGCAATATGCATATGTACGTTAATACAGCAAATTCAAACCCCTGCACCCCAAGGGGCCTTGGTTATGGAGGGGCCCAGCTCTCTTTGCCCATGGGAAGTTCGAAGCAACAGATCTTGACATACATACAGATTTCTGTTGAGTTTCTCACTGCACGCTTCAACTCAAATCAAGCACCAACGTTTGGTCTAATTTCATTAAAACATTTGGTCTTATTTTTCATAAAAAGACAAATTGAGTTCCTTGGACAGCTTGAAACAGCTAAACTTCAGCAGTTTGGCATCATGGCTCATTGAAGGAACTAAGCAGTTCATTACCTGGTCTCTCATTGGCAATGAGCCAACATTGAGACAGCAGTTTTTCTCTTTGCTCCTATTAAATTGGAGCCTACCAGATGTATCATTCAACGTAATGTACTTCTGTACCATCAGAAGGAAATAGTGAAAGCAATCGTGTAAGACATCTGTACCTGCCTGGCAGGAAACATCTAATTTCACAGAGATTACATGAAATTTGTCACCTCATAGAATTTTTGAGCAAGGTATCCGATGATTACGCAAGGGCCTTCAAAATATTGCCAATGCACAAAATGTTCAATTCTACTGTCCTGAGATAACTCACTGTTACTGTTCACAAGAACTGTATCTTCAAAACAAAGAATGCACTATGTCAAAACGTAAAGGTAGATGCATGAACTGCAATATAACAGGAGAAAATGAGCCGACTTATTTTTGAACCTAATTTCAATTATTTTATTTTATTTTCCAAATATTATGGGTGCGATTTAACAGGGGGAAAACAGATTCCCATTTTGGACATGTTTAGTGGGGTGTTTCACGGCACAGCCTGACCCTGCTATCAAACGGGACTGGGGTTTTTTTTGGCCTCAGCGAGGAATGTTCCGGTGAGGCCTCACTTGTCCTGTTTCCTGCACTGGTGCCATCCCGATTTCTTGGCCCCTTCAGATTCCTCACTGTGGCCTCTGGAACACCCAAGGCCCCAATTTATTTCTTAGGGCGTCCTCAGGAACCCCCCGTCACACCACATCATAAGGGGAAAGCACCCCCGTGCCTGATCCTTGGCACAGGCAACCTGGGCAATGCCAGCCTGGTACCGTGGCAGTTGCCCCTGCCAGCGTGTCTGGATTAGCAGTGCCAAGGTGTCCAGATGGCAGCGGGAGTGCCAGGGTACCACCCTGCCCTGAGTCCAACCACCTGGGGGCCTCCAATGGTTTGGGACACCCAATGTGCTGTAATGCCTGGTACGATTGTGTGGACCAGTGCTAAACAGCACCATGATGAGGTCTTCCAGGCACGGGAGTCCATTCCCGGGCCACAGGAGCATCGGGCACCAACATATTTAAGTGAGCCTAACTGATCACTTTGATCACGATGTCTCGCATCATCTCGTCATATATCGCGAGGCGTTCCGAGAACCGCAAGTCGCACGAGTGGTCGCATCACCGGGTCGTGCGCAACGAGGCCATCCGATCACTCCCTATGTGTCAATGGTAGTAACAGCAGAGTAAATTACTCGCATGTTAGATTGTTCACATAATACATCTGCCACCACTGCAGTTACACCAGAGATAACAGTCAGAGGCCCTTACCTGCACAGCATGAATCTCAGAATCATATTGCCAACAGTTCTGACTATGAAGATTAGCAACAGTTAGTCAAGGCACCAAGCTTTTCTTCTGGGATAGCTAATTTATCAATGATGGTTCTTTTTACAGTTAATAAGAGTCATGAATACCTTTACAAACTGCCCAGCCGATATTGTTAAAATGTGACTTCACACTGAGATATACCCCGCACAAAACTCTGTTGATGTGACATTAACTACTTCAGTAAACACCCAGGAGACAGATCAATAACTTGACTCCTGCACTACATTCTTATTTTTGCGTCAGTTTTGCTTAACTGCAGTGCAAAATAGTTAGCAAAACTGTGACATTTTGGAATAACAGGCAAAATTAAATTGCATTAATAGCATTAAGGGCGATTCTTAAGGATGCAGAGTAACCTGCTGTGGATGTTGGTGAACAAAGGGCCTGGATTTTCACTTAGTCGGGATGACTTGGGCACCCTGTAAAAATAGTAACCGGGACCCGATTACAGGATTCCCGGCCCCATTCCTAGGGTTTCCAATTTTCAGGAGTGCTTTTTAGTGTGCAGCTGGTTCAGGGCACAAGCCTGCACCCTGCACTCCCAACCTGGCCGGCTCCGTTGTGGGATGTCCCAGTCCTGCTCGATTTTCACAGAATCAAGCCAGGCTTTCAGTGAGTCATGGTTCACGGCATATCTAAGGTGTCCTGAATCATGGTGTACATGAGGGCGCCTTTGAAAAGGTAAGTGCAAAAGGTCCTCTTCATACCCCCATGCAATCATATGCTGCCACCCTCCCCTATGGCCGTTCATCTACCCCATGTCAAGGTATGGCCCCCAAATAACCCCTGCCTCATGCCCCAATATTAAGGTATGGCACCTCCATGTCCATTCACCTACTATGCACTGTATAAAAGCAATGAACCCTATAGTGACAGCATTGTATTGAAAAAAGTAATTCTTTCGTAAAAACTATTTTTTAAATTTAAAGTATCCAATTATTTTTTTTCCAGTTAAGGGGCAATTTAGCATGCCCAATCCACCCACCTTGCACATCTTTTGTGGTGTGGGGGTGATACCCATGCAGACACAGGAAGAATGTGCAAACACCACACGGACAGTGACCCAGAGTCAGGATCGAACCCGGGTCCTCAGCGCCATGAGGCATCAGTGCTAACCACTGCGCCACCATGCCGCCAGAAATAACTTTTACTATAGCCCAATACAAGTGCCAATAATCCAAACCCTTTAAAGTTTTAATAGCAGAAACTGCAAGTACCTTAAATCTTTTTATTTTGTGCAAATAAAGATTGTGAAATTAACAGAAGAAATCAGAGCCAGAGCTGTCAATCAAGCGATATTTTCTCTAGTGCTCAGGTGTTTCAGCAGACTAATGGCTTTTTGGGTGTTCAGCCAAGCCTCATTATATACGCTTGGCTGAGAATGAATATTAAAACACCTTGTACTTTCCAATTTTGTAGTGCATACATACATACCTTGGCCTGGATTTTCATCTTTAAGGCAGGTAGCAAAGTCAGGAACATTCCTGGCTTCCCGCACAGACCTCTGAGGGAAGTGCTTGAAAAGATGGGACCTCCATAGCTAGGGGACAAGTGTAGACTGCAGTCAGGCCAGCTAACCTGGAAAAGCGGTCAGAGACAACCACAGGAACTGCTAGATGCTGAACCAGGCGGGTTAAAAGGGACGCCTCGGTGTTGTTAGACTTTGCCCAGTTAAAGTGAAAACAGAAAGGCCCTCCATCCCTCACCACCCCACACACTTCCCATACCCCAAGCGTGCCACCTTCTGTCTCCCCACTCAGGCCCATCATGACCCCCATGCCAAGCTGTGCCCCAAATAAAGCCTATGCCCCCATGCCCCACACCCACCCCTGTAGCCCTTCTATAACAAGCTGTACCCTCCAAACAAACCCTATGCCCACTCATGCCATGCTACGGTATGTCCCCTGCCCCCAGCAGCCCCCCCAATGCTGACCTATTCCACCATCTGACCCCTATGCCCCATGCCAATTTTTGGAACTTTATTTTTATGTCTGATTGCTCTACTTTATTTGTTCTAACATTTCAACTGAACATGATCAGTGTTAGAACAAGCTGTAACATTATTCTGCAGAAAAAGCATATCAGTGAAGTCCAAGCAAACCCGCCTACACATTACATGAGTGCCATTACCATTTTGTACCCACCCACACACACATATTCCAAAAGGGGACAGATAATTCCACCCATTAAAACAACAGGATCGTTCAAGTGTGAAGGACAATATTAAAAAAAGTTCCAGACAGTCTGCAGGTGTCAAAGATAACACATGAATTCTGCCTTTTGAAATGTGCAAACGCAATCGCACAAGGGTATATTGTTTAGCACTGATGAAAAGGGCTGCTGAATAAAATCATACAGATTCCATCAAACTTCAACCAAACTTCAGCAAGAAAATACCACAAACACACATCTGTTCCGATTGAATTCGCAATTGGAGACTGCAGCAGTCCAGGTTTTCTGTTGCAATATGTCAAACAATTGCTCATTAAAGACACAATCAGCATCACCGGCAGAAAAGGAGCTTGGATTCCAAGTGATACACATTGATGGCCCTCCTGAAATCGGGAGACGCAATTTTCTAGCCATTTTCTCCAGTCGAGTTGGCAAGGCTTGCAGCAAACGGAAACTCTATCTTTCCATCATTAATACTTCTGATCACTGTAATTCTCACAAGTGCATCAATATTAAGTATTGTAATTGTTCTATTTACCACCCCATGTTATTTTGGAGCACAACATAACACTCCATGACTGGAATCATAATCCCGGAACATAGTAACATCATTGTAATGAGGCTAGATTTTTTTTTGGTAGGGGGGGGAAGAAATTGTGATAACAATGAGAGTAAAATGCAGCAAATTACGCAAAGTGGTTCAGTCTAATTTAAGTTGCACAAGAAATGATTCATGGTTCAACATTGTAGAATTACAGTGCAGAGCGGGGAGGGGAGGCAGGAAGGGTGGCACTCAGTGGGACCCCTTTCTTGATGCAAGGTCCCCTGATTAAGGACCGAGTGCCTTTGAAAGAGGGACCACCCTCCACCTCCCACCAGGGAGCGCGCAAACAAGCCCGTACAAGTTTGCTTGACAGCTCCAAGCATGGCGACCCTCCCACCCACTATCGGGTTAATGCCAGCAGCATAATGAGGACATTAAGTGGACATTAAATAATTTTTGTTTGGTCTTTTTGTTTTGTTTTATTTGGAATGTATGGGTGATGTTTGGGTTTGTATGTTGAAGGGGATGCTGATTGGGAGATTGATACTATATTTGGTTATCTTTTGTTGTGTATTTGATCGAATGTGGAAAATTAGGAGAATCAAAAAATATATTTTTTAAAGTGGACTTTAAATGCCCACTAAAGGGCCTCAATTGGCAGAGGGGTGGGAACACCACCTCCAGACTTTTCCGCCACAGACTTAATCAGACTCACTTCCTGATTAAATGCTCTCCCAACTATCAAACTTACCCAGGGCATGGCACATGATTTCACCCCATGGGATTCACATTGCCACAGAGATGGGACTTGAAAATCAAATGGTCTTAGATATCCCTGAAAACACATAGACAAAGTTAGTCTTCCGGAATCTGGGATAGGGGGTGCCGCTATAGACAGAAAGACACAACGGGAATGCAGGTGGGAGCTTGTGTTCAGATTGAAAAAGTTGACTTCATGAGTTGTTAAATGAACTTGAACGGTCTGCCTGCTGCGCGTTAAGGGGAAGAAACTCTGGAGTGGAGAAGGGTGGGTGCAGAAGTTGCACTCTGAAAGACAGTTCTGAGATTAAACTTTCCGAGGCTGAGAAAGGAAAATAGCGGAAGTAAACCCTCGGAGCTAAGAATCATCTTGAACTGGGAACACGCAGACATGGGGAGAACGTACAAACTCCACACTGTCACGCAAGGAAACAGAGATTGATTCCTAAACTTGCTGATGAAGAGAGTTGATAAGCACCAAGTGTACATTTTTAATCGAAAGTTGTGAGATGTATCATTGCATGTCACTTTTTATGAACACTGCAATCAGCTCGATAAGCACACAATATTATCTTCTGGTGCTATATGTTCGAATGTTGCTCTGCCACTGCACGGTTTCTGCATACGGAAAGGATCAATAGAATTTATTTGTAATGATGAAGGACAGGAGAATACCCACACATTGCAACCCTACCACAATATTAGTTCAGGCACTAATTGGCATCATCAGTGATCAACCCAGGACATGATGGGGATTTTGTTCCATCTCCACCCCCTGAAAGCAACTACTCAATGGAGAAAAGGCAGAACAACCCGAGATAAATCCACTGGGTTTGTACATTGGGCAGCATGGTAACACAGTGGTTAGCAGAGTTACTTCACAGCTCCAGGGTCCCAGGTTCGATTCCTGGTTTGGATCACTGTACATGCGCAGTCTGCATATTCTCCCCGTGTCTGCTTGGGTTTCCTCCGGGTACTCCGCTTTCCTCCCACAGTCCAAAGATATGTGGGTTAGGTGGATTGGCCATGCTAAATTGCCCTTAGTGTCCAAATATTTACAGGGATAGGGTGGAGATGTGGGCTTGAGTAGGGTGCTCTTTCCAAGTGCCAGTGCATACTCGATTGGCCGAATGGCCTCCTTCTGCACTGTAAATTCTATAAATCTATGATTCCCTGTGTTAAAGGGAGGCATATTTGTCGCCATTCTTCTTGCTGATGACTTTGTGTCAAATTTTCTTCACAAATAATCCCCCAGCAAGGTGATAAAACTATGATGTTGCATGAGAGGCAAGATACAATCTCTTAACATTTAGCAATTCACAGCCAGTCCCACCAGAGCCAAACCCTCTTCAAACTGCTGTTTGTAAAAACAAAACGCCCATGTGAACTTTCCATCCTTTCCATACAGGCACTCCTTCAGCTTGCCAGCAAAAGTCACAAGTGGCAATCGAAATTAGGCTTGGATTTGCTGGCACTTCTCACTTCTAGGTTCACTCCCAAAGACACATAAAAAGAATTGAATTCTGAGAACCGAGAAGGTTAGCAAAATAAAAAGGAGCTTTCTGACACCTCACGATAGGGAAAAATATTTGTAGTTCATGCAAGAACCGCCATGATTGATTAAGTAGAACAAAACGAAAAACACCTTAATGGATATCTCCTGTACCGAAAACTGAGTAAAGTCCCTCAATTATGAAATAAGTTCCACTTCAACAGGGCTGACTGTATCAAAACCTCCCTGCCTGTTTGGCTGAGTAAGACAGCCAGTATGCCAATGCAATTTAATTGCACATCACAGGACTTAACCCCCAAATAATTAACATGTGGTTATGTTTTCCAAGCACATTTAACTTGCAGCCTCTTTCCACATTTCCACCAGAACGCAAACAATTAATAAATAATTATTGCAATTTAAGTACTTACTGTTCCCAATGCATATGAACAACCCTGATTCAGTCATAGATGCCGATGGTGGTTGGCATTGATTAATGTAACAGTCCCATTGCCTCGATTCTGTTGGCTTGCGTGTCATACTCAGTACTGAGTATTGTATCTTTTCCACCAAAGGTGGACTGTGAATATCTCAGGAGCTGTTTATCTGGAATTGAATTAAACTTCATTTGAAAAAAAAAAAGTCAAAAGATGCCAACTCCACCTCCTCATGCGCAAGACTAAGCCTCATGCAGCTGTAAGTGGTGCACAGAGCACACTTGACAATAACCCAAATAGAAAAATATATGAATAGGAAGAGAACAGCGGGATACGGACCCCGGACGTGTAGAAGGTTTTAGATTAGACGACTGCATGGCCAGCACAGGCTTGGAGGGCCGAAGGGCCTGTTCCTGTGTTGTACTTTGTTCTTTATACCTCTGATCATGGCAAGTTGTTCTGGCTCCATCACCATCAGATTTAATTTGAATGTGGTCTTACACCAGCTTTATTGGTCTTTTTTTTTTAAAAAGACCAAATTGCTGTAAATTTGGAATCACGACTAATTTCAAAATCCATTATTTCAACATTCCTGACCTGCATAAAATGACCAGTGATGGTCATATGTTGAAAATTATCCCACCCAAAATGTTGACTGATCTTTCCCTTTCAGATGCCAACTGAGTTACTCCACAATTCCAAAATTCAGTCGGTCTTTCTTTTCCCCCCAAGCAAAACACTTCTTCACTAGATGGCGGATGAAAAACTTGTTGTGTCCATCTTGAATATTTTATTTTGGCTATCTGATTGTAGCCTCGTAATTCCACTACCAGGAATATTTTCATGTTTGCATTTTGACTGCAGATTTTGCAATGCTCTGGAAGAACATGCATCAGTCAGTACCTAATAAGTCACAGAGGGCTTATGATTCACAATTCTCTCAGCTTTTCCACCACATAATGGGCGGCATGGTCGCATAGTGGTTAGCACTGTTGCTTCACAGCACCGGGGTCCCAGGTTCGATTCCGGCTTGGGTCACAGTCTGCACGCTCTCCCAATGTCTGCGTGGGTTTCCTCCGAGTGCTCCGGTTTCCTCCCACAAGTTCAAAGGTGTGCAGGCTAGGTGGATTGGCCATGCTAAATTGCCCTTAGTGTCCAAAGAAAAAGGTTAGGTGGGGTTACTGGGTTAGAGTGGAGGTGGGAGTTTAAGTAGGGTGCTCATTTACAAGTGCCGTTGCAGACTCTATAGGCCGAATGGCCTCCATCTGCACTGTAATTTCTACCTATGATAAGAAATTGACGAGGAATATTGATATATAAAAAACTACCATATGGGTACTCAATATGCCATGCATTACTCTTTTCACTTGTCAGCTTGACTCACTGGTAGCACTTCAGAATGTCAGAAAGTGGACTGGACAGAGTAGACAGAGAGAAACTGTACCCGCTCACAAAAGGACCAACAAAGAGAAGGCACAGACTTAAAGTGGTTTGCAAAAGAAGCAAATACGATGTGAGAACAAACAGTCTCACACAGTAAGTGGTTCAGGTCTGGAATGCACTGTCTGGCAGTGTAGTGGAGGCATGTTCAAATGAGGCATTCGATGATTATTTGAATAGAAACGATGTGCCGGGGTACAGGGGAAAAGGTAAAAGAATGGCACTAAGTTATGATGCTCATTTGGAGAGCCATGCAGACATGATGGGCCGAATGGCCTCCTTCTGCACTGTAACAATTCTGTAATTGCGTGAAGTTAAATGTGGTCTAATGCAATAATCAAGACTGACTGAATATTATCAAAAGTATTGTCTTGCAGTGAAGGTATTGAACTGAGGCCACATTGTTGCCTTTTTTACCGACTGAAATTATGGCAGTCAGTGAGGTTGCCCTCCTTTCTCTAGGTATCTATATTTTATTGCTCAGAGTCGCCAGGTATCAAACGATACCACCACAAGGTTCAACCGGCTTTCAATCAAAGAGCCAAACACCAGTTAGTTAGTTAGTTAGTTCAAGGTCAAGGGTACTTTATTTACACACACAATTATCATGCAACATAAACACTACTAGTTAAACTATACCTATCGACTATAACAACCTGTACTTAACTTGAGGTACCCGGCTTTGGTCAGAGGAACAGTGGCCGTTGTTCGAATCTGGGTCTATCAGGTCTGTAGAAGTAACTGCTGCTCAGCTGGGCTCATCCGTCTGGTAGCGGGCGTTGAACTGGAACTTGCTTCTGGTGGTGCTGCAATTGGAGGTAGATGTTGCCGGAGCGCCAGGTTCAAGAGAGGCCGAACACATGGTGGTCTCTCCCTTTATCCTTGGGGGTTTTCCCGCTCTTTTAGGCAGTCCTTCAGTTTGGACCCCACTAATTGGGTTATTCCTCATCATTGCGATCGATCTGAGCCAATAAAGGGGCGAGTGCCTTGATGGCCGGACGTGTCCTAAGCGGTCATTGACCCTTTTGTTTACACTTCCCGAGTATAGGGAGTGGCGCCGAAATGTCTGGAACTGTATCGGTCGCTCAAGTATCAGTCCTTTGGCGGAGATGGGCCATCAAATGCTAATCGGTTGGGGGTTTCGATACCGTCTGGATTCCTCACTCGCAAATATACATTCAGGCTCTGAGCCTGCCTGAATCTCGCATTGTCCATTTTTCCTGCTGTACTTTGCGACCTCTGTTCCTGGTTGTAAGTGGCCATCCCAGATAGCTACAACATGTGTGTGTTTAGGTGAATAGAAGAATAACTTTATATTTATATTACACCTTTAACGTAATGAAACACCCCAAGGTGCTTCACAGCAGTATTACAAAGCAAAATCTTCTCTTCGAGGAGGAGACGTTAGGTCAGAAGACCACAGCTTGGTGAAAGAGGAAGGTTTTAAGATGTGTCTTGAAGGAGAAAAGTGAGGTCGAAAAATGGAGATGAGTATAGAAGGAATGCCAGAGCTTGGAGCCTCAGCGCAGCCACAGATGGTGGAGTAATTCTGATTGGAAATGCAAAAGAGACCAGAATTAGAGGCGGCAGATATATCAGAGGGTTGTGAATGTAAATGATCCCATGACAAGGGAGTTCTGCTGGTATCCTGGCCAATACTTAGCCCTCATACAATGCTGGCAAAAAAGCCATTCAACTTATTTGCTTGTTTGGCGGACCTTGCTCTGTACAATTTGGTTTCTTCACTTACAAAAATAGTTTACTTGAAAAGCAATGAATTGACTGTTGAGTGCCTGGGACATCCTGTAGATGGGAATGCTAATATATGGGCAGCACGTTAGCATTGTGGATAGCACAATTGCTTCACAGCTCCAGGGTCCCAGGTACGATTCCGGCTTGGGTCACTGTCTATGCGGAGTCTGCACATCCTCCCCGTGTCTGCGTGGGTTTCCTCCGGGTGCTCCGGGAGTTTCCTCCCACGGTCCAATGATGTGCAGGTTAGGTGGATTGGCCATGATAAATTGCCCTTAGTGTCCAAAATTGCCCTTGGTGTTGGGTGGGGTTACTGGGTTATGGGGATAGGGTGGAGGTGTTGACCTTGGATAGGGTGCTCTTTCCAAGAGCTGCTGCAGACTCGATGGGCCGAATGGCCTCCTTCTGCACTGTAAATTCTATATACACAAGTTCTTGATGCTTAGAACTTGACGCATGCAATATTTGTATTTCTTTTTTGTTGTTCACAGAAGAGCCATAGCTTCGAAACTGCCTTCAATCTATAAAAGGTGAAAAACCATGAGTGATTTGACATGCAGTATGCAGGTACAAAATCATGGGACAACAGCTGAGCTTGGCAGGCACTGAAAATAGACAGTAACTTCAATCATCTTCCGCATGCTTCCAATTGATGCCTATTTCAGATATGATTTGCCATGTACTTTCAACATTTCAGCCATTTCTGCTAAAATTTTGCAGTAATTAAAAATGTATTAACTACTACTCTAAAGTAAAGCTGTTTCTTGGCTGACTCTGCAGTGGGGTCACGTGAAAAGCCATGGTCAGGCAATTATTCAGTTCACTGGAACAGACCTATACATTGATTCCTACTTTGTGTAATACATATGTCTCCAATTCTAGTGAAAGTCTCCACAAGGCTCATACATCTTCAAGCAAACATCTATGCCGCAAATGAGTTTCTGCTTCACTTTGAGTTAGGGTTAACCTTTCCACCAAGAACCCATATGCCATTTTATCCGCAAGTTGCTGCTTATTACAGTAAAATCCCCCTCAAATATTCTCAGGAGTGCTCCAGCTGTAGATTTGAGCAATATGTTACTCTAGTTCATGAGATTGTACGAAAACCCAAGTCTGAGGCCAATTAGCCGAACATCAGTGATAGGCAAAATGCTCGACTCTATCATTAGGGGCTGCCCACGCTTAGAAAATCATATCATGATTCAGCAGAGTCAGTATAGATTTATGAAAAAGACATTTTGTTTGTCAAATCTGTTAAGAATTCTTTGAGGACGCAACTAGGATAGGTAAGGGGGTGGTGTGGGGAAACAGTGGGTGTGGTGTATTTGTATTTTCAAAAAGCATTTGTTAAAGTTGCCATACAAGATGTTGGGCTGTATTTTGTGGCCACGTCATGGACAGGGGTGGGGCTGGAAAATACAACGAGCCATTCAAAATTCCATTAACTTTGGCGGGAGCGGGAATCCCGTTGGCGGTAGGTTCCGCCCATTACGACACAAAATGGATCGAAGACTGGTGAATGGGCAGATAGCAGAAAGTAGAGATAAACAAGACACTTTTAGGTTGGCAAGTTGTAACTAATGGTGCACTACAACTATCAGTATATGGGCCTCAGTTATTTACAAATGGCACCTTCTCTATATATCAGTTTCAAAATAAGTGGATGCACGGCTTTCTTTCCCAATTTGTAATCACCAGGATCTACCTTATCGAAACCACTTAATATTTGACGTTTTGATCAGAGCCTGCTTTAGGTGCATTCTTTCAAAAAGCTTAGGTTTTACCAATTTTGGCTTTCACCTCTTTTCAATTGGGATCTTGTTAATCTCTTTATCTTTTTCATTGTTTTTTGGGGTAATAATGACCACGATTGTGAATTTTCACTAAATGAGAATGGGCTGGATTCTCCCCTACCCGGCAGGGCGGGGGGTCCCGGCGGGATGGAGTGGCGTGAACCACTCCGGCGTCAGGCCACCCCAAAGGTGCGGATTTCTCAGCCCTCACCTGAGGGGCTAGGCCCGCGCCGGAGTGGTTGCTGTCCCGCCGGCTGGCGTGGAAGGCCTTTGGCGCCACGCCTGCCGGGGCCGAAGGGACTTTGCCAGCCGGTGGAAGTCTACGCATGCGCGGGAGCATCAGCGGCTGCTGACATCATCCCTGCGCATACGCAGGGGAGGGGGTCACTTCCGCTTCGGCCATCGCGGAGGCTATGGCCGATGCGGAAGGAAAAGAGTGCCCCCACGGCACAGGCCCGCCCGCGGATCGATAGGCCCCAATCGTGGGCCAAGCCACCATGGGGGCACCCCCCGGGGCCAGATCGCCCCGTGCCCCCCCCAGGACCCCGGCCTGCCCGCGCCGCCAGGCCCGCCGGTAAGGGAGGTGGTTTGATTCACTCTAGCGGGACAGGCATTACGGCAGCGGGACTTCGTCCCATCGCGGGCCGGAGAATCGCCGGGGGGGGGCGCCGACCGACGCGGCGCGATTCCCGCCCCCACCGAACCTCCAGTGCCGGAGAATTTAGCGGCCAGCGGGGGCGGGATTCACACCGCCCCCACCCACCCCCCCGGCGATTCTCCGACCCGTCGGGGGGTCGGAGAATCCAGCCCGTGATCATTATTTGAGAGAGGCTGACCACTACCTTTGCAAACTTGTGCTTGGGTGTTGCCGCTATTTAGTACAGTATTCTATTAGTATGTGCAAAATGCTATGAAACAGCTTTGGTGCAGAATTCATGTAGTCCTTCTGTTTTTGAAGAATAGGTATATTCTGCCAATCTACCACTTGGAGAAGATTCCTGCATTTTACCAGTTATTGATGGTGCACTTAAGGCACATAAGGCACTTAATTTCAGGCCACTATGCAGTTAAAATCTGGAAGTTAATGTCAGAAAAACCACGTTCCGGGCACAGTGGTTAGCATTGCTGCCTCATGGCGCCGAGGTCCCAGGTTCAATCCCGGCTCTGGGTCACTGTCAGTGTGGAGCTTGCACGTTCTCCCCGTATTTGCGTGGGTTTTGACTTCACAACCCAAAGACGTGCAGGCTAGGTGGATTGGCCACGCTAAATTGCCCCTTAATTGGAAAAAATCAATTGGGCACTCTAAATTTATTTTTTTTAAAGTAAAAACACATTCCGCCGCAGGGTGCATTAAAAACAGTCCTCGTGAATAGATTTAATGCAATGACGTAAGCTTTGTATTCGAGCCCATGAGATAAACACTAGAAGATATCAGAAAATTTTAGGGCTGATGCATTTAGGGGCCAAATGAACTTTAACTGTGTGATAAGTGGTAATTACTGACAAACTACCCCTCTGGCCCTGAAAATTGTATTTTGCAAACACGGTCCTTCCGCTCTTGATTAGAGTTGGAGACATCATTTATTTTAGATTTTCTGTACATCTCAATATCTCTCTCTTGATACCTCACTCTCTTAATCCCATCTGTCTTTTCAAATCTTCATTTTCCTTTTAGTGCATTGATCTCAATCTAATTTGTGCTGGGGACCCTATGCATCTCATTCAGAATCCTCAAATCTGATTGTTTGAACAGCCTATTTTTGCCTTGGCCATGGTTGCCTTATTTATTCCACTCAGAAGCCCACTTAAACTGAGTTTATTTGTTTGCCAATAGCCGCAATTTCTGAGCTGAATGGCTAATATGCAATTAAAGTACACTTATTTTACAGGATCATATTATGGGTGGGACTTTCCATCGACCACTGGATTTCCCAGTCTCACCAAAGGTCAATGGACTTTTGGCTGGGCTGGTGAATCTCTCATTGTAGGTCTCGCTATGATGGGGGCCAGAGCATACACCAGAAAACAAATATTCCCACTTGCCGTTTAGCAATGGGTTTGAGGTATTTTTTTAAGAAAATATATTTTAACTCATCTTTACATGTGCCTGTCATTGAATTATTCAAGTTTGATTCAAGCTGATACTATAATTCACACCTCCGAGTGAAATTTACATTTTTAAGATCACTTTTGCGGATATTTCAGGGCTTTACAAATGTCTCTTTGCAACCAACCCGCGAGACATATGCAAGGTCAGAAGTAGAAACTTAAAATATGCTGGAAAAACTCAGTAAGTCTGGCAGCATCTGTGGAGAAAGTAATGAGAGTTAACATTTCAAGTCCATGAGCTTTGATTTGAAAAAGAAAGGCTGGAATTAACAGCTAGGAAGAAGCTGTTTTTTAGTCTGTTTGTGCCTGTTCTCAGACTCCTGTATCTCCTGCCCGATGGAAGAAGTTGGAAGAATGTGTAAGCCGGGTGGGAGGGGTCTTTGATTATGCTGCCCGCTTTCCCCAGGCAGGGGGAGGTGTAAATGGAGTCAATGGATGGGAGGCAGGTCCGTGTGATGGACTGGGCGGTGTTCACAGCTCTCTGAAGTTTCTTGCGCATGGATGGCACATGGCTGAGAAACAGGCAGCTGGCGGACTGGGGAATCCCGCCCAAAATTAGTAGCGTAACAGATTTTAAGCGAATACAGACACAGGAGTCTGGGACTTTCCAGCCTCAGCATGGTGGCAGGTGCGGTGCGCCATTCAAACTTCCATTTACTTCGGCGGGATCGAAAGATTCCACCAGCGGGAGGAGCCAAAATATTCCGGCCAGGAAAGGAGAAAAGGAAAGGACTGTGATAGGGTGGAATGCAGGACAGATTCAAAAAGGATGATGGTTTTCAAAAATTAATTCATGGGATGTGGGCATTGCTGCCTGTGCCAGCATTTAGTGCCCATCCCTACTTTCCCTTGACTTGATAGACTATTTTTTTTTATGGGTCAACCACATTGCTGTGTGTCTGAAGTCACATATAGGCCAGACCGGGTAAGGGCACCAGAGGTCCTTCCCTAAGATGGGTCTTTATTACAATTGACAATAGCTTCATTATCATCAGTCGACTTTTAATTCCAGATTATTTTTTTTATTGAATACAAATTTCACTATCGTGGGATTCAAACATGGGTTCCCAGAGTTGGGTCTCTGAATTACTAGTTCAGTGACAATACTGTGGGTGTTTTTAAAGGATAGGCTTGAAGGATTCAAAGATACAAACAAACAAGAGCTTTATTGGAAAGGTGTTTCCTCGACAGTCTGTTAGGATCGGCTGCTCATTTTTCCACCCAAATGGCTGATGATGTCATGAATACGTCACGTGATCAGGCTCTGAAAGTGACCTTATTCCAACTGGGAACAAACATGAATGCACAACACTTTCCTCCCCCTTTAGAGGTTCCTGAATGAAACACAATATAACATTTTTAATATGAACAATATGAACAATTAATAAACACAACAGTCAACAAATTAGAGGTTTTGGATGATTGATTTCTGTGTGGTTGTCGGCGAATCTCAGGCTCCTGCTTTTTTGTGTTGACCACAACCTCTGGTGTTTCTGTTTTAGTTTGGACATCATCCATAGTTGTTTCAACCAGAGTCGACGTAGTGTTCAGAGGTTAACCAGTATTGAAGTGTCCTCAACTGAGGTACTGTCTTCCACAGTTCTTTCTGATATTGTCAGGTTCTCAGGAATGTCTAGTTCTTCACTTGGCACAGTTTGTTGTGCACTCTCGGTTGACCCTGTCTCTGGAAAACTAGTTCTAGTTGCATGAAGTTGATCATCGTATCTCTTCCACATTAAATTGTCCCGAATTTGAACGGTGTAGGACACTAGTCCAGTTTGTGTTAAGACTGTGGTAGGTATCCACTTCCCAGTTCCTGACCTTTCTGAGAAACACAACATTAAGCGCAGTTCTCAGATCATAAAAGTTGACTTTGCTGTTTCCTCCCCACAAATTCTCTTGTCTTAGACAAAATAAATACTGTGCGTAGCTGACTTTTTACCATGAGTAATGCTGGAGAACTTTGGGTTGTCGAATGTGTTGTATTCCTGTATGTCACCAAGAACATGGGGCAGCATGGTAGCACAGTGGTTATAGCAGATTTGCTTCACAGCTTCAGGGTCCCAGGTTCGATTCCCGGCTTGGGTCACTGTCTGTGCGGAGTCTGCACATTCACCCCGTGTGTGCGTGGGTTTCCTCCAGGTGCGCCGGTTTCCTCCCACAGTCCAAAGATGTGCAGGTTAGGTGGATTGACTGTGCTAAATTGCCCTTGGTGTCCAAAGAAAGGTTAGGTGAGGTATGGGGATAGGGTGGAGGTGTGGGTTTGGGTGGGGTGCTCTTTCCAAGGGCTGGTGCAGACTCGATGGGCCAAATGGTCTCCTTCTGCACTGTAAATTCTATGATCTATAATTGACTTTGTCATTTAGACAATGATCCCTGCTCACGAGTTACCTTCAATGAATGTATCATTGTCTGAACAAAGCTTTCAGCCAGCCAGCCCATTTGTTGTAGGATGATTGTTCGGGTTAACCGAATCTAGCAAAAATCTCACCCAATCTTTCTATTGTTCTCTTTGAGGACTTAATCTTCATAACGGTGACTTCAGGCTATTTCAAGTGAGCATTTACCACAATGAGAAACATTTATGCTTCAAATAGTCCAATTTAATCTATGAGACCTTTTGGCCACGGTCCTTCTGGCCTTTCCCATGGGTGCAATGGGGCTATGGTGGCAGATTTAGATTCTTTGTATAAGCCAAACACGCTTTCTCCTCGATTTCACGATCAAAATATGTTCTGGCTATCTTCTTCGTCCTTACTATCGCACAATGACTTTTGTGAGGTTGGTTTAGGACACGTTTCTTTAACAATGGTGGAACAATGACCCCAATTCCCAGAGGAGACAACCATTTTATTTTTTGGATAAATTCACTTTTCAAACCACACGCTAGTCTGTCTCTAACGGTGTCGTTCAAGAAATCTCCAAATTCACAGTATTCGTCAAATTTCTTCAAAGTAGCCAGAAACTGTGATCGATTCACTTTCTTGTTGATTATAGTAATGGAACCTGAACCTCTCGGCAATGACCAAAGGTTTAGGTGACAAGTGGCTCTGCAGTATCGCCACAATCTCAACATAGGTTTTCCAGCTTGGTTTTTCTGGATGCACCAGACTTCGCAGGAGATTGAATGTACCCCCCCCCCCCCACCCCCCACGCCACAGTTTTATTCGCTTGGATAAATTAATCACATCTTTCAGTATATGAGCTCCACCGCTCGGTGTTGTCATCATACGGTCCCACAGCACCAAAATTACCCACTATTTTTATTATGAAAAGGGCTTGCATCAGCTCGGTGTGCCACAGAATGTTCTACCACTGCAATGTTTATTATTTCAAACAAGGTATCCCTGACCTCAGCTTGTTTCCTTCCGAGTTTTGGAACACCCCCAAAAATTGTTGCAGGGTATTTGCTACCCACAATGCTCCATGTACTGTTCCAGATCTTTCCCGGCAGAGCACATGGTGAACTTATTTTCGAAGTTGTTTCCTCCAAAATCTACATTTAAACTTTGGTTCCTTGGATGGCTGATTCCAATATTCGGCACTCTTCCATCGTCAACTTTGCTGTCCCGAAGTTTTCAGCTTCCCAATCCTTTTTTGGGAATCCCTGCACATGGATTGACGATTTTTCTAATTTTTTTTTGTTTCTCTGGGAGTCTGCCAGCATGGTTCTGACCTCCTCGTCGCCAGTTAGTTTTTTGGCATTTTCAAAGGGTAGACTTGAAAACCACAAACGTTGAGATGAACAAGAGCTTTATTGGACAGGCGTTTTACTCTATGGGCTGTTAAGATGGACTGCCCATTTGCCTGTGCAAATGGCTAATAAGGTCATCAATTCGTCACGTGATTGGACTCCTAAAGTGACCATGCTCCAACTTGGAACAAACATGAATACACAACAAATACCACTATGCTACTGCTCCCAACCCCCCCCCCCCCCGCCCCCCCCCCCCCCCAACCAGCCCCCCCCCCCCCAAAGGAGTGCAAAGCAAAGGAGATGGTAAAGGAATAATTAAAGAATAAAAGATGAGACGCATGGAGTTGTTAATGGATGCAACATTGAGGTTAACAATTTCCGATCATAACTCCGATCCCCATTTCTTCTTGACAAAAGTTGATGATGATTCTGCTTTTCCCACTTCCACCTCTTCTCGGTCCGTCTTTCCAGTCGTAGGTTATGCTATTGAACCCTTCCGCCTTTCCAACCTACCACAGACCTTTTCTTTACTTCTCTGCCCCTACCCAACTCCAAATCCATTCATTTTGGAATTGATAAATCTGGAACATGAACTTCTCCGGATGCAGCCGGATCTGCTGAGCAATTCCAGCAATTTCTGCTGTTATTTTGGAGTTCCAGCATCTGCAATGTTTTCCTTGCTTGGTTCACCTTCTGATTTTTAGCTTAGTTTCATCAGACTTGTGTCTTGTGCGGTACATCTGCTGTCCATTGAACTCACACATTTTAGCATAGGCTAGCAAAAGGCCATGTGGCGACTTCATCAACATCAAAGTGGAAGAAGTGTATTATTAAACTGTTCTGAATTCAAATATGGCTTTGATTAAAACTTTTCTCTTTACATATTTTCCCTCTTCTGCAATCCTCCATGTCCGCCTCCACTAACCGAGCATTTTCAATTGGACAAATTAGATAAGGGTTGAGGAAATTCAGTCACACGTCAGGTCTGGTCTCTTTCGTACGTCACAGGAGACGGTCATTCTGCCTGTAGTGAGTCTTTGAGAGAGTTATTGATTCGTCCCATTCTCCTGCTAGTATACAACAACTGCAGATTTATTTCATTTTCAAGTATTTATCCAATTCCATTTTGAAATTTATCATTGAATTTGCTTCCGCCGCTCTTTCAGGTAGTGTGTCCACCGATTATAACAATTCACTTCAGTAAAAAGGTCTCCTCATCTCGCTCCGCATTTCTTTGCCAATTATCTCAAAGTTGTGTCTCAGCTAAAATAGTTTTGTTTATTTACTGTCAAAGTTCCTATTAATTTTCGACACCCGTGTAAAATTTCCCCTTGATATTCTCTGTACTAAGGAGTATAATCTCAGTTTCTCTACTCTCTCTCCACATAACTGAAGCCCCTCATCTCTGGTATCAGTCTGGTAAAACTCCTCGATATGCTCTCTGGGGCCTTGACATCGAGCCTAAAGGTTGCCTTCAGAAGTTGGCACAATACTCCAGCTGAGGCCTCATCAATGATTTATAAATTTTGAGTAACTTCCATGTTAAGATTATTCATTTGCAGCTGGTTATCACCCACAGTAGTCTTGCTGGGAAGTTGATTAATAACCTGCTTACTTCAAAGCATTAGGGCTGATGGTGCTTCTGACTTCAAATACAGGGAGATTACGGTAAATGAGGCTGGTGCCGTTGTCTCCATTCAAGAGAATCTGAGAACAACCAAAAAAAGCAGTTTCCGTGGGCATTTCCAGAAACCTGTGGAAACGATAGCAGGGTTTTACCAGCAGACTCAGCCATCTTGTTCTTACCAAGTTCAGCTTCTTAAATCAACCCTTTGCGTTGGGGGGGGGGGGGGGGGGGGGGGGGGGGGGGGGGGATATGCGATAGTTACGTTTGCTGGCATTTTGTGATCCAAAAGCAAACCAGCATGCACTAGAATTCTGTGGCAATACCGTGGAACAACATCTTGAAGCAATTTTATTACAGACAAGTGCCACGAGATGCCTGAACTCCCACACACATTTGCCAGAAGGATTTATGAACTGTAAAAAACTAATAAACTCCTATGGCGAGCTTGATTTTCATTTGAAAATAGTTTAAATTAACTAGCTGTTCACTACAGGATTCTGACAACATCACAACGATCCACATGTCACTTGGACAAGCATGGATAAATTAAGGGAAGCCAGCAGCCATTTGTTGCAAATCGTGTTGAACTAACCTGTTTGAGTTTTTGATGAGGTAACAGAGGGGGTTGATGTGGTGCACATGGATTTCCAAAAGGCACTTGACGAAGTGCCACATAACAGCCTTATCAGTAAAGTTAAGAACCTATGGGATAGTTGCAGCATAGTACAAAATTGGGTGGGTAGCGGTGAACAGTGCCAGCCTCCCCGAACAGGCGCCGGAATGTGGCGACTAGGGGCTTTTCACAGTAACTTCATTTGAAGCCTACTTGTGACAATAAGCGATTTTCAACAGTTGTTTTTTGGACGAAGGGAAAATATATCGGGATCCCAGGGGTTGGCGTTAGGACCCTTGCTTTTCCTAATATCCTTGCCTAAATCGGAGCGCACAGGGCACAATTTCAAAACTTGGTAGCATTGTAATCAGCTGCAAGAGGACATCCACAGACATTTGAATGGATGGGCAAGTGGCAGATGAAATTTTAATGCTGAGAAGCATTAAGTGATTCATTCTGATAGAAAGAACAAGGAGAGGCAACATAAAATAAAGGGTCCAATGGACAATTATGCCCCAAGTCCGGTGGTGTGCAGGAAAGACGACATGATTCCTGCTGGCCAGCGGGAAGGGTGAACATGTGCGCACTTCTGCTTTTGAGCTCATGAAAAATGCGTTAGCAAGGAGCTCGTGAGTCTCATGGCAGGAGGTCAGGAAGTCACATGACCCGCTGTTACCTCATGGAGACTAAGGTGTTGCTGATATTTTCAAAGTTCACCCAGACAGACATTCATTCATTGATTGCCAGCGCACCGCACTACCCCTACAGAGTCATTGTGGTCGTAGCTCATCCTGGAGAAGCTGGCAGATATGAGCAATCACAGCCCAGGATATATGTGGGTGACCCCGGCATTGCGCTCAGCTTTAGATAAGAACATCGCCAGCGATACACCCATAGTTGAGCCAATGTTCGTCATTGCAGTGTTCAATGTTCACCAGTCTCTTGATATTTTACAGGCCCCTCTTGCTGCTCAGACCCTTTCTCCTCCTGGTCCTGCGCCAAACAGTGACAAACCCTTCACCTTCTCATCTGGATAGGAGTCATTACCAATGCCTGCCTGCAACCTGCATCATTGATGCCTCAGTGAATGTGTGAAAGAATTGAAGATACATTTAGTGAGCATTTCCTTTACAGGTTTCCCTCTATCTCAAAGCCAGTCGACAACTGCTAAATCTCTGTCTAGACATGGCATTCCCACTCCACCCATTCCAGGTAAAGGAGGACCAGAGATGGATATTCCTCTTGTTCATACATGAATGTATATGGAAACATTGTTCTTTGAACAGGGTGATGAGAACCATGTGCAAGAAGTCTCACATGAACACTTTTCCACTTGTCTCCACTGTTGGGATACCGGACCAGATCCCAAAGTTTGTTCGGATACCGGAGGAGAACACCAAACAATTTTTTTTTTAATTTGTAAAAAACTGTGAGGAAAGGGTAATTCACCCCAGGAGTGATGACTCTGACTAATAGATATCCTTTATGTTAATTTAAACACAGAATTATCAAAGAAATAGCTTTACGATATCAGTTGAAGTTATTAAACACAAGGAAAGACTTAACTTAATATCCATACCTGTTCCTAACTCCAATTAAACAACCCGATATAGTTCAAATGCCACTTATGAATAAAGTTAAGAAATAGATTACCCTATTAGATGTGCACGCTTTTGGAAAGAGTACCTTTCAAGAGAAGATTGGGTACACTTCTGCTCAACCTAACATTTGGCAAAACTGCTGTTCAACTTAAAATCCTTCTGTCTTGGCAAACTAAAATCCTATGGCAAACTGCAAAACTGCAGATAGACATGGCTCTTCCCATTAATCACATCATATGTATACCACCAAGATGTCACGTTATCTGCTTAACAGGACTAAATAGAAACCCGCATAAATGATCTACTCTCCAGGAATCTCCAGCAATCATAACACTACGCCATTAGCCCTCTATCTGTAACCAAGTAAGTACCTGAGATCAAGTGCATACAGCAATAGCTGAGTGCAAAACAAGTCACAGCTTGAGCTGCTGTCAAAAGTAATCAGAGAGTTTAAACTAATCTCTATCCAGATAGCTGATGATTACATCCCAGGTAGAAAACATATTGGTGACTAGTTCAAGGAGACATGTCTTCATGTTAAGTTGCCTTTCAAGGCACATTTGTCTAACAAGGGAGGGCAATACAACTTGAAGAGTGCAACAATCACAACAGCAGCTACAAGTACTTACATTTTTTTTTAAACTTTTTAAATGCACTTAAAATTCACTGCAATCAATATCCTGGGGTTAACCATTGATCAGAATCCAAACTGGACTAGCCATATTAACACTGTGGCTACCAAAACAAGTCAAAGGCAATGAATCCTATGGCAAGTAACTACCCTCCTGACCCCCCCCCCCCCCCCCCCCCCCCACCCACCACCCCCCAAAAAAAACCTGTCCACCATCTACAAGGCACAAGTCAGGAGTGTAAATTTGTCTGGAAGAACGCAGCTCCAACAACACTCAAGGGCAGCACGGTAGCATGGTGGTTAGCATAAATGCTTCACAGCTCCAGGGTCCCAGGTTCGATTCCCGGCTGGGTCACTGTCTGTGCAGAGTCTGCACGTCCTCCCCGTGTGTGCGTGGGTTTCCTCCGGGTGCTCCGGTTTCCTTGCCACAGTCCAAAGATGTGCGGGTTAGGTGGATTGGCCATGCTAAATTGCCCGTGGTGTCCTAAAAAGTAGGGTTAAGGGGGGGTTGTTGGGTTGCGGGTGCGGGGTGGATACGTGGGTTTGAGTGGGGTGGTCATGGCTCGGCACAACGTCGAGGGCCGAGGGGCCTGTTCTGTGCTGTACTGTTCTAAGCTCGACACCATCCAGGACAAAGCAGCCCGCTTGATTGATACCCCTTCCACAAATATTCAATCCCACCACCATCAAACAGTGGCAACCATGTGCACCATCTACAAGATATACAGCAGGAACTCACCATGATTCCTTCAGCAGCACCTTCCAGCCTCACACCACTACCATCTAGAAGGACAAGAGCAGCAGATCCCAGGGAAACCCCAACACATGAAGGTTCCTTTCCAAGTCACTCACCACTCCAACTTGAAATATATCGCCTTCCTTCACTGTCATTGGGTCAAAATCCTGGAATTCCCTCCTAACAGCATTGCGGGTGTACCTACACCTCAGGACTGCAGCAGTTCAAGTAGGAAACTCACTACTACCTTCTGAAGGGCAACTAGGGATGGGCAATAAATTCTGGTCCAGCCAGCGATCCCGTAAATGAATTTTTAGAAAGCAGATAAATATCGATCACGACTATGTACTCAAGTTAGGTGACGAAAACACACACAAGGAAATGGCCTGTAAAATCCTGAAGTAGAAGATGAGATGGTTGAAGCGCAGAAATGATGTAGTCATAAGATAAAGATGAATAATGAGAGAAGTCAAAGAAATAAAAGACATGGAAGGTGTGTACAAAGCTGAAGTAATGAGGGACAGACAGAAAAAGGAAAGCATCAAAGCTGACAGAACAGAGCAGTGGCCCAAGAGCCTGGTCCAGTCTGTTCCAGGTCACTAGACAGAAGACCACTTCCACAGCACACCTGGATCTTATGGTGGCATTCAACCTCATCATCATTAAACTGATTCTGTTCATCTCCTGGATCTTCATTTCCACAGAAATACCTTTCTATCTGTCAATGTTCTGTGCTAATTCCACCTAACTTGAGTACATAGTCGTGATCGATATTTATCTGCTTTCTAAAAATTCATTTACGGGATCTCTGGCTGGACCAGAATTTATTGCCCATCCCTAAATCAACGCTATCTGACCACAGGGCCTCTGATTTTTAACTCTGGACTCCAATCCATTTCCCAATTACTCCTGTTTTTCTGAATCTTGATAGTCACTGCAGAGAATATCAGCTTTCGATGGAGAGAACACTTCAAAGAACTCCTAAACCATGATAGCATCATAGATGAGGACTTGTTCGAGGAACTCCCCTAACTCCCCATCAAAGATGATCTTGGGCTCCCATCAAGATTGGATGACCTTGAAGTTGCCATTAAACACATGAAGAATGGAAAAACTGCAGGAGTGGATGGGATTCCAGCAGGGATTTTCAAACTTGGAGGGCAAAAGATCACCTATCATCTCCATCAGCTGTTCTTGAAAATGTGGGACAGAGAAGAAATCCCTGCCGATATCAGGGATGCTGTCATCACCATTATCTTCAAGAAAGGAGACAAAATGGAAACTACTGAGGAATCTCCCTACTCTCCATCACCAGGAAGAACAATGCCCCAATCCTCATAAACCACCTTCTCCCAGTCTGTGAAGAAATTCTTCCAGAAAGTCAATACATAGAAAATAGGAGGAGGAGGAGGCCATTTGGCCCTTTCAGCCTAATCCGCTATTCATTATAATGATGGCTGATCATCAAGTCCAATACCCTGACACAGCCTTCCCCCATATCCATTGATCCCTTTAGCCCCGAGTGCTCCTTGAAATTACACAATGTTTTGGCCTCAACTACTTTTTGTGGTAGTGAATTCTACAGCTTCATCACACTCTGGGTGAAGAAATTTCTCCCCACCTTTGTTCCTGAAAATGTGGGACAGAGTAGAAATCCCTGCCGACGTCAGGGATGCTGTCATCGCCACCATCTTCAAGAAAAGTGAGAAAATGGACTGTGGAAACTACCAGAATTCCCACATTTTGAACCGTGTAACCAGGAGCTCTTAAAGGGGAGACTGGAGATTGTCAACAAAAAAAAGACCCCAGAACTATTCTAAGTAATGTTTTGGTGTTGTCGGAAGCAGCAAGCGTGCTCCAGGATTGGCAATGCAATTAGAGGTCGCTGTTGATGAACCCTTCCCCCAACCGCACCCCTAGATTTACCTGTGGGACTCCACACTTGGCAGGCTTTGCTAGGCCCCAGCAGGCGACTCGTGTCAGGTGTGAGGGCACCCGAATGCCTTCCACAACTCACCCAAGTTAAGATGGTGAAGCCCGAGGGCAAAATTAGTTTGGGACTCAATGAATTCGGCCTCAACATCTTTCAGAGAGGCAGGGGAGGGAGAGAAAAGAGAAGTGGCAAGAGAATAATGTATTGGAATAGTCAACGAGCAATTGAGCAGCTCACTTGCTGAAAGGATTGCCTGCAATATATATACAGACAACCTACAAGTTGGATTGGCCGATGGATTAGTCGGTTGGTTGGCATGCAGTACGACCCAATAAATTATTTGCAGAACCTCAAAACATTATTTTATTTTACAGCACTCCCTTTTTCATCATGTACTAAATTGTAATTGATTTACATACATGTCATTGGCAAACCAGGACATAGAGGCTGAACATGTTATTACGGAGACAGGAGTACAATAATATAAGGACAGAGCAATGTTGAAATATAAAGTTTACTGCAGGAGCATTCATCTCAGATGATAAAAGCAAGTTTGTGCCAACAGTATGGTTAAAAAAATCAAAACCTTGCACATCAACTGCAAAATAGGTAGTTTAGCTCAAACACACAGATGGAAAAGGCACTGTGGCATAGCATGGAAACAATTACATCTTGGCAAGTAAACTTGGCACCAAATTCTAAAGTTTTCTGACGTTAATCCTTGAACGAGTTCACTTCTACATGATTTGGTCTACGTAACTAAGAATATGTCAGGACAGATTATTCATCATTAGAACATGACAAGCACTTCAATACTCAAATCATCTGTTTCACGTAAAAGTGACTATGATTACCATCAATCACATTCAGCTTTCAACTGTATACGTTTCAAATGTGAAGCAAGTTACTAAGAAAGAGAACGCTTCCTGAGACTAGTGAGGGAAGTTCATGCTAACTCAGGCTGCTGCCCTGCTTCAGATACAAAGAATGAATAACAAATCATTGATCCCCAGATTGTTTGTACAATGGACTGAGCATCATTCCACTACAAAGAGGTACCACCCCCTACCAGAAACCTTTGACATCATTTGCATCCAACATTTGTGCTCATTTGATGGTAATTGTGCTCAGGACCAATCATTTAACTGGCATTTCACATCAATAGTGCTCAAAAGCAATTATTTAGCAAAAAATTAGGTATTATTTTCACTCAAAAGCGATCATTGAGAATGCAAACAGCGATCAACGGACATAATTGTCAACAATTACCACCAAATCCCAGAAATCAAACATTTCTAATTCGTATTCTGACACCAAAAATGATCACAGAGTTTGTTCTCCTTATCTCTGAAATTCTATAGCTTCAAACATCCTAAAGTTATGCTAATTTTAGGAAAAGCAGACTTTGTTTTAACACGTATGTTTTGACAAGGTAATTTTATGTTTTTCTTCATAAGCTATGACCTATGGGGCAGCACGGTGGCGCAGTGGGTTAGCCCTGTGGTTTTACGGCGCCGAGGTCCCAGGTTCGATCCCGGCTCTGGGTCACTGTCCATGTGAAGTTTGCATGGGTTTCGCCCCCACAACCCAAAGATGTGCAGGGTAGGTGGATTGGCCACGCTAAGTTGCCCCTTAATTGGAAAAAATGAATTGGGTATTCTAAATTTATTTAAAGAAAGCTATGACCTGTGCAGCACGCCCCTTCGCCCAATACCCCCCAACGAACCACCACCATCTCCCCCCCCCCCCCCTTCGCCATCGCTGTTTGCGGTAGCCTTGTTCCCCATTTCCCATCACTTTTCCCACTTCTTCCCCCTTTCCACTCCCTCCCTCTTCCTGCCTCCCGCTTCCCTCTCTTCACCCCTGTTCTTCCTTCCACTCTCTTATCACCTCTATTTCCCCCACTTCATCTTTCCCCCTCCCCCTCCTCTTGTCTTCCTCTCCCCACTCTCTCTGTCCTCCCACCTCTTCCCGTCCTCTCCCTGCCCTCTCTCTGCTCCCACTTTCTCTTTCCTTCTTCCTCCCTTTTCCTCCACCTCCCTCTCAACCACCTCCCTGTCTCTCCACCCTATTTCTCCTGCCCACTCTCTCTCTATTCCATCACCCCCTCTCTCCCCTATTTCTCTCACACCCTCTCTCTCTCCCTCCTTTTATTTCCAGAGCCTCTCTCCCTCCACATTCCCATCGCCCCTTTTCTCTCTCCCCCCCACCCCCCCCAACACTCTCCATCTAACGCGCTCAGGTCACAAGGTCAGCCAGAACTGGAAGTCACAGGGAAAGCCTGCTCCGCTGCAGCTTACCAGCGGGCACAGAACCAGCAATAGTGGCAGGAAAAAAGTGAGGGAGGGGGGGGGGGGGGTTGTGGAGGGGGCCATCACTGGGGGCCTGGGCCCCAAGGCCCTAAGGTCAGAGGGGGCCAAATGTCGGCGGCAAGTGGAGAGGTCTGAGAGTGGGGGCGGGAGAGGAGAGAGTCATTAGTGGGGAGGGGCTGGAGACTTCAGGGAGGGTGGGAAGGGGGGTCAAGCCACTGAGATGAAATGAGGGGGTGCTCAAGGGAATACTGAGAGGAGAACACAGAGGGGTGTGGGAGAGGAGGGTTGGTAGTAGTGAAAGGAGGCACCAGGGATGCCAAGACTCACCCTGCACCCCACATGTTTTCATCCCAAGATGGCAATTAATAAATTAATAAAATTAATTCCGATCTGATGTGGGTCTGGTTGTGCTCTCACACATGCATAATGGAAAGATTGTCAGGATTAAATGAAAAAACATAATAAATTCAGACATTAAGTGATTAATTTCCTTGTGTTTTTCAATGCGGGGTGCTAATCATATTTGATGCCTTCGAGCTCACCTGATTCCTTTGATAGCGCTGATGTCAAAGGTGGCAAAACGCTGCTCACTGCATGAAAAACTCATTCCAAATTGGAATATTTGATGTCAAATAATCGCAGATCATTTTTGAACACGTCTAAAAAAAAACTGATTAAATAGTGTCAACATTTTCTCGTAGGGGGAGGTATGCTTTATTGTGACAGCTAATTCTTAAACTGACACATGATTAACGGCATTAACACACAAAAAAAAAGCAATGAAGAAATGGAACATTCATTCCTTGAGATGATTAGAGGTAGAGCTCACAGCAGCATATAGACCAAACTTGCAAATATTACACAGGTTGAAAAACATACAAAACTTCTAAAAATTCATTACTTCACTGCTTTGTTATAACTGGGCATTATTACTTGTAAAAAGATAGAACTTACAATATATATTTTGCCATGAAGAGCTTTCAAGTTGACCTGGTGCAAAATATTTCCAGCATCATCCAAAGTTCAAACCTTTGTGACAGATTGATAACACAATGGGCAGTATTTATTGGAAGTGACAGAGGTCTCTTCAATTAGCTAAAGAGTCCCACATTACCACTTTTCAGGAAGGTTCGCTGCATCATTTGGCACTCAGGCACTTGACAGGACATCCCTGGATCTAGGACCCTGGGGTAAAAGCCCCACCCACCCAACAGCTGCTGACCAATCAGAGCTGGAAGCTCTATTGACAGCAAAGCCAACAGGGAGGAGGTGGTTGCTTCTAGTATGACACTCACCCATGGCCTGGTAGCATCACTGGATCCCTTACCACAGCTGAGCGGAAGCAAGAGCAGGGTCACAGGTTGGTGATTATGGGGAAGGGTGGTCAGCATCATTGGCAGAGGAGCGGCTCTCCAGCAGTCCTGCCCTTTTCAAGTTGCTGGGCTGCTCAATCAACTGCCTTTGAATGAGGGATCCCTGACACCCCCTCCCCCCCCCCCCCCCCCAAATCCTAAGCATTAATTTCCCACTTCAGGGCTTCAATTAGCAGTGGGCTGGGATGGGAAGGTTGTCCACATGCTTTACCACCACGGACTTAATCGTGGTGAAAGCAGGAAGGTAACGGGGTCCTGTCCTGCCAGGTTAAATACCACCCCCTGCACCAAATTTGCCATGTTGCAGGACACTAAATACCGCCCAATGCCTCTCTGCCAACCAGGTTCTATAGCCAGCTTTATAGCACAGGCCTCCAATAAAGCTGTAACCATATTTTACACCAATTTCAACATGTATTTACAGGCAACTGACCAAGAACAGGGATCCCCTCATTCTAAATCACATGACCTCACCAATACAGGTTGAACCCTTTGTTCTCTTCTTTTCCTACAATGACTTTTAAGAGGGAACAGATTGTGAACAGAAACAACTTTGGAGCCTGGTTGGAAATGTACACAAAATTTTAAGTGATTGGAGCCATGCAACTGGACATTCAGTTAATTTTGTGATCTTGTTTGTTTGTGAAAGAATTTGCTGGAACAGAAAATTATAACACCATTATTTCCACACCATTTTCTTATTTAGAAAGTGGGCCAAAACAGCTTCTATCAGACCAAGAGCTACACTAAGCCACTATCAAGCCAGCCAAAATCCAAAACAGGTCATTAAAGGTTCAATAAGGCAGTAGATTTCTTGATTGAATTCATTGTCAACTTACCTTTATTGCTAATAAAGCTCGTTTTCACTAGCTTATAGAAAACGTATCATTTCATGATTATACAGTAAAGCACAATGCTGTTTGGATGACAGGGTGAAACACTATTGGTATTTGGATGCACTGTGTGCATGCATCCAATTTTCCCCCATGACAAGTTGTTAATATTAGCTACAGTCCAAGAGATGATGCTGACTATAGGCCAGACACTTTAAACAGGAAAGGAGGGAAGGGAAGCAATTTAAAAATTAGCAAGGTTGAATTCCCGAATGCTCTTGTTCACCTTCTGGTGGCCAACTCCGAGCCTGAATTACAGAAGCTGGAAAAAAAAGTCTCCTAACCTCTTTCTTGGCTGGGAAACACTGCAATGCACAAGGGAATCTAAGAAGGATTGGGACGGGACTTAAAAATAAGATGAAAAGAAGCCAATAAAATCAAACAGAAAGCAGAATTCTGCAGTTGCTGGTAATCTGAAGTAAAAAGAGAACACACTGGAACTAGGCAGCATCTGTGGAGAAAGGAAGGTTGGATTAATGTGGTAGGTGGCTTTCAATATAAGGTAACTGAGCTGACACATTAACCCTGCTTTCTTTTAACCACAGATACTAGCTGACCTAATGAGCGTTTCTATCATTCTCTGCCAACAAAAATGAAATGTTGAGCTTAAAATCCATGGCATCTCACTTTCCTGAACATACCGGGAGAAATTTCCAATGAATTTCATTACATTGCCTACTGCAGTCCCAATTTCTCTCATGTGATCTAAGAAATACCATCAATTGGTGTGCCAAATCTATCAGGATGCCTCCATAATCAAAAAAAGATTACTGCACAAAGCTGCACTTAAAATATCTCCTCTTGGTTACTCAAATGACTCCTCTAACAGTAACATTAGCAAATAAGAGTTATACATTTTCTGTATCTAAATGGACTTCTCGCTGTTGTACTTTTGTGCCAACTTTTTCCTTTATAACTTTCCACTTCTATACTTGCAAAGAATAATTTTAGCCCATCCCATGTAAACTTCTTCCACTGTAATTACACTTCCTGGCAATGATTGTAGTGTCATAGTTTTAGATCATCCAGTTCCTCAACTGATACTGCAGGGAAACTCTAATGTTCCAACTCCTCTGCTTCCCAAATTGCCTGATATGTTGCTATTTATCTGTAAATAATAATAATATCAAATCGAAATATTGTGCAAAGGTAAGAACAAACCAATCCACTGCAATTTATCGACAAAATTTACAAATTGAAGATGAGTTAGAAGCCTACAAGACTCCTTTATGTTATGTCCAGGACACCTTTGTAAATCACTCCTTTGTCCCAATCTATCCTTGTTCTACTCCTCTGCCCCACCTTCTCCATCACCTCTCCTACTACATAATCCAAGGTGGGTCATTAGATTGTTTCTTAAGAGGAATGCCTCTCCAGAAAAGTCGTTGAAGGTTCTCGAAGAAGGATTTCTCGACGCAACTGTGGGAAATCTGTTTTTCTTTTCAGTGTTTATGTCTGCGTACCTTTGTCCGAATATAATTGTTATTTTTTTTCTTCTTAAAGGAAAGGGAATCTGGCAACGTTAGAAATGCAGGTCCCTTTAAGAGTAAACCAGGTCTTTTTTCAGAGTGAATTGAGAGCAGAGCAATGCTCACTGAAGCTTGTACTTCAGAGCTGGGTTTTTCCCCAGTAGGGGTTGCTTTTGGACAGGGAGAGGATCCAGAATGGAAGAGTAGAAACCAGTGTTTGTACTGAACTATAACATTACTCAAAAACAGGTGTGAATCATCAGGTTGTCTTCTACTGCCTGTTTGAGGTCATCAGAAAAGTCATTTAAACTTGAACAGAACTTTCGTTAGAGCTCCGTAAATAGGTCATCAACCTGAAATGTTAACTTGGTTTCTTTCTCAACAGATGCTGCCAGATCTGTTGATTATTTCCAGCTGTTTCTGTTTTTATTTCAGATTTCCAGCATCCACAGTATTTTGCTATTGTTTGCCTTTATTGGAGAGAAAATCAACTGTGCGAAGGCATAAAACTAGATATCAGATTGACTGTCCATAATACACACTCCTCCGCTTCAAAGACTTCAAGGGAAGGTGCTGGTGTAGTGGCATTGTCACTGGACTGATGATCCAAAGACCCAGGGTAATGCTCTGGGGACCCAAGTTTGAACCCCACCACAGCAGATGGTGGCAAGTGAATCCAATAGGTAACTGGAATTAAAAGTCTAATGATGGCCATGAAACCATTGTTTTAAAAAATACCCCTTTAGGAAAGGAAATCTACAGTCCTTACCTCCATGTGACTCCAGATCACAGCAATGTGGCTGGCTCTTAAATGGCCTAGCAAGCCACTCAGTTGTATCAAACCAAAGTCAATAAAAAGGAAAGAAACTGGACAGACTACCTGGCATCGATCTAGGCACGGGAAATGACAATGGCAAACCCATCCCTGTTGACCTTGCAAAGTCCTCCATATTAACATTTGGCCAAATTTGGGAGAGCTGTCTCACAGACTAGTGAAGCAACAGCCTGACATAGTTATACTCAAGGAATCATGCCATACAGATAATGTCCAAGACGCTATCCCACTCTCACTATCCCTGCAGTAGTGGCAGCACAGAGTTTTACGGTTGGGAGGGAGATGCCCTGGGAGCCCTCAACATTTATTCTGGACCCCGTGAAGTCTCATTTCTTCCGGTCAAACATGGGCAAGGAAAACTCCTGCTGATCACCACGTACCATCCGACATCAACTGATGAATCAGTACTCCTTCATGTTGAACATCACCTGGAGGAAGCACTGAGAGTTACAAGGGCACACAATGTACTCTGGGTTGGGGCACTGCAATGTCCATTACCAAGAGTGGCTTGGTAGCACCACTGGTCGAGTCCTAAAGCACCTGTCCATGGCATTATCGATAGGAGAAGTCTTTATGGAGACAGAGTCCCGTCTTTCCATTAAGGGTATCCTCCATTGTGTTGTGTGGCATTATTAATGTGCTAAATGGGATAGATTCAGAACAGATCTAGCAACTCAAGACTGGGCCACCAGTAGCAGCATTATTGTACTCAGCCACAATCTGTAACCTCATGGCCCGGCATATCCCTCACTCTATCATTGCCAAAAAGCTAGGAGATCAAGGAGGGCATGTCAAGAACAGCACCATGCAAACCAAAAAATGAGGTGTCAACCTAGTGAAGCTACAACACAGGACTACTTGCATGCGAAATAATATAAACAGCAAGTGATAGAAAGAGCTAAGCGATCCCACAACCAATGGATGAGATCCAAGCTCTGCTGTCCTGCCACATCCAGTCATGAATGGTAGTGGACAATTAAACAACTCATTGGAGGGAGGAGGAGAGTCCACAAATATCCCATCCTCAATGATGGAGGTGCCCAGCACATCTGTGCAAGAGACAAGGCTGAGGCATTCACATAGGGGCTTTTCACAGTTACTTCACTGAAGCCTACTTGTGACAATAAGCTATTATTATATTATTAATAATTTTCAGTCAGAAGTGCCAAGTGGATGATTCATCTCAATCTCCTCCAGAGGTCCCCAGAATCACAGATGCCAGTCTACAGCCAATTCGATTCATGCCATGTGTTCTCAAGAAACGGCTGAAGGAACAGGATACTGCAAAGGCTATGGGCCCTGACAATATTCCTGCAATAGTACTGAAGACTTGTGGTCCAGACCTTGCTGTACCCCTAGCCAAGCTGTTCCAATACAGCAAAAACACTGGCAACTACCCAGCAATGTGGGAAATTGCGCAGGTATATCCTGTACACAAAAAGCAGAACAACTTCAACCCAGCCAATCACCTCCCTATCAGTGAATTTTTAATCATCAGTAAAATGATGGACAGGGTTATCAACAGTGCGATCAACCGATGGTTACTTAGCAATAACCTGCTCACGGATGCTCAGTTTGGGTTCCGCCAGTGTCACTCAGCTCCTGACCTCATGACAGCCATCTTCAAACATGGATAAAGAGCTGAACTCCAGAGGTGAGGTGAGAATGACTTCCCTTGACATAAGGCAGTATTTGATCAAGTATGGTATCAAGGATACCTAACAGAACAGGAATCAATGGGAATCAGGGGAAACTCCCCACTGGTTAGAGTCATACCGAGCACAAAGGAAGATGGTTGTGGTTGTTGGAGGACAATCATCTCAGTCCCAGGACATCACTGCCGGTGTTCCTCAGGGTAGTGTCCTAGGCCCAACCATCTTCAGTTTCTTCATCAATGACCTTCCTTCCAACATAAGGTCGGATGTGGGGATGTTCACTGATGATTGCACAATGTTCAGCACCATCCGTGACTCTTCAGACACTGAAGCAGTCAATGGTCAAATGCAGTGAGACCTGGGCAGTATCCAGTCTTGGGCTGACGAATTACATAATTACCATGAAGTGCCAGGCAATGGCCATCTCCAATAAGAGAGAATTAAATCATCGTCCTTTGACGTTCAATGGCATTACCATCATTGAATCCCCCACAATCAACATCTTGGGGGTTACCATTGATCAGAACATCAACTGGAATAGCCATATAAATACTATGGCTTCAAGAGCAGGTCAGAGGGTAGGAATTCTGCAGCAAGTAACTGACCTCCTAACTTCCCAAAGCCTGTCCACCATCTGTAAGGCACAAATCAGAAGTGTGTTGGAATACTCCCCCCTTGCCTGGATGAATGCAGCTGAAATAACCATTCAGGACAAAGCACAATGCGTACCATCTACAAGATATACTGTAGAAATTCACCAATGCTCCTTAGGCAGCACCTTCCAAACTCATGACCATTACCATGTAGAAGGACAACAGCAGCAGATTCATGGGAAAACCACCACCTGGAAGTTCCCCTACAAGTCACTTAGCAGCCTGAAATAGAAATATATCGCAGTTCCTTCACTGTCGCTAGGTCAAAATCCTGGAACTCCCTCCCTCATAGCACAATGGACTGGAGTGGTGCAAGAAGGCAGCTCATCAGCATCGTCTCAAGGGAAAAAGGGATGAACAGCAAATGTCGGTCTAGTCAGCGAAGCCCACATCCCACAAAAATACATTTTTTAAAATGTTAAGGAAAAATTAGGTGAACTACACGACAGCCAGTCAATTTGCTCCTACCCATTTTGTGCTTTTGCTAAAACTGAAGTGAATCTTGTGTCTAACGGCAAGTTATACAACTACAATAATAAATTAGAACTGAGTCAGTTAGAATCTAGCCCTGCTAACAATGAACAAACAAGTATGAACAAACCAGAATTGATATGAGTCTGAGCAGCTAAATTGATGGTGAAAATTGGAATCTGCCTTTTGGATACTGTTGTTATTTTCTGCTTTTTGCACAATATTTAGCCCATCAGTTGCCTCCTCTTACAGTTCCCGTGCTATGGATAAATGCCATTCTCCAATTGCTTTCGCCAGGAAGGCAAACACGCAATCTGCTTACCAGCTCCATGACAATGCTCTTCAACACATTGTTGGTTGACAACGCATCCAGTGACTTTTTCTGTCTGTGCGGAGAATTGCTGTGTGCTCTCTCCTCGCCACTCGCACCGCATTCTGCCCCCCACCCCCGTAACACACCCCAATTTACCTCAGGAAATCAGCTTGTGGAAAATCACAGTCACAAACCCATGTCCTGCCACAATTCCGTTCACTCCGTCAAGCCAAAGAGAATAATTCAGCAGTTTCCATTTTTGAGTTTACGTTGGCACATTCAACATTTGAAACAGAAGACAATATATTAATACTTAAGTGCACAGCGTCACTCAGTTGATTAAAGTCCAAATAAAACCCAACCTAACACTTTACTTGACTCACTAAATATATAGTCTTAACCTTAAAATTAGGTGGCGGGCTGCATTGGTGTTCAATTCTGCAACTCTTGCTTCCAGCATATCTGCGATTCATAACTTCTCTTTAGCATTTCGTCAGTATCGTTGTGATGACAGTTTTTCACCATTAAAATTAAGTTGATATTATGAGTGCTCCAATTTGATCAGTTACAAGACATTCACAATTTATTAACTTTTTCGGGACGGCAGCACCATTTTGACAGCCAGATCCAGAACTGGCCATGTCTACATGAGATTGCCCTTTTCCCCTAAGTTCTGTCCTATTTCAGAATATTCAGTACAAAGCTATAGAAAATCTTTTGCTGATATGAAAGTTTCTTGTGTACTGAACAATTACTGCCATTGGTTGTCAAATGACTGGGATTTCAAAAAGAAAAATTTGACACATGAAGCTTTTTAGATCTCCTTTGCTATTAGCATATACACTGCATCTACATATCGGAATCTAGCCCTACTACCATTTGATGGATAATACTCAAGAGCTTTCATCACGATTACAAATGAATGAGTATGATTTTGTGGCCATTACAGAGACGTGGTTGCAAGGTGGTCATGACTGGGAGTTAAATATCGAGGGGTATCAAACTATTTGGAAGGACAGACAGGAAGGTTAGGGAGGGGTGTAGCTCTGATATTTAGGAATGACATCAGAGAGGTAGTGAGAGCTGATGTAGGTTCTACGGAGAAAAAGGTTGAATCTATTTAGGTGAAAATTAGAAATAGTAAGGAAGGGCAACACAGTGGCGCAGTGGGTAGAATGACTGCCTCACGGCGCCAAGGTCCCAGGTTCGATCCCGGCTCTGGGTCACTGCCGGGTGGAGTTTGCACAATCTCCCCGTGTTTGCGTGGATTTTGTCCCCACACCCAAAGATGTGCAGGCTAGGTGGATTGACCATGCTAAATTGCCCCTTAATTGTAAAAAATGAATTGGGTACTCTAAATTTTAAAAAAAATAGTACGGATAAAAGGTCACTGTTAGGTGTATTCTATAAACCACCAAATAATAACATCATGATGACGGGCAATAAACAAAGAAATAACTGATGCATGTAAAAATGGAACGGCAATTATCATGGGGGATTTTAATCTACATGTCGATTGATCAAACCAGGTCGGTCAAGCCTTCAGGAGGAATTCACAGAATGCATCCGCAATAGTTTCCTCGAACAGTATGTAATGGAAACTACGAGGGAACAAGCTCTTCTAGATCTGTTCCTGTGTAATGAGCCAAGAATAATGAATGATCTCATACTTAGGGATCCTCTTGGAAGGAGCAATCACAGTATGGTTGAATTTAAAATATTGTCTTGTGCTTAAACAAGGGGACTAAAAGGAGACTACAATGAGCTGAGGGAGGAGTTGGCTAAGGTAGACGGGGAGCAAAGACTTTTTGGTGGGCCAATTGAGGTCCAGTGGAGGACTTTCAAAGTGATTTTTTTCGCAGTGCTCAGCTAAAATACAGAAAAGAAAGATCTGTAGGAAAAGAGATAATCAGCCCTGGATACCTAAGGAAATAAAGGAAGATATCAAATTGAAAAATAATGCATACAAAGTGGCAAAGGTTCGTGGGAAACTAAAGGATTAGGAAATCTTTAAAAGTCAACAGAGAGCCACGAAAAAGCTATAAAGAAAAGTAAAATAGATTATGAGAGCAAACTAGCTCAGAATATAAAAACAGATAACAAAAGTTTCTACAAATATATAAAATGGAAAGAGTGGCTCGGTAAACATTGGTCCTTTAGAGGATGAGAAGGGGGATTTAATAATGGGAAATGGTCTCATTTTGTGAAGACACAAATAACATGACAATCATTGATGGCAAGGAGGCTATGGCAGGTGAAAATCTAGAAATTATCATTATCACTCAGGAGGTTAGGTTGGGCAAGCTAATGGAGCTAATGGTAGACAAGTCTCCTGACCCTAATGGAATGCATCCCAGGACACTAAAAAAGATAGTGGGGGAAATAGAAAATGCGCTTGTGGTAATTTACCAAAATTCGCTGGACTCTGGGGCAGTTCCGGCAGATTGAAAAACAGCAAATGTGCGTCACTGTTTAAAAAAGGAGGTAGACAAAAGGCGGGTAACTATAGGCTGGTTAGCTTAACATATGTAGTGGGGAAAATGCTTGAAACTATCACCAAGGAAGAAATAGCGAGACATCTGGATAGAAATTGTCCCATTGGGCAGACGCAGCATGGGTTCATGAAAGGTAAGTCATGGTTAATTAATTTACTGGAATTCTTTGAGGACATTACAAGTGAGGGGGACAACAGGGAATGTGGTATATCTGGGTTTCCAGAAAGCATTCGACAAGACACTGCACAAAAGGCTGCTGCATAAGATAAAGGTGCATGGTGTTATGGGTAAAGTGTTATTATGGATAGAGGATTGATTAACTAACAGAAAGCAAAGATTAAGGATAAATGGGTGCTTTTCTGGTTGGTGATCAGTGATTAGTGGTGTGCCTCAGGGATCAGTGTTGGGACAGCAATTATTTACAATTTATATAAATGGTTTGGAGTTGGGGACCAAGTATAATGTGTCAAAGTTCGCAGATGATGCTAAGATGAGTAGTCGAGTACAGTGTGCAGAGGACACTGAAAGTCTGCAGAGGGATACAGATCGTTTAAGTGAGTGGGCAAGGGTCTAGCAGGCGGAGTACAATGTTGGTAAATGTGAGGTCACCCATTTCGGTCAGAATAACAGCAAAATTGACTATTATTTAAATGAGGTAAGTGGAGCTGAGTCCACAAAAAGATCAGCCATGACCTTATTGAATGCAGATCAGGCTCGAGGGGACAGATGGCCTACTGCTGCTCCTAGTTCTTCTGTTCTTATGTTCTTAAACTCCAGGACAGCCAATATTTTTCCCCTAAAAAGCTAATAAACTACACAATACAAAAGTAGGGAGGTTATGCTTCAGTTATATGGGCCACCAGTGAGACCACATCTGGAGTACCAGGTACAGTATTGGTCACCTTATTTAAGGAAGGATGTAAATGCATTGGAAGCAGTTCAGAGAAGGTTTACCAGACCAATACCTGGAATGGGTGATTTGTCTTATGAGGAAATTTGGACAGGCTAGACTTGTATCCGCTGGAGTATAGAAGAATAAGAGGCAACTTAATTGAAACATATAAGGTTCTGAGGGGATTTTACAGGGTGGATGTGGAGAGGATGTTTCCTCTTGTGGTAGAATCTAGAACCAGGTGTCACTGTTTGAAAATAAGGGATTTCCCATTGAAAATGGAGATGAGGCAAAATGTTTTCTCTGAGGGTCGTGAGTCTTTGAAATTATTCCTGATGAGACATAAAAGCAGAGACTTTGAAGATCCTTGGTAAACAAGGGAGGGGGGGTGATAAATTATCAGGGGTACACGGGGTGCAGACTTAAGGGTACCACCAGATCGGCCATGATCTTATTAAATGGAGGAGTAGGCTTAAGGGGCTGAATGGCCTATTCCTGCCCCTTGCCTGTATGTTTGTAAATTATATGTAACGCTGACCATCGGGTTGGTAATGAATAATGAAAATAAGAAAGAAATTAGCTTTAATTTGTGAAGAGGCATCTCAAAGTATATTTTGGAAAATTGGCATCATTTAATTTTGAAATTGTTGTTGGAAAGAGAGCACAGTTAACCAGTTTTAGGTTAAAGTTAGCTTTTTTAAAGGTGGGTTTGTAATAAAGAAAAGGTATTTAACAGGTACTGTGCAGGATGATGTCGTTCATTTTCCTTTTTAAAAGGTACATGAGTGAACGTTAACAGATACAGGCGTGCATATCCAGATCAACTTCTGCCCTCCAGCAATGCAGTGGAAAGTAAAAATAAACTATAGCGGATACGCAGTCACAAAATAAATTTTGAAATTAGCGTGACGAATTTATCTTAATAGTCAAGTGTAAAATGAGTATCAGAAATGCTCTTGTGGAACTGCCAGCTGTTGTAAGCTCGATTCTGCAGATCCAGTTACTGCAGTAGCTAGGGGATGCATTAAGGATTCTCCTCCTCCTCGCCCTTCCTCCTCCCCAAGATGAGGAATAAACACAACTATGGGATCATTGATTGCTGAAATCATTGCTGGTAATCAAGATATTTAGTACTTTCAATGTTAAATTAATTATGATACAATATCGCGAGATTCCCAAAATATATGAACCCCATCCTTCTGTCTAAAGTTCCATAAATCAGAGATCTATGCAAACCAGGATTAGCTAAACAGAATAATCCAATATTTTCCATTTTCGGTTTACATTGGCAAATATAACCTTTGAAACAGAAGACGCTAATTTATCTCGGCAGTAGCTGTACAATCCCAGGCTATCCTACTCATCCGGTGTTCCTCCATTACTTTAGCTATTTAAAGTTATCGTTCCTGTTCACAGTACCTGTGATTAATCAGTCAGTGGTTAATCGGTCTGTAAGTGAAACACGTCATTTCAGTTTAACCAGAGAAGCAGACAAAGGTTAATTTTGTTTCTAAGCCTCCCGAAACACATCAAATGCATCAATATTCGAGCTCCTGTGGTTGTGAAAATAGTCAACATCACGGGAGTTCAAAGGCACCATTTTATTTCTACCACCGTCAGAGCTGTTGCCACATTCCAGTTTTCCTAAACCACCCAGAAGTGCCGCCAGGGATGTCATCAGGGACTGGACATTTTGTAGTTTCTTTTACTGTAAGCCTGCAATATTGAAAGGATCGTAAATGTGTTCCAAAAATAAACCGCAAAAATACTGCAACCTCGGGACGCTTGATGAAGTCTCATAAACATAAAGTTAACTAAGGCATAAAGTCATCAGAATATCCTGTTCAGTTTTTACAGAAAATGGCACTTTTACTAGGGTCAGGGTGTTGAGTAGACGGTTTCTCAACTTACATATTATGCAGTAACATTGTTCTTTTGTTAACGGTGAAATATTTTAAACTTACTTCATCATGCACGAATCAAATAGGTAAGAATAAACTTTTAAAAGGATCACTTTGAATGCTAAATTTCCTTGAAGTTTGTGGTCAGTGTTCTATTGAGTATTTTACTCAAACATTGATATGTTACGTAGAATATTGTAAACTTGAGTGAATGATGGATGCAGATGCTGTCATTGTGCACAAGGAAATGTTCCCCCAGATTTCTGGAATTTCCATTCCAGAATGCAGGCATGTAGTGTCAAAAAGAAACTGAATGGACAAGAAGGCCATTGACAAGGCACAACAGAGATTGCATGACATCAGAAGAACATCATCGCTTGAAGTCAGATATGTCAAACTGCAGAGTAATTTGCAAGAAGGGCAAAGACACAGTTAGTTTTTGTTTTGGTTCAAACGGTAACAGCTGCTGCAGGGTAACTCGTGTCGGAAAGCATATTTACACATTCCATATTTTATTAATCTCAGGCTCTTTCACAAAAAAACGTAACAGCAGTCATTGTATTTCCAAATCACTGCGAGGGGAGAGATCCCTGGTTGTGGAATTGCGAAATCATTGCAGAGTTGAAATGGACCCAAGTGGAAAGTGATATTTTAGTGTTAAGAGTATCAATGGTTTACACAGCAATTATTCTGTTACAGTAGCTTCCCAATAGATGGTCTTATTTCAATTAGAAATTTGTAAAACTCTCACATCTAATCCCATGACCGATTGGTTAAGAATTGGCAATGGTTACGAGAAAAAAAATATTATTTTAGATTACTATCGCGTTTCACTTCAGACATTAAGGGACCATCTCTTGCACCTCCTTACTTCACTTCAGCACCTCCAGAGATTCCAATCTTGGCCCATTTTCTTCCTAGTCTGCATGCTGACCCTTGCTAAGCACAGCTTACATCAACTATACTTCTCAGTATTCAGCCATTTGAAAGCTGAAATGTTCGGGTTTCAGTTTTAAAACATATAATTCCCTAACTTTTTTTTAAAGAAAAGCAAAGGTAACTAAAAATATGCAAGACGGGTCACCTATATTCACCCTGAGGCACAACAGATTTAACATTTATTTGGCGAGGAGAATATTGCGTACATTTTGGGTGCCCCATTAAATGGAGAACAAAGAAAAAATGGATAATATGCAACATAAATTCACCGGGAAGTTACCAGGGTTTAATTACAACAAGAAACTTTGCAATGTTCGAGCTGTTCCTGGTGAAGTTATGAGGATAGTGATCCTCAAAATTAGGAAGGGTTGTGAAAGATAAATAGTGATCAATTGTTTTCACTAGTAAATGTGAGATGGCACAAATTTTATGACAGTAGCAAAATTAATATTGGCATTAAAATCAATTCACACAACACATGATTTAAATGTGGTATCCTCTGCCACAAACAATTTATTAAGCAGAGTCAATAAAATAGGATCAAATTGAGGCTTGATAAAGGAATGTTAAGGGGTGGAGTGATGTGATTAGACTTGGCTCATGTGAAGAACACTAACAGGATTGAGAGATCACATGACCTGTTCTGCACTGCAACATTGGCACCAATCAAAGCCATCCCGTTGAGATCCCACTAGATGCTCGTCCATTTCTGCTAATTCATTCCCATCGCCAACGGCTCACACAGATTGAGCCCATCACTGTGAAATGTTGATGCCTGATGTGATTTCTAACAACCATATGTAAGATCATCTGCCTCCATACCCACCGTTACAGAAACCCTGAGTCACATCACTAACTATTTTAGTTTTCTGTTACCTCCTCACCAGCCATTTGAGCTACGCCTCACACAAACTCCATTCCCTCTGGGTCTCCAATGCCCAAAGCCAGTACTAGATAAAGCCACACTCACTAACTGTGCAGTCATCACTGGTTCTCACCAGATTCTTTTCCCTATTACATGGAACTCTAAATCTACAACCTTCCATGGCTTTTCTCCACCTTACTTCTGAATGCCACGCAGCCCAACATCTCTTCTGAATAGGGCGCTGCTGTGCACTTCCTCCATTCTTCGCAGATCCATACCACAGCCTTGCATTAAGCCCTTATGCCTTGATAGGTCTCAGTTCCAACTGCAAAGCTTCCTCAAAATAAAAACTTTCTTGAACTCATTCTTTGGCCAATTCTTTCAAGTATCCCAATTCCCTCATAGTAGTCTATCAGCCCTCTTACAGTGCATCATGGGACATTTTGTCACCTTAAAGTCTCACTAGGAGGGTAAATTGTTACTTGTACCCTTCAAGTTGTATATCTGTAATGCAATAATAACAGAATTCTATTAATGAACTTTTCTACAATAAAACTGGCAAATAATATTCTCTTTGGACAAACAAAACTTGAAACCAGCTCGCTCCATTCCCAGTCTTAGTCAAGAGAATATTGTGTTTGGAATGAAGAGCTGAGACCTTGGTCTGTGCACTAATTCCATAAGTCTTGGAAATTTCCCAAACTGCATTCAGCCAGAGCACAACCTCAATTAACCTAAAGCAGCCTGCCACAGTAACATTTATATTTTTTTAGCATCGCTTGTCTCGTTTTTGGCCATTTCATTACACGGTGAAAATAGTCCAAAAAATATGAATTAGTGAAACAACACGCTTCATTAAATATGATGACAAATTGATCGTATGGCTTCAGACAAATAAAATGTCGGTCTCCAAGTTACTAATGGGCAGAAAAATCAGCAGATTACAAAAAACTAGGTCACAATTATTACTGATGATTTTTTAATTATTATTTTTTAATTATAAATTTAGAGCACCCAATTATTATTTTTTTATTTTCCAATTAAGGGGCAATTTAGCGTGGCCAATCCACCTAAGCTGCACACCTTTGGGTCGTGGGGGTGAAACCCACGCAGACATGGGGAGAATGTGCAAACTCCACACGGACAGTGACCCAGGGCCCGGATTCGAACCTGGGTCCTCAGCACCGCAGTCCCAGTGCTATCCACTGCACCACATGCCGCCCCTTTTTACTGGTGATATTAAACAGTGGCATAAGCGATGACACAAATATTGTCTTTCCCTTCTGAAATGTGTCCCAAAGCAAAACATGATGGCTGGAATTCTCCGGTCTTTGGGATTCTCTGTTCCCGCTTGTAGCGCAACCTCATCCACTGCTTTCCCAGCGGCATAGGTTGGAATCAATGGGAAATCCCGTTGACGTGGCGGGAGCACAGATTTAATGGATAGGATAATGGGCATATTGGAGAAGTTTGGCGTTTTTCTGCAAATTGAGCACGGCCAAACGTAAAGTGTTTGAGATGAATGCCCTGGGGAGAAGGGCAGATTTGAGTGCCTTACCATTTAAGTTGGCTAGGAGTAGGTTCAGGTCCTTTGGTCTTCAGGTGGCCAATGAATAAGCCACGATGCATAAATGGAACCTGGCTGGCTTGTTGGATGGCATGAAAGGTGATCTGAAGAGGTGAGATGACCTCCCACTATCATTAGAAGGGAGGGTGCAGACAGTCAAGGTGAAAGTCCTGCCGAGAATTTTGTTTGTGTTTCAGCCCCTCCTGAATTTCCTGCCAAAGGCATTCTTTTGTAAGGTGGATGGGTTAATCTTGGCTTTCGTATGGGCTGCCAAGATGCCGCGGATTTACCGGCTGTTTTTACACAGGAAGCAGCAGGTTGGGGAGGGCTAGCACCCCCAAATGTATGGTATTATTATTGGGCGGCAAACGTGGAGAAGGTCCAGCAGTGGTGGGTGGAGGAGGGGGAAGAGTGGGTGCAGGTGGAGGAGGCATCGTATGTGGGGGTACGTTTGCGGGCTCAGATTACAGCCCCCCTTCCGTTTGCCCCGGGGCGATGTACGGTGAGTCATGTACTGGAACCAGCTAAAGCGGCATTTTGGTATTGGGGGCATGGGGGGGTGGGAGGTTTGTCGGTGCTGACCCCTATTTGTGGGAATTACCGGTTTGCCCTGGTAGGGATGGATGTGACACATAGGCAGTGGCACAGGGAAGGAGTGGGACATCTGAGGGACATATACGTGGAAGGTAGGTTTGCAAGTTTGTGCCAGTTACAGAATACTAGCTGCTCAAGGGGGGTGGGGGTGGTGCGCAATGGGAGGTTCGTGGATATTTACGGATGGCTGATGGACACAGGGAAAGAGCCAATTGAGGAGGTGAAGTGGAAGTGGGGGAAGGAGCCGGGCATGGAGTTGGGATGGAGGGGTTTGGATTGAGTTTATGCACCGATGAATGCAACGTCGTCCTGTGTTAGGATGAGTTTGGTACAGTTCAAAGTGATGCATAGGGCTCGCATGACTCGGGTGCGGATGAGTGGGTTCTTTCCAGAGGTTGAGGATAAGTGTGAGAGATGTGGAGGGGGGGCCGGCAAATCATGTCCACATGTTTTGGTCATGTCCAAGATTTGTGGGGTTTTGGGACCAGATATTTGAAGCATTATCGAAAATTGTGGGGTGGAGATGCCACCGGGCCCTCTGGTTGCGATCTTTGGGGTGTTGGAACTGCCGGAGCAGTTGGAAGGGAAGGGGCCAATGTGATAGCCTTTGCCACTCTGATTGCCCAGCGGCAAATTCTACTGGAGTGGTGGTCGGTGGAACCACTTAGGGTGTCAGCGTGGCTGGGGGATGCAGTAGAATTCCTTAAATTTGAAAAGATTAAGGGCGAGATTCTCCGCACTCCCGACGGTGCGGAGAATAGCGTGGCTCGTAAAATTTTATAGCCACGCTGTTCCGACGCCCTCCCGCTATTCTCCCCCCCCCCCCAAAGCCCGACTCCCGATAGGAGTCGCTGCCGCCGTTTTTTTTACGGCCGGCAGCGATTCTCAGCTGATCGATGGGCCGAGTTCCCAGCCCTTTACGGCTGTTTTTACGAACGGCAAACACACCTGGTCTGGCCGTTCGTAAAAACGGCCGTAAACTCTCGATTTTTAAAACCATGGCACCGATTGGCACGGCAGTACCACGGCCGTGCCAAGGGTGCCATGGGCCCGCGATCGGTGGGCACCGATTGCGGGCAGCGGGCCCGATGCCCGCGCACTCTTTGTCCTTCCGCCGCCCCGCAGTATCCTTTCGCGGGGCGGCTGAGGGGCATCCCGGCCCGCGCATGTGCGGGTTTCGCGCAAATGCGCGATGACGTCATCCGCGTATGCGCGGGTTGGAGTCTTCCAATCCGCGCATGCGCGGCTGACGCCATATGACGCGTCAGCCGGCGCTAACTCTGGCAAGCGGGCTTAACGAAATTCGTTAAGCCCGCGATGCCGGAGTTTACGGCATCGGGATGCTAGCCCCGACCGGGGACCAGAATCGGTTCCCGGTCGGGAAGGGGGGGCTGGCGTCAAACCCGCCCGGATTTGACGCCAGCCTTACGATTTCTCCCCATATGGGAGAATCTCGCCCTAAGTTTGCCCATAGGGGCTCGGTGGGGGGGGTTCTGAATATGGAGGTTGTTTCCGTCCCTGTTTGAGGACTTAGTTTGTGGCCAGCGGGTGGGGAGGAGGGGGTGGCGACAGGGGGGGCTGTTAAGAGGAGAAAAAGTGGGGATTGTGTTATGTTTTTGCACGATTATGTGTTCATGTTTATGTAAGCTCTGGTTTGAATAAAAATATATATTTTTTAATAACTTTCCTGTTTTTAAAAAGCTGTTGCGCGCCTTGCCGACATGACATCAGGTCGGCTAGGTATCAATATTGAGTGAGGGGGACCATTGGCGGGGAGGCCAATTAAAATTATTAACAGTTATTCAAATCTAGTTAAATGAGTCCCCACCCTTTCTGGCGTGAACCTCCTGACATCACCGGCGAGGGGCAGGCAATCTCACCAGAGAGAATCGCCTTTTCCAATTCTCTCCAAGTTTTCCATCTGTGTCCCTGTCCTCTCTGATGGTGATCGCGGGCTGAAACTCGCCCCCTATCTGTCAGAAAGCCACTAAATGGTCGGCAATTACTGGCATTCTTCAATAAAGTAATTATAATGTAACCTTAGAAATGAGTCTGGGCAACTGTGCTGTACATTAATGGTCTTTTAGTTGTTAATTCCCTGCCCCAGAATATTTGCTATCCTGGAAAACAAGATCTGCCCCATAGGGTCAAAGGTCTGCCCCATAGCAACAATAGATCTGAATAGAGGTCTTACAACACATGAGGGCATGACTTAGACGATGAACGCAGTGTGACACAGCTTGCCATAACTTAAGCCACAGCTATGCTCAACACTCATCAGTTTTATTACAAGGGAAAAGTACAAAAATGCAGTTTTCAGCAATGATGTAATTAGAAATTACGGGGAATGCATATATTGACGCACAACATTTAGTTTCTCGCAGGCCTGGGATATGCCTGTTCCCTCAGATAAATCAATTGGCAAAAATTGAAATTAATTCTTCTGTATCGTTTTCGGTGCTTCTGGTAATTTTGCCTTTCAACCCAATTTTTCCTTCCCTGCGAGGGTCGCAGATATTCCAAACATGAAAATAAAATCAGCTGCAGAAACTTTACAGGGTCCAGTTTCTTCTCTTGTGAATCTAATCCCTGATACATCATATTAAATTTGTGAACTGAAACCTCCAATAATTCTAACCAGCAGTGCACTCGACATTCACAGACAGAATCGGTTCATTGAAATTAAACGGGTTATCGCCCAAGTTAAAATAGCAGACAAAGGAATGTTATATGAAAATACTAAAGTGTTTGCTCACTATTATTGCCAAAAGAATGTTTAAGCTTATATTCCTCTTTTAAACATATCAAAAAAGGTTTTATTTCTGAAAATAAAATCCGCGACACAATGAAATGGTTCAGCCAGAAACACATCGCAACATAAAATCACAAATAAAAACAGACAAAGGAGGACAGCTAAGGCAGAAGTAAAGCAACAATGGTTGGCTCCAGAGGAGGTGTCAACGGTTATCACAGAACGAGACCCCATCTTGTGTTTCTTCACTTATTCCATTTGCACCACCTTTGACTTGCTCCATCATGCATTTTGGCATTTCATCACGCCTGGCCACTCTCCACCCTATCACCGTTCTTCATCCCTTCCACCAAGCTTTCTTTGACTCGGGTAAAATCGCGAACAGCTTCCTATTGAATGAAAGGTCATCGTCCTGAAATAGTGGGCAGAATGTTTGGATTTTCTTTCCAAGTGTTGTCTCCAACAGAAAAAGCAAAGGGCACCCCGCCACCATCTGCCTTACTGGGGTTTCCCGCCATATTTGTTTAGAAAAACAATTGGAAGGGACGGGTTCTCACGACGTCATGCTGGCAGGGCGGGATCCTTCAGAACCTGCTCCGCCAGCAACCCAGCAGTCTGACAGATTGGGGCCTCATTTTCAAAGGGTGCCCGGTTTTAACAAAATAAAAATAAAAGCAGAAACACCCCACGGAATCCAATATCCATCGGCATGGAATCCCTTCTTGGGAACCCGCACACCCACTGCCCCCGCCCTCCCGCACCACGGACAAGTAACCCCTGCACCCCCTCCCTCATAGACACAGGACCCCCTCCAAGAGAACCTATCCACCCCCCACCCCATGGACACAGCATCCCCCCGAACACGGTACCTCCCAATGGGAACACACCCTCAACAGCACACCTCCCCGACAGAAGACCCCTGGCAGTGCCCAGGCAGTGCCCCATGACTGCCTCCTGACACTGCCTCAAGGAGGCTTTGAGGGTGTCCTTGAAGCGTTTATTCTGCCCTCCTGGGGCCTGCTTGCCGTGTCAAGTGCTAGTTTTGGAAGCCTCATGTCAAGACATGCGGACCACCCAGCGGAGCTGATGGAGCATGCTCAATGCTTGGATGCTGGAGATGGTGACCTGAGCGAGAACACCGACGTTGGTGCGCCTATCCAGGGGATACTGCCGGGGGGAACTGCCAGAACACCTCCAGGGTACTTCCCAGGTGTGACCCCGCCTCCCCACTGGGGACTGTACTTGTGCATCTCTAGCAGATTATGTTCGCCAATCTGTGTTTGTCAAGATCTGTTGTGAAACACGTCACAGTGATGTCACGCGGCGGAGAGAGGAATTCCCTAATTGGGGTTGATACAGCCGGGATGCCTGATAACTGGATGCTCATACATGTATGTTACTGGGGTCCCAAACTTTCATGGCGGGAACCCCATTATGTCATGGGTGGGGGTGGGGAGGGGTGCGAGTAGCAATCTCAACAGGAAATCCCGCCGGTGTAAACGCCATTTTGGGACCCTGTTGGATTCTCCACCCCCTCCACCACTCCTGTCCGCCGAAAAGAGGGATGGAACTCCCTTTCCTCCCCATTAACTCACTCCGGATGCTGACTGACCTGCAGTTTACTTCAGTAATTTCTGCTTTTATTTCAAATTTCAAACAACCTCAGTGTTTTGTTTTTGTCACATAAAAATACAATTAGCATGAGTGAATGGATACAAAGATCGAAAGTGAGCTCTCAAAGTCAGCGGGCTGACTGCTTCCAGCGCATCATTCCTTCACTGATTGGTAATGCCATTCCTCACAATTCCAGAGACACTGACGGTTCTAACATTGCTCATGTGGCCTTATTCCCTCATTGGTGTATGGTGAAAAGAGAGCCTGCGCTGAATGCACATAAAGAAATTGGAAGCCTTTATCAGAGCCACAAACATAACTACCAACCTACCCAAAGACAGCCCAGTAAGCTACATTACACATCTCAGCAGTACAGTGTGGTAAAATCTTAAATATGGGAATCTCACTGTAGAGGTTTCAAAATGAAGTATAACTGATCATCACACTAAATTAATTCCCTACCTTATTTGCAAACCCTAGCAATTCCATTAAAGCAGTGACAGGAATGGTCAAATACTGCCAACTAATGCCAAGAACATCCTCTTCAGAAAGATAAACTACGTCCAATGTTGAAGTCACATTTCACTTAAGCAATACCATGGGAAGCTACTTCAAGGAATATAAAGGTTTTCTTCTAAGTTGCCTTTTGGTTCTATGTTATGTATAACTTCTTTGAGGATATATATGAGATTCTTTGAGGGTCTGATCAGGATCGATGCTCAGGGGCTGGTTCCTCTCAGAGACTAAAACTAAGGTGTGTAATCTCGGGATAGAGGTCAACCATTTCTTCTCCTGCTGAGGCAGTTCTTTGGAGTGGAGGACGACTTGCTTCCATGCTAAAAATGACTTCACAGGTGACTGAGGAGTCCATTGTGCGACCTAAAGTCTCTGTCACAAGTGGGGCAGACAGTGGTTGGAGGGGTGGGTGGGCGGGGTGCCCGGATTGCCATGCACTCCTTTCGCTTCCGGCACTTGGCTTCAACCTATACTCGGAAAATAAATTCCAAGTGTTCAGCTCCTTCTCAGATGCTTTTCCTCTGCTTTGGGTTTTCTTGGGCTAGGGATTTCCAGGTGTCGGTGGGAATGTTGTATTGTTTCAAGGAGATTTTAAATGCGTCCTTGACATGATGTTTCCTCTGCCCTCCTCGTACTTGCTTGCCGCGTCAAAGCTCTGAATAGTTTCTGGGGTCTCATGTCAGACATGCGGACAATGTGGCCCACCCATCAGGGCTGCACAGGCGTCGGTCACTGCTTCGATGCTGGGGATGTTGGCTGAGTGAGAACACTTACTGTATTTGCAGGATCTTGTGGAGGCAACACTAGCGGTATTTCTCCAGGGTTTTGTGGTGCCTGCTGCATTTAGTCCGCGTCACTGAGTCATATAGGAACATAAGAACATAAGAACTATGAGCAGGAGTAGGCCATCTGGCCCCTCGAGCCTGCTCCTCCATTCAATGAGATCATGGCTGATCTTTTGTGGACTCAGCTCCACTTTCCGGCCCGAACACCATAACCCTTAATCCCTTTATTCTTCAAAAAACTATCTATCTTTACCTTAAAAACATTTAATGAAGGAGCCTCAACTGCTTCACTGGGCAAGGAATTCCATAGATTCACAACCCTTTGGGTGAAGAAGTTCCTCCTAAACTCAGTCCTAAATCTACTTCCCCTTATTTTGAGGCTATGTCCCCTAGTTCTGCTTTCACCCGCCAGTGGAAACAACCTGCCCGCATCTATCCTATCTATTCCCTTCATAATTTTAAATGTTTCTATAAGATCCCCCCTCATCCTTCTAAATTCCAACGTGTACAGTCCCAGTCTACTCAACCTCTCCTCATAATCCAACCCCTTCAGCTCTGGGATTAACCTAGTGAATCTCCTCTGCACACCCTCCAGTGCCAGTATGTCCTTTCTCAAGTAAGGAGACCAAAAGGAGGGTGGGTACTGCTCTGTAGACCATGAGCTTGGTGCCGGGTCTGAGCTCCTGGTCTTCAAACATTCTCTTCCTCAGGTGACCAAACGTTGTGTTGGCACAGTGAAGGCGATGTTGAATTTAGGACTGAGATGTGGGATATTTCTTCATTCAGAGGATCGTGAATCTTTGGAATGCTCCATTGCAGAGGACTGAGGACCAAGTCATAAAATACATATCTTTCATAACTATCTAGTTGCTGACCAGTGGGCCAATCCATTTAAAATCTAACGTGGTTGACCTTCAGTTGACCCAATAACCAGAGGTTTACTTGCGGTTGTTTGCTGCTGGAAGTCTGACAGTCACACCATTAGGTGAGGGAGTACTTTACTTTATTTTTCACTGGGACAAGCACTTGAAGCAGTTGTGCCATAAATAATCAATATCAGTTGAAAATAGATTATTTTCCAAAATACAAAGCTTTCATTTATGATGAAAATCCTCTGACCGTCTCTACAAATACTAATAATGATGCATTTTCTGATTGGTGTCACCTGTCTTTCAATAGGAAATGTGGACTGAAACCCATTGGCCATTTAATGCACCGCATGCACTTCTATTGGGGAACTAGTGGATGCAGAAAGCTCCTATCTGAAACAGGCAGGACTAATGCTCCAATAAGGCGAGATAGATTTCCACACCATTTCCAATCCATGTCTGATACAAAACATTGGGCGCGATTTAACCAAACACTATCAGGTCCGTTCTGGGTAGGATTAGCGGATTCATTCTCGGCACTACCCCATTATTTAATGGCACTCTGTTGCTATTTTGGTCCCCAGCGGGGAACGCCACCCTCCCCCCCTCCTCCAAGGTCACACTTAGTGTCATTCCAGGAAGAGATCAGGATGCCACTTTTAAATGGCGCCCCAATCTCTCTCCTCCGCCAATGCAACCCCTAGATCCCCCAACACCCCAACGCACCTATAAGGCTCCCACCTACCCCATCTCACACGGGCAAGGCTCCCCCTGGTCCGATCCCCGCCGTGGGTAAAATTCCAGCCTGGCACTGCTCCTGCCAGCTTGACAATGCCACCTTAGCACCCTAGTCGTGCCAGGGTGGCACCAGTATGGCACTGCCAGGGTGCCAAGTGGCACTGCCAGAGTGCCAGGCTGGCAGTGCCAATGTGCCCAGATGACACCAGCAGTGCCAGGGTGACACCAGCAGTGCCAGGGTGCCACCTTGCCAGGAAGCCGACTACCCGAAGTTTGCCGATCGCCTGCGAGACCCCCCCCCCCCCCCCCCCCCCTCCACCCCCCCGCCCAAGTGCTGTGCTGCCTAGTCCCCGTTTGTGGGGACCGGTGCGAAAAGGCTGGGATCTCCTCAATGAGGTCAATAGATGCCGGGTGGCCATTCGATCCAGCGTCAGCAGAGTTAAGGGGGTTTCTAAACTCGCTTAACTCTGCGCGACTGGTTAGGTCTCGCAAGGTGTAACGACCGATGGGACAGGGCTGGCACATCACACCTTAGAGTCACCTACCCATTAACTTGCAATGGGCATCCAGAAATGCCAGGGACTGAATTGTGTACTTAAGTTAATTTGAGGAGGTCGATAAGTAGGTTTTGGGGCCAGTTGTCAACCCCTGTTCTTGCTTTTTCATTTTTGTCTTTGTAGTAACTATTGTGGTCCAATCTTACTCCTCCTCCACCATGAGGAATGGAGCCAAAACTGTTTTAATTTTTAGAATCCCCTGTACCTGCGCTTTTTGGAAGAGCACCAAAGGGATCCTGTATCCTCCCTTTTCTCCTGCAAGTTCTGCCACACCAGAGACCAACACACTTCCAACTCACCACAAACAGCACGGCCTTCAGTGGTTTGATTTACAGGAGAGATTGTGGCAGTGTTGTGTGCATGTACCTCAAGCTGACCTCCAGCCAACTGCCCCAAAAGCACAGCACCAGCAGAGAATGCCAAGATTAACAACCGTTCTTAACTTTTGTGTTTTCATTTGTTTTCCAGGCTAGCATTTAAAGCGTCAACAACATCAGACAAATAGACAGAAAGAGATGTATAAATCATTAATGCCATTTATCAACTGATTTCATCTCCTTCTCCATAAATAATTTTAAGTAGTATGAAACCTGTGCAATTTTATAGGGAGGCAGGAATTCCAAACATCTCAGGATTATTCACGTAATAATATGTTCCCCCACACACCATTATCTATGTGAACAGGAAAGAACTCCATGATTTGAATGCAGTTTGTATTCAGCTATCCACACTGTATTATGCAAATCAATTTTCACTTCTCAGGAAGTGGTTACCAAGGGCGCAATCTAACGGCCACGTTGCACCTGACGCAGATCCGTGTGAGCCAGTTAGATAGCGGGAGAGGCCGAAATCGGGATCTGCTCCCAGTGCCTATCGGTTTCCGGTCTTTCGTTGGCGGGTTCCGGATCCTGCCTAGACTTGGTTAGGTACCAATTAATACTTATCGAGGGAAATTACAGGATGGACGCCTATCTATTGGCCTCCCATGGTCTAACTGGCTCCCCAGCGGGAGGTCACGCTGGCGCCCTTTAGCACTCTTATTTAAAAACGGGAAGCTGGTGCAAAGGCGGCTGAGGGGATTGGAGGAGGTGAGTAGCCATCTTCAAAATCGGGCATGTAGTCCATGGACACTGGAGTTGCTGCCCCAGTGCTCAGAGCTGGTGGGGGAGTGGGGAGGCGCCCCAGCAGGGACAGGTCTGGTTGGGGGAGTCGCCCTTGGATTCGGGGGGTTGAAAGCCTCAGCACCCACTTGTCCTAAAGCCTACCTGCGGATTATGTCTACCCATAACAGGGGTACTCAGCTTGTCTGTCCCACCGAACACCGCCAGGGCATATCCCTGTCCGTGGTAATCTGCTGTAGGTCACTTCAACTCCCTTTGACTGTGAGCAGCCTCTGGCTGCACAGCTGAAGGCTACTGCTAACAGGGAAATGGCATTGTTAATTATAATGAGCACTTCACAGCTTTCGTGTGGAATCAGCTGCAGGTTGTGTTTGCTGCTTGGTCCCGCTGGTCTGTGTAGATGCCTGGAGGCTGCTGTTGCTGTTTCCTTCCATTTCTGCAGCTGGAAAGAAGAACAATTATTATCTAAGATACATGGGTCCTGGAACACTGGGCTCAGAGGGACGTAAGAGTCCAGTAGGTAATCCGGTTTCCAGCAAGAACACGCTGATATTGCTCCAAATGGGCCACCAGCTAACATCGTTGCTGCGCAAGTAGTGAAAATGAATACAAGTGGTGAAAATGAATATTCGCCGAGGTTCTTGTTTATCTTTCAGGCTCTCCCGATCTTCATACCAAAGGCCTTTTTTCGGAAAGTGGACACAATCATCTCTGACTTTGTATGGACGGGGAAGGTATCAAGGGTGGGGAGGACCCTGCTACAGAGGCAGAAACAGCAGGGCGGGGGGGGGGGGGGGGGGGAGAGGTTGGCATTGCCAAACCTGCTTCATTATTATTGGGTGGCGAATGTGGATAAGATGCGGTGGTGGTGGGAAGGAGAAGGGGTAGAGTGGGTTGGGATGGAGGAGGAGTCTTGTAAGGGGTCTAGTTTGAGGGCTGTGGTGATGGCAGCATTGCCAATGGCTCCGAGTAGGTATTCAGGTGAAGATATGGATTCAGCTGAGGAGGCAATTTAGGGTGGAAGGGATGTCAATGCTAACGCCCCTGTGTGAGAATCATGGGTTTGAGCGGGAGGGGGGGTGGATAGCGTATACAGGAGGTGGAGGGAAGTGGGGCTGGTCAAGGTAAGGGATTTGTACTTGAAGGAAGGGTTCACCAGTCTTGCGGAGCTGAGAGAGAGGATCGAGCTGCCGAGGGGTAGTGAGTTCAGGTATTTACAGGTTAGGGACTTTGCACGAAAGGTCTGGAAGGGGTTCCCTAGATTGCTCGTATACACCCTGCTGGAGCGACTGCTGCTTCCCGATGTGGAAGGAGAGGGAAGTATTGAGGATATATATAAGTGGCTGGGGGAGCACGGAGGCGAGAGGGGGGCGAAGATCAAGGAGAAATGGGAAGCGGAGTTGGGAATGGAGATCAATTGGGGAGTATGGAGTGAGGCAGTGCGAAGGGTAAACGGGACCACCTCTTGTGCAAGGATGAGACTGATACAGTTCAAGGTGGTGCACAGGGTGCACATGACTCGGGCGAGAATGAGTGGGTTCTTTCAGGGGCTGGCAGATGAGTGTGAGAGGTGTGGGCGGGGGTCAGCGAATCATGAGCACATGTTTTGGGGTTGTGAAAAATTGGGAAGATTCTGGGCGGGAGTGTTCGCGGCCTTAGCCAGGATAGTGGAGGAGGGAGTGGACCCGGACCCTTCGGTGGCGATATTAGGGGTTTCAGAGATGTCGGAGCTCATGGAGAGGAGGAGAGCCGATGTCTTGACCTTCGCCTCTGATTGCACGGCGACGAAATTTGCTAGAGTGGCGGTCGGCATCATGGTTGGGTGACCTGTATGAGTTCCTGAGGTTAGAGAAGATAAAGTATGAGTTAGGGGGCTCAGCAGGGGAGTTTGAGAAAAGGTGGGGGATGTTTGTGACCGTGTTTGAGGAACTGTTCATCTCAGGGGGGGTGGGGGGGGGGGGGGGGGTTTGATGGGAGGGGGGTGAAAAGGGAGAAAAAGCTGTACAAACTGCATAGTTGATTGTTGGGAAGAATGTTTCCCGGGGTGTTTATTTGAATAAAATGCATTTTTAAAAAAACATGGTTGCTGCTGTGGTGAATGCTGCACATAACTGACATGTCACCATGGAAGTCAAGGATATTCAACTGCACCTGAGCACCAGTGTAATAGTTGGATGCCAAGATTTGGTTCTGGTGAGATTGGGCCGTGTAGGAGGGGCCTGCACAGCTTAGGCTCCGGGATGGAGAATGGCACTGATACGTGGAAAAAGTAACACATTGATGGTGAGATCATTTCTACGTCCAAGTCCTGGACATGATAACACACACTCAGGGTTATCATCCGTTTCTGTTGAGGAGCCTGCAAGGCGTGATACCATTTTGTGAAAATGAGCTGATATGGCTTTGATACGGTACAAATGTAGAACATGACGTTTCCTTGTTGTTTAATGATCAGTGTGATATGTGGAATGTTATGTAGTTGATTTTCAAATGTTACTTTTGACCGTTTATTAAACAAAACGTTCACGAGTGGAATGTCATGGGTACAGGTGCCATGTCTCAGAGGAGTGTTAGTGTCAAGCATCCCAGTCAAACTGTGTGGCCTGGACACTTTGCCTGAACCCTGGATGCGTAAACACCACAGAGCCAGCAGCCAACAATTAAAAAGAAGGCTGGGCTTCAGCACTGGGACTATCCGCACAGCCGGAGCGGGAGCGTGTGTGAATTGAGGAGGGTACTCAAGCCCGGTCCACACAGTATTCCCGGAAGGGGTGCGTGTGCAGGGCGGGGACCCCCAGCACAACAGGCTTGTGGACGGCACCCTGAGAGAGAGGTGGGAAACGTAAGGGTGGGGGAGGTTTGGGGGATTTGAGGGTCCCGGGCTGGAAGCCGTAATTGATTGTCGATCTCTCACCTCGTCCCATTCCTATATTATCACCTTATGGATGGGATCGTAGACCCTGCAGCAGCCGCTCTTGTTGTGCCGACGGCAGTCCAGGTGGCTAAATGCCGGAGAAGGCGGAGGCAACAGCTTCAACGTAGGTTCGAGGAGGCAGCCCGTGTGCAGGAGCCCGCCCCACACCCTGAGGACCTGGCCACTCATCAGGCTGGGGAGAGACCCAGAGGGGGAGGCCAGTGATGGCTCAAGGTGCACAGGTGTCACTGATCATTTGAGGAGATATCGGACAGCATGTGCCCAAGGAAGTTCCGCCTCAACAAGGGGACGGTGCGGCATCTGTGCCTTGTCCTTGGGGGCTTAGCAGCTCGTGGAGGAGGAGTATATCCTCTCTCGGTGGCACATGAAGGTCACCGCAGCCCTGAACTTCTTTGCCATGGGTTCATTTCAGGGCTCGAGCGGGGACTTCAACAACATTTCACCCCTGCAGCCCACAAGTGCATCTGTGAAGTTACGGATGCCCTGTTTGCCCAGGCATCAGACCATAGAAACTTCGAGCTGGATCAAGCCTATCAAGATGGCCGGGCAGCAGGATTCCCCACCATCGCCGTGGTGCCTGAGGTCCAGACACGCATGTCACCTTGTGCACACCGGGACAAGAGGGTGAACCCTTCATTAACAGGGAGAGGTTCCACTCCCTGTACGTTTAACTCATGTACGACTACCACCTCCGGATCATACATGTGTGTGTATACTTCCCAGGGAGTGTGCACAAGAGTTACATCCTGGGACACTGGGAGATCACCGCATCTTCAACGATCAGCCCAGGTTGACGTGTTGGCTCTTAGGGGATTAGGGGTGCCCGCTGAGGTCGTGTTCTGAGGATATATTGGAGACTTTGTTCTCCTTGGAAAGAAGAAAACTAAAAGGTTATTTGATAGAGATGAAGCAGCTGCGTAGAGTAGATAGGGAGAAACTGTTCCTGTTCTTAAAAGGATCAAGAATGAGTGGGCACAGATTTAAAGTGATTTTCCAAAGACGCAGATGTGATGTGAGAAAAGATTTCTTCACACAATGAATGGTTCAGGTCTGTAAGGCACTGTCTGGAAGGCTAATGAAGGCAGGTTCAACTGAGGCACTCAAGAGGGCATTAGATGATAATTCAAATAGAAACAAGGTGCAGGTGTATGCCACTAAGTCATTGGAGATTTGGTGCAGAGATGATGGGCCGAATGGCCTCTTTCTATGCCGTAACAATTCTAAGAATGTATTCAATGACTGGGCGTCCACAATCTGCATCATTTTAAAAATAGCATCCGTAAGATCTAGCTTCCCGAGCTCATCGGGTAAAGTGAGACCCTAACTCACCCTGTGGACAGCGGGTCCCTGCTCCTTCCCACTCACTTACATTGCATATTTCCTCTTGCTCACTCCTCTGTAGTTCAACACAGCTGTATCTGAGTTGGTGCTGGGTCGTACTAAGGCCTGGCTTTGCTTTGTATCGCACATGGAGAATCTAAGAGGAAGACTGGTTGCAACAATGAATTTTGAAGCAGCTGACACTCATCATGTTCAGCAGAAGTGCCATGCTTCAAGCCTTCAGTGTCTGGCGTTGTTGTTGAGATAGCCATTCGGACAATAGGAGGAGTTACAGCAGAAATGCCTGATGAAATGTGAGCGAGTGACACTCCTTCTTTATTGCCTCCTCCCCAATGATTTATAGCCCCCTCAAACAGGGTTTGAAATTGAATGTTAGAATGTCCTCCTCCAGTTAACATTCCATCTGTGTTGTGGTAAAGAGTAAAATAAAGTTCAATCATCAAGATGACAAAACATAATAGCCAAGTGTTGACATATCAGTCTTTGGAGGGTGCGGTACGTATTTACAATATTTAACTGCATTCAATGCAATGATTCCTTGGGGTAGAAACCATGCAAAGATTTCAATAAGGACTTGAATGTTAACAGGACAGAAAGGTTACAGCTATTAGGGGAAATTGGACTCATTTCGCTCGAAAGGGAAGACCAAGGGATAGAGGTTTGGTAGAATAGATGTCACAAAGAGGTTTCCACTTGCAGGTAAGCCCAGAACTTGGGGCTATAAACACAAGATGGTCATTAATAAATCCAATAGGAAATTCAGGGAAAGATTCTTTATCCTGTGTGGTTAGAATGTGGAACTTGTCACCACAGGCAATAATTGAGGCCAAAAAAAAGCTCAGATACATTCAAATGAATCAGCATGTGAAGATTTAAAAAAAGAATCATATTGTAATGAGGTTAAATGAAGAGGGGTGAGGAGAGGCTTGTGTACAGTAGTATGGACTTGTTGAGCCACATGGACTAACTCTGTGCTGTGAATACGAATACTTCTCCAAAATTCTTCCAAGGAATGCGGGCATTACTCGCAAAGCCAGGTGTGCCCATCCCTAATTGTCTTTGAGCTGAGTGGTTATGAAGCCATTTCAGAGGGCAGTTAAATGTCAAACACACTGCTGTGGGACTGGAGCCACATGTAGGTCCAGCCAGGTAAGGATAGCCAATTTCCTTATCTCCAAAGGACATCAGTGAACCAAGCATGTTTTTACAACAATATTGCGGAGACAATTCTGGGTGTTTTTAATGAATTAATTGAATTTAGCTTTCACCACCTGCCACAGGATTTGAACCCATCCCCTGAGGATGAGCCTGGCCCTCTGGATTGCTCGTCCAGAAGTGGCATCACTATGTCACCATATCCCCCTTTATAAACACAGGAACAGGTCGAGGTGCAATCTGGGGTCCCAGCATACAGGGCATTTATAGCCAGGATTAAAATAATTGAATCATGTAAAGAGGAGGTAATTGTAAGTGAAACTTACTGGACTACTCCACAGTTTGGGCTGATCTGGTATGTTCAGAAAACCTCTGTAAGCCCAGCAGGTGTGTGGGAAGCTCCTCAGCACAGCTAGAATGGTGAACATCGCCTCCGATTCGCCCTGGGCTGCTTCCCAAAAGCTGTGGAATTTACTTCCAGAAAACGTTCCCTTCCCCAGTGTCTCACATCCTCCTGGAGCATTGGTGTTCTTGATTGAGCAGTGGGGGGGGGGGGAAGGTGGGTGAGGTGGGGGGGAATGTCAGCCTCCTGACTTTTTACAACCAGGCCTCTTTGTTAAAACAAACTTTCTCGCTTTAAATTGGCCAAACCATGATATCTTCATTTTTAAACTGCTGGAGGTTAAATCCTGCATTCGTGTATGATTTCCTCCCAATCAATGGACAATCACTTAATTGCAGACTTTTGCTGGTAAGCTCACAAATCCTATTCAAATGACACCAAGCCTAGACATGGGCATCGGGTCAGAAGACTGCACGTCAGGTGGCTGTTATTCTTGCATCAATTTACTTCTGGTTGGTCCTAATCCTAATTGAAAAATCGAAGCTAATTTCTCCTCTATCAAGTTGCATAAAATGTAAGAACGCAGCACAGAAATGGCTATTTGACCCAACCCAATCTATACTGGCATTAATGCCCAATTTAATTCACCTCCCTCGGCTGACTCTATTAACATACCCCTCTATTCCCTTCTACCTCATATGCTTTTACCTAGCTTTCCCTTCAATGAATCTGAATTTCTGATTTGATTTCTTGGTGACTATTATCGTTGGCTTCTACTTCTAGTGGAAACACTCTGCCTGCGTATACTCAGTCAAAATCTTTTTAAAATTGTAAAGACTTTTCTTTGCAACAGAAAAGAGACCCAGAGTAATAGGTGTAGGTCTCGTAGTTCTGCTATCATCCTTATAAATCTATTTTGCACTTCCCATTCTATTCTCTTTTTATGATACGGGAATGAGAACAGCACAAACTTTGATTGACTTAACCAAAGTTCAATACAAGATTAGCATAACTTCTGTACTTTTCAATTCTTTTTCTCACTCTAGAAATTAAACCTTAGTCCTTGGTTTGGTTTTATTACAGCCTTCCACCACAAGCTTTAGTGATATATGTGTCCGTACCCTCCAGATTTGTTTGTTGCCAACCCCATTTAGACTTTTATTTTTCAAGCAATGAGTGAACCTTTACTTTCCTTATCACGGTATAATGTCTCGTACCTATCTATGTTGAAATAAACTTTGTCAATGATATGCCCGCTCTGCAAGTATATTAACCACTTCTTTAATTTGTTGCAGCCCTCGTCATTATTGTCCATGTCTCCCAGCTTGGTGTCAATAGAAACTTCAAACTTGTGTTTTTGATTGTAAAGTTTAAATCGTTAACATAAATTGTGAACAGTGGTCCCAGCATTAATCCTTGTGGGACCCCACTTCCTACCTTCTGTCACTCTTAAATAGCAGCCCTTTACCCCTGCTCTCTGCTTTCTGTTTTGCAGCCAGCTAGCTTTTCATTCTGCGTGTCCCTTGACTCCCCATGCTCCTGACCTTATTCATTAGTCTATTATGAGAATTTTGTGAATTTCACCAACACCCCCTGCACATTCTTGGTCCAGGAAAGTTTTATGGATTCGCTTTGTACATAAGGCACACGGAAAAGTAATAAGGCTGGAAGAAAATATATCATAAATCACAACAATATAACTTTGACACCATATTGTGATGGCTACTGTTTGGTACCTTTTCTGCATTGTAACAAATTGCATTTTATGGAGTGTTGTTCTCTGTAGCTGGAGTAGTATAAATAGTGGCTGTAATAAAAACTGGTCAGTTACTTCCCCAGTTACAGAATGTTCCAGTTAATTATAGCCCTGAGTTCTGTTATGTATGTGTCCTATTAAGTAACCCATTAATGTAATTGTTTATGATACATGGTTTCTCCTGTGCTCTATTAAAATTATTCACTTGGGTTTGCACCACATGTGTGGACTGGAAAACAGTGGTCTATTTTTCTGCTGGAACTACTTTCTGATATTCATGCACCAAGCATCAGGCCTTTCCCGGCTCCGGACATTGAAGCACGTAGCACGTTTAGGGAGTGATTCATACATGATTATTTCTTGCTGTTATAAAGAGAGAATTTCCTGCTCCATATTCTGGTTCTTCTCTATAATATCCTGCAATTCAGCATGCTTAAGGCTTTCAGCCTGAACCAGCCAGAGTTCATACACGCCAATAAAAACCTAGTCCGCCAAGCATGGAGAGAGATTGCTGAGATTGTCATCTCCTGAAGCATCACCACCAGGGACAGGACAAGACCGTGAACAACAGAGAGAGCAATTAGACTGGAGAAGGGCCAGGAAACCTCATGGCAGCAAGTGCTGGAGATCAGTAGCAACCCACAGTTGAGCAGAAGGGCAGTTTGGGAGTGGGAAATTGAATATATTGCCTCCGGACTATTACATACACCCCTTCATGACCCGCTGAAACTGCACACGCGCACAGTATGACTAAATGACAGTGCCTGTTATTTCCTCCTGTTCAGCTTTGCAGGGCCGACCTAGGCCTTGTCCCTTTCCTCCAAACACTTCTCAACAGCCAAACCCTCTCAACCCCAAAAAGAAGATGTTTCAGTGGAGGAAAATCATTGAAGGCACAGTCACACACTCCATCACTCCCTATCGCCAGCGCGGAATCTGATTGCCTGACCAGTTTACAGAGCAACTGAGCTTTGCCGTGGAGAAAAGAAATAGCTTTTCAGCAAAGAGAACAAATCTGCACACTTCACACAAGTAGTTTTATCTGGTACTGGAATGCATGCCAGGGAGTTTCACCACGATGGCGGGTCCGATCTGTGCCTCGTCATTTCCTTGGGTATCAACCCGTTGCAGTTTGTAATTTTTTCGAATTGTAATCACCACCTGGATTGTGTTGGTAACCTTGTCTGCATGATCAAAAAGTATGTTGTCTTCCTTCTCTCAATTGTCTCTCACCTTCATCCATTCTTCCTTCTATGACAATGCCACTTGTTGCTTTGTCTCCTCCTGCTCAATCCTCTTTGAAATTCCAGGTAGTACAGAATACAGCAAACTATATTGGTGGGGGTGATTTTGTTTGGCTCATAACAAGGCTATAGAATGATCAAGGCAGCTGAATCCTTGAAATTGCCAATGGTGGGCTATTTGACGTTCCTGGTGGTACCCTGGCTATTCTTAGGTGTCACACAAGCATTATAAGGTTGTGGGAGGATGTCATCTGCAAGGTGTTGGGCAGTCAGATACGGGTGGAAAAGTTGGGGCATGGATTAGTGTCGCTGAAAAATGGCAGAAAAGCGAAAGCTGCCAGCAAAGCTAGTGCAGACTTACATTATCTTTCAGTGGTGATCACGCACCGGTTGAAAATTGATGAAGTGGATGCCCTTCCTCTGCTTAATGAGGGTTGCTAATAAGGGAGGAAAAGAAGTCACAAAGCAAGCTGGAATGGCCATGGAAATACATTACTCACAATAAATCACAGATCCTAATGGGTATTGCTGAAAAATGACATTTTGTCAAAGTTTTTCATTTTGCACTCATCAGGACACTCAAGAATAGCAATGTCAGGGAAACAACAACTTTACATTGTATAAGAAGAGAGTACAGATTGGTTGGCAAGTGGACTCTACTGATAGAGTGTGCACCAGTTATTGGTGACTGACAATTAACTGCCAAGCATTGTTTGAAAATTTAAACCAGGCAACTTGACTCTGATTGGTCAAGGCTTTGTCCTGAGGAACGAACCAATGAATGGCCATCAATTATTTTGTTCAGCTGAAACAGGCGCAATGTGTGTCTGTGTTCTTTCTGCCTGCAAAGAGCAGGCCCCTGTGTATTAATATATGTCGCTTCCAGTACATGCAAATGCACCACACCATGAGCCCAATTGACAATCTTAAATTGGTTGTCAGCATAGTTCTTATCACACCAAGGATTATTTTGCGAATGATGTCCAATTGTGGAATCACACCTAATGTTGGCCACTGTGTTTTGAGTTTTGTAAGCACGGGCTGGTTGGGTACGGTCTAAACCTTGAGCATTGTGAACAGCAGAAGGGAGATGGCGTTTGAGTCTAATGGCCGAAGTGGCTGTAAACTGTGCAGCTTTCAGTCATGTCAATCAGTTACTGATGTGAACACTGCTAAGTGTTACATAGCAGAATGGCTGCAGGGTAGAACCACTGAAACCCCAGTTTAAAATTGCACCTGGGTCCAATTGACCTCAGAATTTGCATTTGAAACCTGAGTTTGCGCCACAGTAAAAATGTTGGTCGCACAATTCAGGCAGAAATGAGACAATTGTAACAACCAAAACACCCTGGCTAGGATTCTCCGAGCCTCCGTGCCACAATCCCGCTCGGCGCGGGTGCGGAGAATGGGGCATGAGACCCGCGATCGGGTCCAATGCCTTCCCGCGATTCTCTGGGGACCGGAAAATCGCCGCCAATCGCGCATGCGTGGTCAATGCGCCGTCGGTCGGGGGCCATTGAAAGAGGACCCCGCGGCAATTCTCCCAACAACTGGCCGAGTTCCCGCCGCCGTGGTTCACTCATGCTTACACCCGGCGGGCACTCGGAGTGGCAGCTGGGGACACAATCTGCAGGTGCCCTGGTGGCGGGCGGGGGGGATCCGTCACCGTACTCCAGGACGGCCAGGGTTCAGGGGCGATCTGGGGGAGGGAAATAGATATTTCAGTGATACAAATGGACAATAAATGCAACATTACTGGCATTGCTCACATCCTGGCACCAAATGAAAAGACACTAAACCGAACTCAGCATTTCCTTGGTCCTCCTTTGTATAAATATTTTACTGAATGCGCCTCTAACTTTGACATTGAAAATCCACCAAAGAGCATGATTTGAAAGCAGCAGAAAATATTTCAGTTTCAATTTCCTGCTGGCTGTTACTTTACCACCATGTATGTGAATAAGTCTATGTTAAGATTCTGAAACAAATGGTGTATTTGACTCGTATGGTTGTTTAGTATATCTGTTAAACCATGTGGGGAATTCTTTTTAAATGCCTGTAATTTCAATTGCAGAAAGGAACTTGATCATTTATTTTCAACATTATACATAAGGAACTAGCTTAATGTTCAGCCTGATCCTAGAACAGATCCCATGTGATGCGGACCACAACACACAGAAAGATTTGTTTATTATCCTTCATAAATGTCGAGTTAGAGCTGTAAATTAAGAACAAAATACATGCCTCACTAGTTTTTATTCTGAAATGGTCATTGATGGCTAACCTAAAACAGTGATTTACATTTAATAATAGCTTGCAAAGATGATTTATTTCTCATGCTTTATCAATCTACACTGTGTTTCCACGCTGACACCAACAGAAACAAACTTAAGGTAATAAATGGCATCCGTTTGTGTTACTGTGAAGCAATTGAGAATCCGAGAAAAGCTAAGCATTAAAAGTTCTTGGCACCTGATATTTGCTTCGTATTTCTGCTTGTATTTAACTGAAAGTGGAATGCATTAGCCACATTACAAAATGTTAACATTCACATCATTTCGCAATAGTTTGGGAACATTACTATCATCCCGAAATAAAAAATGCTGGCAACGCAGAACAGATACAATGGCATTCCAAAACTTAAAGATAGGTTAATGTTTCTGATATTGATCCTCCATTTGAATTCCAGCATGTCATTTCATTTTTCTCTCTATAGTTTGTTAATTTCTCATGAAAAAATAGGTTTATATCAATCATTGTGCATTGGATAATGTTAAACCTACACAATACGGTGTCCAGTTCTAAGTCTCGCACTTTAGGAAGGGCATCAGGGCTATGGAGAGGTTAAGGACGTTCACTGAAGCTGTAAATTGCTAAAATAAAAGACACACCTTGTCAACATTTTTTGTCTCGTACTCATCAGGACAACTCGCAAGGATACCAAAGACTCTCATGAAGTATAAATTGTTGTTCCTTTTACATTTGACATTCCTGCGATTTGTCCTGTTGAATGCAATACTAAAGCTTCAACAACATGTGCTTTTTCAGGAATCTTCAAGTTCTGTACTACCTATTGACTAAGAAATAAGAATGTTTGGTTATGACGACAGAAATCGGAATTCATTCACACCAAAGATTTATGAGAAACACTGATGGAGATATTCAAAATGGAGGATAAAGGGCACGATTCAGTGATCCCATTGAACCCGATGCGGATCAGTGCGCAACGAGTAAATCGTGCAAGAGCCCCAAATTGGGGCCCGCGCCGGGCTGATCGCAAGTCACACCATCCGCTCTGCCTGACGGGATCTATATCCCACCCTCAGTGGGCGAGATCCAGATCTGCATATTTAAATTAGCTGAATGGCTCATTTATCTGGCATCCGCGATTCAACGTCTGCACCTGCGAGATCTCGCCAAGGCTCCGTTTAGTGCGCGTCTACACAAACGTTGTCCAGGCGTAAGGGCGGCTCGGGGGGAGGGGGGGGCTCTCTCGCAGGTCATTGGAAACCCGTGACTAGCGATCAAAATGGTGCCCTGCTCTGCGAACAGCCGTTCCTGCTGGCGAGAACAGCTTGCCAGCAGGAAATCCTTCTAAGTACGGCCTCGACAGGGAGAAAGTCACTGAGGCCCATAAAATGACAAAGTGACGTTGAATAGTGGGAGGATTCCTGGCGTTGCAGTCGCTGAGAAACATCCCACTTAGCGCACCCAGGAACGGACTTTTACATTTGTCCGCTGAATTGCGCCCAAAATAACCACAGCAAGTCAATTGCTTAGTGAACTGATAACTAAAAATGTTTTGAACAATGCCCCAGGTTATTGATCACTCTTCTACGGGATATAGGGGGTACGATACATCGGAAAGATTTCTAAGTGTGGTAGCGAGTGGAACTGCTGCGAGCTCCCCGGCGCTCGGTCCAGCAAGGCTGGCAATGCAATACAACGTTAATTGGTCCACTTAAGGAGGTACCACTGCAAATAACCAGCCGATTCACTGGGACCACGCTCTCCAGCCCCTGCTAACAAGGTCAAGTAGCATTTAAACAGCTTTTGCACAGCCAACCCCACTCAGCTCGCACCCATGGCACCGAGACGACCGGCCCCAGCATTTGGAGACGCAGACCTGGGGAGGCTGTTAGTTGTGGTCGAGGGCAGGAGGGATGTTCTGTTCCTCTGAGGGTCCCAGAGGGTAAGCCACAGGGCAGTCAGTGCCACCTGGGATGAAGTAGCTGTGGTTGTCAGCTCGGGCAGCGTGACCAGGACAACAGGCCTCATGTGACGCAGGAAGGTCAACGACCTACACTGGGCTGCACAGGTGAGTTGGCTATGCCCCCAACCCGAAAACCTTCCCACCCCCACGCAAACCGCCACCACCCCCCAACCCTTCTATCCTCCCCACCCCCCCCCCCCCCCCCTCCCCAATAATGAATCACATGTGCGACTAACGGTGCCCTCTCTGTGTCCCCACAGGAGAAGGTGTCCCACAACCATCGAGAGAGGGCCCAGACGGGCAGTGGTGCACCGGACATCAGAATCCCCAGCACCTTCGAGGAACGAGCTATGGAGCTTATGGGGGTGGCCAAGGACAGAGCAGTCACCAACGCTAGGGTGAGGATCCACCGGGACCTATCCAGATGGACTGCCACATATGAATTGTTAATGCCATACTGAATGACCCATCCCTCCCATTGATTAAGTGTTCATTCCCCCGCAGGACCTCCAGCCATCGGCGCCGGCCCATCCAGGGTGGTTCTCCCCTCTGCCTCCCATGCGACCACCTTGGAGGAGAGCCCCGAGAATGCCACCATCGATGTGGCACAGCTGTCATCCTCACCCTCCACCAATGCAGAGACACACACCTCAGTGGGCAATGTTTGAGATCAGGCTTCTGGGGCACATTCTGGTGAGCACCACACAGCTGCAGATGCACATCAGACGGAGGCAATAATGCCCAGGTGAGACAGCAGTCGGAGGTCTGCTGGATGCCCAGATCCAGCTGGCTCCCAGTCAGATGCTGAGCCTCTGAACCAGGTTTTCCGGGAGCTTATTACAGATGTTAGGGTGAGGCCGTGATATTCAGAGGGGGATGCCCGCCACATTCCAGCAGGTCCACAGCTGGTTGGAGGAGTCCCAGAGGCTATGGGCACAGGAGATAGCCCCAGTTAAACATAGCACCAAGGCCAACACTGCTAGGGTTGTGACTGCAGTGGAGAGCCTAGTGTATGACATCGGCAGCATGGGTAGAGGTGTCCAAGGCTTGGCTCAGTCGGTGATGGCTATGGCTGAGGGCCTCGGTAGACTATCCGACTCACTGGGAGACGTGACCCAGTACCAGGCGGACTTTGTTGAGGTGCTGCAGGACATGTCCCAGTCTCAGAGTGGAATGACCGAGGTGCTGCGGAACTTTTCCCAGTCACAGGTGGGCATTGCTGAGGCACTGCAGAGCGTGGCCCAATCACTGAGGAGCATCGGCAAGGGCATTGACACCAATGTGCAGACATTGGAGGACCGTCAGGGCTGGCAAGGCCAGATAATGCTGGGGCAGCCGGGGCTCAATCCAGCTGCTCTCCATTCCGCGGTGACCCCTGAGCTCTAGGGGCACCAACCTGGAGGAGGGGGCACTGGGTGACAACCGGGACCCATCCTTTCTTTGTTGTGAATTTAGAGTACCCTGCTGACATAATCTCCCTGCGCCTATTTTAATGAAGGAATAACTATCGCTGTAAATCTATCGGCTCCATGCCAGGGACAGTTTTTACAGTGTCCAGTTGCAACACCTTCGACCCTATTTTACTCACTTCCTTCTTCCATATTAATTAGGCAATTGCAACTTTTCAGTCCTGTTGCTGTGAACATAACTTTTCCAATCTTGCTAATTTAAGTGTTTGCAATACTTAACCCGAAGTATATAGCTAGTTTTACAGCAACATAAACAGCTGGAAATGCATAAATCAGCAAAAGCTAGCATGCAGGTTCAGCGGGTAATAGGCAAGGCAAATGGAATGTTGTCCTTTATTTCAAAGGCAATGGAGTATAAAAATAGTCTTGCTAAAACTAAACAAAGCACAAGTTAGACCACACCTGGAATACTGTGAACAGTTTTGGTCCCCTTATCTCAGGAAAGATATTCTGGAATTGGACGCAGTCCAGAGAAGGTTCACTAGGTTGATTTTCTTATGAGGAGAGGTTGCGTAGGTTGGGCCTGTGCTCACTGGAGTTTGGAAGAATACAAGGCAACCTTATTGAGCCATATCGGATTCTCAGAGTAGAGAGATTGTTTCCCCTTATTGGAGAGCCTAGGAGCAGAAGGCATAATCGCAGAGTAAGGGGCTGCCCATTCAAGATAGAGATGAAGAGAAATTTCTTCTCTCAGAGGGTAGTGAATCTGTGGAATTCTCTACCGCAGAGAGCTGTAGAGGCTGGGTCATTAAGTATGTTCAAGGCTGAGATCAATATTTTTCATCAGTAAGAGAATTAAGGGTTATGGGGTTCGGGCAGGAAAGTGGAGTTGAGGATTATTATATCAGATCAGTCATGATCTCATTGAACAGAAGAACAGTCTCGAAGGGCCGAATGGCCTACTTCTGCTCCTACATCTTTTGGTCCTACGGTCTATCTTTCATATTAACTGAAGTCCAACCGAAATAAAATCTCACAAGAAATCTTTCCCTCAAAGACATGAAACTATGCAGCCCACCGCAAATTTGCTTAAACTGATTAACATGGTTCAGCACACCAAGGATTATATATCGCAAAGAACTTGAATAGCGAAGAGAGCGTACCTCATGTGATTTTTCATTTATATAATCAGGACTTCCAGTCCTGTTGGGAGGCAGTGCTGGAAACATAAATTTATAAAATCGACTTAATATTCAGATTACTGGGAAGAGGTATTTTGCTGCTTGACAAATGCACATCAGTTTTGCAAGTACCTCATGCTTGAACGTGAAATGTGGTGCACTGCCCAAAATGCTGAAACAGTTTCCAAGCAAAATGATCCCATAATTTGTCAAAGTAAATATTGCAACACAATGTGTGTTCTGAGGTGTTTCTCATGAACATTTGAGGAACTATCAATAGCTGTTCTGGTAAAATCAGGTCACTTATTTCCTTCAGTTACAGAATGTTCTCGCTAATTATAGCCCCGAGTTCTGACAGCTCAGGTAAACAATTAATGACTCAGACCATAACTGCTCCTATGGCAGTCATGTATTTGTACTTTTGACTACATGTTAAAGAGTTCTCATCGCAGACCATGTTCACCTTCGCGGAGTTCAGGGAAGGAAGTTGTAGAGCGCCAAATAACATGACGAGAAACTGGAGTGAATATCTTCTGGCCTGTAATCACAGTATATTTGAACACAATTAGACAACAAAGTCACTTTTTTTTTTAACGTTGCATGGTCTAAACCAGTTTCAGAATCCCTAAATAAAACCCAGTTCCCATTTTTACTGATTTAAGTTTTTGAAAGTTCTGTATGGCAGCACACAGAATTCTTTATCGTACCACTTCTCTTATTGCTCTAATCATGGCAATTTCCTGAAGAGTAGAAAAAAAAAATCAACTCTAATACTGGAAACACATCTCCTCCCTCTTTCGATATTCCAAAGAGACTGTTCCCACCTCGATACCCTTTGTCCACTCATCCATCACCTCCGACATCCCATTACAGCACCTTCCCACGCAATCACAGGAGATGTACCACCTGCTCTTTTACCTCCTCACCATCCAGTTAAAGCCTCAAACTGTCCTTCCAGGAGAAGCAGGTGTACTTCTTTTAATTGAGGCTACTATATCCTCTGATCACAACACGCCCTGCTCTGCCCGGGGGACACCAAATGCAGACTGGGCAGCAGTTTGTGGAATTTCCGCATTCAGGATTCGAGCATGACCCTGACATTCCGATGGCCTGTCATTTTAATGATCCAAAATGCTCTCACGCTGCCACCTCTGTCCTAAGCAGGCTACACCATTCCAGTGAAACTGAACGTAAACTAGAGGAACAGCACCTCAACTTTTAATCAGGCCCTTTACAACCTTCCGGACTCAACGCGGAGTTCAACAATTGCAGACCATAAACCTTTGGCCCAGATTTTGTTTCTTTTTTTTCTTGGCATGTTTCGCTTATTTTCGGCTCTTGGCACATCTTTTGCTTCTTTCTTTTTGTGCCCCATCAGCATTCTCTTTGTTCCCAAAAGACTCTTGTGTCATTCTATCGCCCCCTGTTTTTCACCCGATCACAAACCTTCCTTTGGTCCCCATCCCAACCACCCCTTGCTTAAAATCCATCACATCTCCAACGTTTCACAGTTCAGATGAATGGTCGTCGACCTGCAGCATTAGATCTGTTCTCCCTCTAAAGATGGCCATGTCCAGCAATACTAGAAACAAATGTGGACATATATGTTGAAACATTTTTGGAAAATGAATGTACTGATCTGTAATGCCAGCCCAGTTACAAAGAACAAAGAAAAGTACAGCACTGGAACAGCCCAACGGCCCTCCAAGCCTGTGCCGACCATGCTGCCCGTCTAAACTAAAATTTTCTACACTTCCTGGGTCCGTATCCCTCTATTCCCATCCTATTCATGTATTTGTCAAGATGCCCCTTAAATGTCACTATCGTCCCTGCTCCCACCACCTCCTCCGGCAGCGAGTTCCAGGCACCCACTACCCTCTGTGTAAAAAACTTGCCTCGTACATCTCCTCTAAATCTTGCCCCTTGCAACTTAAACCTTTGCCCTCTAGTAATTGACCCCTCTACCCTGGGGAAAAGCCTCTGACTGTCCACTCTATTTATGCCCCTCATAATTTTGTAGACCTCTATCAGATCGCCCCTCAACCTCCATCGTTTCAATGAGAACAAACCGAGTTTATTCAACCGCTCCTCATAACTAATGCCATCCATACCAGGCAACATCCTGGTAAATCTCTTCTGCACCCTCTCTAAAGCCTCCACATCCTTCTGGTAGTGTGGCGACCAGAATTGAACACTATACTCCAAGTGTAGCCTAACTAAGGTTCTATACAGCTGCAACATGACTTGCCCATTTTTATACTCAATGCCCCGGCCAATGAAGGCAAGTACGCCGTATGCCTACTTGACTACCTTCTCCACCTGTGTTGCCCCTTTCAGTGACTTGTGGACCTGTACACCTAGATCTCTCTGACTGTCAATATTCTTGAGGGTTCTACCATTCACTCTATATTCTCTACCTGCATTAGACCTTCCAAAATGCATTACCTCACATTTGTCCCGAATAACCTCTATCTGCCATCTCTCCGCACCAATCTCCAAACGATCTAAATCCTGCTGTATCATCTGACAGTCCTCATCGCTATCTGCAATTCCACCAACCTTTGTGTCATCTGCAAACTTACTAATCAGACCAGTTACATTTTCCTCCAAATGATTTATGTATACTACGAACAGCAAAGGACCCAGCACTGATCCCTGCGGAACACCACTAGTCACAGCCCTGCAATCAGAAAAGCACCCTTCCATTGCTACTCTCTGCCTTCTATGACCTAGCCAGTTCTGTTTCCACCCCTGATCCCGTGTGACTTCACCTTTTGTACCAGTCTGCCATGAGGGACCTTGTCAAAGGCCTTACTGAAGTCCATATCGACAACATCCACTGCTCTACCTGCATCAATCATCTTTGTGACCTCTTCGGAAAACTCTATCAAGTTAGTGAGACATGACCTCCCCTTCACAAAACCGTGCTGCCTCTTGCTAATACGTTCATTTGCTTCCAAATGGGAGTAGATCCTGTCTCGAAAAATTCTCTCCAGTAATTTCGCTACCACTGATGTTAAGGTTAGTCCATGAATGTGATTGCCTTTTGAAATAAAGACTGGACTGTTTGGTCATACATTGGAAATGGTCAGGCAATGACCATCTCCAATAAGTGACAATCAAACCATTGATCCTGACATTCAATGGAATTGCTCTCTCTGAACCGCTCACTATTAACATCCTGAGGGTTACCATTGACCAGAAACTGAACTGGACTAGCCATATAAATACTGTGGCTACAAGAGCAGGTCAGAGGCGAGGAATCCTACGGCAAGTAACTCACCTCCTGACTTCTCCAAGCCAATCGACAATCTACAAGGCACAAGTCAGCGTGTGATGGATTACTCTCCACTTGCCTGGATGAGTGCAACACTCCAGAAGCTTGACACCATCCAGGACAAAGCATCCCACTTGATTGGCACCCCTTCCACAAACATTCACTCCCCCCACAACCGACCCACAGTAGCAACTGTGTGTGCCATCTGCAAGATATATTGCAGGGACTCACCAAGGCTCCTCAGGCAGCACCTTCCAAACTTATGACCACTACCATCTCAAAAGACAAAGGCAGCAGAAACATAGGAACACTACCTCCTGGAGGTTCCCCTCCAAGTCACTCAGAATCCTGACTTGGAAATATATCGCTGTTCCTTCACTGTCACTGTGTCAAAATCCTGGAACTCCCTTCTTAATAGCATAGTGGGTGTACCTATACCACATGGACTGCAGCGGTTCAAGAAGGAAGCTCACCACTACCTACTCAAAGGTAATTAGGGATGGCCAGCGATGCCCACAACCCATAAAAATGATTTGAAACAAAGCATTTGTGCTTCTGAAAGTGAGCCAAATCATATTGTACAAAAGAATTCTCCAGTTCAACTGAAAAAGTTAGCAATTACGAACTGGTAGGAGCCAAGTGGAATTTTCCAGTCATTATGATTCGATTTTGCTGCCAGCAGCCCCTCCCCCCAACCGGCAGCGGGTTTCCTGGTGACGTGGGGTGGCTGCAATGGGAAATCCCACTGAAAATCGGTGGGAAGATAGAATCCCGCCACCAGCGTATGGCGTGCGGCCGAGGAATATGCGGCTGGCTGACTGGGGAATCCCGCCCCAAATCTCCTGCCATCTATATTCTCCCTGATATGTGCAAGGGAAGAAGATGTAAAAAGAGAGGTACAAATTATCCGGATTTACCTGTATTTATAAACGTTTGCAATCAAACAGAGAGAGGAGGTATATGTAAACTGGATGCTGATAAAAAAGGATATAAGCCGGAATTCTCCGGCCATTGGGATTCTTGGGATTCCCTTTTCCCGTTGGCAGCCCACCCCCACCCATGGGTTTCCCGGCGGCATGGGGTGGTCTCAATGAGAAATTCCATTGACTAGCGATGGAAACAGAGAATCCCGTCAATAATCTTTGAAAAAAAATTGAAAATGTGTCTGGGTTAATATATATATATCATCCCTAACACAATGTTTTCATAATCAAGTGAGAAAGTCTTGAATTTATATAGCACCTTTGGGACTGGGCATTCCAATGTGCATTACAGGCTATGAAATGTCATCATGTAATGCAGGAAATGTAATATAAGTTTTGCAACAATAAACTTGATCTCTCTAATTGCATCACGTGATTGCAGATTTAAAAAAATTAAGATTTGCCAAAGTTGATCTTACTTTTAATTTTGAGATGATGCATTCTGGGAAGGCAGTCGATGGCTTGGAGAGAATGCAAAGTCAAGCCCAAACTTTTATAGCCATTCCTGCCTGCGGGACCTTCCAGGCCTGCCGACAGCGACCGCCCAATGGCAAAAGCATGCCACGGGGTGGATGTGGAAAATCCTTCCCAAAATCTCAACGATGCCAGTTATGAGGCAGGTCCAGAGAACTTGGAATTTGATTCCGATGAAAAATTAAAAGGAGATTTGACAGATTTATTCAAAAATAATGAAAGGTTTTGAGAAAATAATTCAAGATCATCAATTTCACGAGTCTCAACATCACCAACAAAATATAAAGGAATGGGTTAGAAGATTTTGTTTTTGCTGCAGGTTGTTAAGACTTAAAACGTCTTACCAGAAACAAGAGTTGCCTGCCATCAGAATCCATTGTGACATTTAAAAGGCAAATGGATAGAAACTTGAAATTGAGGGACGGCACGGTGGCGGAGTGGTTAGCACTGCTGCCTCACGGCGCTGAGGCCACAGGTTCGATCCCGGCCCCGGGTCCCTGTCTATGTAGAGTTTGCACATTCTCCCTGTGCCTGCGTGGGTCTCACCCCCACAACGCAAAACTGTGCATGGTAGGTGGATTGGCCACGCTAAATTGCCCATCAATTGGAATAAAAAAGTTTGAAAACAAGCTGAGAGGGAAAAGCCAGTGGAATGGGGTTAAGTGTAGAATTCTTCCAGAACATTTGGCACTGGCCTCCTTCTGTCCTTAAAATTCTATGGGCCCAATTCTCCGCCCCCCACGATGGGTCGGAGAATAGCGGGAGGGCCTTCCCGACATTTTTCCCGCCCTTCCGCTATTCTCCACCCCCCCCCCCCCCCCCCCCCCCCGCCCAACTCCCGACACGAATCGCTGCCGCCGTTTTTTTACAGCCGGCAGCGATTCACAGCTGTTCGATGGGCCGAAGTCCCAGCCCTTTACGCTGTTTTACGAACGGCAAACACACCTGGTCTGGCCGTTCGTAAAAACGGCGGGAACAACTCGCTTTTTATAACCATGGCACCGATTGGCACGGCAGTACCACGGCCGTGCCAAGGGTGCCATGGGCCCGCGATCGGTGGGCACCGATCGCGGGCAGCGGGCCCGATGCCCGCGCGTTATTTGTCCTTCCGCCGCCCCGCAGTATCCATTCGCGGGGCGGCTGAGGGGCATCCCGGCCCGCGCATGCGCGGGTTTCGCGCAAATACGCGATGACGTCATCCGCACATGCGCGGGTTGGAGTCTTCCAATCCGCGCATGCGCGGCTGACGTCATATGACGCGTCAGCCGGCGCTAACTTCGGCAAGCGGGCTTAACGAAATTCGTTAAGCCCGTGATGCCGGAGCTTGCGGCGTCGGGCTGCTAGCCCCGACCGGGGACCAGAATCGGTTCCCGGTCGGGAAGGGGCGCGCGGGTTTGACGCCAGCCTTACGATTTCTCCCGTTTTGGGAGAATCGCGCCCTATGTTTCTAAACTAAAATGTTCAGGGGCTGGTTTAGCTCACCAGGTTAAATTGCTGGCTTTTAAAGCAGACCAAGCAGGCCAGCAGCACGTTTCGATTCCCGTACCAGCCTCCCCGGACAGGCGCCGGAATGTGGCGACTAGGGGCTTTTCACAGTAACTTCATTGAAGCCTACTCGTGACAATAAGCGATTTTCATTTCATTTCATTTCATTAACTTCTGCTCTGGATTGGACACGATTGTGTTCCTTTCAGCACAGGATATTCTGCTTACCACATGTGTGATTTATCTGCCGCCCAGCTAACCCTTTTTGATTTGCTGATGGCAATCGCAGTCTTTGGCCCAGTGTTAAGACAGCACAAGTTCTGGTACACAAGGTGCTACATATAAATGCAGATTTCACAATTCAAATGCTGTAAAATTGTGAAAGCATCTCCCCAAAGCGACAATTTTATCTACATCATAATGTTTATGTATCAACAGGTTTGGTTTGAATTTCTACTGGAGTAAAAAGTTATTACTGTTCTGGAACACAGAGAGCGGAATTCTCCGAGCCTCCACGACAAAATCGCAATCGGCGCGGGGGCGGAGAATGGGCGTTGATGTCAAAAACCGGCGGGATACCGCTCCCGCAATTCTCCGGAATCGCCGCGAATCGCACGCGCGATCTACGTGGGTAGGGGACCATTGACAGGCCCCGCGGCTGAGATCCCGACGGCATGGTTCTAACCACATTTTGCCTGTCGGGAACAGCTGGAGGCGGCTGCAGAGTAAGTCCGCAGTCGTCCTGGTGGGGGGCGGGGCGATCCTTCACCGGGAGGGGGGGGGGGGGTCAGGCTAGCGATCGGAGGCTACCAATCCGTGCGATCACCGTGGGATCTCAGGGGAGCCTATATTTCCGGCGCCATCATGTGAGCACGCCATGTCGCACGGGGCGGCCGCCGCCGTGCGCATGTGCAGACTTCCGACCAGACGTTCAGAGCCTCGTGTCGGCAGGCAGAGCTGCCGGGGTCCTGCTAGCCCACTGCAAATTGGAGAATCTTCAGGAACCTCCAGGAATCATGGGGCCTCACGGTAGCATGGTGGTTAGCATCAATGCTTCACAGCTCCAGGGTCCCAGGTTCGATTCCCGGCTGGGTCACTGTCTGTGTGGAGTCTGCACGTCCTCCCCGTGTGTGCGTGGGTTTCCTCCGGGTGCTCCGGTTTCCTCCCACAGTCCAAAGATGTGCGGGTTAGGTGGATTGGCCATGCTAAATTGCCCGTAGTGTAAGGTTAATGGGGGGGATTGTTGGGATATGGGTTACGTGGGTTTAAGTAGGGTGATCATTGCTCGGCACAACATCGAGGGCCGAAGGGCCTGTTCTGTGCTGTACTGTTCTATGTTCTATGTTCTATGAACGTCCGGAGTGAAACGCTCGCGTTTTGACGCTGGAGTGGGGACATAGCACCATTATTGGAGAATCCTACCCATAGGGGGTCAATTTTAAACCATAGTGAATTTCAGGTGAGTGAGCGACATTGTCTGAATGCCACCAGTTGACCTCCCATCGGGAATATGGGTGAAGAAGCTGCAGAATAACTGCCGACAGAGTTCAATCATGCAGTCCCTGGACTGCTATCATTCAAGTGGCAACTGGAGAATATTCAGAGAGAGTCTAGCTGGTTGGAAAGGGTCATAAAATCATTGTATCTGTACAGTGCAGAAGGAGACCATTCACCCCATTGATTCTGCACCGACCCTCCGAAAGGGCAACCTATCTAGGCCCACGCCCCCAACAAAGTAACCCAGTAACCCCACATAACTTTAAGGGGCAATTTAGCATGGCCAATCCACCTAATCTGCACATCCCAGGAACTCAGGGAGGGGAAGAAGAGTCCAGGAAGTAGAGTAGTCCTAACTGGTGGGGCCCAGGATGGCGCTGAAGCTCCTCCTGGCTCCACAAGAACAGTTTCAGATTTCAAACCCACCACAAACCGCCTTCTGCCTGATGGTAAAGTGGCAGGGTCTTGTCCACTCATGCCCCAGTGTTAACATTTTGAGTAAACTAGTGATAGATAAGCCACATCAAGAAGGAGTCCAACAATGTGGATTCAAAGAAATTAAGAATCCCAGATTCACATTTTGGAATGGTGACATTCCCATAAATGGTCTCCTCTTGAATTTCATGTTATACACCAAAGCCAGTGCGACTGTCCAATCTGATCTGGAACCATGATTAAGCGACTAGGTGACAGAGAAATAGACATGGGACGCGATTCTCCGCTGGGTGGAAGAATCGCGGGAGGGCCGGATCACTCATGACATGCCCCCCTGGCGCCCCCCCCCCCCCCCCCGCGATTCTCCCACCCCCCGCTCGGAAGAATCGCCGCTCGCCGTTTTTCACGGCGACCGGCGATTCTCCGACCCGGATGGGCCGAGCGGCCTGCCGTTCGCGACGGGTTCACAACGGCGGCAAACACACCTGGTCACTGCCGTCGTGAACATGGCGCCAAAAGCTGGTTTGAAGCTTGTGGGGGGCGGAGAGGGGAGTGAGCACCACGGCCGTGCTCGGGAGGGGACTGGCCCGCGATCGGTGCCCACCGATCGTCGGGCCGGCGTCTCAAAGGGATGCACTCTTTCCCCTCCGCCGCCCCGCAAAATCAAGTCGCCACGTCTTGCGGGGCAGCGGAGGGGAAGACGGCAACCGCACATGCGCGGGTTTGAGCCGTCAGCCATCGTGACGTCAGCCGCGCATGCGCGGTTTGGAGCCGGCCAACCTGCGCATGCGCGGCTGACGTCACTTAGGCACGCCGGCCACGTCATTCTCGGCGCGCCACCTTGACGCAATCGTCAAGGCCCGGCAGCCGAGAGTTACGGAGGGCCGCTCCTAGCCCCCCGGGTGGGGGTGAACAAGATGAGAGGAGCGGCCTCCGAGGCCGTCGTGGAACTCGGCCGAGTTCACGACGGCCTTCCCGATTTTTCGCAGGAGCAGCGAATTCCGTCCATGGTTCAAGAGCCGTAACAGACTAATAATAAAAATTCTGTATGCCATCCACATTCAACCCTTTTCTCTCCTAAGCAGAGATGCCTGCGTTTTTTAAAATTTGTGTTTGGAAGTGGGAGTCGCAGGCTGTGCCAGCATTTATTGCCCATCCCTAATTGCCCTTGAGGGGGCAGTTAAGAGTCAACCACATTGTTGTGGGTCTGGAGTCACATGTAGGCCAGACCAGGTAAGGACGGCAGATGTGAACCAGATGGGATTTTATGACAATCGACAATGGTTTTCTGGTCATTGTTAGACTTTTAATTCCAGATACCTTATTGAGTTTAAATTCCATCTCCTGCCGTGGTGGAATTCGAACCTGGGTCCCCAGATCATCATCTGGGATCTCTGGGTTACTAGTCCAGCGACAATACCACTCTGCCACTGCTTCCCCCTCAGCCTCCTCAAAATGGCAGAAGGCTTCAAAACAATCACTGAAGTCAACTACACTGAATTGGAGACTGATGAGAGGTTCACCATTGTCCTACTCTTGGCAGAGGCACGTTACTCAGTAGGGAACTCCTGTGCAGGAGGCATAAAATGCTCTTCTTCAGTCAGACGAGCCAAACCTCCAGGTGAGCACCAACACACTTAAAACAGAAGATCAGATGAGGAGGAGAAGCAGCAGGGGATTGAGTCTGCACTTCAGAAAACAGGCGCTGTCCCAGAACCAGCAAAAACCACGGACGCGATCTGTCGGCTAGCTGTCCCAATCTAATTTGCAGATTTGCCAAATACTGATGGCACTGCCAGAATGGCACCCTGGCAGTGGCACTTCCAGCTGGCAGGGCCATTGCCAGGGCGCCAAGCTGGCAGTGCCAATATGCCAGGCTGGCATTTTTCCTGCGCGAGGGATTGGGCCCAGAGGTGCTGTGTCCATGTGAGGTGGGGTGTGGAGGGGCCCGAGGATCCCCTTATAGGTGAGTTGGGGCTTTGGGAGGGGGTTCAGGGAACTGAGGAGTTCTGGCGAATGGAGTTCCTCGGTGCAGGAGATGGGACTCAGTGCGGCCTCGGCGGGGTGTTCCCTACTGAGGCCCCGAGTTGCAAAAAAGTCACGTTAGATAGCGAGGTATTTCTTGGTTTTGCGAGCGAAATACCCGGCTAAACGCGCTCGACACGGGACTCTGTTGCAATCTGGTTAGATCGCGTCCCACAGAAACCAAGCTAGCTGGATATGAAGCAAATTCTGCAGCAGGAGAGAAACGGCCCCTAACTCACCAAAACAAAACTCAGGGAGGCACAGGAGCACACGAATAAACAGAATGTAGCACCAGAAGCCAAACTGCAGGATGAGCTCAAAAATGAGGAGCTCACAGATGTAAGGGGATACCTTCTAAGTCCAGGAGGAACATGGGAGTACCTCACCAAAAACAGAAAACCCAAGTCCACTGTATGAATGAACGAGGACAGCACGGTGATGCAGTGGTTAGTAGTGCTGTCTCACGGGCCGAGGACCCGGGTTCGATCCCTGCCCCGGGTCACTGTCCGTGTTGAGTTTGCACATTCACGAGGTGTCTGTGTGGGTCTCACCCCCACAACCCAAAAAGATGTGCAGGGTAGGTGGATTGGCCATGCTAAATTGCCCCTTAATTGGAAAAAAAGAATTGGATACTCTAAATTTAAATGAATGAATGAATGAACAGAGCAAACAATCACTCTGGAAGGAGAGGGATAAGCCCTTGGTATCCGACCAAGGAAGGTAGATTGTTGACAAAGAAAAATGCAACACTGAAGACCTCAAGAAGTGAACCAGCTGTAGAAACCTAGACACCTGAAACTCCAACTTCCAGAACTTCAGCTCAGAACACCAAAGTCAGCTCAAGCAGTTGAGACTACCATTTCTCCAAACTTGGAAGCATCGAGCTCTAAAAGAGTTGCAAAGCCTCCAGACAGGTTGAATCTGTAAAATCAGAGACTTGTGGGGAGAAACGGGAGCATGTAAATATTATTGAAAATACATTTGGGCAAAGACTTGCGTGTAGTATTAGGCTTATTGGGACTGTAAGGGTTAACTGGGACTGAGAAAAGAGTACCACCCACATTATGATGTAGAGAATGGCATGGGAGTAGTAGAGTGTCGAAGTGAGTCCGGCAGAAGTTGGCCTGACGGTAGTACATGCTATCCTGTGCATATGTATATAGTTATGTGTTATTAATAAACAGTTATTGTTCAACCAAACAAGCCTCAAGATCTCTTCCTGGGACAACATCCAACCTTGCAAAAAGGTGAAGCAAATCAAATTCCCATTCCCACCAATTAATCCGAGAAAATATTCCGATGAAACTTTTTTTGCCATACTGGGGTGATACGGTTTGGAGTTACATTGCTGCTGTTAAAAAAAAAGGTGGTACGGTGAGGTGGAACAAATCCTGTCCTCAAAACGCAGATCGCCTTGTTTTTTTCAGCGTGAAGAGCAATTTGTGTTCAATCAACGATGAGGGTTAGCGACACTATGGATTGTACAGCGTCAAATTACAGTAGCATAATAGGCAGCAGACTGGTGTCAGAAATTCCCTACATGATGCCCGAGGTGATGCCCGATATGATGCATTTTACTTTTTCAAACAGAGGTGAGCTACTCCCCCAGAGGAAGAAGAAGACAAGATCATTTCACCTCCTCCACAAAGAGCAACAGCATTGACAGCACTCAGCAAATGCATCATGTGATGAATGGTATCGGTAACTACTGTAACTGTACCTTGCCTTTAATACATTGGCCTTTAAGACCGGGCTTGGAACCCTGGGGGACTCCGCCTCTGGCTCCGCCCCCAGGAAACGGTATATAAGGTGATGCTCACTGGGCAGCATGCTGTGACCACACTTCTCGGCAGCTGTCCGGTTCTCTGGTAATTAAAGCCTTTGAATTACCAATCTTCTCTCCTGTGTCGTAATTGAGGGTATCTCACATCACCTGCCCGTCTTTTTGATCAGGGATTGGTGGATGACATCTGAGTAAATGGGGGGAGAAAAGGGAAGAAAAATGAAGTGAGACTGAAGAGAATTTATTTCGAAAGAAACCCATTTTATACATGACTTCTTGCTGTTCGAAGATACCGGCTGTAATTTCCCATCCTGCGGGACATCTTCAATGGCAAATCCCATGGACAGTGGCGGGAACAGAGCATCCCGCCGCCAGTGAACGGCACACGACCGTAAAACACACAGCTGGGGGACTGGAGAATCCCGTGAGGATTTTTGAGGAAGGAAAATTGTGCTTTGGGAAATTTTAAAGTTGCTCCTAAATATGATAAATCTCTCAGCAAACAATGAAGACTTATTCCTTGCTTAGGTACAATAGGAAAATATTCATTCTATTTAAAACGTGAGAATACAAAGTAAAAAGATTTTTCCTGAGATTTCACTGCAGTGAAGCAAGAAGCAATCAGCCAAAGAAGGAAATTCAATGTTGTTTAAAATGATTACAATGGAATTTTAGTAATAGGCAAAGTAACTTTTAGTAAACTGAACGGCAAAGCTAATACCAAAGCTACTCAAACACGCAACTGTACTTATTGATGGAGAAACATTAAGAGCAGTTTGTTTCACTCTCTTCACATTCAAAACCTTGTGTAAACAGTAGGAGAGGTTCTCCGCAAAATGAAAAATTCTTTTTCCTGATAAAAATCTCTTGGCACGTCATTAAAAAGATATTTCAGTTTGTCGATGAGCAGCCAAGAGGAATATGATAGAAAATGAATAATAAACTACAAACACGACCTGGACTGTAACGTTTGGAGGTCGAAGGAGGTTTACGCGTGCTTTCAAATAATCCCTGGCTGCTCTACAAGACTTGGTAGCAGCCTTAAGGGAGCTACCTGGATGAAACGCGCAAGTGGAGCACAATGCTACAATTCTTCCCTGCCTATGATGCTTAACTTGAGTTCCAAACATCTGAAAATTAGCACCCGCACCGCTGCCAATATAAAACCTAAACAAAATGGCTGAACGGTTGCCGAAAAGAGCGTGCCACTGAGAGACCTGTTGTGTCATATGCATCAGATTTTAAACAAATAATTGAAAAAGAAATGGTTTAGTGCAAAGCAAACTGGCTCAAGACAGTTCTCTACCCTGATCCAATAAATCTGAAACGAGAAGCACTGGCACGAAAGAATACATAAACACCAAACATTTCAAATAAAGATCAATGGAATGCTGCCAAACCAGTTAAGAACAACCATAGTTATGGTTGTTTGGAGCAGAAATATACATAACAAGGCTGCAACGCAACGACAACAAATATTGGAATGGATATAAATGGCATATTTATTTAGCTTCTATTGACATTTAAAGAATGCAAATGCAAAGGTTATAGTACATGCCATAATTTTGAAAGGTTTGAAGCAGTGTTCAAAATGAGCTGAAGCTCACATCTCCAATTCCTGCCCATGTGATTCTGACATGCAACGTGTCCGTTAATCAAGTGCATTTTGTCAACACTAAACATATGCAAAAGACAACTTTATCCCTTCAAATGATAACTTTTTCGTCAGCAACTTTCAAAACATTGTGTGGAGGTGATCACGTAACACATGAAAAACTCTTTGAACGAAAAGAAACGAGAGTCAAAGAAGAATCACTATGTGCAATAGGACACTTAGAATAAGAATATAGGACCATGAGTAGGTCATTCAGCCCATCCAGCCTGTTCTATGATTGCAGACCCGTACCTCAACCATATTTCCAGTAGCCACTTTTGCTCCCATGATAGCTTTACCTCAAAAAAACTTCTCTCGGTCTCAGTCTTGAAAGCGTCAAATGGTGGCAGCACCCATGGGGTTTTGAGGGAAGAGAGTTTGAGATTTCTACTAACTTTGCGTGAAGTATTCTTCCTGGTTTACTCCAAAATAGTCTGGCTCTAATTCTAATCCCCTTTTGTTCTTTCACAGGAGACAATGGGGTTAGGTTCTAGGGGGCACCATGGTCCCTGAACGCCATACTCTCCCACTGAATAATAGATGCCCCCGCCACCCAGCTGAATTCCTTCCACCCACAGTGCTGGGGGCAGCATTAATAGCTTTAAGGTCAAGATGTCTAACCCTTCGGGTCCAGAGAGCTGCCGGCCAATTGGATGACCAGAAACCCGGCCCCAGCAACACCAGCTGGGAGTGGTGGGATGACAAGCACTCTCACCATGCTGAATAACTCAGGTAGGTTTGGAGTTGAGGGTCTCAATGTGGCTCGGGTGCCAGGGTTAAGAGGCCAGGGGAAGGGTCAAAGGGGGATGATGCTAGGGGTGAGGTAAGTCTGCTGAGCCCAGATGATTGGGAAAGGTGGTTCCTCCAGCATGCTGCCTTGCCCAGCATGAACCAACCCTGTAAAATTCACTAGGCTTCCTGCATGGAATGTGCCTCCCTCCACCTGCCACAGGTATTAGAAAATAGAACATAGAAAATACAGTGCAGAAGGAGGCCATTTGGCCATCATGTCTGCACCGACCCACTTAAGACCTCACTTCCACCCTATCCCCATAACCCAAAAATCCCTCCTAGCCTTTTTGGTCACTAAGGGCAATTTATCACGGCCAATCCACCTAACCTGCACATCTTTGGACTGTGGGATGAAACCGGAGCATCCAGAGGAAACCCACGCAGACACGGGGAGAACGTGCAGACTCCACACAGACAGTGACCCAGCAGGGAACCGAACCTGAGACCCTGGCGCTGTGAATCCACAGTGCTAGCCACTTGTGCTACCGTGCTGCCCTATTATTCTAGCAGGGGTTGGATGAAGCCCTTACTTGGCCATTTAAGGGCCTCAATAGTCTCAAAGCACATGCGCCCCCACAGCTTGGGCCATGTGGCAGCTGCCAGGGAAAATATCAGTTGGACTTTTCTTGCTTTCAAACCTGCCACTGGGGAAGCGTAAGCTCCAGATCACAGTGTTGGGTTCCCTACAACATGAAAAGAGGCCTAGAACTTTAACCTTTGGCAATTTAAAAAAAAATCACTTTCTGGCTGAACAGAAAAAAAACTGCTGCAGGTCACATGACCACATGGTTGGCCCTTTGTTCTGAGAGCTACCATCAAAGTTTTCAAGAACAAAAGAATTGCTCATTCAACTTACGGAATATCACATCTCAGTTTACAGATCCCTTGAAATCAACAAAAGCAGAAGAAGTATAGACGAACTTACTCCCCAACTGGAGCTATCACAAAAGTGAGAGATCGAAGTTCATACTGCAAGAGATGCTAATAACCTCCTTCTTCTCTTTTCTAAGGAGAGACAATGGAATTCTGGCCAAATGCACAGGAACTGCTTGTTAAACTGCAATTAATCATTAATGCACCATGTCACATGACCCGGGTCTCTGGCCTTTTGGATATTTTTAACATTATGGGTGACATTTTCCTAAAAAAAAAGGGCAAATTTTCAGTTTCTGACTGAAAACCAGTGAGAAATAGGCAGATTTTCCGTCACAATCTCTCACACCTTGCTATTTTTTTTGAACCGGTAATGATGTTTTTGCACCGTGATTGTGTGGGGCGGGATCTAAAGACACCAGCAAGCCTGGCGCCACAGAGATCGGGCACCTTTTTTAAAGGGCACACTGATGTCAAAATTAAGTTAAAGACCCTCCTGTCCTCAGACTTTGGGAACCCCTTCCAAGGATCACTGGCATCAAGATCCTCCCACCCCTCCCAAAGATCACTGGCACTGGAGTTTTCATATTGGGTCTCTCTGAAGGCCATGCTCCTGACCTTTCCCCCTCCAGGGCTGCCTCCTTATGGGCCTGCCCCCAAGGAATGACAATCTGGCACTGCCAGGTCAACACTGGTAGGTTGGCACTGCCAGGTTGGCACTGCCAGGTTGGCACTGCCAGGTTTCCTGTGGCCCTGACCTGCCAACTCTCTGACATCCCAGGGGCTACACTGGCATCCAACCCCCAGGCATGGTCATCACACCTGGCCTCTATTTCTGGAGATGAATGATGATTTGCGCCAGTGTGAACATCTGGCATTCCCGCACGATTCGGCGTTAGGCCGATTTTGAATATTTAAATATAATAAAATGTATGGTTTTCGGGTTCACTCTCAGCAATTATATCACCGGCGAGGGGCAGGGAATCTCGTTCTGAGATCTCCCATGTCGCAAATCCCGTTATGGCCCTCTCCAGAACAAGATATTGCCCCCTACATATTTTCCCTCAGTATCAGTCTGCTGTTTGACATTCAACCTGTGAATCCCCCAAGAAGCAGAACACCAGGCAGAACCACAGTCTGGTTATCGAAGCTTGTCTCTGCTGGAAAATCTCCCACCATCACCTGCAGAATTGACGCAGTCTACGTGCACCTACTTCATCTTGTGACATCATCACCAACTATCAAGCAAACTCTACAACTCCGATCTACAGACAGCAGAACTCGACCTCCTGCAAGAAAGAATTCCTCATTCGACTCTGACTTTGGAAATTATGCAAACATTTCTCTGGTTCTTCTAATATTATGACCCATAGTTCTTTTCTCTTTCCCACTTAAGTGTGTGTGTGTGTGTGTGTATATTGGGGAGTTGCAAACATTTCTCCCCTGGATTTTGAATGAGAAATAAACTAACTTCCGAACTTAGTGATAACACATGTTTACTGCAGGTCATTGGTAAATCTGATCACGCAAAGTGAAAGTTTGGGAGAAGACGGTACTGCATATTTTACAAACAATTCAAAACATCTTTTTCTTACTGTGGTGGTATGAATGGGAGTACTGCCATTGGTGCAGAGCACTAGTTTCCCATTGGCTCTGGCTGGTCATGTGCCTCTCGGCTGATTGGCTGGGACTAGTCATGTGACTGCTCACCAATTGGTCAAGAGGCTAGTAGACCCCGCCTCCGAGGCGGGGTATAAGTACCCAGAGTTCCCGGCGGTCGGTCTTTCACTGTAGTCAACCACCGGGCTAACATCTAGTTGATAAAAGCCTAAGTTTGGACCTTCATCGTGTTTCGCGTCCAATTGATGGTACATCAATTTAGTCAGCTAGAATTTTGAAATGGAGCTACGCATCAAGCCTGACTGCCTCCGCATCAGCCCGCATGCTTTGAACGCGCCTGCAATCTTTAAACATTGGCTGGCGTGTTTCCACAGTTACCTGACGACTGCAGCCAGCAAGCCCACCAAGGAGCAGATACTTCACATCCTCCACTCGTGTGTGGGCACGGCGGTATACTCAATGATTGAGGACGAACAGGATTATGATGCGGCTATGGATCTCCTGAGAGGACACTTTCTCCGGCCGGTCAACGAAGTATATGCACGGCATCACCTGGCTACTAGACAACAGTTCCCTGGTGAGTCCCTCGACGAGTTTTACCGGGCCCTTGCGGCTCTGGGGAAAAATTGCACCTGTCCCCAAGTTTTTGCGACAGAGCACATGGAACGTTTAGTCAGTGACACTTATGTTGCCGGCATGCAATCCTCCTCTATCCGCCAGTGATTACTGGAAAAGAACGCCCTCAGCCGAGCTGAGGCACGGACCCTCGCAACCTGCCTGGAGGTTGCCGACCTGAACGCCCGCGCATACGCCCTCGGCCGCGCAGCAACCCCTTGGACCTCATGGCATGCGCCACCTCCGTCCTCTGCTGACCCTGACACCCCCCCCCCAGGCCTGCGCTGCGGGACGCTCCGACAAGCTAGCGGGGCCCCGCTGCTATTTTTGCGGTCTCTCAAAACACCCCCACCCGTGCTGCCCGGCCCGCTCCGCTCTGTGTAAGAGCTGCGGGAAGAAGGGCAATTACGCTGTGGTCTGCCAGACAAAGTCGGTCGCTGCTGTTCCGCACAGCGACTGCGGACCGCCCTCCCGGGCCCTCCCAGGGCCCAGCGCCGCGCACCGAACTCTCCGGCCCGCCTCCCGGCCCCTGCAACAGGCCCACGGTCCTCCCTAACCCCGCTCCCGGCTGCCCTGACCGGCCCGCAGACGCCGCTGACCCTGCCCCCAGCCGCCACGAGGGTCCAACGGGCGCCGCCATCTTGGGCCCCGGACGCTGCGTGTGGGCCTCAGGTGCCACCATTTTGGGGCTCCAACTCCACGTGTGGGTCCTCAGCGCCGCTATCTTGGGGCTCCGACTCTACGTGCGGGTCCTGGGTGCAGCCATCTTGGGCCAACACGGAAGGCCCTGCCAGCGATTACTCTGCCACCGAGGATGATCTGCAACTCTCGCCACGACTTGCTTCCATCACGCTCAACCAGTCGCGACCACGCACGCTCGCCAAGACAACAAAACTGGTACGAGGTCCAGAGGCTCATAAAGGAAGGAGTCATCGAGGCCAGCAACAGTCCCTGGCGAGCCCAAGTGCTGGTAGTTCGGACTGGGGAGAAAAACCGGATGATCATTTACTACAGTCAGACCATCAACAGGTTTACGCAGCTGGACGCGTACCCTCTCCCCCGTATTTCCAACCTGGTTACCAGGATCACAAAATACAAAGTCTTTTCCATGGTGGACCTTAAGTCTGCCTACCACCAGCTCCCCATCTGCGTGAGTGACCGCAAGTAAACCGCGTTTGAGGCAGATGGGCGCCTCTACCACTTCCTAGGGGTTCCATTCAGTGTCACAAATGGGGTCTCGGTCTTCCAATGGGAGATGGACCGAATGGTTGACAAGCACGGTTCACGGGCTACCTTCCCGTATCTCGATAACGTCACCATCTGCGGCCACGACCAGCAGGACCACGACATCAACCTCCAAAAGTTCCTCCGAACCGCAGAACTCCTTAATTTAACCTACAATAAGGATAAGTGCATTTTTAGCACCGACCGTCTAGCCATCCTTGGCTACCTAGTGCGTAACGGAGTGGAAGGCCCCGATCCCAAACGCATGCGCCCCCTAATGGAACTCCCTCTCCCCAACTCCCTCAAATGCTGCCTGGGCTTCTTCTCCTATTACGCCCAGTGGGTCCCCACCTACGCCGACAAAGCCCGCCCCCTCATCCAATCCACCTCCTATCCCCTGTCGATGGAGGCCCGCCTGGCCTTTAGCCGCATCAAAGCGGATATCGCAAAGGCCACGATGCATGCTATCGATGAGTCCCGACCTGGCTGGCCACCCCAGGGCCCATCTTGCTCCGGAAGTATGTGCGGGTGCACAAGTCCGACCCATTGGTTGAGCGAGTCCAGTTACTCCACGCCAACCCGCAGTATGCGTACGTGGAGTATCCCGACGGTCGGCAGGATACGGTCTCGCTCCGGGACCTGGCACCCGCCGGCGTGAGGCCTTCTCCCCCTACATCAACACCTCCCCCCCAATCCCGATTCCCCCCAGCGTCCCCTGCGCCCCCACGACCCAGCGCACAGACCCCCCCGTCCCCGATCACAGCGTCTCCACCACCGGCCTGGGGTACGGGGACACATCTACGACCGACGCTCCCAGAGTCAAGAACGATCACCGGCCCGATGTCACCGGCTCCACTGCAACGGTCCACCAGAACACCACGGGCACCCGACAGGCTGATCGTGTCCATCTGATGCAACCATGGGACTTTATTGGACTCTATTGTAATATTTTTTTGCACCCAACTGTATTCGGTTTTGTTCACTTTGGCCACGAGCCAGTGGGCAGCCCCCATCTTCTCGATGGTCTCTACTCATACCACCAGTCCTCGCCCCCCCCCTCTCTCTTTTCCCCTTACAACACCCCCCACCCCCGGCTTCTTTCTCCACAAGGGGTGAATATGGCGGTATGAATGGGAGCACTGCCATTGGTGCAGAACACTGGTTTCCCATTGGCTCTGGCTGGTCATGTGCCTCTCGGCTGATTGGCTGGGACTAGTCATGTGACTGCTCACCAATTGGTCGCGAGGCTAGTAGACCCCACCTCCGAGGCGGGGTATAAGTACCCAGAGTTCCCGGCGGTCAGCCTTTCACTGTAGTCGACCACTGGGCTAACATCTAGCTGATTAAAGCCTAAGTTTGGACCTTCATCGTGTCTCGCGTCCAATTGATGGGACATCACTTATGTACCGGTGGTGAGAGGAAATAATTGAAGTTTGCTCAACTCTCCCTCCTGTCTGCAACAATAGTTTATTTTAATGTAGCCTATTACATCTGCCTCGGTTATATCATCCCTCATCCTTATACACTGAAGGGAATCCTTGGAATATAGCCTTTAAGCCTCAGGATCATTTTGCTGAATTGGCACTACACCAGTACAGGGTCTGCCACTCTGAACTGAACACAGTAATCCAGATGAGATTTGACCAAGCCTCTATATAAACCACCTTTAGGTGCGCAGCACGGTGGAGCAGTGGTTAGCACTGCTGCCTCACAGCACCAAGGTCCCAGGTTCAATCCCGGCTCTGGGTCACTGTCTGTGTGGCATTTGCACATTCTCCCCGTGTTTGCATGGGTTTCGCCCCCACAACCCAAAGATGTGCAGACTAGGTGGATTGATCACGCTAAATTGTCCCTTAATTGGGAAAAAATGAATTGGGCACACTAAATTTATTTAATAAAATAAACCGCCTTTAGACAAAGGCCAATATTCTATTAGACATGATTGTATTTTTATACGGGTCCACGTGCGAGACTTGTGTACAGGAAAACCCAAATCCCATTGTTCTTTCATGGATCCACGGTGGATGGCCTGATACCTCCCCACATTGAGCACCATTTGCCACAGTTTTACCCACCCACTTAATCTGTTTACAACCCTCTAAGCTTTCTTGCTCCCACCTGCAATATTAACTGTGCTTGCATAGAATCATCAGCAAACAGTTATAAAACCCTGTATTGGTCCCTGCGAAACAACAACACCTGCCAATCGGACTAAGTACCTTTTAAACTTACTCTCTATCTCCTACCTCCCGAACCAGTTTTTTAATCCATGTCACAAGGAGAATAAACATCTAAACTGGGTCCAGTTTTACTTTCACAACCAAAATTACGGGAGATAGTTGCAGAGATTATTTTAAAAACTAAAGTAAGTCATCCTGTAGATCCTTCTTCAGGCTATAATATCCCATGACATTTACCTGAATTGGAAGACCTATCAGATCAGACAATGATCTCATGAAGCATATTTTACATCCAAGGTGTTGGCATTTAAACATTACATTAGACTATACTCTAAAGACTGGCTCCAACTTAAAGATCAGTTGAGACCCATCTAGAAATGATTTGTGAATGCTAATTTAACACGAGGTTGAATAAATAATACTTGCATTTACAGTGTCTGATAAAGTAGTTACATCTCAACCTGCTTTACTGAGGGATCACTGTTATTACAATCCCTCACCCAAGTTTAGATTTGGATGCAGGCGGACATGTCAAGATGAAGAACTGAAAGCATTTCTTCCTCCTGGCCCACATATAAATAAATCACTTTATTTTCCACATTCCACCTGTTCTTGTTACTGTATTAGTGCAAACATGCTCCTGAGGGAAATTTTGCACTGTTTATCAAAGTCATCACTAATGCATGGCGCATTCCAGCTCATCTTGACCTGATACCAGAGTCTGTGAAAGGAGACATGAAGGGTGGGGAATTGGGAACATCAGCCATCAAAGAATTCCAGTCTGCGTTCACAAGGACACAGCCACATGAGATCAAGCATTCATTCAGTCTTTACAAAGGCTGCCGATATTTTACATGTATATTAAACCTTTGTAAAAAATACTTGAGCGGATGGGAAAATAAAAAAATAAGCGCAAGAAGGGTGAAGGCAAGTGATGAAGTATTGTAGCAAACAAAACTTATTTCATTGGTGATGAAGTGTGTCATATCTTTGAGTTTGCCACAAAGAGAAAAGGTATGGAGGTGCCACACTCTGGATTCTTACAAACACGATGGAGAGGTTTTATTAGGGATGTTGTTCATACAAACTTAAGATGGAGAACTGAAGCCTGTGCATACACTCACTGCCAACGTCACTACAGATCACATGACACTTCATCAGTATAATAATCTTTATTGTCACAAGTAGGCTTACATTAACACTGCAAAGAAGTTACTGTGAAAAGCCCCTAGTCGCCACATTCTGACGCCTGTTTGGGTACACAGAGGGAGAATTCAGAATGTCCAAATTACCTAACAGCATGCCTTTCGGAACTTGTGGGAGGAAACCAGAGCAAACCCACGCAGCCACAGGGAGAACGTGCAGATTCCGCACAGACAGTGACCCAAGCCGGGAATCAAACCTGGGACCCTGGAGCTAAGAATCAACAGTGTTACCCATTGTGCTATTGTGCTGCCTGATTCAGCAAACAACTGCTGCTGATGGATAGTGATCTGCACACAATGCTGGGTTAATAGTTGTCTTAAAATTTCTGCATATTCTCTCTGAGTCATCGCATTTCAGTCCAGCAAGTTTTGGTGTTGCCCAATCACTTGCAACTTTCAACTGGTTCAAAGACTCATGTTTGGACTAGCCTTTCTAGTTCTTTTTTGACTTGTGGTCTGATAGGGTATGTTCAGTTCTATTGTATGGGGTTTAGCTCAGTTGGCTGGACAGATGGTTTGTGTTGCAGAGTGAAGCCAACAGCGTGGGTTCAATTCCCGTACCGGCTGAAGTCCCTGCCTTCTCAGCCTCAAAGGGGAAAGCCACCTCTGGGACTATGGTGACTTCACATTTACAGTTCCAGCTTTGAGAAATTTTGGTGAACTCTTCGGCTTGATCTTTAATTGGACTATAACTCGGGTCATGGAACCCAATGAATCTTCAAACACCTTCTCTTACTTTTCCAGTTGCTGTCGGTTGTTCTTGGACTATACTAGTTGACTTACTGCTCCACATTTGAGTTTGAACTTAGTCAGTCATGCTTTTCCAAATAAAGCAGGAATATCTCCTTGGACAACATGAAGAGGCATATCCACCATTTATCCATTGACTTCTACTTTCACCATAGTGCGTACTTTTAATGGTACAACCTCTTCTGTGTACAACCTTATCATGTTCTATAGACTGGTCAAAGTGAATGATGAATTACAGAACATTTAGTTTAAATAATTTATTGAAGAACAACTGCGTGATAAGATAACTAGGATAAAAAGTAAATAAACTACTAAGACTAATTGACTATTGCGGAACTTTAGCATTGCTGCCAACGGTGCTGAGGACCCGGGTTCGAATCCCAGCCCTGGCTCAATGGTCCGTATGGAGTTTGCACATTCTCCCAGTGTTTGCGTGGGTTTCACCCCCACAACCCAAAGATGTGCAAGATAGGTGCATTGTCCATGCTAAATTGCCCCTTAATTGGAAAAAATAATTGGGTACTCTAAATTTGAAATCAACTATTGCAGAACTACTGCTAAATATATCTAACCTCCTGCATGACCTACTCCCAACTCCCCAGCCACATGGTCACGTGATGGGTTTACACTGCCACCTAGTGGTCGGAGGCCATGCATAATATTATGTACAAACTTGCTTTATGAATATCATCACAAACCTTAGGATTACATTTGACAGTTTTAAAGGCAGATGCTTCAACATTCGATTATAAATTGTCTCAGGTATTAGTGATACAGCAGCGCCCATATCCATTTCCATTTTAACGCGATGCCCATCAAGTTTTGGAAATGCCCAGAAACGGTGTCGATTCCCCCCGCGCCAACAAGACGCCTAGTTTCAACTCCTGCAGTTGCTGTCGTCTTCTGAACTTTGAACTTTGTCTACTAATTTATAGACTTGGTGAGCAGTTTTGCATCTGTGAGGCTTCACGCCATCTTTAAATATTGTGGAGACGCCTAGCAGGGGCAACCACAACTGCAGACTGCCTGACCTACCAAACACTTCCAGGACAGCGCCCTGCTGTGGCTTCAATCTTGAAATTCAATTTCACCCCCTTCAACACCGAGCAACCTCTAGCTTCATAGCTGAAGGCTTTTTCTTTTCATTCCAATTAAGGGGCAATTTAGCATGGCCAATCCACCTACCCTGCACATCTTTGGGTTGCGGGGGTGGGACCTACACAAACAGGGGGAGAATGTGCAAACTCCACACAGACAGTGACCCAGGGCCGGGATCGAACCCAGGTCCTCAGCACTGTGAGGCAACAGTGTTAACCACTGCTTCACCCTCTGAAGGTTTTTTCAAATTTGTAATTAGTTTGTTAGTTGTGATAGCACCTCACACCCCTCAACTCTCAAGTTCCTCCTCGAGGGCACATGTGCCGTGTCTAAGAGGATGATGATTGCACAGCATGTGAAGCAAACTTTGATGTCAGAACAGTGTGTCTGAATTCTAGGAGCTTCAGCACCACAGAGGCAGCTCCCAACAATCAAACACTAAAGAGCTGGGCTTCAGCATTGGGGTCCTCTCACGACCAAAGGATCAGGGTGTGTGGATCAGGGGAGGACACATGAGCACAGTCTCCCTCATGTTCCAGGCAGAGGGCTGGGGTCTGGGGTCTCGGGTCTAGGAGCTCCTGATGTGGCCAGGAGTGAGAGTACAGAGCAAGGTTTGCTAGCACAACTGGCTCGCTGGATGGCACTCTGAGAGAAGGCGGGAAACGTAACGGTGGGGAAGGCTTGGGGGATTTGAGGGTCCCGGTGTGGAAGCCCTAACTGACTGTCAGTCTCTCTCTTTCTCCAATTCCTTAGTTATTATGATATTTGCTGATGTGGGCCCACGGAGGTTGCGCTCGCGTTGCTTGTGGAAGCCGATACAGGCAGACGCCAGAGAAGGCAGCAGCGATGATGCAGGCTGGAGGCGGCACCCCATGTGCAGGGCGCTGCCCCTCACCCTGAAGACCTGGTCACCCATCATTTGAAGAGTGACCCAGAAGGGGAGACCAGCGATGGCCCAAGGTGCACAGTCATCGTTGGTCATTCAATGAGATGATGAACAGCATGTGCCGCAGAAGACTCCATCTCAGGACCTATGCCACGCCCTCATGAACTTGCCACTCCATGGAGGAGGAGGACAACCACTCCCGGTAGCTGTAGAGGTCACCGCAGCCTTCAACCTTTATGTCACCAGGTCATTCCAGGGCTCGAGCGGGAATCTATGTGGCATCCCACAATCTACAGCCTAGTGATGGATGCTCAGTATGCCCGGGCATCAGACCTTATCAGCTTTGAGCTGGACCAGAGCCACCAGGTTTTCTGGTATGCAGGATTTGCTGCCATTGCTGGGATGCCCCAGGTCCAGGCGGCGATCGATGGCACACATATCGCCCTGCATGGACCAAAGCATCAGAGAGTGCCCTATATTAACAGGAATGGGTCCTACTTCCTGAATCATGCACCGGTGTGCTCACTATCCAGAGACCATGCATGACACCTACATCCTGGGACACCCGGTGATTCCCGTGTCATCGCGGGCCACCCCAGGATGATGGGTTGACTCGTGGGGGACAAGAGATACTGGCCGAGACCATGGATGATGACGTTGGCACAGAGGCCGAAAGTGAGGCGGAGACCCACTATAATAAGCCCTATATAGCCACCTGTGCTGTCATTGAGCATTGCATCGGTCAGCTGAAAATGTGGTTCCGATGCTTGGACCGCTTATTATGGACTATCTTCTCCTGCAATGAGAGGGCATTGTGAGCCTTACACTTGATGGATCACGGGGTCTTTGGCAGGTGACATGTGTGGGCACCACACCTTGACATGAAGGGATTGCGTTGGTGGGTGCCATGGGGTTCAGGGGAATAAGCACGAAGATGAGATGTGGCAGGGTGTGAGGTGCCACTCAGTGATTTGGAGGTGAAGGGGGGTTTGGAAAATTGAAGGGTGGCAGGCAGAACTGATGCCGAGAGAGGTGATAACTTTCCTTTGCAGCTCTGTGGAGATGGTTGGTCTTCTTCCGCCTTTGGACCCCGGTGCGCCTCGTTATGCTGCCCGCACTGACAGCAGCTGCCACTGCCTCCCAGGTGGCATTCCTGACCCGGATGCTGGTCCTCCGACCCCCTCGGGGGAACAGGTTGGGCCGCCTCACGTCCACAGCATCTAAACGCCTGGCCAGGTCAGCATTGCCAAAGTGAGAAGCAGGTCTGCGCGCTGCCATGCTTGTGTGTTGACTGGGAGTGAGTAGTGAGGGAGCGTTTAAAAGCAGCTCCCCCTTGTTGGCAGTGGGCAGCTGAGGTATGAGTCGGGAACTCAGGTGGCGAGGGAGCCAGTAATGGCGAGAATGGCTCATTTTTAGCACTAAGTGCCGTTGAGCACGGGCCTCAATTTCATCAGTGCAGCCATCGAGAAATATTCTGCCAAATGCGCCCAAAATGACGCTTTGAAATGTTTCCGTTAAATCGCGCCTGACCAAGTTCAATGTTGTGGATGCTATGTGCATGATATTGAAATAGCCACAGAAAAAGACACACCTATGGAAGTTATCATGGCAAAAACAGCCAACAGTGCTATTTAACAGGTAGATGGATAAAATATACATACCAAAAATTATTGTTTGTTAATCTGTCCTAGCTTGACTCCTGCCCACAATAGCTCCTTCATTGCTTCACATGCAAATCCATGCACCATTAGGGGAGGCACTCAAGCCGCAACTTAGAGATGAAAATTTCAAAATACTCACAAGTTAAAACTTTAATCTGACATCACAGGAGTTAATTGTTGATCGATGTGTGAAACTAAAATTAATACATGATCCATTAGAAAAAAACACAACCTTAATTTTCATATGTGGCACGATAGTGCCGTCTCATAATTATTTGCTGTTCTCCCAAGTATTTTACAATGGATTAGATGAGTAAAAAGTCAAGGCTTGCCAGATCCCTGTGTTTGTGGCCATTCCTGTCTATATGTATATGTAGTCAAACCAGAATAAAACTAGAAGTTCAAAGTTCCCTTTTGAAAACATGTGTTGTGCACTGTCTCTTTCCTGGCCTGCAAAGGTGTTACACTCTGGGGAAAGAAGGTGAGGTGTCGGAGGTCTTTCACCAAACAAATTTGGTTGGAAAAACTTCTGGCAAATGAGTACAGGAACTCTGAGTTTACTTTGCTGAGAAATAGTTTTAAAAATCCAGTGTAAATGAAAAGGCTGCATCACCAAATATTACTGAGCGACTGGGAGAGTGCAATCACGACCAAGCTTCTTTTAGAGCATATTTATTTCTTGCTCCTCGCCTGAGGTGTGGTGATCCTCAGGTTAAATCATCACCAGTTGGCTCACTTTCAAAAGGGGAAAGCAACCTCTGATCCTGGGGGACCATGGCGACTTTTCATTTCACGTTGAGTGGTTAAAGATGTATTTTACTGATAATAAATTTTTCAATCGCCCTAACAATGTAACAACCCAGCTGCTGATTGGGCAGTGGCCGGGGGGTGCGAGGGGGGGGGGGGGGGGGAGTAAGGGGGGGGAGTGTGTTATTTCTGACACAAGCAGGCCCAGAAGTGTATCGAATGTTCAAGTATTTGCCCCCCCCCCCCCCCCCGACCCCCCACCCACGAAGCCAAATGACACGCTGCTGTCAGACATTTTGATTAAGTTTGATCAGCACAACAGTCCCAAGTCAATGGAGACTGCAGAAAGTCATTGGTCTGGAACAAGGAGTCAGCTGCCCAGTGAGGACATTGGAGACTTCATCGTGGCTTTTGAAAAAGCTGTCCATTCTTTGTCATTTTGGGGCATTTCATGAGAGAACACTGAGGGATAGATCAGTGTGTGGTTCAGATAGAGAACGTCATTATCAGAAAGTTGCTGACATTGTCAAAGTAAATTTTCGACATAGCTCGCTAAACAACATTGACAATGAACATGCCGGAACGTGACTCGACAGAAGTCAGAGTTAACAACTGCTGGCTGTCTGCTGAAGTAAAAAAAGCTGAATGCTGAGTAAGCAGAGGCCAAAAAAAAGTAGTTAGCAGTTGCAGAGGTACGCAAAGTCCTTGAACCAAGCTTCTGTTGTCATGTGAGAGTACGTTTAAGAAATGGGTGTTTATAACTGGGTGTGTATATAAGTATCTGTCGCGAGAGTACCTTTAAGAAATGAGTATTTATCACTGCAGTGATGTCAGAGAGTGGGTGGAGCTGGGCTGTCTGTTAGCTTTTTAACTTTCGTTTTAGGCTGTTTGCTGCAGGGTGTGTGTTAGCTTCGTTTTCAGTGTTGAAGCTGAAGCCAGACCAAGCAGGTGTACTGCTGTTCTCTCTGCCATCAAAAGACTATCTCTTGATCATTTGGTGAATTCAGAATTATAAATGTTCTCAGTAGTGAATTTAAACCTAATGTGCTTCTGTTAAAAGTGTTTTTTTTTTTGTCTTCTGGATGCTGTTTGGGAAGTTATTAAGCATTACTTACTGTTGTATTCTTTGGGAGTTGTATTTGAATTAATGGTTGCTAAGATGTTCACTGTCAGATGTTTTAAAAAGGTGTAACTTGAGTTCATCGAATAAACATTGTTTTGCTTTAAAAAATACTTCTCCATTTCTGCTGTACCACACCTGTAGAGTGGGCCGTGTGCTCCCCGTAACCACAATCTATTATAAATTGTGGGTCAGGTGAACTCCATGATACACTTTGGGGTTCTCTAAACCCTGGCCCATACCCGTGTCAACATTGGACATGGAACTGTCCATTTGTGAAGGTGGAGTGCCACGGCTGCAAGAAGAAGGATCAACTTGCCAAGGCATTTCAAAAGAATTTAAATGGAGAAAATGGCAGTCACTGTGTATGGTTGTCCTTATCTGAGGAAGAATGTTCTTGCTGTGGAGGGAGTGCAGCAAAGGTTTACCAGGCTGATTTCTGGGATGGCGGGACTAACATATGAGGGAAGACTAAGTCGGTTAGATTTATACTCATTGGAGTTTAGAAGAGTGAGAGGGGATCTCATAGGAACTAAGGTAGATTCAGAAAGAATGGGCGGGATTCTCCAACCCCCCCGCCGGGCCGGAAAATCGCCGGGGGGCGGCGAGAATCCCGCCCCGCCACCCCGGCGGCGGCTGCTGGATTCTACGGCGCTGGTTTTTCGGCAGGAGTGGGAATCGGGTTGTGCCGGTCGGGGGCCGTTGGCAGTGCCCCCCCCCCCCCCCCCCGGCGATTCTCCGCTCCGTGATGGGCCAGTCCCGGCGGCGTAAAACAAACAAGGTCCTGACCAGCGGGACCTAGCTCTGTGGGCAGCCTGTGGAGTTCTCGGGGGGGCGCGGGGGGATCTGGCCCCTGGGGGGGGGGGGGTGCGCGAGAGGAGGATCTGGCCCCGGGGGGGGGAGGGGGGCATACCGATCTGCGGGCAGACCTGTGCCGTGGGGCACTCTTTCCCTCTGCGCCGGCCGCTGAAACGATCCGCCATGGCAGGCACGGAGAAGAACCCTCCTGCGCATGCGTTGGGATCACGCCAGAGCATGCTGGCACCCCGCGCATGTGCCAACTCGCGCCAGCTGGCGGAGGCCTTTCGCCGCCAGTTGGCATGGTGCCAACTCTGTCGGCGCCGGCCTAGCCCCTGAAGGTGCAGAGGATTCCGCACACTCCGGGCGGCCCGACGCCAAAGTGGTTCACGCAACTCTTTGGCGCCGGTACGGCCCGCCCGCCAGATTCCGGAGAATCCCGCCCAATGTTTCTAATGGTGAGGCAGTCCAGAACTAGGGGTCACAGTTTGAGGGTACAGGGGAACATTTCTTTTTAATAAATTTAGAGTCCCAATTCATTTTTTTCCAATTAAGGGGCAATTTAGCGTGGCCAATCCACCTACCCTGTACATCTTTGGGTTTTAGGGGCGAAACCCACACAAACATGGGGAGAATGTGCAAACCCCGCACAGACAGTGACCCAGAGCCGGATTGAACCTGGGACCTCGACGCCATGAGGCAGCAATGCTAACCACTGCGGGGGAAACATTTTAGGACTGAGATGAGGAAAAATGTCCTCACCCAGTGGTGAATCTGTGGAATTCATTGCCACAGTAAGTAGTTGAGGACAAATTGTTGTGTAAGTTCAAGAAGAAATTAGATATATCTCTTGGGACTAAAGGGGTCAAATGAAATGGGAGGAAGGCAGGATCAGGGTATTAAATTTAATGATGAGACATGATCATATTGAATGGCGAAGCAAGCTCAAAGGGCTGAATGGCCTCCTGCTTCTACTTTCTATATATTATGTCAATCTCAAATCAATGAGGGTTCAGTTGAGACCATTTTTTGTTTCCTTTACTTTTTTCATGAGATGTGGGTTTTGCTGGCATGGCCAGAATTTGTTGCCCATCACTAATAGTCCTTGAGGTAAGTGTCTTGTTGGCCATTTCAGAGGCAGTTACGAGTCAACCACGTGGCTGTGGATCTCAAGTCACATGTAGGCCAGACCTGCAAAGTACGGCAAACGTCCTTCACTAAAGGACATCAGTGAACCACTTGTGCTTTTACTGCAATTGATGATATCTTCTTGGTCACTATTACTGAGATTAGTTTTCAATTCCAGACTTGTTGAAATTATTTGAAATTATCCCACCAGTTGCCATGTTGGTATTTAAACGTTTGCCCCATGGGTATTAGGCCTGCGCCTCTGGCTTACTTGTCCAGTGACTTTTCCACTGCACCACTGTCTCCCATATGGTCGAAGCACAAAGATGTCCAGTGGAAATTTGCAGGGTAGTGTGGTCCAAGTAGCATTCGAGTGAGCTGCCGTAAACATGAAAATCAATGCGGTCAACATGATTCCTGAATCACTGTCGAATGATAGATTGAGTCAGGATCAGCTGGAGAAATCACACACAGAATTACAAAACAGAATTACAAAGTTATGGAAGACAGAAAATCCCAAAATAGGAAATATTGGTTGCAGTCACATATCAGTGGCAATGTGCAAAATTGCTCATCATTGTAGTGAAGGGCAAAAAACAGTCTTGCTCAGAGGAAACTGGTTAATAGCCCTTACGTTAAACTAAAATAAGTTTTTTTGCATAGAAGCAAAATTCACAAAGCAACGTGGTCACCAAATACCCTCAAGTGTTCAGTGAAAATGGAAAACCCATTCAAGGATACAAGGCCAATGTACAGGTCTAGATGAATGCAAGACTAGTTTATTGCAGGCCTCATCCAGTACCCTGTGCAAAATAAGTGAAAAGACTGCGGACATTATCCCAAGTAGAACAGAGGAATTGGGCTACTTCCAGTGTGGAGGCATCAAAGTTGGTTGGTGGTGTAAGAATATGTGGTGATTCTAAAGAAAATGTAAATCAGGTACGAGAATGTAATCCACCCAGTACTTCGCTAAACATGTCGGATCTCTTCACAATGTTGTCAGAAGGTCATATTTTTCCAAAGTTCGATCTGACAAACATCTTTCTGCAACATGGGTTAGATGATGAGGCTGAGTCGTGTTTGATTATTAATGCACACATGGGTTTGGGCTGTCATTTGATGTTCCTTCAGCCCCTGGAATTTTTCAAGGAATATTAAATGAAACTTTGCAAGAAATTCAGGGGTACTGTGCTATTTGGATGACATACTTCTTTTAGCTCGAAGCAGGCAGGCTGAATAGGTGCTCTCTCTCCCATGTTCTGAAAAGCACTGAGTTTGGGCGAAGGCGCACAAATGTGAAATGTCCCGAAACTCTGCAGAGTATTTGGGACACAGGGTGGCGGAGGATGGGTTACATCCTACCAGGAGTAAGGTTCAAGAAATCAAAAATATGCCATGACATCAAAATATCCGGGAGCTCAGATCTTCATGGGGCTTAGTGAATTAATGTGGTAAATCCATAGCACGTTTGGAAACCATATTGCATCTATTGAATGCAGTCTTGCGGACGAATGTTCTGTGAAATTGGACAAGGGAGTGTGACAAGGCATTCCACTTGGGGAAAAGTTAATTGGCAGATGTTAGGACATTATGGTGTGTTCAGAGAAGATTAAGCGAGAATGTGATGCCTCTCTATATGGAGTCGGCGTGGTAATCTCTCCTGAGTTGGAAAATGCTGAGGAGAGACTGATTGCATTTTCTTCATGCACTTTCAGTGTCAGTGAGCAAAACTATGCTCAGATAGAACGTGAAGCATAGTCTTTGATCTTAGGAGTAAGAGGCATTAGACGAAAGAGCAGGGCCTCAAAGGTTGTAACCTCTGGATTACTTCCAGTTCCGCGTGCTAGCGAGTAATAGGAGAATAGGGCAGATGAATGCATGGCTCAAGAGTTGGTGTAGGAGGGAGGGGTTTAGACTCCTGGATCATTGAGATCGTTTCTGGGGAAGGTGGGAAGCGGGACAATCTACACCTGAACCAGAATGCAATGAACTTTCTTGCGAGTGAGGTTGCTAGTGTTGTTGGGAGGGATTTAAACTAGTTTGGCAAGGGGAGGGGACAGAGAGTTTTAATGCAATAGGGACAGAGCATGTTGAGTTTCAAGGGAGTAAGGTGAGGCTGGATGACCTCTATTTTAATGCTAGGCGTATCATAGGTAAGACAGATGGGTTAAGGGCGTGTATTGAAGCTGTGATGTTGTTGCATCACAGACATGGTTGAGGGAGGGGCAGGACTGGCAGCTCAAAGTTCCAGCATATAGAATCTTCAGGCAGGACAGGGAAAGGTGTGAAAGAGATGTTGTTGCATTATTAATTGTTACAGCAGTAATGGTCTTCTAATGAGGCTTTGTGGGCAGTCACACTGCTGGGATCTATTATAGACCACCACATTGTCAGCAGACAATAGAGGAGCAGATATGTAGACAATTCACGGAGGTGTGTTAAAAACAACAATAGAGTAATTATATCGGGGGATTACAACTTCTCCGACCTTAATTGGGGTAGTCACATTGTAAAGGATTTAGAGGCAGCAGACTTTTTGAAATGTATTTAGGAGAGCTTTTTCTATCAACGTGCCAAAGGTCCAACAAGGGAAGGTGAATTGCTGGACCTAGTTTTCAGGAATGAAACTGGACAGCTGTTCGAAGTAGCAGTGGGGGAGCATTTTAGTGATAACGATCACAACACCATACATTTTAAACTTGTCATGGAAAAGGAAAAATATGGGGCTGGATTCTCCCAAAATGTGACTATGTCCCAACGGCAGAGTAAAATCGGTGGGGTTTTACTCCAGGTATTCCGAGAAACAAGTTGAGCGAATTGAATGCCCTGCAGGGGCTAGAAGGGACCCGGAGTAAATCTCGCAGCTAATACTGGGCCCCGCACTTCCGGTTCGGACGGGGGCAGCCGCGCTGAACTTCATGGCGGACTGAGAAATGAGACACCCCCCCGATCAGCCGCGCACCTGAGCATCTAACCCCGTGGATCTAATCCCTGATCGCCTATAAGGCTCCCCTGTCCTCCGATCCCCCCATCCCCTGACCAGAGCGGCCGCGGACTGAGTCCGCAGCCGCCACGCGAGCATCCCGACTAATAGGTAGTTAGTTCCACGCCGTCGGGAACTCGGCCGGTGGGGAGGTTTGCTGGGTGTGCCTCTGGCAATGGGCCCCCAGGTGCATGGCGTACTCCACGGTCATGCCGATTTTCGGGGCCTGGAGAATCACCGGACCGGCGCTGGGACTGATTACGGCGTAGAAGTGGATTCTCTGCCCCCGCGCCGGCTGCGACTTGGGCGGCGGAGAATCCAGCCCATGGTCTTTTTGGATGGGGGGGGGAGGGGGAGTGGTGTTGCCTCGAGGATGAAAAGTAGGAGCAACAAGTCCAGAGAATCCTGGCAATCGAGGAATATTCAGTACTGAATAGGAAGGAAAAGAGTGTCTTTTAACAGGTACAAAGGGAGAAAATCTACCAAGGCCTTCGTGGAGTATAGAAAGCGCAGGGGGGAGTTCAAAAAAGCAATTAGGAGAGCAAAGAGGGTGCATTAAAAACACTGTCAGATAAGATTAAGGAGAATCCCAAAATATTCCCTCAGTGTATCATGGGGAAGAGGATAACCAGGGAAAGAGTAGGACCCATGAGGGACCACGTGGGTAGTCTGTGCGTTGAGCAGATTACATTGGCAGGATGTTAAATAAGTACGTCACATTTGTCTTCACTTTGGAGAATGAGGATGTAGGCACAGAATTCAGATAGAGGGACTGTGAGGTTCTTGAGCAGTTTGACATTGGGAGTGAGCAGTTACTTAAAAGGCAGGCTTAAAAGTGGACAAACCTCCAGGTTCAGATGAGTTGTATTCCAGTCTGCTGTAGGAGACAAGGGAAGAAGTAACATGGGCTCTGACCCAAATTATTAATTCCTCCCTGGCCAGAGGGGAGGTACCAGAGAGCTAAGGTGGTGCCACTTTTCAAGAATAGTGAAAGAGCTAAACCAGGGAATTACAGACCAGTGTATTTCACATCAGTGATAGGAGAACTATTGGAGAAAATTCAGAAGGACAGAATCAAGCTCCACTTGGCGAGGCAGGGTTTGATCGGGGACAGTGAGCATGGCTCTGTCAGAGGGAGGTCATGCCTAACAAATTTGATTGAATTTTTTGAGGAGGTGACCAGGTAGTAGAGGGTAGGGCACTTGGTGCAGTTTGTATGGATTTCAGCAAAGCCTTTGAAGAGGTACCACATGGGAGACTGATAAAGAAGGTAAAGGCACATGGGAGTCAGGGTAACGTGGCAGGTTGGATCAAAATGTGCTTAGTGATAGGAGACAGGGGGTGGTGGTAGAAGGCTGTTTGTGTGACTGGAGGCCGGTGTCCAGTGGTGTACCACAGAGATCAGTGCTGGATCCGTCATTGTTTGTGATATATATAAACAATATGGAAGAAAATGTCCGGGAATGATAAGTACATTTGCAGATAGTGCAAGGATTGGCCAAGCGGTTGACAGTGAAGAAGAAGGTCCAATTCACAGTGTTTAGCACTGTTGCTTCACAGCGCCAGCATCCCAGGTTCAATTCCTGGTTTGGGTCACTGTCTGTGCAAAGTCTGCACGTTCTCCCCATGTCTGTGTCGGTTTCCTCCGGGTGCTCCGGCTTCCTCCCACAAATCCCAAAAGACATGCTTATTAGGTGAATTGGAGATTCTGAATTCTCCCTTAGTGTACCAGAGCAGGCGCCATGGTGTGGTTTTCACAGTAATACAAAGATATCACAGTAACTTCATTGCAGTGTTAATGTAAGCCTATTTAGATCATAGATCATAGAATTTACAGGGCAGAAGGGGGCCACTCGGCCCATCGAGTCAGCACTGGCCCTTGGAAAGAGCATCCAATTCAAGCCCACACCTCCACCCTATCCCTGTAACCCAGTAACCCTATTTAACCTTTTTGGACACTAAGGGCAATTTAGCATGGCCAATCTACCTAACCCGCACATCTTTGGACGGTGGGAGGAAACCAGAGCACCCGGGGGAAACCCACGCAGAAACAGGGAGAACGTGCAGACTCTGCACAGACAGTGCCCCAAGTCGGGAATTGAACCTGGGACCCTGGAGCTGTGAAGCAACTGTGCTAACCACTGTGCTACCGTGCTGCCACTTGTGACACTAATCAAGATTATCATTATTATTATTATTAAGATTTTTGGTAGTGGAAAGTTAGGTTTGGACACATAGACCATTTAAGAGGTTCATGAAGAAGAAGAGAGTTGAGAAGAATCAAATGAGTCTGATGAATTGGGTAGCTTGTAGCCATGCTGGCCACGCAAAATGGACACTGAGCCAAACTAAAATGGAAGGCTGCTGGGAAACAGACAGTTCAGCCAGAACAGCAGTCTGCAAAGAGCAGTTTGCATTCTGCAGCAGCAGAAACCAGTTTGGGCTCAGGTGAAAAGACCTTAGCTAGGTGCAAATGGCAAAACGCTTTGCATGCTAATGAGGCCATCAGACTTGAACACCCACACAATAGATACATTTGGTTCTGAATGGACACATTCTAATCAAGACCCAGACATCGAGGCACCAGAAATCTCCAAACAAAAGGACATAAGAAACGCCCCCTCCATCACGGAGACCCCCTTGCATTGGGGAATTAATCCAGTATCGATAAGAAATTGATCCAATAGGTAGAGCCCGCCCGAGAAGAGGGAAGGACAACGGAACCCCTATAAAAGATAGGGACCTCGTGTTGTCCGGTCTGTTAAACCCGTGCTCCGGCTCTGACTGACACCTGGCATCCTGACTCCAGCCGTTGAGCACCAGCCGCCGAAACCGTAAGTTCAACGCTCGCTACGCGATCCAAGCCCACTAGACTCCCAAGTACCAGAACGCTTGCTGAAGGCTGCAGACAAAACCAGGACGAAGGCCTCGTTCTCTGACCTTGCCTGTTCCTGTTAGATAAGTATTCTGTTTGCTTAAGTTTAGTTATAGCTTAGTCTCTTAGTGTGTGCATGAGCATTTATTATTAACTGTATAATAAATATTGATCGTTTGAACTTGACTAATCGGTGTATCGTCTTTATTACTTTGAATTTGACCTTGGAATACTTGTGACGTTGCCTATACGGCAACTGGCGACTCCAGAGCTAAATAATTACATAGAACAGAGCCTAGCAGTGTTAAGCACACGTCGAACTCGGAGGCGTGTTAATACACTCCAATAAACGCGTTTTACGCCCATAGTAAAACGTGCAACATTTAGTGGCGACATCCGCCGGGACCCTGTTGTAAGTGGAAACACCACAGTGTCCAGGACCCTGAAATTTGAATTAGAACTCCAAATTGCAGAGAAAGAAAGAGATCACAAGTATTCAAGGTGTTCAAAATAATAAGCGAAATTCGGAAGTGTGTTTAGTGCATGCGTACTAACAGGGCTGTAAGGTAAAACTGAAAGCTTTTTGTTGCGACAAACTTTCGGTAGTTTTGTGATCGGAACATAGCGTAAGCCGTACCCGTTTTTCGAAACACCACCCCAGCAACCCCCTGTTCCAAATTATAAAAAGAGAGTCAGAGGAAATGGCCATGCAGGCAATGGAACGTCTGATGGATCCAGCAAAGTTTGTGGTCGCAGCGACCAGCAGCAGTAGCAGGGTAGGCCAGTGTCCCACGTGGGAGCTGGAACTCCGCAAATATCTGCAGGGAAAGGGATGGCCCCTTTGGAAAGAGTTTTGTGCAAATGAGGAGACAGGTCCCGGAAGTATAGGTCATACTTGGTGGGAGAACCTCTCTCAAATACACAAAAAGAGTTTAGGTAAAGCACGCAAGCCGATGGCGATTGTGTCCTGCTTGGCACAGTTGCGAGGCGCAGAGGAGGTCATCAGGACGCTCCGGGCAGATTTAGAGGAAAGGAACCGAATGAGTAAGGTCGATGTCAGGGACATCGAGAAAGAAAACCTGGAATTAAAAGGGAAGTTGGCAGAGAAGGATAGAGAGGTGGATGATGCCAAGAGGGCTCACCAGTCTTGTCTAGCTCATCTGAACAGTTCCCAGACCCAGTATGAGAAAGCCTATCAGGACGTGCAACGTGCCGTTCTGATAAGACAGGAATCGGAAAAGCAGGTGGAGGCATTGCAGAGGCAATGTTCCGATCTCAAAGCAGCTTTGAGAGCACTCCACGCTGCAACGACCGAACAAAGACAAAGCACAGTCGACCACGCGAAATGCAGGAAACAGATTGCGGAACTGCAATCTCTGCTTTCGGTGCAGAATGGCTTCCAAAGCACCTTTGGAGCTCAGTTAGATGGGGAAAATGCCCCAGATTGGCAGGAATTAAGCGAGACAGCGCAGCGTTATGTTCAGGGAACATGTGCGCCCGCAGCTCAGCAGAAACGACAGGCACCCCAACCCCCCACAGCTCAGATCATAACCGCACCCATGAATCCCGTAACCACACAGAGGAAAGCCGAATCAGAAGGCGCCCCAGACATAACTTACACCACCCCTTTAACAGTAACCCAGCTAAGGGACGCTTGTGAAAAGATCACTCCGTTCCTCCCCACTGCAGACCCCCACCAGTTTTTCGCTAAAGTAAAACAGCAGGCTACCATGTACGGCCTGGATGAGAGAGAGCAGGTTAAGCTCACCGTGCTGAGCTTAGACCAGAGTGTAGTAGCAGCCCTCCCCGACCCACAGAACGTGGCAGGAGGCAGCCTAGAGGAGATGCACACTGCCATTTTAGATGCCATCGGGTACAATAGAGGTGACCCCGTAGAAGGATTGAATAAGTGCAGGCAGAAGAGATCCGAACACCCCACAGCATTCGCAGGAAGGCTGTGGATTCATTTCAGCGCAGTTTTCGGACAGCTAGATAGAGCGCATTTAACCCGCGAAAACATGGTTAAATGGACGCGCACAATTATCTCACACGCAACAGAAGCAGGACAGAGCGCTTGCAATAATTACGACCCCTCAGAAGAGGCCCATAACGAAAAATGGGTCCTGAAAAGATTGTCCCGCGCTTGGGAGCAATCGCTTCAGGCAAAAGGAAAGGTTAGATCCCCAGAAGAGGCTCAGGCTGCTGCAGATATCCAAGCAGTCAGAGAGCACCAGAAGCCCGCATGGGTAAATGAAGGCAAGAGCAGCCCACAACAGAAAGGACAGGAATGCTATAACTGTGGACAGTTAGGGCATTGGGCAAAAGAGTGTAATGCACCCCAGCGATCTCAGAGAGGCCAGCAGACAGGCACTCTGAACCGCAACAAAGCAAAACCCATCCACAATGTAGCAGTACAGTCAGGACCCACCAATGTGGACGAGACGAACTGACGGTGTTCGGGCTCCCCCACTTGGGTCTGTGACACACTATGGGACTCATCAGGGAGGCCCGTAGTCACGGCGAAAGTCAAAGGGAAGCCCATAGAGTTACTGTGGGACACAGGAGGATCCCGCACCACCATTAACTCCACAACCACGGCACACTCAGACACGTGGCCGACTACCTCCACCATCACACTTAGCGGGTTCACCGGACACTCGCAGCAGGGACATATCACAGCACCCGTAGCGATCCAGCTAGGGAACATTTCCACAAGACACCCCGTAGTTTTAGTAAATCTTCCCCGGACAGCAGAGCACATCCTGGGGATAGATTTTATGAACGCTCATAGCTTGTCGTTCGACCCAGTGAACCAGTGTGTCTGGCGAATGGCGAGATCAGACAGAGCCCCAGCCACCCTCACAGTAGGAGACTACGCTAATCGAATTAGCGCAGTGGGAGAGTACTCATTCGACCTGACTACACTCCACACCGACAGACAAATTAAGGCCCTACTGAACAAACACAGGACAGCATTTGCAAGTCACCGTCATGACTGTGGCAGAATGACTGGACAAGTTCATGTTACCGGACAGGACCCCCGACCGCAAAAGCAGTATAGATTTCCCCTCGAGGCAGAGGTGGAAATAGAAAAAGTTATAGGCAGCTTGTTGGAACAAGGTGTACTGAGAACGGTAGCCTCCACCAACAATGCCCCTATTTGGCCAGTGAGGAAGCCCGATGGATCATGGCGTCTGACCATCGATTATCGGGAACTCAATAAAGTAACCCCCGCAGTAGCCCCAACGGTAGCTACTAGTCCCGAGACCATGCTCAAGCAGGGTCTCAACGCCAAGTACTTCACGGTATTGGACATCAGTAATGGATTCTGGTCAATACCATTGGCAAAAGCGTGCCAATACAAATTCGCATTCACTTTTAAAACACAGCAGTACACGTGGACATGCCTCCCACAAGGATTCCACAATTCCCCCTCCATTTTCCACCGACAGCTGGCAAGTGGATTAGAAAAATTTTCCCGACCCGAATGTCTGGTACAGTATGTAGACGACCTACTACTGCAGACAGACACAAAGGCAGAACACATTTCGCTTCTGGCCGAACTCCTGGAACTCTTAACTGAAATTGGCTGTAAAGTTAACCCGAAAAAGGCCCAAATATTGGAAAGTAAAGTGATGTATTTGGGATCAGTCATCACGCACGGCAAACGCGAGATCGAATTCAAAAGAATTGATTCGATTGTCAAATTGCCCCTTCCCCAAAATGTATCAGCCCTCCGGTCGTTTTTAGGACTGGTTGGCTATTGTCGGAACCACATAGACGGATTCGCGACAAAAGCCGCCCCACTTTCAGACCTCCTTAAGAAAGGAGCCCCCTGGGAATGGCTTCCGCAGCATACAGGCGCTGTGGAAGAGTTAAAACGAGCCCTTAGTGCAGCACCCGCGCTGCTAGTCCCCGACCAACTTTCACCGTACGCAATCGAGGTAGCGAGCACCGATCTGACCCTCTCGGCCGTGTTGCTTCAGGAACGGCACGAGCAGCTAAGACCAGTGGCTTATGCCTCCCGACTGTTAGACCCAGTAGAACAAGGATTTTCGGCCTGTGAGAGGCACCTCCTTGCTGTCTTCTGGGCAGTGCAGTATTTCTCATACATCACCGGACTCAACCCCATTACTATTCTAACCGAACATACACCCACACAGCTACTACTAGACGGTCGACTGAAGGACGGTTCAGTTAGCCAGATTAGGGCAGCTAGGTGGACCCTACTTTTACAAGGACGGGACATTACTGTAAAACGGACACGCACACACACATACTTAGCCGACAACCTCCAATACCCCGGACAGCCCCATGACTGTGAAATTGTAGCTCCCCTGCATAACACAGGACCCTTTTTAGCAAAAACACCCCCCAGGAAGATAGGGAACCCGAAACAAAGCCCCCAGCCCACAGACACGTGTGGACCCTTGAGGATTTATGTAGACGGTTCCTCCACAGTTTTAAATGGTGAGCGTATCACAGGATGCGGCATCTACGTAGAGGACGCGCAGGGGCGCGCTCTCGAAGAGATAGCTCTTAAGTTACCAGGTCACTTAGGCGCGCAGGCAGCAGAGCTAGCAGCCATAGCGTACATAGTGGACCACCCCGATTCTTTCCCCAGCCCAGCAGACATATATTCAGACAGCTTATATGTCTGTAACAGTTTAACCGATTTTCTGCCCCTGTGGAGGACACGAGGTTTTGTCTCCGCAGACGGAAAACCCCTTCCATCAGCCCCCTTACTCCAGCATATCCTAGAGAAAGCGAAGGACAGGACCTTCGGCATAATAAAAGTAAGAAGCCACCATAGGTCATCACCCCCTGGGAATGTAAAAGCCGACGCGTTGGCTAAGGCAGGTTCCAGGAGAGGACACTTATGGACCCCCCCAGCTAGCGCACCAGCTAGCGCCCCTGTGAGCGCAGTCCAAGTCTCACAGACTGATATTAAAGATCTCGTGGCAGCACAGCAACAGGACGGAGACCTCAGGGAGGTTTTCAAGGGAAACTTTGTGCCTGCTTACGAGCACTTTAAACACGCACTGACCACACATGAGGGTGTGATCATTAAGGACCAACTTTATGTGGTCCCACAGCAGGACAGGAATCAGATGATTGCCTTGTTCCATGACGGACACGGGCATCAGGGAATTGATGCAACAACGAGGCACCTCAGGCAACTCTGTTGGTGGCCTAATCTCAGGAATGATGTAACGCACTACATAGAGAATTGCCTGATTTGTGCTCAGAATAACCCGGAGCGGTATTCTAAGAAAGCACAACTTCGGCATACTCGCCCAGTTAACGGCCCTTGGACAAACCTCCAGATCGATTTTATAGGTCCATTGCCCCCTTGTCGGAATGGCTATAAATACGTTCTGGTGGTGATAGATACCTTTACCAAGTGGGTAGAGGCATTTCCCTCACGAACAAATACATCAAAGACAGCTGCAAAGATCCTGACCCACCACATCTTCACGAGATGGGGTTTACCCCGAAGTATCGATTCGGACCAGGGATCTCACTTTACAGGACGGGTCATGAGGAACGTCCTGACAATATTCGGAATCAAACAAAATTTTCATATTGCGTATCATCCACAGTCCAGCGGGATTGTGGAGCGCATGAATCGGACCCTAAAAACTACCCTTAGGAAAATGGTTCAGGAGAACAATTCCACATGGGATTCAGTGCTCCCATTTGCACTCATGTTCATAAGGAACACTGTCTCCACATCGACAGGATACACACCACACACACTCATGACCGGACGCCCTATGAAAGGTACAGAATTCCTTTTAGGACTGGACATGACAAGCCCCGAAGTGACGGCCCTCACACATGAAAAGGCAGTTAAAGATCTAGTTGAGACTGTGAGGTCTGCACAGATTGCAGCCGCAGTCCAGCTAGGGAAACGCCGACAGCAACGTACTGCCTGTTTCAATAAGACCGTCCACACCACAGAATTCCAGGTTGGGCAACAGGTCATGTTATCTGTTTATAACCCCAGCAGTTTTTTGGCTCCAAAATATTCCGGTCCCTACTCAATTTCGGACAAAATTAGCCCCTCCGTTTACAGGATAAAGTATCCTAATGGGAAGACCGCGTGGTTCCATATAAACCAGTTAAAGGCATATGGAACACAGGCCAACCATGCTCACCATGTCCTGCTGGATGCAGCAGAACACTTCACCCCGCCCACCAGAGACACTTTTCCACCATCCCCCTTACAGACCAGTTCATCCACGGACTCGCCCACGACTCCGCCCACAGACCACTACAGACCACGCCCCGACACGCCCACAAGCTGCCACAGCAGAGACAGTAGGACTGACACTGACTCTGAAGACAGCGACACCACACAGCCATACAGCCCACACTGCACCAACTACGACCCCGACTCCAGTGACCCCATGGAAGTCACTTACCTCAAATATCCAGAACCACCACCCGACCCCGACTACCCCGACAACACACTCGACGCTACACAATGGCACAGGGACAATTCCTACAGGCTTGTCCGCAATGACGAGAGTGACCCCCGGTCACACAACTCCAAAATAGCATGCCTGATCCACACAAGGGTGTGGGATCCGGGAGAGCAGGACGACACGGTGTCTGACTCCCGACACGGCAACCCCTTTGTGACCCTGTTCACAGAGGCAGAATCAAAGTGAGGTGTCCAGATGATGTAAGATAGGAATCGTTTGAGGGAAACGATGTCCTTTCTGATGGAACCTGCACGTATGTTTGTCTTCGTTTTATGTTTGTTTGTCTTCAGGTTTGTACATTGTTCAGCTGGAGGATGGACATCTTCTTTTCAGCTGAAAAGATTGTGACCACCTCACATGCACGTTAGTTTGTCCGCAGATACTTTTGAGAACTTCGGTTTGATTGGAGATCTTTTCCAAAGTTGTAACACTTGTGACAGCCTGGTGAGCAGCTCACCGTATCGTCTAAAATATCTGAAGACCAGCTCATGTCCTCAGTTGGAGCATCTTGGCTCCCTTGGTTTTTTAGGTGCCCCTCTATTCGGCGAAATAGAGGCTGCAAGTCATGGTCAACACATTCGTACCCGTTTTTTTTCCAGGTTACTCAGGCAGTGGACAAACGGCACTGAGGACCCGCCCTGTCTGAGAACCAACCCTTGGTCAGCCAAGCTCGGGTATGGCACAGCACGCCCTACCCGGGGATCCCATCCAACTCGTACCCGTAGCGGCCCATACGCAACTCATTCGGATGTTTATTTCCAAGTTTGTTTTCATTTTACGTTAGGTAGCCCTTCGGCCACCATCCCACATGCTATTTACATCCGGGAACATTCGGATGGTAAATCAGCAAAGCCTGCGAGACGGCTCGCAGAAGGAAGGATTGTTAGGTGTATGCTGGTCTTTGAATTCGCTTTTTGAAAAAAAAAAAAAATGAGGGGAGTCACAGGGTGTGACTTAGCCAGTCATTTTAAAGGGTCAATTGGGATTTGAAAGACAGATGCACTAACAAGTAAAGGTCTTAAACTGTGTATTGACAGATACTGTGCTTGATCCCAAAGGTTTCAAAGGACGAGACAGAGGTCGAAGCCAGGATTGTCAAAAGAAGGAAGAGAAAGAAGAAGAACAGCAAAATGATGGAAGCCCACTTATTACTGTTTAATGTCATATGTATATGTGTGGAAACAAGACACGTTTCCCCCACAACCCCCACCGTAAATGTTAGTACAACAAACCCCCAGTGCTCAGCTCTGATCAGCGAGGTTCAGACCTGGTGTACTAAATTCATGACGTGGTACTCCATGTCCTACATAATCGAATCACTGTTGGTGATCGCGATCCTCATCATCCTAGTGCAGACCCTCAGGTTGAGGAAATGGAAGAGGAGAGCCTCTCGTTCCAGCACCTCACCCATCTATAGAGTGCAATCCCCCATCTTCGGATTCCACCAAACCCCTCAACCCCTCACTGATTACAACACTCTGTAAATAAAATTCAGCCATGTATTATATTGTTCCATACTCGACTGCCGAGTTGGGAAGTGTGATGTTGTGGTGTGAATGGTTAAGATTTTAGAGTGATTAAATGTTTAAGTTAAGGTTAAGGTTAATAGTGATAGGTAGAGGTTCCCAATTGTAGTAATGCATGTCCCTTTTGACATAGGGCCAAGTAGAAATGTTAGTTAAAATTTTTTTCTCTTCTTCCCATAGTTTAGAACAGAGTAGAACAGGAACTGGCAAGAGGTCAGAACACAAGGAAGGCAAAGTACATAGGTGATCCTTCACAATAGTATGATTGTGAGGATCACAAGGAGGGAATGTAGCCATGCTGGCCACGCAAAATGGACACTGAGCCAAACTAAAATGGAAGGCTGCTGGGAAACAGACAGTTCAGCCAGAACAGCAGTCTGCAAAGAGCAGTTTGCATTCTGCAGCAGCAGAAACCAGTTTGGGCTCAGGTGAAAAGACCTTAGCTAGGTGCAAATGGCAAAACGCTTTGCATGCTAATGAGGCCATCAGACTTGAACACCCACACAATAGATACATTTGGTTCTGAATGGACACATTCTAATCAAGACCCAGACATCGAGGCACCAGAAACCTCCAAACAAAAGGACATAAGAAACGCCCCCTCCATCACGGAGACCCCCTCGCATTGGGGAATTAATCCAGTATCGATAAGAAATTGATCCAATAGGTAGAGCCCGCCCGAGAAGAGGGAAGGACAACGGAACCCCTATAAAAGATAGGGACCTCGTGTTGTCCGGTCTGTTAAACCCGTGCTCCGGCTCTGACTGACACCTGGCATCCTGACTCCAGCCGTTGAGCACCAGCCGCCGAAACCGTAAGTTCAACGCTCGCTACGCGATCCAAGCCCACTAGACTCCCAAGTACCAGAACGCTTGCTGAAGGCTGCAGACAAAACCAGGACGAAGGCCTCGTTCTCTGACCTTGCCTGTTCCTGTTAGATAAGTATTCTGTTTGCTTAAGTTTAGTTATAGCTTAGTCTCTTAGTGTGTGCATGAGCATTTATTATTAACTGTATAATAAATATTGATCGTTTGAACTTGACTAATCGGTGTATCGTCTTTATTACTTTGAATTTGACCTTGGAATACTTGTGACGTTGCCTATACGGCAACTGGCGACTCCAGAGCTAAATAATTACATAGAACAGAGCCTAGCAGTGTTAAGCACACGTCGAACTCGGAGGCGTGTTAATACACTCCAATAAACGCGTTTTACGCCCATAGTAAAACGTGCAACAAGCTGGATAAGTACCAATAGTTACTCGAACATAAATTGCAACTGAAACCAATTCAGATAAGAATCAAAGTCAGACGGACATATCGGGTGAACAAAGAACAAAGAATTATACAGCACAGGAACAGGCCCTTCAGTCCTCCAAGCCTGTGTCGATCACGTGTCCTATCTAAACCAACCTCCTGTATCCTTCTATACCCCGTCTGTTCATGTGCCTATCCAGATAAGTCTTAAAGGTCGCTAACGTATCTGCCTCAACCACCTCACTTGGCAGTGCATTCCAGGCCACCACCACCCTCTGGGTAAAAACCTTCCCTAGCACATCTCCACTGACCCTTTCTCCCCTCACCTGGAACCTGTGTCCCTTTGTAATTGTCATTTCCGCCCTGGGAAAAAGCCTCCAACTATTCTATACCTCTCATAATTTTATAAACTTCTATCAGGTCGCCCCTCAGCCTCCGTCTCTCTAGGGAGAACAATCCCAGTTTATTCAAACTCTCCACATAGCTAATACCCTCCATACCAGGCAATACCTTGGTAAACCTTTTCTGTACTCTCTCCAATGCCTCCACGTCCTTCTGCTAGTGCAGTGACCAGAATTGGACACAGTATTCCAAATGTGGCCCAACCCATGGTCTATATAATTGTAACATAATTTTCAAGCTTTTATAATCGATACCCCATTGTATGAAGGCAAGCATGCCATATGCTTTCTTTACCACCATTTCCACCTGTGCTGCCATTTTTAAGGATCTGTGGATCTGCACGCCCAGATCCCTTTGTGTCTCTATGCTCCTGATGGTTCTGCCATTTATTTTATAGCTTCCACCTGAACTGGATCTACCAAAATGCATCACATCGCATTTGTCCGGGTCAAACTCCATCAGCCAATTCTCCGCCCAATTTTGCAGCCTATCTATATCCTGTTGTAATTTCTGAAGTGGAAATTTCAGCTGAGATAAAGGTTAAAATCAGTCTTCGTTGGAGGAAACAGCTCCACAGACTCAGGTCCAGATAGGTCCAGGTCCTTCCCCAAGTTCTTGGGTCGAGAAAGGAGGAATAGGAAAGGTGGAATATTGTTAGGAATAGGAAACCAGCGGTTAAGTTGGATTTGGAAATAAATGAAAACTAAGAAATGTAATGTAAGTTGCATGGAATTTAAACTGATGTGTAACATTTTCATGAAGCAAAGAGGAATGTAATAGAACCTTCTTGTGGCCATTTGTGTATGCACGTATATATATATGTGTATATTTACAAATTCAAACAGAAATAAATTAGTTTCAATTAGGTTCTTTGAACTACATGTGTTACACACTGTCTCTTTCCTGTCCTGCAAAGATAGCAGGCGGGATTCTCAGGTCCTGGGGCTCAGTGTTCGCGCTGTCGAAAACGCCAGAGCGTTTTACGACAGCGTCAACAGGCCCCGAGGATCTGTGATCCTGCACCGCACAGGGGGCTTGCACAACACTGGAGAGCCTCACGCTGCACCAGCTGCCGAAAAGGGCATCAGGACAGGTGCCGCACGTCCGCCATGCACGGCACGGCCGGTGACAATTTGCGCATGCGCGTGGGTTCCTTTGCCGCACCGGCCCTGACGCAACATGGCGGAGAGCTACAGCAGCCCAGCGTGGAGGAACATAGGCCCGCACCGGGATAAGCCTGTCTCCGATCGTTAGGCCCCGATCACAGGCCAGGCCACCGTGGAGGCCACCCCCAGAGTCGGATTCCCCCCTCCCCCCCACCAGGCCTTCCCCCGCAACATGAACGTCAAGGTCCCGCCAGGTAGGACCATACGAGAACGGCGGGGGCGGGACTCGGCCTAACTCGGCGGGCACTCGGCCCATCGCGCGGGAAGAATTGCCGGGGGGAGCCGCGTTGAATGGCCCCTGACCGGCGCCGCGCCGGAGCCAATGGCGCCAATTTTCCAGTTGCCAGAGAATCGGCAGACTGGCATCGGAGCGGTGTCACGTGATTCGATCCCCCCCACCCCGGCGATTCTCTGACCCGGCGCGGGGTCTGTTTTATAATTAAAGTATCTTAATATTCATTGTTCAGTGTCCTATCACATTCTCCAGAAAAGCATCTGAATTTTCAAAACTCAGAGCTTCAAAGCGTGTTTTGAAATACACCCTGCAACAAAGAAATAATTGGCCTCACCATCACATTCATCTCCAATACATACCTGCCTGCTCTTCCATAACTGCTTGTGATTGGTTCCTGTGTTAAACATCCTTCCCAATCGGCAAAACAAGGTAATGGAATGTAGACACACAAACTTCTATTTTCCCTATTTAAAGCATCTGTAGAGAAATATGAGTGAAAATAAAAATTGCCTTTCCAATGAAATGGCAGTTAGGGGAATATGTCACAAAAACAGAATTTACTGAATTTAATGTATTTTACACTGTTACATTACTTAGTTTGTTTCTTTGAATATGACTAAAAGTAAGTTTTTTTGTGTGTATAGTTTTAGCCTGGTCGCTGCCCTGTTCAACCCAGTCAATACATAAGGGAGTTGATTCTGATTTCTGGATGACTGATCGTAGTGGAGTGCTTTGGCTAACTGCCTGTTCTGGTCCTGATTCTGAGGCCCTGTCCTCAGTTTCATTTAAATTTGGCAAGCGACCGACAGGGTTTCGAATTGGCATCCTGTTGCAGATCACTGGACTGAGGTCTCAAGGTCAGGTGGAAGCAGCCACCAGCATGAAACGTTGCTGGGGGAGGAGAGCATGGATTCCATCGCGAAGAGTGGGTGCCCCAGCAGCAGCAACGACCCAGTTCACTTTTGTGGGTCCCGAGGAGACAGTCCGGTGGGGTTCAATAAATAATTTGACGTATATCCTCAGGCAGGCATCTTCAGTTCCATCACCCATGGAACCGATTGGAGATTAGTTCTGTTTACCTCAGCGGACCCTGATTTTATATTTTATAAGGTTTCATGTGAAAAAGGCTTTGGAAACTCAGCAATAGGCCTCTTTCAAACTGGAGCCGGTTGCATTACATTCAATGGAAACAGAAATTAGGATCGATCCGAGACAACATCACTAGCATTATACTACAATTTAAAGTCAAATTTACACCCAGGTTATACAGGTTAATATATAATAGATTGACAGTCTTGCTGGGCCAGGTGGGCTTTTCCTACTCATCATGTTTCTCTGTCAAAATTAATTCTACTGAAAATAACTATTACAGTTCAAGAATTTTGTAATCTCTGACACTTCATCAACTGTCTAAGCCTTGGAAAAGATCAGGGTGATAATTGCAAACAGAAAACTGTTGACAGCTTGCACATTTCCTCATAGAAACAGAAGATCATGGGCGTGATTCAGTGGCCTCGTCGCACACCCGACTTGGTGTCCGGCCGGCCGTTTAATCTCGCGAGAGGCCTCTCGTGAGGCACTTGAAACGTTTTGCGAGAATCAACGCAATCTTGCGGCGCGACGCGATCTAGATCTCGCTCTCGCATGGCAAGATCCAGATCTGAATATTTAAATGCCTGGGGACTCTCCGACCGTGCCCAGGAGACCTCGCCAGGGCACCGTTTGGCACTGGCCCACACAAACATGGGCACAAACGAGCTTCAGCTCGCCAGCAGGAAATCCCTCTCAGTGCGGCCTCAGCAGAGGGAATCTCCGCCAAAGTGCCGTTGAATGGCGCCTCAGCCGCCAAGAAACAACCCGTTAAACGCACCGTTAAGCGGACTTTACTTCAAGTCCGCTGAGTCGCGCCCCAAGAAAATTACAATTGCTATGGCTGGAATTTTCCTGGTCCCCCCCACCCCCAAGGTGGGTTTTCCAGTGGCGGAGGCAGTTTGCCATTGGCCACCGACTTCTGGAAGTCTGCAGTATTTAGCAGAACTCACTCATCCCTCCACCTGGGAACCTAGGGCGTTGGCGGGACAGGAAACCCCAGCCCACGCCCCTGGAATAAAAATGTTCTCCTCCCACTGGCAAACTAATTTCTTTTTTAAATACAAACGTCTTGTCAGGTCTCCAACTTGATGGAATGTGGAACCCAATTTGATTTGTTCCTTCTGCAGTTGGGAAATGCAACATACGCAGAGAGGGGCGACAGGCTCGAGTCTGAGGTCAAAGGTGATAACCAGAATAAGTTCCAAGTCCCTGGATCATTTCCACTTCGATCTTAATATTTTCATTTGGTGGTTTGCAACTGCCACTGATTTCACCCCTCAAACATTTTGCGACCAAAAAAATTCAGTCAAACACAAGATTCGGTTTCATTGTTTTATAATAAATATCACAGGTGGTCATAATTTGCAGTTTAAAAAAATACCCTTTCGAATGATTGTGCCATTTCTAGTAGCTGGAATAACAGTGCTTACATTTATTTCTCAATCAATGTGAAAGGATTGAGCTAATTAAGCCTCACAGCAATGGTCAAAAACAGAGAATTATGGAGTCACAGTAGCACAGATGGTCAAAGAATCATAGAATTTACAGGGCAGAAGGAAGCCATTTGGCCCATCAAGTCCGCACAGGCCTTTGGAAAGAGAACCCCACCCAATCCCACCCCATCCCCGTAACCCAGTAACCTCACCTAACCTTTTTTTTGGACACTAAGGACAATTTAGCATGGCCAATCCACCTAACCTGCACAATTTTGGACTGTGGGCGGAAACCGGAGCACCCTGAGGAAACCCACGTAGACATGGGGAGAATGTGCAGACTCCGCACAGACAGTGACCCAAGCTGGGATTCAAACCTGGGACCCTGTGAGGAGCTGTGAGGTAACTGTGCGAACCACTGTACTATCTTGCCACTCCTAATGGTCTTTCCAGTCTGTGCCAACTCTCTGTAGAACAACAGTCAGTTCCATCCATGTCCTCCCTGCAGCACCCCCCCCCCCCCCCCACCCCCCACCACCACCATCCCAAACACTCTTGGCTCTATCCCCATCACCCTGCATATTCCTCTCATGTCTATCCAATTTCCATCTGAAATCACTGATTGCCTTCACTTCCACCGCCGTCCTTATAGGCAGCATGATGAAGGTCGCGAGCACTCACCGTATAAAGAAGGTCTTCCTCACATCCCCTCCCTTAGATCTTGCTCCAAAACCATAAACATTTGTCCGTGTGCCATTGTTGAATCTTTTCCCCTGCCTCCAGCTCTAAAGTTCACATAACATCCCACATCAAAATAACAAGAAGAGAATGCCTATAAATTCTGGTAAACTGAATTAAAAACAGGAAATTATGGAAATATATTGCAGGGTCAGTCAGCTGATCGTCAAAACTTTCTTTTCTGTTCGGCATGCTGACGCATTTTTTCTTTTCTCATTTTGTTACAATGCTCAACATGATTTCACTAAATCTTTACAAGTAAGTGACTGCTCATTCCTACTGTCGGAGAAGCCAGTAGGAGCTGGTGGCTCAATGCCAACAATTACGTTTCTAAATGTTGAGCCCTCGTTTTATAGGTTTTATTATAGGAAAAATGATACTCAGAGACAACTCACATAATGACGCAAAGACTGCAGGAGACCCTCACATTACAGTTGCTGAGTTTAGTCGCTGGGTGATTATTCCTCTGGGTCTTCACTGACCTCCTTACAATGGTTTCTGTTTTTAACCTCAGTTAAAAGGCCATTACATCATATCCTCCATATGACAACACTCTTGGTTTTACAGCTACCCAGAATTCCGACACAAAAGCTGTCCTCACGAGCACAGCATACAGAGGGTGATTTTCCAGCCACACTGTGCCCGGGCGCAAATCCCGCTCTGTTGGGAGAATTCTGGGAGAGACCCGAAACATAATTTGCACCAGGCGCAAAACAGTTTCCGATGCTCCAGGCCCGTTCCAACTGGCATGATCAGCCTCTCACCCAGAAAGGGCGAGAACCTGATCAGAGCTCATTTACAGTTATTTGGATCTCATTCGTGAGATTAACGTCGAATGAGGCGGCCTCCCACAAGGTCATCCATTTTGGGTGGTAAAATAGAAAGGCAACTTATTATCTAAATAGGGAGAGACTTTGGGGTGCTCCGTTGCAGAGGGATCTGGATGTAATAAAAAAAAAGCAAATGAAATGCTGGCATTTATAGCTAAAGGAATAGAATATAAAGGTCAGAAAGTGTCATTGCAACTGTACAAGGCAGTGGTGAGATCGCACCTGGAGTATTGTGCACAGTTTTGGCCCCCATATTTGAGGAAAGATGTAGTGGCATTGGAGGCAGTTCAGAGGAGGTTCACTAGATTGATTCCAGAGATGAGGGGCTGGATTCTCCGTCGGCGGGATCCTCCATTTCACCGGCAGCACATTCACACCCTTGGATTTCCCGACAGCGTGGGGGTGCCTACCAAGGGAAACCACATTGGCCAGCTGCCGGGACGGAGGATCTCGCTGTGGGCGGGGACGAGCCACACCAAAAAACAGGTGCGGCGGGATGGAAAATCCCGTTCCGAGAGGTTTGACTTAAAGAAGAGAGATTGAGCAGTTTAGGCCTATACGCTCCAGAGTTTAGAAGAATAAGGGTAGATCAAATTGAGGTATATAAGATGATAAAAGTATGGATAAAATGGGCGGGAAGCGGATGATTCCCCTTGTGGGGCATTCTAGAATGGGAGGTCATAGTCTCAGGATAAATGGTAATAAATTTAAAACAAAGGTGAGGAAAGACCACTACTCCCAAAGGGTCGTGAACCAGTGGAATTCGCCACCTCGGAGTGCGGTGGATGCTGGGACAGTGAATAAATTTGAGGAGTCAGACAGATTTTTAATTATTAACGGGTTGAAGGGTTATGGAGAATAGGCAGGACGGTGGTGATGAAGCCAGGATAAGATCAGCTATGATTGTATTGAACAGTGGAGCAGGCTCGAGAGGCTGAATTATCTACTCCTGCTCCTTGTTCTTATGTTCTAAGAAGAACAATTCTACTTAATTCCACCTTCCAGCTCTTAGTCTGTAGCCTTGTAGGTGACAACACCTCAAGCACAAAGTTGGAGTTGTTGATTAATAAGGGGATTTCCTGATTAATAAGGGGAAAAGGGTTATGGGGAGAAGGCAGAAGAATGGGGATGAGGAACATATCAGCCATAATCAAATGACAGAGCAGACCTGATGGACCGAATGGCTTAATTCTGCTCCCATATCTTATGGTCTTATAGTATGTGCCCACCTGCCCAGTGGAAAGTTACCCAGGCACGAAACACGACTGGTCCTTAAAAGCAGAGACCAGGTGCCATGGACTCTGAAATGGACTTCTTCACTTACCTCCAGGTAGCACAAGGTCACAGCAGCCTCTGGCCAGATACCGTGGGCAGTGAGGTGTTCCTTCAACGGAGCTGGGAGCTGAGGGGGTTGAGCTGGCTGGAGGAGGCCTGGGATGGGGTCACGTTGGGTTTATGAAGCCTTAAAACCTGCTTTCATTCATGCTTAACACACCATACAGGGCAAAACATGGCTGCAGCCTATCTGTCCGCAGATCTTCTCACACGACAGAGCCATTCTTCAGCTTCTCTCTTGGAGAAGCACTTCACTGTCCTTGAAGTTTCAATAGGCTCTGTGGTTTCAATGATCCAGAATTCCTTCTTTTATCCCTTTGTTCTTGCTTGTTTTTAATTCCACTTCACAGTCCATTAACTCTGAAATTCTTCGTCTTTGTCCTGTTTAACTGCATTTTTCTATAGTGGGCTTTTTCTACTCTGAAACACTTCCTAGAAAGAGCAGGTGCTCTGTCAGAGCAATTTTTTTCAAAGTAGGTTTGTTTAAAGTCTGAAGTGCTTCCACGAAGGAGCAGGTGCTCTGTCTGACAGCAATGATTTTAGACTGGATCTTTCTGAACCTCTAATGCTTAAACAACATGCCTGCACTGGAGGTACTTTTCTCCCATAGAAGCAGCTGGCAACACTCAGCCATTAAAATGCTCAATGAAGACCTTCGTGCAGCCACTGTTGAATTCTCTGGACAGACGTCATGACCATGGTGGGGGGGCTTGGGGGGCTTTGTAGCCCCCCAGGTGATCAGGAACTTAATAGACAATGCTGCCTGGCAGGGTGGCACTGCCAAGGGTCAGGGCCAAGTGGGGGGGATTGGGGGGAAGGGCTTGAAGGGGGCCTGAAGGGAAGGTGCAGAGGATGGTTCCCTGAAGGGCAAGGGGCCTTTGCCCACTGCATAGCGGGGTGAAATACACATTCATCAACCATACCTCTCATGCTAGGGTGCCACTAACTCACCACCTGCATCTCTGCTTAACTCACTCAACTGGATGCTTCACAACTACACAAAGATGCTTTGCCTATTAATTCATCATCTTCAGTACGTAAATATGTTTTACTAAGTTCTTTCCATGCCTTATTATATCCAAGACATTCAACTCAATGGTTCCAAGCCACATCCATGCTATAAATAGTGCTGAGTTACTTAAACTCATTATACAATCCCAGTAGAATTGGTAATCAGATGTAAAGTGATATTTCAGTGAAGCTGCAGTAATGATGCTGTAATTGTGAACTACATCTTGAAGTTGACACTACTACAGCACTGACACTCACAATCAACACAAAAGTGGACTCAAAACGGAATACAGCCATTTCGTAAAATTACAACCATATAACCAAAAAAAACAGACAATGGGCTGCTATCCTGGAATAAACCTATGGTTTAATTTATTATGTCATTTGAAACCTGTGATTAGATGGCTGCTTTGTGATCACTGCTACAGGTACCCATTGTTCTGTTATTTAATTCAACATTTCATTAGCTGAGCATCCGACACAGGTATTGGCTGAAAATTAAAATCTGAAAACGCGAGAATTCCTTCAGCCTGAACGGAACACACAATTGCTTAAGATGGCGATTGAACATTCAATTGTCAAAATAAATTAAGCAGCAGGTACAGCCGTAGTACTTCCATGTTTAGTCCACGAAGATTCGATATGCAAAAAAACTGCTTCTCATTTCAAAATGGTTTTGATTGAAACAGAAGTAGTTTATGAATGCACAAAATGGAAAAGTGAGCTTTTTGCTGCTCACCTACAGTCTTGAAGAAGGTATCTATTACAATATTTATCGATAAAGATGTGTATTTCATTCCCTGTGGAGTATTTTTCTGCCAGGTTATTATTCATCAAATTTGATTGCCTGCTAACAATGCTGTCCATATTATAACATAGCTACTTTTACTAATCTTACTAGCTACAAGGCACCAATGATCTTCGTGCAGTAAAGGCAAAAAGGTTTCAAAAGGTTTCTTGAAGAAACTCAGACAGACGAATCCTGATGGCAGTTTCCAGTTCTTGGATATCCGACGCACAAAGTACTTTTCAGCCTTCTGACTTTTTTGCAAGCAACAGTCTTGCAGTATGTATCTAGACAAACAAAATCATGCAGGCGAAATAGCCAAATTATCAACGGGGCTCTGGGAGACCAAACAATGCTTTGGTGGCCAGAGAGAGCTGAGGGTTTCAATGCCTGCCCGCCGTTTCAAAACATGCTCATAGCTAGAATTCTCCAAATGAACATGAGTCACGACTTCCACACAGTTTCGCAGTTGCGGACGTTAATGTATGTAACAGAAGATGCTGCTATAATTTGGTTTGCCACAATGTATATTTAATAGACATAATTCTGGATGACAGAGTTTGCAGTGGTGCATTTGTATCCATTATGCCACATCACAACCTATATGTTAGTAACAAAACCAGCACCATTAAAAGGTATTAAAATAAATCCTGTCAGAAAGTTTTAACTCTTAGCACAGGCATTTACATGGATAGCACTACAAACTAGAGCTCATTTGGAATCAAACTTAATTTGTTATGACATAACCAAAGGAGAGTCCCCGCAAACTCTTAACAAGGAGCCTAGTGCTCATTTATAAAGTTTCTGCCAGATGTGTTAGATTCAAAATTTCAAACAACATCTGCCTCTTTTATCCTTCTTCAAATTTCACAACCTGCTGGGCGCAACTTCATTTCAAAAACATTCGCATAATAATAGCAACTTCTAACCAACACAAGCTTTGCCGCTCAGTGCGATTGTAAGAACTGTCCCCATTGAGTCAGTTGTTTCATTTCTAAGATACAACCAATTTTCCTGCAAATGTTGTGCGCAACAATTCACCTAAATGACATGTTTAAATATTGCAGCATATCTTACTCTGGCAGAGATTGTATGCCAAAATACAACCGTTCCTTCGTTTATGATGAGTGACAACTTTACTGTTTGGATTGAACATCCTCCAATCATCCTTCTTATCTGTCGGGCGCGATTTAACGTCCTCGTCACGCCGGGCTTGGTGTTGGGATGAGGTCGGTGGGGCGGCACGGTGGCACAGTGGTTAGCACAGCTGCCTCACAGCGCCAGGGACTCGGGTTCGATTCCAACCTCCAGTTTCCTCCCACAGTCCAAAAATGTGCCGGTGAACTGGATTGGCATTGATAAATTGCCCCTTAGTGTTAGGTGGGGTTACTGGGTTACGGGGCTAGGGTGAGGGCGTGGGACTAGGTAGGGTGCTCCTTCAGAGGGTTGGTGCAGACCGGATGGGATGAACGACTTCCTTCTGCACTGTAGGGATTCTATTCTTCACTGCCCGAGATCGCGATCCACAAGTGAGATTTCTGGTTCCGCAGTGTCAACGGGATTTCCCGTTGAATGCACCCCTCGTGGCCAGGAAACCCGAGGCGGGAGTATGACTTTGATGGGACCGGAATATCCCGATGGCATGAACAGTAGAAAATTCCACCCACTGATATAATTCATTCATTCTTAATTTTACATGTTTGCCATGTCAAATATCTAAGTTCATCTTCAGAACTGTGTATGCCGATGTAAATTTGTCACACTACAGTCACACCTCTTGTCAGAGTGCCACAAAATAATTATAAACACAGCCTAGCAAGGTAACATAGCGTGCATAATAAATAAAGACATCAGGGTTTACAATAGGAAATGTTGAATTTCATGCAGATATGTTGGGCGATCTACCAGTGACGATGCGCCCGGAAAGCAGTGCGTCATGGCGCAACATGGAGGGCAAATGGCGGGAGACCCCGCTCCTGGGATCTATCCGGCGCGCCATGCCTCGCAAGATCTAACGGGATATTGCGATGTGAAACCCGCCGCCCATTGTAGGCGGGATCACTTTTTGTGAAATCTGTATATTAGAGCAAGACGATTAGTCTCATTCTACTAGGCAGTTTCCCGAGGTAACCGTGGTGTTCGGATTTATCACCTTCGCCTTCGAGACCTTGGGTGAGCGCCATTAAGTATTGGTCTCCACAAATTGGGACCAGACAGAACGGCACTATTGGGGGTCTCTCAGGGGATCAGAGGCCCTCAGATGCTCGCCCGCTGGGTACGGTGGCATCCTGGCACTGCTGGTGCCAGCCAAGCACCTCGGCAGTGACAGCCTGACATCCTGGCAGTGCCACCTGGGTACCAGTCTGGAATTGACAAGGTGCCAAACTGGCATTTTTTGCGTGGCAGTAATTGGGCCTGGAGGTGACTTATGCACATGAGGTAGGGGGCCACGGGGGGGGGCCAAGGACCCCCTTATAGGTGCGTTGGGCTTTGGGTGCCACCTCCGTGGTCAAGAGAACGGTATGCCATTAAAAATGGCGCCTGGATCTCTCCCTGTGCTGAGGAGCTCCTCAGTGCAGGATATGGGACCAAGTGCGGCCTCAGCCATGCATACCACTCTGAGGCCTTGTATCTAACCGGAGTAACGTTAGATAGTGTTGTATTTCCCAGTACAATGAACGTCGGGAGACCCGCCGCTAAACGTGCTCATTATGGGACAAAGTTTCCATTTGGTTCAAGCATGCCCGTTATTTTTAAGTAGTCGTGTTTGGTTATTAAAACCTGCCTAACATGTAAATCAATCTAATATTTGACGTTACATAATGATGATTTACGTTTATGCAGGTTACTATGTGGTCAAAAGCATGACAGTCGTATCATCACAAAATTAACCCGATATTAGTTAGTAAATGTGATGTGCAGCTGTCAGCGATAGGCAATATAGACTGATATGGCTCATGATGGGCAACAACAGTGCTACAGCCAGGCTAATCATGAACAACACCACAGCAGAATGTGAAAAAAAAACCCTTCAGCAATTCAATTACAAATTAAATATGCTGGTATCCCATCAACGATTGGTGGGCTTGGCTTTCCTTCTCTGAGGCAGACATGAGTAGGAAAAACCCGTTTTCTTGTGCAGCTTACGGGTGGGATTCTCCGAGCCTCCATGCAGAAATCGCGGTCCCCGGAGAATCGCCGCAAATCGCCTGCGGTCTACGCGTTGTGGGTAGCGGGCCATTGACAGAGGCCCCCCCCCCCCCCGCGATTCTCCAAGTGTAACTGGCCGGGTTCCCGACGGTGTAGGTCTCTCATGGTTTCATGGACAGTCGGGGCAGTGATCAGGTGGCACCGATCTGTGGGTGTGCACGATTTCGGGGGCAGCGACGTTACTGGTGCTGCTCCGTGGTGTGAGTCCACCAGGTCCCTGCAGGAAGCATTCCAGGGCCTTGCTAGCCCCCTGCAAATTGGAGAATGACTCTGTACTTTCTTAAGGAAAGTCCACAGTGAAACGCCGGCGTTTTGATGACACAGCCCCATTATTAGAGAATTCCACCCAGGAGCTGTAGCGTCATGTGCAAGGATTCTACAATAATGACCATCACATCATCAGACAGCAGCTAAACCTTCTATGCTCATTCCCCATCCTCATGGCCAATGTGACCAATGCAACACCTGTGCTACACACAACATAGCACTTTCTTTTAAAGACAACAGGCCCCACTAAAGTGATAAGATAATAAAATGCAGAGAGATTAAAATTGCCACCTTAACATTGTGTTCCCCTACTTCAGTATCATTCAGAATCTAACAGGCCACAATGTGTTCGCCAAAAATCAACAGGGTGTGATGCCTAAGATAGTACTTCAAACATTTCACAAGTTACAATTATAACAGCTGTTAGTGATCAGTACTTTGAAGAGGAGCACAGTTGTTTTCAACAGAATTGCCTTCCGAGCTTCTAAGCAGTTTAACCAGTTCAGCATACTGACATCATGCAGTCTAACAAAATGAAATGCACGTTGATCTCATGCTCGGGAAGTGGTTTCTTTCTATTCACTTACTTTTAACCTGTGATTAAATGCTATTCAGTTGAGGTGGGGGTGGGGGGACTGGTTAGACATGAACACTCGTGCAACCTCAATCAATGGCGCACCAACTGTTCTCCCAGCTTTACCTCCCTCTCCCGTAAGATCCAGCCAAGACCAGCAAACTGACTTCCTCTGGCCTACATTTGCATTTGATATTTCAAAATATCTGTATTTCACAAATGGATTTCACAGTTAAAAAGAATTTGATTTAGAAAATGATATGTTAAGTGTAATAAAATCACCGAAGGTGCTGTGATCTATATGAATAACTAGATAACTGTAGCTCACAATAATGGCAGACATTACCATGCAAAACGTCAAGTAGGCCTATGCTTTTTATAATAATAATAATAATAATTAAAGCTATAAATTGAACTGCTCAAAATAAACACAATCTCAGATCAACCTGAACGCAAACTGCAACGGATGCTGTAAATTTGAAATAAAAATAGAAAATACTAGAAGTATTCAGCAAGTCAGGCAGCATCTGTGGAGAGAGAAACGGGCCAGAATTTTCCACCCAAAATAGCAGTGTCTGGATCTGAATGAACACCGGCGAGCTTCTCCCCAGAGAAATAGCCGGGAATTCTCTCCAGATCTTCTGACACGTTGTCAAAAGAAAGCAGGGGAACGTGTTTTGTGCCATCGCTTTGGCGGAGGGAGGGCCTCATGGCCCGGTTCTACAGATATCGGGCCGCCATTTTTAGTCTTTGAGAAAGGGTTAGAAGCGGACTCTTTGGGGTTGGGAGAACTTTGGCCGGGATTCTCCGAAATCCCGGCCAAGTGTTGACGCCGGTGTCAAAACCGGCCTGAGAGATGCTGGCGTCAACGGTCCTCGAGGCGCAGGCTTTCACCCCTCCCTAGGGGGCTAGAACGGTGCCGGAGTGCAGTGCGCTGCTCCGGCGGCGAAAGCCGGCCAGGATGAGAGCACAATGCACAGAATGAAAGGGGATGGGCATGGTCATCAAGGGATTAAACACAAAGATATTGGAAAGAATATGGAGATGAAAGCTCAGCTCAGGGAGGACTTTGAGGTTGCGAACTGTCTGGCTCAGCCTGAGCCCATGTCTGGGAGAGCGGTTGGAAATGATGGCAAGGCTTAGACCCTGTCATGCACTTACCAGCACTTACCAGAGAGAGACTATTATGTTCCAAATGTTCAGTTGCATTGTTTGAAAAACAACATCATGGTTTAATGTTTCATCTGAAGGTTGGCACCTTTGACAGTGCAACAAACTATAAATTACAAACAAAAAGGCTTGCACTTGTTTAGCGCATTTTACAACCACAGGGTGTGTATCAAAGCCCTTTGCAACCAAATGACCACATAACCTGTTTCTGTGATTCCCTGGCATAACTTCCTTGCTCTTCTTTGCACTTGTGCCATGCGATCTTTTACTTCCACCCATGGTAGCAGGACCTTGGTTTGACGTCTCATCCAAAAGGCGGCACCTCTGACAGTGCAGCACTGCCCCAGTACTGCACTGTAACGTCAGCCTAGATTAGTGTGCCCAAGCCTTGGAGTGGAGCTTGAACCTCCTGGCTCAGAGGTGAGAGTGCTACCAAGTCAGCAACAGCTGACACTTTGGGTGGAATTGTCCAGATGAATGACAAAGTGTAATTTTGGGCGAGAAAATCGACGCACTTTGCGCCAGCAATCCGCATCGCGATCTTCATCCACTTAGTCAAATTCTTTTCACCCGCATGATGGCTGTTTAGCACAGGGCTAAATCGCTGGCTTTGAAAGCAGACCAAGCAGGCCAGCAGCACGGTTCGATTCCCGTAACAGCCTCCCCGAACAGGCGCCGGAATGTGGCGACTAGGGGCTTTTCACAGTAACTTCATTTGAAGCCTACTTGTGACAATGAGCAATTTTCATTTCATTTCATTTCATGCTGCACCTGAGTCATCAGGCATCTGATTCGCCCGCCCCAGGGGTCAGCTGAGCACTGCAATCAAGGGCGCTGCATTTAAACGGATCCTCAGCACTCAGGCAGTGGCGTCTGGGAAAGCAGTGGTGTAGTGGTATTGTTGAGACCCAGGGTAATGCTCTGTCGAGACCCAGGTAATGCTCTGAGGACACCTGCTCGAATCCCACCGTGGCAGATGGTGAAATTTGATTTCAACAGAAATCTGGAATTAAAGGTCCATGAAACCATTGTCACAAAAACCCACCTGGTTCACTGATGTCCTTTAGGGAAGGAAATTTGTTGTCCTGACCTGGTTTGGCCTACATGTGACTCCTGACCCACAGCAATGTGGTTGACTCTTACCTGCCCACTGAAATGGCCTTGTGAGCCACCCAGTGAAGGGCAATTAGAAATGGGACCAGTCAACGAAGCCCACGTCCCATAAACAAATAAATAATAAATAAATAAACCCTCTCAGTAACGCCAGGAGGATGGTGCAAAAGTTCAGGGGCCCTCACCAGACTTCCTGTTTCCATGGAGGAGACGTGGCCCCCGCTATGCCCACGTGTTGGCAGGAGGCCTCAAGCAATGTCACCAATCCATCCTGGGGTGCGATGGCTGCAGTTGGAAGTGCAGGCAGCATGATCAGGAGGACGGGGGTGCAATGCCCAAGATGAATTACCTATATGTGTTGCAAGAGTGAGTTACTCTCTGTCTCCCCCGGCATTCCTCCCTTCTGTCACCCCTGAAAGTCACCATTAACCCACCTTCTGTCACCTCGTAGGCTCTCATTACCCAACCTCCCAACATCATCCTCAAAACCCTCAGCTCTCCTCGGCACAACTTCTTTCTAATGAGGTATGGTGCCTACAAATGCCAATTGTCCTCAACCCCCAAGCCGATAGGCATCTGGTTCACAATGACCCCTTAGTGTTCTCACAGGAGGAGATAGCCTCTGCACAAGTTCCTCCCTCACCTGATAGAGATGCAAAGGCAGTGCTAGGAAATTCAAGGGCATTGTCAGCGACATTCTGCATCTGAAAGACAGATTGGAGGAATTCCGGATCCTTCAGTCGCACGAGATGTTGCTGGCATTGCGTGGCACCCAGGCTCACACTCCAAGGATGGCGCCCACAATGGAAATCCTGGGGTAAGATGTCAAAGTCATGGCTGGCAGAGTCCATTGCTGAGGGGCTCCAGGGCTTGTTCCAGAAGCAGAAGCCCATTGCTGAGGGCATTGACACTATGGTTCAGAGAATGGCTTGCCTCCAGGACCGGCAGCCTTAGTGGAATTGTGGCATTTGGAGCTCACTCCAGCTGCCCCTCCATTCCAAGGAGGCACCAGGGGCCCACGTGCACCCCAAGTGTAGGAAACTCTGGAGCCCATCCCAGAATTTTCCACCGTAGAGACTCGGGCAGTCTCCAGTGCTTCTGAATCCCCCCCTTGGCCCCGACGCGTCTCAGGAGAAGCAGGCAGACAGGGTGACAACGCAGCACCAATGACACACAAAAGTTGGTCGGGTCCCTCCAGGTCCAGGCCCTCCAGAGGACCCCCGTTAAGGGCATCTCAGGCTGTAGGGTGCAGAAGGCAGCCTCCAGTTCTGATGTGTATCTCCAGACATCAAGATCAAGGAAGTCTAGAGGCACAGCCTGGACATGGGTGAAGTTAGGCACTGGTGGTTAGGGTTTAAATGGTGTGTCACTATCACTAGTCTCCACATTAAATCTTTTAACGCACAAAGCATTAACACTTCACTGTCTTTGACCTTTGTCTCACTGGGAAAGGTCATTGTCTCTTCTGAACTCAGCTCTTCCCACAGGGCCTGAAAGCTGAGCGAACGGTAAAACCCGCAGTGTCAGACTTCCTAGAATGACTCTGCCATCACTCAGTGAACTCTCCACCTTGCCCATTTTCCCCCCTTGGAGCTGCAGAACAAAGGAATGTTCCGCCGACCCTCTTTCAGACATGAGACTGGGAATCAATGTGCAGTCAGCACACAGACAGGAGTCAGACATATGCAGAACCTGAGGAACATCACAGATTTCTTCACTGCGAGTCGTCATCACCCTCCTGCCTTGGCATGAGACTTAAGAACATGGACACCACGGTTCAATTCCCATACCAGCCTCCCCGAACAGATGTCGGGAATGTGGCAACCAGGGGCTTTTCACAGTAACTTTATTTGAAGCCTACTTGTGACAATAAGTGATTTTCATTTTTCATTTCATCACATGTTAATCAACCCTTCAGTGGAGGTGGGGACATGAAGGTCTTTGGGTATGTGGAGCTGCTGCGCAACAACCCTCCTTTTCGAAGAACCTGGAAGCGACAAGGGCATCCCTGGTCTTACTGCTCATATACACCCTTTGCCACCACCTGTACTCCGCCGTCCATGTCCTCCTCAGGCTCATCCTCCACTCCCTCATGGTTCTTCTCCACATCAAAGGAAGTGGCTAGTTCCTACTCAACCTACTCCCCAGCTGTGCCATGTTATGCAGGGCACAGCAAACCAGGACAATGTAGGAGACCTTCTGGGGACTGTACTGAAGGGCTACTCCGGACCGGTCGGGGCAGTGGAAGGCGCCTTCTGAACAGCTGAATAGCTGATCAGATGGCTTTGTGAACTTCATTATACCAGTACTCTGCATTTGTCTCACGCCTATGAACTGTCGTTATCAGCCAAGACCTTAGCGAGTATCCTTTGTCCACCACGAGCCAACCTGGCAGCTGTGGTGGTCTTTGAAGAGCACTGCGATAGCCCCAAGACGAAGCTATCATGCACACTCCCTGGGAATTGTACACGAATGTGCATAATGTCCATGCAGCCATCACACATAAGCTGGACATTAAGGAGTGCAACCATTTCTGATTAACAGAGACTCCCATGCTGCTCTGAACGCCACGTGAGTTCCGTCGATGGCCCCCTGGACCTGTGAGAGTCCAACGATGGTTGCAAATCCCACAGCCCTCTCATCTGATGGCCGTGACGAGTTTGAAGTTGACGTCATCCGAGAACCGGTCATACAAAGCACTTGTAACCTTGGCATTTGTGAGTTGATGGCTGAGATATTCCACATAGGTCATCATTTGAGCCCTGGAATAAACCGGTGGGATGAAAATTCAGTCTGCTGTGACATTGATGGCCACAGGGAGTGGGTGACTCCTCCTTTAAGTGGCATGAGGTTTGCTAGAACGTGGCACAAGTGCCGCATTGTCTCCTTGTTGAGGCAGAGTCCCCCGCGGTGCATAGTGCCCCACAGCTCCATTAAGGACACCCAGGCCCTGATAAACACTTGGTCTCCTTCTCCTGTGCCTTCCAGACCCCTCTTCGGCCTAATGGGGGCTGACTTTTGAGTCTGCCCAGTGGCCCGTGACATCCTGGCACTGCGTCCTCCCTGGTTTGGGCATCTTGTAATGGCTGGAGTCTGACCACCTCCAGCACTGAAATGAGTAAAATGGTCAATTACACAGGCTCCATCCTGACTCAAATCAGAACTACATTGCTTGACCAGCCACAGTTGCTGCACTCGCTCCTTCAGAGTTGCCCATGAGTTCACATATGGTCGTTCCTTCCCTTTATATCAGAGCTCTTGGGTTTCTGGCAGTCGGGTTCAATGGCCGCCCTTCCATCATGTTCAGGGTCAACTGAAAGTCTATTTGATCCTTGAGGGCTTTGGATCCCCCAGGACATTCGGGTGTTCACATCTGTGAGGCTCAACACAATTCTTCCCAATGCCCTGCATCCAACTCTCATACCTTAACTTTGAGACTGAGGGCAGCTGACGTTGGTGAGGATTAAATGATGGCCAATTAGTTGGATGAGCAAGACTCTCAGGAATGTTGGTGGGCACAGGCTGCGGCAGAGAAAGGCAACACATTTAGGCATCATTCATGCTCAGGGGGCGAAATTCTCCCAAAGGGAGACAAAGTGCCGACGCCGGAGTGAAACCCGGAGTGTTTCACTCCGGCGTCGGAGGCCGCTCCTCGCCCCCTATTCTCCCACCCCCAGAGGGCTAGGAGCGGCAGCGCATCAATCTTGCGCGCCAGGCGTTGACGCCTGCGTCAAAGCGGCGCCGCTTGAATGACGCGGCCGGCGGTGTCTAAATGATGTCACCTGCGCATGCGCAGGTTGGCCAGCGCCAACCCGCGCATGCGCGGTTGCCGTCTTCCCTTCCGCTGCCCCGCAAGACATGGAGGATTGATCTTGCGGGGCGGCAGAGGGAAAAGAGTGCATCTTTCAGAGACGCCGGCCCGACGATCGGTGGGCACCGATCGCGGGCCAGACCCCTTCTGAGCACCCCCCGGTGCTCGATCCTCCCTCCGCCCCCCCACAGGCCCCACACGCAGCGGTCGCGCGATGTTCACACCGGCAGCAACCAGGTGTGGTTGGCGCTGGCGTGAACCAGTCGGATTCGGCAGGCCGCTCGGCCCATCCGAGCCGGGGAATCACCGCTCGACTGGAGCGGCGTTTCTCCGAGCGGCCTGTCGCAAAACGCGACACGCCGTTTTGGGGGGGGTGGGAGAATCGCATGGGGGTGCCAGGGCGGCGTGGCGTGAATCCCCCAGCACTCCCGCGATTCTCCCACCCGACGTGGGGGTCGGAGAATCGTGCCCAGGCTTTGTCATCCCATGATCTAATTGCTGCCATGCCTTAACACTTAAGACTCCTGGGCAGCCACTAGGCAGCCACTGCATTACCTCTGGTTAAACGTGCAACCCCCACCTCCACTTCTCTCGGGGTCTCATACAACCAGGATCTCATTCCCTTCCCTCCACATCACGAGCCCCAGTCCCCCCCCCCCGCCCCCTCAACCCACATCCCCAGACCATTGGCAAAGGCTAATTGTGAGCTCATTCTCACTTATTTCTCACACAGGCTGCAGATTCAGTTGTGGTAGTGAAAGAGGTTTTCAGAAATGAGAAGCCTTTTTCTCGAGTCTCTGAGGGCAGTCAGCCATGGTGTAAACAGAAAGCCTTTTCATTCACTCTGGATTGTGAGGTGCTTTGAAAACTGACAGGCTGAAGACATTCTCTGGAATGTGAAGGGGTTTCAAAACTGACACACAGCAGGCATCATGGCAACACACACCATCCGCGACCCCCATCTTGGAGGAGACCCCTGACCTGCCACCCTCACTTCTACCCCAACCCAACCGCCAGGACTCCGGAATGACCGCAACTCCTCCCCCTCCCCCCCCCCCCCCCCCCCACCACCACCCCCCCCCCCCCCCCCACCCCACTCCCACCCCCACCACCCCCATTCTGTAGCTGGCCAGTAGTTTTTCCTCCATTCACCGTGGAATAATGTGAAGAGGACTACTCAACTCCTTTCTCCCTCTGCGGGTCTGTAGTGCATGGTCCGTGTTTTTAAAAAGCAGTCGGAATTCATGCCTGCGTGACATCACACTGGCGGGCCAGTATATTTAACGAGGCCTGAGGATTTGACTTTAACCTCGCTTATGACGTTCAAATGCATTCAAATCAGGTTTGTGCCCTTTCTGGGCAATAACCTGATTGCATCATTGGGGAAGGGCACAGGAACATCTGAAATCTCGCCACTCAAATCCCGTTTTTGGCCTCTCGAGAGAGAGAGTTAGCGGCCATAACGGGATTTGTGCCCACGGCAAACAGGCCCTGTAAATTCTGCCCTTCATGTATTGCGTATGTCAAAATGTGTCACTTTTCTTTCTCTCCCCTTGGTCTTCAGTTACTATTACATTAGATAACAGTGTATTTGAATAAAAGTGGTAGGGCTGCACTGCATCAGTCGCACATAGCTTTATCGATTATTTCATCTATTCTGTAGCAAGTTCATTGAACATTTATCCGCCAACACACTACCCACAATGTGAAAACAGGCTCTTATTTCTACTGTGCAAAATGAGCAATTTGCAATGTTGAAGAAGTCAACGCAAAAGTGGCTAAAATCCTTATCATGTTCAAGCAATTAGAACCCAGTTGTCAGGCACTGATCAATTATGCAGTTACAGAATTCAATGTAGCCATGTAAAAGTTCCAGCTTCTGTGACTTGAATATGGCATCTGTCAACGCCAGTCTTTCAGTTGCCTTACAGACATTTCAGTTCATTAACATGCATAGCTACACTTCTGGGTATTAAAAGCGCCAAAACCTGTTCTTTCAACAAGATTGCAACAGCTAATAATATACAGTCAAGAAGCTGCATGATCCTTCCTCAAGACATCCTTCCTTCCTCCTTTATAATCAATTACTGAGGAAAAACTTCCGAGATTTTTCCTTCCTTCTGCTCCACACGGATGGTTCTATAATTACCCCAGAGATCAAGGCCCACAACTTCAGAAAGTATTTATTGCTCTGGTTAGGCCACTGAAGCCAACTTTGCTTTCTCCTTCTCTTCCTCTCTTCCCCCTACCGAGCCGCTGCACCCTGTCTCAATAGTCTCTGGGCAGGTATTAGGTTTTATAGAGAAAATTAAGAGCAACACTTTTTATAAATTGAACAGCCTTCGTGGCACATGGGAAATTATTCTTTCATGTCACTTTCCAGTATCCCTTTTTAAAATTAAATTTCAAATTAAAACAGATCAAGTATAGCAATTGATGTTATTGGTCCAATTTTAAAAGACAAATTACTCGAAAAACATAACTAAAAAACATAAGCCAAGACGATTAGGTGAAAAAACTGAATGGAATAGAAGTCAGTCCATGACCCACAGGGGAGAAAAAACGGATTTGTTTCCAGATTAATTTTTGCTGCTGAAGTTGACTTTCTTTCAGGGTCTATTCCTGAAGTAGGACAAAGGATGACTCAAACATAACAATGGACACAAATATGCCAATTAAATTACCAATCTTTAAACTTACAGATCCTTTGCATAAACTAATTGGGTTCATGTACAAGAAAAGAAAAAGAAAATATCTGAAAATACACAACAGGTTATTCATTCAGCTGTAAAGAAAAAATACAAGGTAAGATCTTTCCTCAGCTCAGCCTTACACCCAAACATATATTTGCCGCTACACAGTGAATTAACAAAGTTACAACATTCTAAATGCTCGCCTTTGCTGGCTTTGGTTTTGCAATATCTAAGATAGACACTGGTCTCCCAGTAAAGGAAAAATAAATGGCCTTTTGAGGTCACTTCAGGTCGAACAGACTGGCATGAATTTGAGGGCGTGGGTGCATATTTAAAATATAACTTTTGTTCTGCAGTTGTAAAATACGTACATTGCTAATATAAACACCGTCTACTATTAATCTTGACCCGCAAATTTGATTTTTGGCGCCAGGAAGAATTTGAACGATGATGTCATGTGAACATCTTTACATTTTCTTTTGTTTTTTTCACCAAGTATAGTTTATAGCCAACAACAGCATTCTACCATAAAGTACATGGATTGCTTCTCTGTCTCGCAAAGATGAAATAATTTAGACATGGGACATTCTGGTTATAATCCAACTCCCTTCGAATAGAACATGGAATTGTGTTGATATATTAGCTTGCCTGTAGACCAGTGCTCGCTGACAGAACTATAGATGAGAGCAATATCTTTTAAGTTTTGTATCTCAAGTATAATTAATTTAAAACTTCACAATTCATTGATAAATAAATTTACATCACTGTACTTGACCTTCCGGGAACCGTACATTTATTTGAAACTTACAAAATATGACTCTTTGTTTCAAATATTAGGTGAGGTTGTTGTTTTTGACAGGTGCAGACACAGTGGACCGAAGGGCCTTTTCTGTGCTTGTGGAAGGGAAATTAACATAAACCAACTTCAAAATGGGAAATGCTTGACTGTAGTTCAGCACTGCTTTTGAATGAAATAAAGTAGGTCAAGTAACATAAATGAAATACTGCTTAATATTCTAGTTTCGGCCTTATTATGAAAACACATTGTCCTCCGAAAGATAACAAAATGTGTACTCGAGTTGTTTTTAACCAAGGGCAAGATCATACGTACTACGTATTTCATCTTACGTACTTTCCAAGGTCTATTTAATATAAACATGCCTGTTTACTTCAAGCTGTTATTTCAGATTATAAAACATGCTGTCTTCAATCGAATCTCAGAGTGCAGTACACTGGCTTTTGCAGCTGGAATACTCTCTTTCTGCAAATATATTTGTGTAAATAAATTTCCTTAAATCTAACCTCGAGGAATTTGTCTTTGTTATGATTTCCACGACAGTGCTTATGATTCTATGACTCTATTTGACTTACTAGATTACACCAATTTAATGAGAAAAGTTCAGCATATCTTTGAAGTCAATATTAATCATTATTTTTAATATTTTTTTCAAAGATCTCAAGTTTGAAACTACTTTCCAGCTTTGTCCCCTTGTCTACTTTAAGACTCTGCAGAATATCCACAGGTGTGACCACAGCAAAGCTATTGGACAAAAAAAAAATGTTTAATTTATTTTCTGCCCCCAATAAGCTCACAAAATAGTCACAGATGCAATGCAGTTTATCTGAAAAGTTTAGCCTGTAGACTTCTATCCTGGCTAGCAAGCGGGGTTTCAGCTGGACAACACGCAACTGTAGGAGCCCATCACTGTGCGCAAGTAGCACAGTGGTTAGCACTCTTGCTTCACAGCACCAGGGTCCCAGGTTCGACTCCCAGCTCAGGTCACTGTCTGTGAGGAGTCTGCACGTTCTCCCTGTGTCGGCGTGGGTTTCCTCCGGGTGCTCTGGTTTCCTCCCACAAGTCCTGAAAGACGTGCTTGTTAGGTGAAATGGACATTCAGAATTCTCCCTCTGTGTACTCGAACAGGTGCTGGAGTGTGGCGACTATGGGATTTTCACAGTAACTTCATTGCAGTGTTAATGTCAGCCTACTGGTGACAATATTAGAGATTATTATAAAAAGTATTTCCAAGCCAAGTGATTGAGAATTTCACAAAATATCGTGTTTGCCCACTATGAATGCTAACCCATTCTCCATAAGAACACAACCCCGGTTTGGCTCGAAGCAAAAGGGGTTCAAATGCTGTTAAGGTCAGGAATTCCTCACCCGTATAGGAGTACTGCTAAAGCTAAGTTAGTGTCACAAATTTGTATCCTTAATTTTACTCAGCTGGAACCACACAATCTACCAACCAGCATTGTGCATGAATATGTTTTCTGCTGTGTGCCCACCAAAGGTGGCGTTGCCGATCTGTTAGACTGTTGCCTTGTACAATTATTGGGAACCATATGGGAGGAACCTGAGGTCCCCAGTGACAGGGCTGCCCCCCGCAGGTCCCATGAACGTGTCAAGTTGGCCGATCAAACAGCAACAGTATCTTGGAGAGCTTTGGAGCTGCGTAGCTCCTGTATTGGATTACAAAAAAGTGTGCAACAGCGGGTTGACTTGGGTCCAAGCATCCATTAACAGTCATTTGATCTTGAATGCACATCAGCCTCGAATAGACTGCTCTTACCTCCCTTCCTCACCCATCTGGGCGATGAATGACACAGCTGTAACTTGGTAAGCAATTTTGGCGCACAATTTATACATAATTACTGTCTTGAATTGAATATCTGTTTCCCACTATTTCCGCTTCCTCAGTGACACCTTCCTAAACCCTTTAGCAGTGCCCTTCTTCCTCCATCAAACAAAGAGGTCACATTCTTTCCAATTTTGCTCTTTAAACAATCTCCTTGAGGTGGTTTCCAGAAGAATTATGAATTCACTAGTGGTCTGCTTAATTTCTTCATCTTTGAACCATTCGTGCAGTCAGTGGAAAACCCAATGTTTTCTTCAATTCAAACAAAAAAGGCATTTGGAGCATAGCATTGTGGAAACCACAATTAATACCTTATCTTCAGGAAATATACCTTTGTCTCCTTCAAATAACAAATACAGGTAATTATTTCTGAAGAGATTTTATTGCACTTACAATGACAATTGCCAACAGCACTTGGTGTAAAATGATGGTCAGAATTTTTTGTTGCTTGTGCAGGCAGGCAGACGTGCTCCTGACCCAGAAGCACGTGAAATCATGCAAACAGACGCAGGTACGTGTCGCGACATTATTGCACAATATTTGGTCAGCAGGCACGCACGAGATTCAGCAGATTGTCTGCCGACAATCAAGCCAGCAATTTAGACCATTAAGGGTCTGATAGAACACATCATTGCGCAGCCAGTCTGCTTTTACAGTTGGTGGACAGGCCGATTGGTCAGGTGGCCTTAACGTTTCAGCTTCAACCTGCATCCAGGGTGGTAAGGACTGTCCGAGCTGAAATAAAGTTTAAAAAGGTGCCTGTGGATTGAGGTTTGCGTTTGAATGTGCCATCTTGACACCCTCTACAGTGTTTTACCCTCGCGATTTATTTTTCATCGTCTCCCTGACTCAGTTCCACAGCAGCCGACCCACAGGGGTGGCATATGGGCAACATGGTTGCACAGTGGTTAGCACAGTTGCTTCACAGCTCCAGGGTCCCAGGTTCAATTCCCGGCTTGGGTCACTGCCTGTGCGGAGTCTGCACGTTCTCCCCGTGTCTGCGTGGGTTTCCTTCGGGCGCTCTGATTTCCTTCCGCAGTCCAAAGATGCACAAATTAGGTGGATTGGCCATGCTAAATTACCCTTAGTGTCCAAAAAAGGTTTAGGTGGAGTTATGGGGGTAGGGTGGAGGTGTGGGGAAGGTGTGGGCTTTGGTCAGATGCTCTTTCCAAGGGCAGGTGCAGACTCGATCAGCCAAATAGCCTCCTTCTGCACTGTAAACTATGATTTTATGATTCTATGACCAGTCTGCATGCACCCTCCCTTTTCTCAGGACCTGCCCTCTAGTACATAGAACATAGAACAGTACAGCACAGAACAGGCCCTTCGGCCCTCGATGTTGTGCCGAGCAATGATCACCCTACTCAAACCCACGTATCCACCCTATACCCGTAACCCAACAACCCCCCCTCCCTCTAACCTTACTTTTTAGGACACTACGGGCAGTTTAGCATGGCCAATCCACCTAACCCGCACAGCTTTGGACTGTGGGAGGAAACCGGAGCACCCGGAGGAAACCCACGCACACAGGGGGAGGACGTGCAGACTCCGCACAGTGACCCAGCCGGGAATCGAACCTGGGACCCTGGAGCTGTGAAGCATTTATGCTAACCACCATGCTACCGTGCTGCTCTACCCGCACTGTCCGGTGGACTGAGCCTTTCCCAGTGCCAATATCACACTGGCTGCCCATCAATTGGCCGGTCAGGATGAAATGACATTTGTTGGCCAACGACGGGCAGGGGCTCATTTTGCATCCACTTGCAGGCCTGCCATGTGCCCCTGCCCGACAGGCGAAAAGTTCAGGCTGGTGAGTTTCTTCCTCACAAGAGAGAGAGGGTGAAGATAAGCTTTTCCCAAATGATGTGAACTAATTATTGGAAAAAAAAACTATTGTTCACTGTGCTGAACTATCGATAACCTGTGGGCTTAGCTCAGTGGGCTAGACAGCTGTTTTGTGATGCAGAACAAGGCCAGCAGCCCGGGTTCAATTCCCGTACCAGCTGAGAATTCTGTATTCTCTCTCTGCACAACCAAACAGGCGCCCGGAATGTGGCGACTAGGGGCTTTTCACAGTAACCTCATTGCAGTGTTAATGCAAGTCTGCTTGAGGCAATAAAAAGATTATTATTACATGCATCACCAACTCTGGACTGTTTTTTAACTTTGGCTGCATCATCTAGTTTCGTTCAAGTTCAGAAATCTCCCTGGTTATGCTGAGGAAATATGAAACCTCATACATTAGTTGTCAAATGGTACAGCAAAGGTAGAGAAAGGACACTAAAATGTTCCTTAAAATCTAATAAACTTGATTAAATTACATTTTCTTTCCTCTCCTTGAAATCACACACACTTTTCAAATACTGGATCTCAGGAAATAAGCAAGGACAATTTCCTTCATGAAATGCTAGAAGGCAGAAAGGGGTCCAGGCTGTAGGCTGGGATGCCTGCCCTAATTAAGAAGTTACCCAACTGAGTTGAAACTGATCTCAGTACAGGATAAAGGAACTACCTAAGTAGCTTTACTTTTCCATTGCATTAAAGAGTTTTTACAAAAACCTTTCTGTGCACGGATGAAACTTTTTTTTTAAACTGCATATACAATTGTTCGATGCATTAATATGAAAACAAATCTTAAAATGATTCATTTAGGCCAGAGAAAATACAAGCTGAAAATGATCCCGTGTGAAATAATAGCGTACTGGAAAAAAAAAGTCTTAATCTTTGCCCCGTACACTTCTTACGCAAATATTTAGACATTTGTTAAACCACGCATACTTTTTAACTGTTCAACAAAGGCACTGTAGGACAGCATTACCAACGTCGGGAGGGGAACAAATGATTTTGACAGTCAAGTTGTGCCCTATTACATAATATGCAACATTGCCCCTGCCAACACACCAGTGACCTTACTTCAAAAGGACTTCATTGGCTGTGACATTCTTTGGGACATCTTGAGGTTATAAAGCATACTGTATAAATGCAAGTTCTTTCTGTCTTACCAAATTAGAAAAGAGCGGACCAGGGAATATTTAGGGTAGCTCATTGGTAACATTCTTTTACATGGTGTCAGACTGATTATTGAAGCCAGGTTTGATACAATTTAGCTGAAATTTGAACACGGGTAGTTGTAGACACTAGGTTAACAGTCTCTATTATGTTGCTAACCACAGTTCAAAATAGATGTGTGGTGTCCAGCTCCCAACAGCAGCAATAATAAACAATGGTTCCGTCGAGAATCAGGGTCATGCCAGATCCTTGCAAGAGCAACTCAGCAAATCCCACTGATTTTCCCTGTTGCCCAGCAGATCTTGGTTCATCAGCTGGCTATCTAATTCCTTTTCAAAAGCCATGATTAAATCTGCTCCCACCACACTCTCAAGCAGTGTGTTCTAGATCCTAAACATGTGCCATGTAAAAGAGATTTTTTAAGTTACCGATGTTTCTTTTATCAGTCACCTCATAAATCGGTGACTTCCATTCTTGCTCCCTCAGCCAATGGGAATCATTTCGGTCCAGATCCCTCAGGGTTTTGAACACCTCTACCACGTTTCCTCTCACCCTTCTCTTCTCAAAAGAGGACAACCCCAGCTTCTCTAATCTATCCACATATGAAGTCCCTCGTCCCTGGCACCATTCTCGTAAATTTTTCTTGTAGCCTCTCCGAAACTTCCTGAAGTGCAGTGCCCAGAAATGGTCACAATCCTCCAGTTGAGGCCTAATCAGTATTTTGGAAAGTTCACCATGACTTCCTTACTGTGAACTCCGTGCCTCTATTTAGAAAACCCAGGACCCGGATGCCTTTTTAAACATTTTCTCATCCTGCCTCATCACCTTCCACAGTTTGAGCACATATAACCCCAGGTCTCTCTGCTTGTTCATCCTCTTTAGAATTGTATCTTTTCTTTGATTATTGCCTTGAGTCATCCTTCATTATCTCACCGGCTAACCATCAAGAAGGACTAATAAAGTTTATGACAATATCTGAGATGCCAATCTTCTCTGCTGGAGTTCAGGATGCATAGCCTGGATATTATGAAGGAGAGGAAATGGCAATATAACTATATCAAAATAAACTTCCAAGAAAAGGAATTACACCAGGATTCCTCTGAAAATCAATTTTAAAAACCTCTATTGCCATTGGCACTGTGTATTACAAAAAGTTGGGAAACCAATTTAGCCATCACGTCAACTTCAGTTTTAAATTCACAATTACCACAAAAGTTACACTTAGCTCTTTTTAAACAAGAATTGAATTTCTCTGACAATGCAGAACACTGACCTGTTTTTAATTTCCTTACATCGGCAAGAATAATATTGTAAAGCTCAAACAGAAATAAACACAATAGAAAAGACTGCTTTTGAACAACCATTTAAATCGATTGAAACTTCTACACTTTGTTTTACACCTTAAAATGGTGTTACAACATTATGATTTTTCACATTTTCTCTGCCTGCCGATCCCCCACAACAACTCTTCTTTTCTCCTCAGTTTTTAGATCTCTTCATGGCTTGACCAAGAGGTTGGATGATTGCTTTCTTGACAGGCCTTGAACAATGTCACCACCATCAATGAGGAAGACGAAAGTCACTCAACTTGACCGGTTTTCTCTTTCCCCAGCCGAGCCAGCCCTGAGAAACAGTTAACCTTTTCCGAGCAATAATCGAGCTATCAGCACAAGCAAAATCATCGACATCAACAGGGATCCTGAACGACGGCTGTATCTGGCTGGCCGAATCGAAAATGAATTCACCAATTCACCAAATGTCATGCATTGCTAAGCGCAATACAGGAAATTATATCGACACATAGCTTCAACCAAGTGACATCTGCTCACCCTTCGCATTCATTACACCACTGGAACAGAACTTTATGATATCACATCATGGGAGTACTAGACAACATTGTTTGCTCCCAAGCTATCTCTAGCCTGCAATTCTTCTTTACCCCCCTTTTTTTTCTCTTTTTTTCCTGAAATTTAGAGTACCCAATTAATTTTTTCAATTAAAGGGCAATTTAGCGTGGCCAATCCACCTGCCTGCACATCTTTGGATTGTGGGGACGAAACCCACGCAAACATGGGGAGAATGTGCAAACTCCAAACGGACAGTGACCCAGAGCCGGGATCAACCTGGGACCATGGCACCGTGAGGCAGCAGTGCTAACCACTGCGTCACGGTGCTGCCCTCTAGCCTGCAACTCTAACTCACAAAAATAAAAAACTACATCCTATTGTCCAAAAGGGGCGGGATTCCCCAGTCTTCCAGCCACACGTTTCTCGGCCACGTGCTGTTTGCTGGTGGCAGGATCCGATCCTCCAGTCACGTGTCAATGGGATTTTCCATGAAAACCGCCCCATGCTGTCGTGTAACCTACTGGTTGGGGTGCGCTGCCAGCGGGAAAAGTGAATCCTGAAGACTGGAGAATTCCAGCCATAGTTTTTGTAAAATTTAGGATTATTTAATTTTTCAGTGGTCTTTAATAATCCTTGATATTTCGGCAACTTTTTTTTAAACTCAGACTTTACTGAGAAAGCTAAATATTCAAAATGTTTACAACAGATATATTGATGAAACATTGCAAAGTTTTCTATTTGTTAACCTTTTAAGTTTGCTTAGATGTTGCATTCACTAAACCGTTGAAGCTGAGGCAGTTCAAATCAACTGAACAACTGAAGAGTTGCAACCCAATGTGTCCTGGTGACTGTCTTATGAGCGGTAAGAAAGTGATTAACACGGCATCTTTCTTTTTTTAAAATAAATTTAGAGTACCCAATTCATTTTGTTTTCCAATTCAGGGGCAATTTAACGTGGCCAATCCACCTAGCCTGCACATCTTTCAGTTGTGGGTGTGAAAACCACGCAAACATGGGGAGAATGTGCAAACTCCACCCTAACAGTGACCCCAGAGCTGGGATCGAACTAGGGTCCTCGGCGCCGTGAGGCAGCAGTGCTACTCATAACGCCATTGTGCTGCCCCTAACATGGCGCTTTTCTAATGGGGAATTCCCTCATGCAGCAAGGCCACCCAATGTAGGCACAACTCTGTTGTCATGGATTTGTGTCTCGGGTACCGTTAGCGTCTTATTCTAGAAAAGGGGTGGGCAAACTACGGCCCGCGGGCCGTATGCGGCCCGCCAAAGGTTTTAATGCGGCCCACCAAGATCAAGTCATAAATTTTTTTAAAAAAATTTTTTTAAAATTTATTTTAAAAAAATAAGGTTAATGGGGGGGGGGGGGGGGGCTGTTGGGTTACTGGTATAGAGTGGATACGTTGACTTGAGGGCCGAAGGGCCTGTTCTGTGCTGTACTGTTCTATGATCTATGTTCTATATGAGGCGCCCAGAATCATAACCGGGTGAAGCGCCATTTTTGAAAAGTAGAGAAAAAGAGGGCTAAAGGCAGGATGCCGCCGGGGGAAGCGCTGAGGTATATGCCGCAACCTAATTGGTTACAACCGGGGCTATTAATTAATATGCTATGCGGCCTTTAAAATTGTGAATTTCTGAATGTGGCCCTTGCACGGAAAAGTTTGCCCACCCCTGTTCTAGAAGATATCTCGCTGGCAGCAATGGTCTTTGTTCAAAAACGTTATGTACATGCCAACTATTTACAAAGGTTAAATCATCGCAACAAAAATCTGGAGCTGCCTTCTGAGACATTACTCAGACACAGTGATGTCACTCACTGTGAGACAGCTTCCTTTGCTCAGTACGCTCTTATTAAAGTTAACCCTTTACAGTGTACGACGAGAAAAGGGGGGGTATTTTCTCAGAAAGAGGGAAAATTGGAAGGCCTCGTAATGGCTATTGCTAATGTATTTTCACATGGATTTTAGTCTTATACAGTTTTGGGAGGTAAACGTTTAAACATAAATTTTAAATCTGGGTTAGTATTTGACTGGACTGTTCCATGGTTGAATTTGTGAAGAAAAATTCATTGATAAGTTTTCTGTCAGGTCAAATCATTTAATTGAGGTGAACAATGATGGTGATGCTCATCATCAAGATGATTCAATGTTTATTGTAATGGAAAGGGTAGAATCGCAGAATGACTTTCATTAAAACTTCCAGTGTTCAGTCCAACTTTCCAAAGAACTGTCTTTACCCTGCTTTGCAGAAATGGCCTTCAAGGTGCCCATTTTGATACAACAGTCATAACTTCATCAACGCAGGATGCCAAGAGAAGAAACCTGGACCTTCACAGCAGAACATAGCCACAAATAATCTACTACCTGCTCCTCACAGAAAGATGATGGCAAAGATGATTTAAGCTCAACAAACAAATTTGCACGAGCCTTAGCAGAAAGACTCACAACCTCAACCTACAATTTCTTCTACATTACCAATAGCTTTGAAGGACACAGTTTCTTATACCTCGCACAAGGGGAAACTCAAGCGCCTGTGCTTAAACAAACGAGAGACATTTTCTCCTCACAATGGTGTAACATTGCAAATTGTGATGACAGATACTAAACATGGTAAAGTATTAGGTTTTGAGGGGAAGAGGAATTCATATTTTATTAGATTTAATTTGAATAGTCAAAATGGCTTTGCTGGATTACAGTGAATGGCATGTCACAGCCGCCGCGATACATTTTCTGCTCCTCTCGTAAAAAGGGTGCATAATCAATTTGCGTCATATTAGACTTCATGGTATATCAGTTTTGTAGCAAAGGGCTTTTGTATGGTCTTTGAATCATCGATTCAAAAGTATGCCTCAAGCAATATAGCTTATACCACAAGTAATTTAACATCACAGTGTTCCAAATAAGGGGCTATGTCATACTTTTGTATCCCAAAATTTTAATTTGGTTAAACAGTAAGTGAAAGCATCAATGCCCTAAAGTTAACCCAATTATTCTGTGCAGTCATTGGTGTTGCATTCATGCTAAAGTCACCTTTGGTGTCAGCTTTGGCTCAATTCACACATGACTGCGTGGCAAAATTCGGCTCCAACTCCATCTACAGGTTTGCTGATGACACAGCCATAGTGGGTCGGATCTCAAACAACGATGAGACAGACAGGAGGGAGATCGAGAACCTAGTGGCGTGGTGTAACAATGATCCCTCACTCAACGCCAGCAAAACTAAGCAGCTGGTCATCGACTTCAGGAAGTGAAGTGTCGTACGCACCATTGTCGGCACCATTGGTACCAAGGTGGAGATGGTTGACAGTTTCAAATTCCTAGGCGTGCAAATTACCAACAATCTGTCCTGGTCGATACTACGGCCAAGAAAACACAACAGCGCCTATACTTCCTCAGGAAACTAAGGAAATGGAAATAAAAATCAAGGACGAAAGAGATGTATAACTGATGGCTGATTGGCCGTAGTACAAGATCGCCCAAAACCAAAGTTATCCCCAGAGCTTCCGTTGAGGAGAGTGATGCCACACTGAAATTACTACCTTGTATGATACAGATACAAGTGACAATCGCACCGTACGTTTCTAACCATTGAAAAATATGTTTGCTCTAATGTAACAATAACTTTAGTGGTATAGCACCTTTAATATAATAAAACTCACAAGGTGCTAACAATATTTGACACCATACCACAGAAGGGGACATTAGGACAAATGACCAAAAGCCTGGTCAGGATTTTCCAGCCCCGCCTTGGCGGGACTCAACACGTGGGATGCAGTGGACCAATCAAATATCCATGAACTTTCGGTAGAATCAGACTATACCTGCATCACAAGTGGCCAGAGACTCCAGACAGTAGATTTTAAGGAGGAAAGAGATGAAGAGGTAAATAGTTGGAGAAAAAGATTGTTGGTTGATTGAGAAATCATTTTCCAATATATCGCAACTATTTGTACATTGAAAGGTTCATAAATATAGCATCCTTTTTATTGTTTTATACTTTCTTTAATGATTGTCGATGGGCAGGGATTTTCCGCACCCTCTGTGGCATGTTTCACGGCGGTGTGAGGCAGAATGCCATTGGCTCTTAGCAGGATATTCTGGCCCCACTGCTGTCAATGGGATTTCCCCTTGAATCCACTCCATGCCGCTGGAAAACCTGCAGCAGGGGTTCGCGAGAACGACTGGAAAATCCCCTATGTTATGAATAATGATTGCTTGTTTTGTTTGAATTGTCATCACAACTTGACATCTGCCGCCATGATAATTTTTCAATGAACCAATTAGGAAAGGACTCCTACAGCTCATGGTCTTGGCAGTTGAAAAACCAGACTCGCCAACGGCGAGGCAATTAGAATCGGGGGTGCTCAAGAGGCCAGAATTAGATGAGTGCAGATCAAAAGAGTTGTGGACCTGGAGGAGATCTCAGAGATAGTGAGGCTGGAGGTCACGCAGGTATTTGAAAACAAGGGTGAGAATTTTAAAATTAAGGCATTGCTTAACTGGAAGGTGTAGATCAGCGAGTTAAGACTTGGGCGACACCAGGGTTTGGAGGACCTCTGGTTTCCTGAGGGTAGTAAGCGAGACGTTGGCCATGAGTGGTTTAGAACAGTGACATTCAGAGATAACAGAGACATGGAAGAAGATTTCAGAAACAGGTGAGCTAAAGTAGAGGCAGAATTGAGCAATGTCATGGAGGTTGAAAGAGGTGGCCTTAGGTAAGCTGGAAGACAGATAGGTAAACTGGAAGACACCATCAGGGTCAAATATGACACTCAGATGGGAAAACAGTCTGGTGCAGCCTCACACTGTTTCCAGGGAGAGAGATGGAGCTTGTGGCTTGGGAACAGATTTTTGTGGCCAGCTCTAAAGATAATAATGATCTTGGCCTTCTCGATATTTTATCGCAGGGATGTTTCTGTAGTGATGGTTCAGAAATGCTGACCACATCATTTTCTCTAACTGTCCCCTGCAAAGATCAGTTGATGGAGCTGGAAAACAGTTGATAGAGGTATATGTATTAATCTGCTAACCTTGCATGTGCTTCACGTTTTAGGGAGTTGGTATTTTATTTAAAAGGTGACAGTTACAAATGAACATACAAAATACACAATCGGGAAAAGGCCTGCTAGTTGATCAGGCCTGCCCCATGGCTGGGGCATCATGACTTAGCACATCCTGCCCTCCCCGCCATGCAGCCATGTAGGAGTGGCAAAAAGACAGAGAAAGAACCCAGGGTCAAGAAGGGAAAAAATCCTCTATGATCCTGAGGCAAAGAAAGCCAGTCCACCATATTACATGGACCATATGTTACCCATATAGACACTTCATAAATTAAATAAATGCACAAATTGAGCAATAACTTCAAATTACTCAGTCAAATATTTATGGTTCTACTTATTAAAGCGTTTTTAGAAATTGACTGAATTCAGAAGTTTTCAACCTTTTGTATAATGCAATGGAGACCCTTAATGGGGAAAAAAACCTCCCTCCCCTTGTAAACCTGAATTTTTCATTGAAAATTATTGCGATGGCCAAGCTCATGAAAAGTGATAGAAATATATCCCTCAGGTTAAAAATGTACCACCCACCAAGGTTTAAAAGTTCCAAAATTAACCAGAATAGTCATTTTAATAGAAAATTCACATATTTTCTGGAGCAGCATTCCCCTCAACCCCCACGACAGTTTGTGCTACATCGCAGCTAAGAAGGAATGTCTGCACATTTTTAATATTGGCTGCCAGCACCCCTATAAGATATACAGGCCTATAAGATATACAGTAAGGCATAAAGGGTAAAAGAATCAAATTAGCTAAAATATAGTTCACATTTAATTTAAGCACAATAAAAGCACAATAAAACATTGTGCTTAAATTTAATGTGAACTATATTTTAGCTAATTTGATTCTTTTACCCTTTATGTTTTACTGTATATCTTATAGGCCTTTTACCATTCTGTATCCTTCCTCTAGGCAAGACAGTCCAGGCAGCAGACTTTTCCACAATTGCTACCAATACTGCTACATTATTATGCCACGAATGATGTGATTCCCTCTGGAGAAGGGTAAATAATGAATTTTACTTTCCATCCTGAGGCACAATGCCCTGTTTGCACATTGCACTTCATCTGGCAACCTAGCTGTGACCTGACCAAGCTACCCAACTTCAGGCACACAAGCTCAAGTGACAGGCAACCCTGGAACCTGAACTTATGACCTGCTCATTGGGAGTCAATTGTCAATCATTAATTTAATATTTATTATGCTGCATCTTTTCTGACAGCTGCAACATTTTCGGCATACGCTCGTGCTAAATTACTCACCACTTAACCCACACATGCACCGTAACAACATCTGCAAGTTATCTGACATTGTGACATTTCAGCTGTTACACCGGAGGCTGGGAGTGAGACAAAGATGGATAGCTGAAACTGCTTAACTGCGACTACCAATTAGGCTCTGGTTTAACACAGAGAGGGACATCAGGCAATAACCTTGGGGATGCCTTAAATCTGACAATGTAGCTCAATGTCTGATCAATTTTGATGCACCACCTCCAGTACCCCTATCAACACCTCCGCCCGTCACCTCAATATTTATCTTTTTATAATGAAAAGCAAATTGGGATCGGAAGCCAGAAATACTCAAGAGCTTTAAAAATGGTATCTATACACAGCTTTAAGCCACTTATTATCCAAAATTAGTTACATTTTTATGGTGTTGTGTCCATTTCAAATTTGGTCTGAAATTTTTGCAGAATGTGTTTTCTGTTACCCAACAAGTATCAGTAAAAGGGGAAAATAGTGGAGAAATGTTTAAAAGCTTTTTCGAGGCAGGGAAAGAGTTGAGTACTTTAAGAATTACTTATTCTAACATTCAGACATTTCATTTATTTATTGTCAGTTCATTTATTGCTCGTGTTTAAATTCATTGTAAGAATAGCTCAATGAAGCATTTTATATTTACACGCAGTTAGTAAACAATATTAACTTTTTCAAAACTTAAGAGTACTCAATTATTTTTTTCCAATTAAGGAGCAATTTAGTGTGGCCAATCCAGTTACCCGGCACATCTTTGGGTTGTGGGGGTGAAACCCTTGCAGTCATGGGGAGAATGTGCAAACTCCACACAGACAGTGACTCAGGGCTGGGATCGAACCCGGGTCCTCGGTGCCTTAGGCAGCAGTGCTAAGCACCGCGCCACCGTGCCCCGCTAAACCGTATTAACTTTAGATTCTTTTAATTTCAACAGGCAGAATGGCATTTGTAGTAATCCACGGGAGGCAGGAGTTCAGTCACCACACCAATATTTATTTACAATAACGATATTACAGGAGCAGCTACAAACAGTGCTGCTAGCAGTCCAGTCAACTTAAGACTGGCTCACAAAGCCTACACAGGTGATTATATGGGCCCCCTCAATGAGCTATCATTGAGGGAACTCATACTCCAATTGGCTAACCAATAAAGCCAATTGGAGTTCATTACAGCATTAATGACAATTCTGCTGAGTTGCAATATTTAATATGTTCCCTTGAAGCGGCGGGAAAATGTAGTTTGTTCCTTCTTTGAAAGAATCCTTCTTCTTAACTGTGCAACAAATATTTTTATTTGGCCATCTGACTGACTCTTTTTTAATTTGCTATTTATTCTTCTCTGACATCAAAGTTTGATAGAAATCCTGCTCTTCAAGATAATAGGTCATGTTTAATGGTTCAATGCATCACTTCAAAAATGGCCTCAGCCTTCCAAATCCAGGCCTATAATCCTCACAGTCAAAGGGCGAGTGCAGGTCAGTTGCTCAGAAATTTTGGGGAATCCGATTGGGTCAGTGGGGGTAAAGAGACAGTGGCTGGGGCCTTGTATGGCGGATCATGAAGGGATGAGGGGGTTGGTAAAGGCATGAATCCACCAAGTTTGCACCTTGAGGAAGCTGCCTGGTTAGTCAATGCATGGGAAACCTGGCCAGTGGCAATTACGTTACAGACTCATCATCATATTTAAAGTTGCAACTTGCCTCTTTGGACTGGTCTCCAATTTCATCCTTCTGGTTTCAGTGCAAAATGGGTTGGGGCTGGTTTCAGTACTTTTCGACTTCAACACACCACCTGCCCCAATCAGCCTGGTTTTTAAGATTAGAATTCAACCCAGAGTATCCAATCTTTACATTCTGGCTCCTTACGCTTCCTTATTTTCCCGACTATTGGAGACCGTGGCTTTAGCCATCTCATTCCCATGCTCTGGAACTTGCCGCCGAAAATCATCTCCCTCCTCCTTTGAGATTCTCCTTAAAATGTATCTCAACTGTCAAGCTTTTGGCCACCCTGCTAATATTTACATAATTTTTGGCATCCATTTTTATTCTGATTATGTTTCCTTGAAACATCTTGGGATATTTCTCATCATTATATAAGTGTATGTTGTCATTATTGGGCCATGACAGGGAAAGTCACTTTATACCCCTTAAAAGCAGAGCCAAAGTATTGAAGCTGGTTGAGTCTACACTTTGAGAAAAGAGACAGCATTTCTTTTTATAAATAATGAAAAGATAAAATTTAAATATTATAGGCAAAATTTCATCTATATCAGTAGAATTGACACTGGTAGGGTTATGCAAAGCGCAGTCTAACTTCTGCCCAGTGAAGGTGTGGGCTATTCATAACTTCAAACATGAATTATGTTCCTTATGCTGGAACTCGATCCGCAGGATGCAGAGGCGAAATAAATCTTTTTGCATTGGCTCTAATGTTTTAAGGCCTACCTGGCTGAAGCAAGCACCACAGAAACGACAGAGGAGCAGAAACTCAGTCTTCTGCACGCAAGGGTGAGCCATCGTATATCTACTCAACTAAACTGTACCGGCTCATATACAGAGGCCCTGGCCCTACTCGATAGAATGTACGTGAGGCCTATCAATGAGGTCTACGCGCACCACGTTTTTACTACTCGCCGCCAGCGCCCTACGGAATCGCTCGAAGAATTCCTCAGAGACTTAAAAGCCTTATCCCGGGACTGTAATTATCAGGCTGTAACTGCTGCAGAACATAGAGAACTTGCTGTCCGCGATGTCTTTGTTGCAGGCCTTAGGTCGAATTACGTGCGCCAGCGACTGCTGGAGAAGGGAGCTCTAAATTTAGAAGCTACTGTTGAACTTGCTACAAATATGGAGGTCTCATTTCGTAGCCTCACCTCATTTCCTGCCGACTACATGACCCCGTCATGGGCCCCCGACCAGCGACTCCCCCAGGCCTGCGCCGCGCGGCCACCCAGCCACCATGCTGCCCTAGCCTGCCACTTTTGTGGCCAGCCCCAGCACCCGTGGCAGCACTGCCCAGCCCGCAACGCGACCTGCAGCAGCTGCAGGCGAAAGGGCCACTACGCCAGAGTGTGCCTGGCAAGGAAGGCCCCAGCCCCTAAACCTCCAGTGGCACAAAGTAATCGCCCTTCGCACTCGCAGGCCCGCAGGCCCCGGAACGCAGCGGCCTATGCCCCGAATCCATCCCCACCCGCCACGTGTGATCTATGGGGGCCGCCATCTTGATGGACCCCCACCATGGGCGACTCATCATGGCCACCATCATGGACGCCATCTTCCTCACCGCCCGCCACATACAATCCACGGGGGCGGCCATCTTGGGCCCCATCCTCTCCACACTCAGCAAACGCGATTGAAGATTGCGACCTCAGCGGGCACACATCGCGGGGCCATCCCAGCGCAGCCGACAGAGCCGCCGACTACCCGCAACTCAACGCAGTCACAATGGACCAATCGCTCCCAAAGCATCTCCACAACTCTATGACGACGGTCCAAATCAACGGGTACAGTACACCGTGCCTTTTCGACTCCGGGAGCACTGAGAGCTTCGTACACCCAGATCTGGTAAGACGCTGTTCGCTCCCCGTTTTTCCTGCACGGCAAACTATCTCCCTCGCTTCGGATCTGAAGTCTGCATACCACCAACTCCCAATCCGCCCGGAGGACCGCCACTTCACAGCATTTGAGGCCAATGGCCGCCTCTTCCACTTCCTCCGGGTCCCCTTTGGCGTCAGGAATGGGGTTTCGGTGTTCCAGCGAGCAATGGACCGAATGGTGGACCAGTACAGGCAGCGGGCCACGTTTCCATACTTGGATAGCGTCACCATCTGAGGCTATGACCAGCAGGACCACGATGCCAACATCAACCGATTTCTCCAGACGGCCCAGACGCTTAACCTCACATACAACAAGGAGAAATGCGTTTTCCGCACAATTAGACTAGCCATCCTCGACTATGTCGTGGAAAACGGAGTCCTGGGTCCCGACCAGGACCGTATATGCCCCCTCCCGAACCCTCACCGCTTCGGAACTTCGACACTCCTCAGTCGAAAAGGAAGCACAAGCCATTGTGGAGGCTATTCGTCACTGGAGGCACTACCTCGCAGGTAGAAGGTTCACCCTCATCACCGACCAAAGATCGGTTGCCTTCAAGTTTGACAACTCGCAAAGGGCCAAAATTAAAAGTGACAAAATTCTGAGGTTGAGGATCGAACTCTCCACCTACAAATACGATATTATGTACCGACCCGGGAAGCTCAACGAGCCCCCAGATGCCCTGTCCCGCGGGACATGTGCCAGCGCACAGAGCAACCGCTTAAAAGCTATCCACAATGACCTCTGCCACCCAGGGGTCACCCGGCTCGCCCACTACATTAAAGCCCGAAATCTGCCTTTCTCCACCGAGGAGGTAAAAGCCATCACCAGGGGTTGCCCGATCTGCGCGGAGCGCAAACCGCACTTTTACAGACCAGACAGGGCTCACCTGGTCAAGGCTTCTAGGCCCTTTGAATGCCTCGCTATCGGTTTCAAAGGGCCACTCCCCTCGACTAACAGGAATGTTTACTTCCTGAACATCATAGACGAGTTCTCCCATTTTCCCTTTGCTATACCGTGCCCTGATATGACCTCCCACACAGTCATTAGGGCCCTGCATAGTATCTTCACCCTGTTTGGTTTCCCCAGCTATGTACACAGCAACCGGGGTTCGTCCTTTATGAGCGACGAACTGCGTCAGTACCTGCTCGGCAAGGGCATCGCCTCGAGCAGGACTACCAGGTATAACCCCAGGGGGAACGGGCAGGTGGAGAGGGAGAACGCGACGGTCTGGAAGACTGTCCTACTGACCCTCCGGTCCAGGAATCTACCGATCTCCCATTGGCAAGAAGTCCTCCCCGACGCGCTCCACGCTATTAGGTCCCTCTAATGTACTGCTACCAACCAGACCCCTCACGAGCGGCTATTTATTTTTTACAGGGGCACTACCACGGGGGTTTCGCTCCTAGCATGTTTGAAGACACCGGGCCCAGTACTCCTCCGGAAGTATGTCAGGGAGCACAAAACTAATCCACTCGTCGAGAAATTTCTCCTACTACATTTGAACCCCCAGTACGCCTTCGTAGAGTTCCCTGACGGCCGTCAGGACACTGTATCCCTCCGGGACCTAGCACGTGCAGGATCCAACCCCCTCACTACCACCGCCGAGGTACCCCTCACACTACATCCCACCCAACTCGCCCCCCACACATTTTTTTTGCGCGCCCGCGCCAGCTAGCTCCCGGCGCCCCCAGTCCCCAGTCGAACCAGACAGGTACGAAGCTCGGGTGGAGTCGCCCCGGAGTCCGCCATCGTACCCCAACCGACGGTGCTCATCCAGCCACCAGAAGGGTGGGCCGGCATTGGAGCGGCGGGACGGGATTCGCATGCCCCCCGGCAATTCACTGACCCGCCACAGGCTCAGGGAATCTCGGCCTATGGCTGTGATTCTTCAATTAGAGTTTTTGTGTCCCCACCAGCAGGAAAGCCAGAGTGATTCTTGCTGGTGCTAGGGACAACCCCAATGTGCCATTTATTGTCACTGAGCAAAGGATTTTACCCAGGGTCAGGTTTTCAGTGCCATTCATTGGTTCACCCGGGTTCCCGTTGGAATTTGGAGGGATGGAACCTAATCTCAGTGACAGTCCTATTCTTCAGGGACCAGGGAGACCTTTAAAAGGGCACCCCAATCTCATAATGTTGTTGCAGACACCCCCAGATTGCTAGCGAGGTTTTACCCTATAACACTGGCAAGGACCTCCTGCCCTCAGTACACCCCTTCAGCATCCTGCCATGCCACCCCTTTCAGGCTCCACCTCTTAGCCGTGCAAACCTGGCACCTTGCAGTGCAAGGGGTGGTCATTTGACTGCTCTTCCCATCTGCAGCCTTTAAGTCCGTTAAAGTATGTCAGTATCTCAAAAATACAGTTCTCTGATAACAAAGTGGAAGTGTTCCCATCTGTAGCCCTAAATCCTTTAAATTGTCTTCAAATAAGTTCAAAGATCTGTGAGATGGAGGTACATGTTTTCCCTTTAATGTGGTGGAAACATTTGAAGTAATTTTTTCACAGTCAATTTCTTTTTTCTTATAAATTTAGAGTACCCAATTCATCTTTTCCAATTAAAGGGCAATTTAGTGTGGGCAATCCACCTACCCTGCACATCTTTCGGTTGTGGAGGCGAAACCCACACAACACAGGGAGAATGTGCAAACTTCACACGGACAGTGACCCAGAGCCGGGATTGAGCCTGGGACCTCGGCGCCGTGAGGCAGCAATGCTAACCACTGCGTCACCTTGCTGCCCCACATCAATTTCCTTGCCTCGAGGCCCAAAAGCTTTGAACTGCATTGTTTACATTAAATTGTGTGGTCCATTGCCTTCTAAAAGCTCCTTGATTGACAGGTACAGGCAATTTCAAAGGGAGGATTCAGATTGTTTTTATATGTAGCACTGCAGGGATCCAGTAACCCTCAAGTGCATCCTCTTTTGGCGCAGGTGTGCGGGCAGCAATTAGAGCACCTGCGCTTTCCAGGAAGCTGTTGAGAACAAAGAGACGGCCTCTTTAATAAAACTGGTTAGAAAAACAGCTGCAATCCTGCAACAATCTGGGTATCTGACTGTAGAATCCAGCTGAACTACAGTTAAAGAGTTGGGGGGGGGGGGGGGGGGGGGTGAGTCCTTTCTTTATTGAGCCCATACAGACTGAACTCCTGCACATGAAATGTTAACTATTCCTTTGGGTTAACCCTTATATAAGTGCACTATCTTCTTTAATTGTATCTTTCTTCTATGCGCGGTGTGTGACTGATGTGGCGTACGTATAGGTTTTTGGGATGAGTGCGGCAATACAACATTCGCTTTATTTAAAACCACGAAAAGCTGCTGCTGTTTCTTCAAATTGACCACACGCTAAAGGGGGCTTAGTAACATATTTACCTTTCCAGTGCAAAAAGAAAATTGCAAAGAGTAAGGAAAGGGAGTTACGGTTTCAGTTTATCTCTCCTCCCTTCTCCGGAACACTAACCGGTGAAAACGCAGAACAATCGAGAGCTAAAACATTGCCCAGCATGTTCAGCAAATAATTTGGGTAATTTGAAATGCATGATTGAAGAAAATAGTTTGATTTTCAGCCTCTTGTGCTTGCAATGGCACTTGCTGCTAATGTAAGAAATAGAGGTTCATTTCTCACTGTTTACAAATAAACCTCCAAATTTTAGCAAAAAGGAGACAAATAGTAGCAAACCTCATGTTGTCAGAAACACTCTTCCACTTCAGCTTACATTGTTGTAATTATCCAGGGGCATTGAATCTTATTTTCAATTTCCTGGGGGAATAGTGAGTATAAGCTATTTGTTTTGTTCCAAAAATATTTCCAAATTCCTCCTCCCGACCACTAACGTAATTTAACATTACGAACAGGTTTCTGAGGTAGCTTTCACGTAAAACAGGAACAAACATTGTCTGAGCACGAACTGACGTTTCATGGGGTTTCCATTCCCCATGTTGCCAGTTTCCTTGTCCCTATTTGACATTGAATTAGCTGCAGATCGAGACAGACCCGGGACGGGTTTCTCCCAGCCCCGCGCCGGGCCGGAGAATCCCCGCAACCGCGCCACGATGTCCCGACGCCTGCACGGGATTCTCCGCTGTGCGGAGAATCAGCGCCATTGGCGCCGGTGCGTTTGGTGCGACGTCGGTTGCGGGGCGCTCTACACGGCCGGGCTGCCAATTCTCTGGCCTGGATGGGCCGAGCTGCCACTCTAAAAAGGCAGTTCCCACCGGCGCAGTCCACACCTGGTCGCAGCCAGCGGAAACTGCGCGCAGGGTCAGTGGGCGGCCTGTGGGGGGGGGGGGCTCCGACCCCGGGGGTCGGGCCTCTGATGGGGGCCTGACCCTGAACTCGCACCAGTTCACCTGAAATACTCGTGGGCATCAACTCAAAACAAGGCTCACAGGATTAATGGCTAGCTGTGAATTAGAATTCAAGATGAAGTCTAACCCAACTGCTGCTCCTCGGCAAAACAACCACACATAATAATAATCTTTATTAGTGTCACAAGTAGGCTTACATCAACACTGAAATGAAGTTACTGTGAAAATCCCCTAGTCGCCACATTCCGGCACCTGTTCGGGTACACTGAGGGAGAATTCAGAATGTCCAAATCACCTAACAAGCACATCTTTTGGGACTTGTGGGAGGAAACTGAAGCACACGGGGAGAAAGTGCAGACTCCGCACAGACAGTGACCCAAGCGGGAATCGAACCCGGGACCTTGGCGCTGTTCACTTCTCTGTTGATCGTCAATAGTTTTCTTTAGTTAGCAAAACTCGATTAGTAAATTCAAACATTTGAGCTCCAAACAGAAAAGTATAATTCATTTTTACCAGTGAAAGGAAACAGGTTGTGGCATCGTAAGAAGCCTCACTGAAAAATTGTATGGCACCTCATCATATAAGAGTGAAAGCAGAATATCACCAGTCAGTTAAAGCAATCAAAGCAAGCCCTCATCGCTTGAATTTAATTAAAAGGACAACAGAATCTCGATAAGCAGCATGTCCCATCCGGCTTTTAAAAACGCCAAGCCAGAAAAAGGTCACAATGCATATGACATTGGAATACAAACTTTTACATATGATTCCATGTCATTTCTTAGAAGGTTAAATATTGAATGCCTAATAATACAACATAATTGCTCAGTGATTATGTAATTGTTCTGATCTCTAGTTACTATTGCCAGACAAGTTACTTGCTCACAATGCCTCTGCAAAGAAAATCTATATCTAGATATCACAAAATCAAGTGGAGTTTTAATTCAGGACATTCTAAGCAGCTCAGTAGTTAGAGATATAATCAGAAACGAACTGTGAATCTTCAGTCATTTATAATGAGTCTTCATGTGTTTGGTTTAATCTCAAACTCGGAATAGCTTCCAATTATATAATTGTTATTCCTGTTATTCACATCTCAATCTGGACTGCCTGCAAACTAACTGAACTAAACAGTTATCCACATTTTCAGATCTGCTCAGTTTTTGACAACATTTCCATGGCAACTTCACTTTCTTAGTTCCAGCTCCTTATACCGCCACTGCTGCAAACCACTTGTGTCAGTGACTCGTGATTTTTGTTCAGCGCCTGGAAATTAATGTTGCTGTTCAAGCTAACAGGAGTGTTAATGGAGCATCGGTGAACCATGATTTCAGCTGAGCTGGTAACATGCACCTCAAATCAGTTTTTCACATTGTGTTAAATTATTGCCGAGCAAAAGAGTCTTTGATGTGTTACATCTGAACATCTGCGGCTGGATTTTGATCGTGGAGGCAGACAGTGGGAGTCGCTCAGCCTCTCCACAGGAGAAAGTGCTCTTAAGTCAGGGTGTAGGCTGCAGTCGGGCCAACCCAGGAAAATATTTGGAGACAGCCACAAGTGACTGCTGAGTGCAGAGATGGGTTGTTTAGAAGGTACTGTGGGACTTCATTCCAATTCATATAAAAACAGAAACTCCCTCCACCCTCACCTGTCAAACACCCTCAATCCCGAAATACACCCCATGCCCGATTCATGCCAGCTTATGTGCTCCCCCCCATCTGCTATGGCTAATTCCGAGCTTTCAGCCAAGAATACATACTGAGGCTTGGCTGACAGCCCAGAATTGCATTAGACTGTTGAAACATCCAGAGAAAACATGCTTGATTGGCTGGTCTTCCTTTCTGATCTATGCTGTCAATTTCACAATGTTTCTTTACAAGAGAAAGAGGTATTTCAAGGGCTTGCATTTTCTGCTATCGATACTTTTTAAGGTCCGGATAATTGACACCTTTAGCTGCAGCTAAAAAGGACTTTATTCTTAAGTAATTGGAAAATTATCCCAAAGGTCTTTTTTTCTAAGGTTTTTACACAATCTACTGTCATCATATGGTTCACTACTTCTACACAGTGCCTGAATCAGAATGCATGTGCGAGAGCTTGACATGGAGGGCATGAGGTGCCATAAGAGTGGTTTGCAGGGACATAGCTTGGCATGAGGGATCACAGCGGTTGTTTGGGGGGCTTAGTTTGGCATGAGGGCACACAGTGATATGGGGGTCATGAGGGCCATATACGTAGTTTGAGGGGAATAACTTGGGATGACAGCATATCTTCACATGCGGGCATGAGGGGACATTTTAAATTTCCTTTTCAAAAGATTTCCTCATTCTGACTATCGTCCCTGACAACTCTGAGGTACCGTGAGACATGACTCTTCGAAAAGCTGGCCCAGCTCCATAAAAACTGTGGAGGCAGAGGACATGCCTATCCCCACAATAAAGTCAGCCAGGTTTGGAGAGCAGGGTGCAAGCTTAGGACCTGAACTAGCCTGCACCCTTAACAGGTACCCCTGCAATTGGGAAAGTCTGGGAATGGGATGGGGAATCCCGGAATCGGGTCCCAGTTACCATTTTAAAAGACTCCCTCGTCATCCAAACTCGGTGAAAATCCAGGGCTGTACACTACTGAGGTTTGTTGATGCCAGCAGAATACATTGTTAACTGTGAAGCACTCCGTGTTGCAATATTTATGTATATATAGTATTACTATTCAAATAGCCTATTAATATTTAGCTAAAGGTAGCTATTTATAATAAGTTCAATCATGTCACGTAAATCAGTAAGGTGAAACTCAAACACACAGGCAATGTATTAAATGGAAGGTAAATTATTTGCTTTTCTTGTGGTATATTTAGGCACACTTTCCACAATTGTACACTTAAATAAAGTTCGGTGCAGTAGGGTTTGCTGAAACTACTGCATGAGTGCACCATCCAAAGTGCGTGCAAGAATGTTGCTAAGCTAGTTAAACAGCCACCTCACCAATATAAATAACACAATCTGGGCCAATCTATTAATGGATTGCAGTGCATTTGACGGAATGGAGGAAGACAGCAGGTAGCCAGTGATAACTTGCCTATGATCAACATGATAAGCAACAAGAAACATTGCTGTGTTGCAGTGGGACCAATCCATCAGTAGATCAGAGTTTAAAATTGGAAAGAGGTGCTCTCAGGAAAAATGCCAAGGAAAGTAAGCATGAGTAAATGTACGCTAGTAGATAGAAAGGTTTTGCAATACCGTAACCTACCATAACCTACTTAAACTGAAGTGCAAACAAGAACTAGTAGCACAGGTCACAACATCGTAAAACTAAAAAAAATCCAGGCAAGAGAGGCTAAACTTTTACTCTCCTTCGTCATTCAGTACAATGACAGTGCATTCAAACAATTTAAACATCCCATTGCCAAGGCACGTTACATTCAAGAAAGCTATGCATAAGGTTGTGGAAATATGTTTGCTGCATAAATTGCGCAGTATATATTGAATTATTTAATGGAAATCATTCTCCATGCAAACAGAATCTATTATTTTTAAAGTAGTGAGGATTGGACATAGCAAGTCAACCCTTGTGACAAAGCAATAATGAAGACTATCAAATAGTTGTCCAGATATTGCAACCATGTTGCAAGTTGGAAAAAGCACAAAATAAATGCAAAAAAGCAAGTCATTCTTTCAGGAAGATAGAAGCAGCTTAATTTTACAATTTTGGTCATCAATCGTAAGTTATATGCAATGGTGTTTCAACAAGGAGTTTATGGATCAACAGCCTACTGCAAGATGTCCCATGTATTATATGCCAGACATTGTGGCAAATATTTTGAGGCAGCACTGATGGTGAAACTGTCAGTATTCATTGGCATTGCTCTGCTGAAACTGGCAGCAACTCCTGGAGTCCACACAGGCACAGCTAAGCTGAGAAATCCAAAGGTTGTAATCAATGGTTCTACATTTTGCCATTGGGGGATATTGAAATATCTCCATTCTAGAACTGGTGTAACTGGTTTAAAGGCTACTGTTGAAAAGCTAATTCTATATTAGTGGAACATCTAATTTCCCTGTTGTGATAAAGTTATTCCACATGCTTTTTAATAAATGCTGATATTTCACCTTCCTCCTTAACCTCGGGCTGGATCCTCCACTTTGCACCGCCGGTAGCGGAGGAACCAATGAGGCGGAGAACCCAGCATCAGGGAGAAAACTGCATTGGCACCCTTTCCGATGCTTCGCCCCCGCCCCCCACCACCCGCTGGCGTCGGAATCAAGGATCTTGCCCCACACCAGCAGGAAGATGCAAATGAATCGTTAAGATTAAGATGGGCCGGGAACTCGGCCCATCGCCGGGTCAGAGAATCGCCAGGGCGCAGCGTGAATCCTGCCCCCGCTGGCTGCCGAATTCTCCGGCGCCGGAGATTTGGCAGGGGTGGGAATCGCGCCGCGCCGATCGGCAGCCTCCCGGCGATTCACCGGCCGGCGGTGGGCCGGGTTCCCGCCTGTTTTTGCCAGGTCCCGCCAGCGTAAATCAAGATAGGTCCCTACCGGCGGGACCCAGCTCCGTGGCCGGCCTTCGGGGTCCGGGGGGGGTGGGGGGGGGGGGGGGGGGGCGCGGGGCCTGGCCCGCAGTCGGGGCCTACCGATCCGCGGGTGGGCGTGTGCCGTGGGAAAACTCTATTCCTATGCGCCGGATGTGTAAGACTCCACAATGGCCGGCGTGAAGGTCAACCCTCCTGCACATGCACGGGGATGATGTCAGCAGATGCTGACTCTCCCGCGCATGCGCGGACCCACGCCGGCCGGCGGAGCCCCTTCGGCCCCGGCTGGCGCGGCCCCAAAGGCTTTCCAAGCCGGCCGGTGGAGCACAAACCACTCCAGCGCCGTCCTAGCCCCTGAAGGTGTGGAGGATTCCGCACCTTTGGGGCGGCCCAACGCCGGATTGATTCGCGCCACTTCACTGCGCCGTTTCTGCCCGCCCTGCCAATTCCCGGAGAATCCCACCCTATATCCTCCAGGCGCATGTGATTCTCCGGTCCTCTGGCTGTGGAATCACATGGGCGAGAATCATGACACCTTCTGACAAACGTGGCCCTACAAAGGCGGACTTTGCGTTGGAACAAGAGGGTAAGGCTTTAAGGGCCCCTAAAGTCAATCGGACACCCTCCTTCCTCCGCACAATGCAAGACTTGTCCACCCCAACTCACCAGACCCCCCCCCCCACTGCCCTCCATCAGAGACCCCCCCCACTGAAGACCCCTAAATTAAGATACTCCACCCAGAGACCCTCGAAATAAAGAAAATACAGAATTAAGTGTTTCCTAATCACCTCACCTCCCTTCATGGTTGAGTGACTTTGAAGTGGTCAGCAGGAAACTGTTTGAAGTGGTCCAGGAGCTGTCAATCACAGCTTGATGTTTATAAACCTTGTGGTTAGACCACTTCAAAGTTACTGAACCATGAAGGGAGATGAATGGAACAGTGCTGAAAGCTGGGAGGGGGGTGGGGGGTGTGTGGAAGCTGTCAATCAAAGCCAAGGAAACTGAATGAATGGCTTGCATATCAAAGATCTGAGGGGGGTAAAACCCAGCCGACTGGTGTTCTCATTCCAGGAATTGACAGCCGTTGCTTCCTGCGTCTGAGCCAGCAGGTGTATTGCCAAGGTGAGTCTTAAAGCAGTGATGTTTTTTACTGCCTCCGTCTGGACTGCTGTCTAGCTTCCAGACGGTGGTCTATCTTCTGGGGACTTGCTGTCCGAGGTGTCTCTTTTTGTGGGGTCTCTTTGTTTATCAGGACTTTACGGGCAGCACGGTAGCATTGTGGATAGCACAATCGCTTTACAGCTCCAGGGTCCCAGGTTCGATTCCGGCTTGGGTCACTGTCTGTACGGAGTCTGCACATCCTCCCCGTGTGTGCGTGGGTTTTCTCTGGGTGCTCCGGTTTCCTCCCACAGTCCAAAGATGTGCAAGTTAGGTGGATTGGACATGATAAATTGCCCTTAGTGTCCAAAATTGCCCTTAGTGTTGGGTGGGGTTACTGGGTTATGGGGATAGGGTGGAGGTGTTAACCTTGGGTAGGATGCTCTTTCCAGGAGCCGGTGCAGACTCGATGGGCCGAATGGCCTCCTTCTGCACTGTAAATTCTATGACTCTGTGGGGGGTCTCTGTGGGAAGTCTCTTTATTTAGGGTCTCTGTGGGGTCTCCTTATTTAGGGGATCTCTGATCGCGGTCGGTTGGGCCAACCCCGGTACTAGGGGGTCCCAGAAAATCTGGGAGTGGGATCTGAATTGCGCTGCGGAGCGGAGGGGAGTGACCTGCGATGTGGGGAGGTTGGTGGCCAACCATGGGACTTTGCTATCAGGCCACCCCTCAAAATGGTGGCCCACACGGAGGATTCTCTCGGGAATCACTTGTAATCCTCGCATCCATAGATTTGCATGGCTAAGGATTGCGAATCGCTTCCTGATTGTGTAAATCAGGTGCATTTCAGGGCTCTGGCAGGTGAACATAGCGCACGATTCTCCACTTGCCAACACCAAAATCGTGAAATGCGATTGGGTGGAGAACGCAAATACCAGGGTTGGCACCATTTTGACACCAAATTGGGATGCTCCGGCATTCCGAAAATGGGGTAAATGCGTCACTCACTGCTCGGGGCTAAAGTACAGGAGGCATATCATTAGCGGGCCTGTCGCCTATTCTCCAGGGTCTCCACGACTCACCGCCTCTGATGCGCCGAGTTCCCGACGACGTGGTTCACTTGTGGTCTCAAACATCGTGAACCTGGCGTCATGGCTGCTGAGCAAGAGAGAGGAGGTAAGAAATGGCGTGGAGTGACTGCGGGCTGCCGGCCCGGACACCGGCCGTGCTGGCTGGGGTGGGGGGACCATCCCAGGGCCGGGGGAGGTGAGGGGGAGGACATGCCAAGCAGCCGGGGTGCACCCCCCACCCCAACAGGGCTGAGGAGGTGCCCAGGCACCAACCGCCATTACAGCTGCCATCTTGCTGCACACTCACTGACCACCCATCTCAGCCCCTGGTTCTACACAGTGACACCGGCCGTTTGGGAATGCCCAACCCCACCACTATAGCATGCCCCTACCCCCAAACACCCCGCCCAACCCACCGTCACCCACCGGGGGACCATTCAGGGCCATACCCAAGGAAGCCACAGTAATGGCAGTGCCAGCCAACGGTGCCCCTGACAGCAGGTATCGGTGTTGGATATCGACAGGGCAGGGGTGCGGGTGTGGGCAAAGGACAAGCGTGGGCGGAGCCCACGGTGCCAACCTGGGCCACGGTGTAGCCCATGGAAACTGGCTGAGTATGGCAGTATGCACCATGCTAACATGTTGGCTTCTAACCCCTGAAGACAATGGCGTTTAGCATTCAACCAGCAATGGTGGCCACTGTGGTGATGATTGCAGCTATGCGAGATGCCCTGCGACCATGTGAGCGGGGGCCGCTCGGAGAGGAGGGGGAAGCTGCAGCAGCGGAGCGGGCAGCAGCAGAGCGGGCAGCAGCTGAGCGGGCAGCAGCAGAGCGGGCAGCAGTGGAGCGGGCAGCAGCAGAGCGGGCAGCAGCAGAGCGGGCAGCAGCGGAGCGGGCAGCTGCAGAGCGGGCAGCTGCAGAGCGGGCAGCAGCGGAGCGGGCAGCAGCAGAGCGGGCAGCAGCAGAGCGGGCAGCAGCAGAGATCAGCAATGAAGCGGGCAGCAGCAGAGCAGCCAGCAACAGAACGGGCTGCAGAGGAGCCAGCTCCAGGTGGCAGCCGCACAGGCTGGAGGGCCAGCCACCCAACAGGTGTGGAGGATGATGTGCCAACGAGGCGCCGCATGAGGACTCATGTGTACCGGCACCACATGTCATTCAAGGACCTGCCGGACCAGGCATGCCGTCGGCGACTCCGGCTGAGCAGAGAGACAGTGCGACACATCTGCCAGATGATGGCACACCTGGCACTGCAGGGGTATGGGGGAGGACACCTGCTCCCGATGACCATCAAGGTGACGGTCACCCTGAACAAAGACATGACGGGTCCTTCCAATCGCTGAGTGGGGACCTGTCCGGGATCTCACAGACCTCAGCACACAGGTGCATCTATGCCATCACGGAGGCCCGATAGATCCAGGCAGATCATTACATCCATTTCTATTTCCATGTGGGCCGAGCCCATCAGAATGCCCAGGCGGGGTTCACAGGCATCGGCAGGATGTCCTGGGTCCATGACATGTATGTCGCCCTTCGGGCACCGACGGATAACAGGCCGCTCCACACTAACCAAAGTGGGTACCATTCAGCTGATCTGTCGCCATCAGCTGGGCATCATGCACCTCTGTGTCTGATACCCGGGCAGTGTGCACGCCTCCTTCATTCTGGCACACTCGGTGATTCCTGACATGTTCGAGGGGCAGCAACCCCCCAGCTGAGGGGTTGGCTTCTGCGTGACAGGGGTTACCCGTTGCGGCCGTGGATGATGACACCTATCCGGAGGCCACAGACCAACGCGGAGACCCGTTACAACAACGTCCATACAACGAGCAGGAGAGTGATCAAGATTTGGCATCCTGAAGATGTACTTCAGGTGCCTGGACTGCTCAGGAGGGGCCCTCCAGTACAATGCTGAGAGTGTCACCCTCAGTCTCCTGTCAGTCAAAGTGACTCTCTCAGGGAGTCAGATGAGGCACATATAAATTGCTAGCTTTCAATGGGCTTTTATTGAAAGTACGAGAGTCTTGTCAGTTTAATTTAATCAGGGAGGCTGCATTCAGTTCCAGTGAGTAAGATTTAAATTAGATGCAAGTGACCTGTTAAGCATAAAGAAGAGGTTTCCACATATAAAAGGTGAGTTCCTAAAATCCATACCTTTCCACCGCTGACAAATAGCGAGCCGCTTCCACTCTGCCAGGGTTCTGACATGCAGCCCCCGAGTGATTCTCCAAACTTGCCTGTCATCTTTCCCACTGGGTGGGCTCCACAAAACCCAGCCCAAGAAGCGACTTCCTCAATTGGGGCAAAGAAGGGGCCTTAAAAACTCAATAGCGCATCGTGTTCATTAAAATGTGGCATGGCTATGGCTCCCTTCTTAAAGTGCAATTTTGTACTGATTATTCATTCTGTCTCCCAAATCATCTCCCCGTTCTCACTCTCAGTGATTATGTGGTGAATGTATTCACCATAATGCATGCATGATATTGTAACCTGTGACCTATGACCTGGAAGTGGTGATTTGAACTGCTTCCAGGTACTGTACCGTGACCCGGGTATGGCTCTGCCTCTGGCTCCGCCCTCACCGGGGCCATATATAGACCGGCCTCCTGTGGGCAGCATTCATCTGTGCAACTGACTCTGGCGACTCAAGTTCATGACTAATAAAGCCTACTGTTCACTCGCTCTCTCTGCCTCCCAGTCAATTGAATGTATATCAATTTATTAGTCATCAACAGCACTACGGAAGCCACTCTAAAGCCAGACAGGCTCGAACTCGACGCCCGTGCGTCCGAAGCCAAGGAAATATTCGAACATTGGCTCAGATGCTTTGAGGCCTATCTCGACTCCTCCACGACGCCTCCCTCAGAGACTCTCAAGCTGTGACTACTCCACGCTTGGGTGAGCCATCGAATCTCAGTAATGATTGAGAAAGCGACCACGTACGAGGCGACTCTCAAGGCACACTTTGTGAAGCCCGTAAATGAGGTGTTCGCCTGACACCTCCTCATTACTCGCTGTCAACGCACCGGAGAATCGCTGGACGGGTATCTCAAAACCCTGACCCTACTCGTGAGGAACTGCAGCTATCGAGATGTGATGGCGGAGGAACACATGAACTCACAGATCCGGGACACCTACGTGGCGAGGGTCCACTCGAACTATATCAGCCTGCTGGAAATCGGGACCTCCAATCTGCGGGACACGGTAAAGCTAGCTCCCTTGCCAGAGGTGGCCTACCAGAACATCAGTGTGTTCCCTGCGGGCCTGACGAGCCCCTCGTCGGGGCCCCCGTCGGACCCGACTATGTCGCAGGCCTGTGCCACGTGTCTGCCAACCCACCCCGGGGAACCGTAGTGCTACTTCTGTGGCCAGGGTCAACACCCCCGGCAGCGCTGCTCAGCCCGCACAGCGACGTGTAGCAATTGTGGGAAAAGGGGCACTTCGCTGGAGTCTGTCTGGGCCAGCCTAAGGCCCAGAAATCGAAAACGCACAAGGCCCGCCCCATGTACTCACAGCCCCACAGACCCCGCAATGCGGCTGCGTGCGTGCCCGGAACGTCCCCATCAGATGCATCATCGGCATCGTGCGACTCGTGGAGACCGCCATCTTGGTCGCCGGTCCCAACACCGAACGACACGTGCGACTCATGGGGGCCGCCATCTTGGCCGCTGGCCCCAGCACCGACCAACACCTGCGACCGATGGGGGCGGCCATCTTGGTCGCCATCTTCACCCCAGCCCGACATGTACGACTCATGGGGGCCGCCATCTTGTGACTCCACCAACCACACAGACTACCCGCAGCTGGGCACAGTCACCCTCGACCAGTCGCAGCCAAAACAGCTGAAGAACTCCATGATGGTCGTCAGGGTCAACGGGCACGGGACCCCCTGTCTTTTCAACTCCAGGAGCACGGAAAGCTTTGTGCACCCCAACACGGTAAGGCGCTGCTCCCTCCACACCTACCCAGCCTCCCAAACAATCTCCCTTGCCTCCGGGTCCCATTCAGTTCAGATCCGGGGGTACTGTATCGCCAATCTCGCGATGCAGGGTGCAGAGTACGCTCGTTTTAAGCTCTACGTCCTCCCCCACCTCTGCGCCCCCCTACTGCTTGGATTGGACTTTCAATGTAACCAATGAAGCCTTACCCTACAGTTTGGCGGACCCTTGCCCCCCCCCCCCTCACGGTGTGCAGCCTCACGACCCTCAAGGTCTCCCCCCTTCACTCTTTGCGAATCCCACCCCTGACTGTAAGCCCATCACCACCAAGAGCAGGCAGTACAGTTCGCTAGACATGACGTTTATCAAGTCGGAGGTCCAGCGACTGTTGAGTGAAGGGATCATCGAGGCCGGCAACAACCCCTGGAGAGCGCAAGTGGTGGTCATCCGGACCGGGGAAAAGATTTGGATGGTTGTGGACGACAGCCAGACAATTAACCAATTCACGCAACTCGATGCGTACCCCCTGCCCCGCATAGTGGAGATGGTCAACCAGATCGCGCAGTACCATGTGTTCTGAACGGTCGATCTGAAGTCAGCCTACCACCAGCTCCCAATTCGCCGGGAAGAGCGCCACTACACTGCTTTTGAGGTAGCCGGCCGGCTCTTCCACTTCCTCAGAGTCCCCTTAGGCGTCACTAACGGAATCTCGGTCTTTCCGAGAATGATGGACTGAATGGTGGACCAGTACGGTTTGCGGGCTACGTAGCCGTACTTGGACAATGTGACAATCTGCGGCCATGAGCCAGCAGGACCATGATGCCAACCTCCAGAGGTTCCTCCAGGCCGCCCAATCTCTCAATCTCACATACAACAAAGAAAAATGTGTCTTCCGTACTACCTGACTAGCCATCCTCGGCTATGTCATAGACTCCTAGGGCCCGACCGCATACACCCCCCTCATAGAAATCTCCCCTCCCCACAGCCTCAAGGCCCTAAAACGATGCCTGGGGCTGTTCTCCTACTATGCCCAGTGGGTCCCCAACTATGCGGACAAAACCCACCCACTTATTCAAACAACCATTTTCCCCTGATGGATGAGGCCCACTCGGCCTTCAGCTGCATCAAGGCCGACATCACCAAGGCCGCAATGCACGCGGTGGATGAGTCCATCCCTTTTCAGGTAGAGAGCGATGCGTCAGACATCGCACTGGCCGCCACACTCAACCAGGTGGGCAGGCCAGTAGCATTCTTCTCTAGGACCCTCCACGCTTCCGAAATTCAACACCCCTCAGTTGAGAAGGAAGCACAAGCCATAGTGGAAGCCGTGCGGCACTGGAAGCACTACCTAGCCAGTAGGAGATTCACCCTCGTCACCGACCAACGATCGGTAACCTTCATGTTTGACAATGCACAACTGGGCAAAATAAAAAATGATAAAATCTTGAGGTGGAGGATCAAACTCTCCACCTATAATTACGATATCAAGTATCGTCCTGGGAAGCTCAACAAGCCCCCAGATGCCCTGTCCTGCGGCACATGCGCCAGCACGCAAGATGACCGACTTTGGGCTATCCACAATAACCTCTACCACCCGGGGGTCACCCGGCTTACCCACTTCATTAAGGCCCGCAATCTGCCCTTCTCCACCGAGGAGGTCAAGGCCATGACCAGGGATTGCCTAGTCTGCGCAGAGTGCAAACCGCACTTCTACCAGCCAGACAAGCCCGCCTGGTAAAATCCTACCAGCCCTTTGAGCGCCTAAGCATTGACTTCAAAGGGCCCCGCCCCTCCACCAACTGGAATATATACTTCCTCACCGTCATCGATGAGTACTCCCGCTTCCCCTTCTTTGTCCCCTGCTCCGACATGACCTCAGCCACCGTAATAAAGGCACTGCACAGCATCTTCACACTGTTCAGTTTCCCTGCCTATGTCCGCAGCGGCGGGAGCACATCGTTCATGAGCGATGAGCTACGTCAGTAACTGCTCAACAAAGGCATCACCCTGAGCAGGACTACAAGCTACAACCCGCAGGGAAAAGGGCGGGTGAAGAGGGAGAACACGACGGTACTGAAGGCTGTTCTTCTGGCCCTTAGGTCTAGAAGTCTCCCGATCCCCCGCTGGCTAGAGGTCCTCCCCGACACCCTCCACTCCATCAGATCGCTCCTCTGCACGGCCACAAACAAGACCCCTCACGATCGTTTGTTTACCTTCCCCAGGAAGTCCATCTCCGGGGTCTCGCTTCCATCTTGGCTGAAAACCCCGGGACCAGTCCTTCTCCAGAGGCACAGGAGGAGCCATAAGACCGACCCCCTGGTCGAGAGGGTCCAGTGCTCCACGCTAACCCCCAGTACATTTACATCGAGCACCAGGACGGACGGCAAGATACGATCTCCCTACGGGACCTGGCACCAGCTGGTTCCCCCGCCAACGTGCCCCCCCCCGCCTACATCCCCCCCCCCCACTGCCCGCCACCACCCACAGCACCCCGTATGCTCCCCTGGGTCTCCTGTATTGTCCCGCGCCGACACTGCCGCCACCCATCACCACCCTGCCTACCCCCGCATCCTGTCTCCCACACCCTGGGCTGAGGCTCAAGCTCCAGACACAACGCCCCTGGAGTCACCACCTGCGACAACTGTGCCTGCCGCACCGCCAGAGCTGCGGAGGTCAAAGATCCGCCTCCAGATAGACTGAATATGTAATGGCCCCACATCACCCACGCTGGACTTGATTTTTTTAACAGGGGGTGAATATGGTGAATGTATTCACCATAATGCATGCATGATACTGTAACCTGTGACCTATGATCTGGAAGTGGTGATATGAACTGCTTCCAGGTACTGGACTGTAATCCCAGTATGGCTCCGCCTCTAGCTCCACCCTCACCGGGGCCATATATAGACTGGCCACCTGTAGGCGGCATTAATCTGTACAACTGACTCTGGCTAGGCAAGTTCATGACTAATAAAGCCTACTGTTCACTTGCTAAGATGCTTTTGATACGGTCGATAAGAACATTATTTTTCAATGGAAAGTTGATAAACATTTGAAACAGAGGATGACAAATTGAAGACAATGGGAAAGAGTAACACAGTGGGATTGGTTTAGCAAGCTGGCACGCATACAGTAGCTCATTTTGTTCCATGGAACTGATTTAGTACCGGTTCAACTTAGAACTGTGCATTAAGGAGAAATTCAGAGGCCTCACAGCAACGCAAAGGTCACTGAAGGTACATATCAGTAGTCACCATGAAGATTCAGCTTTCAGCAGCAGCACTCAGGTCGAAGCAAAAGCAGCTGGCTTCTTATTTGATGCCAACTCCTTGCCAAAGCCTAAAGCATAGAGGCCCTCCAAGCCAGACTGGGTCAAACACACAGGCGCTACTATCTGGGTCTCCAACACATTAAGGTAAAACATCGGGTGAGTAGCCACAGAATCACCTACAAATCCTCAAGAGAAAGACCACAGCACCTTAGTCTATTCAAGCAAAGAATAGCACAGCACAGAAGGAGCCACTGCATTTGTGCCAGCTTACTAAACTAATCCCACTGGCCAGCTCTTTAGCGTTGTATCTTCCCCTGCTTCAAATGATCGTCTGCTTTCCATTAAAAAACAAATTGTCTCTGCCTCAACCAGTCCCCACTGTAAATTGCGAAAACCTCTCGACATAAAAGAAATCTCCAACTTCTCTCCTCAGTGGCCATTTTAAATTGAATGCCCTGAGCCAGCGATTCCCCAATCAGAGGAAATAGTTACTTCCTATTTATTCTAACCGCTTTGTAATTTATAAACCTCAAATCGCCCCTTGATATTCTTTGCTACAATGTAAATAGATCCAATATCCAAGTGGCTGTTCAAATCATGTTTGTTTCTCATCATTGGTATCATTTTGCTGTTACAAAAGCACTAAAAACTGGTGTACATTTTCAAGTAGTTTCTTTCAAAATCTGTCTTTTCACAGAAAAAGAAATGGTGAGGATAAATGTAAAAAAGTCTATTTAACTATGAGGACAGAATGCAAAGAAAGAACTTCCCACACACATCTACGCTATTTCAGTGACTGCTCTGCTTCTGCTAACACCTCACCAATCTCCTCCATCTCACAGCATGTCAACAACTAATGTTATGATCCCAGCTATGAGAATACTGGACAAGCCTGATACTTGTTAGGATCTGGCCTGATAAACCACAATCATTTGAAGAATGCAATGCGTGGAATTCCCAATGGGCAGGGAATAAGCAGCAGGACCCCAAGATTTAATTTGATCACCAAAATAATCTTAACAAATCTGAACAAATAAAACAAGAGCAATAATGACTAAACGGGTCCACTTCGTAAATAAGATAATGATTCTAAACACTATGAGCGTCTACCTTAAACTCAATCCAACAGATTTGGCCCAGCTTAACCTTCTTACTCTGGCATAGGCTTTAAAACACTCATACTCTGGGAGGTAGTTCCTTTATCTCTGGCTTTGGCTGCACAAGTCGCAGCTCAGATCGATGGTATCTTCCTCCCAATGTGACCTCCTAGTCCAAGTATAAGCATTGCTGATGGTCATACATCACAACCCACCAGACATACGTAGACACTCGCTTGATGTCTATTCCACGGCTGGACTTCTCCCTTTACAGAGCTATTTCACCCTACCCAATTCTCTAAACTCTCTCTTTTTGACTCTAAACATACAGAACTGGGTTCTCTGGTCACACACATGATTGATGTCTGCAGCCTCCCAGTCAGCTTCTCTTACATTTTCCTTCAAATAAACCCAACAGCTTTCCTTTTAGAGCCGAGCATAGCTTCACCCTCAGCAATTTTCTCCATTGCAACCTCCGAGCTTTCTTGCTTCCAAAAGCCTCTCACCTCAGTCATATTTCAAGCATACTAAACCAAACTGAAAGTAAAACAACCCCAGTCCACTTTGAACTGAAACCAAAACTCAACCTTCATAACCCTTGATATTGTTGATAAAGTTCAAAGTTGATATTAAGGAGGATGTGCTGGAAATTTTGAAAAGCATCAGCATAGATAAATCCCCTGGGCCTGACGGGATTACCCAAGGTTACTATGGGATGTGAGGGAGGAGATTTCTGCGCCATTGGCGATGATCTTTGCGTCCTCACTCTCCACTGGAGTAGTAGTGGATGATTGGAGGGAGGCAAATGCTGTTCCCGAGTTCAAGAAAGGAAATAGGGAAATCCCTGGGAATTACAGACCCATCTATTTTATGTCTGTGGTGATCAAAATATTGGAAAGGATTCTATTGGATAGGATTTATGATTATTTAGAAAAACATAGTTTGATTAAAGATAATTAGCATGGCTTTGTGAGTGGCAGGTCATGCCTCACAAGCCTCATTGAATTCTTTGAGGATGTGATGAGACACATTGAGGAAGGTCGGGCAGTGGGTGTGGTGCATGTGGATTTCAGTAAATCATTTGATAAGGTTCACCATGAAAGTTACAGGGCATGTTATACAGGGAAATTTGGCTGGCCGAAAGAAGACAGCGAGTGGTAGTGGATGGAAAGTATTCCGCCTGGAGGTCGGTGACCAGTGGTGTCCCACAGGGATCTGTTCTGGGACCTCTGCTCTTTGTGTTTTTTATAAATGATTTGGATGAGGAAATGGAAGGGTGGGTTAGTAAGGTTGCCGATGACACAAAGGTTGGGGGAGTTGTAGATAGTGTCGAGGGCTGTTGCAGGTTACAACAGGACAATGACAGGATGCAAAGCTGGGCTGAGAAGTGGCTGATGGAATTCAACCTTGATAAATGTGAAGTGATTCATTTTGTAAGGTTGAATTTGAATATTGAATACAGGGTTATCGGAAGTGTGGAGGAACAGAGGGATCTTAGGGTCCACATACACAGATCCCTCAAAGTTGCCACCCAGGTTAATAGGGTTGTTAAGAAGGCGTATGGTGTGTTGGTTTTCATTAACAAGGGGATTGAATTTAAGAGCTGTGAGATTTTGCTGCAGCTTTATAAAACTCTAGTTAGACCACACTTGGAATATTGTGTCCAGTTCTGGTCGCCTCAGCATGCTTTGGAGGGGGTGCAGAGGGATTTACCAAGATGCTGCCTGGACTGGAGGGCATGTCTTATGAAGAAAGGTTGAGGGAGCTAGGGCTTTTCTCACTGGAGTGAAGAAGGAAGAGAGGTAACTTGATAGAGGTATAAAAGGTGATGAGAGGCATGGATAGAGTGGATAGCCAGAGACTTTTCCCCAAGGCAGAAATGGCTGTCACGAGGGGACATAGTTTTAAGGTGATTGGAGGAAGGTATAGGGGAGATGTCAGAGGTAGGTTCTTCACACAGAGAGTGCTGGGTGCGTGGAATGCACTGCCAGCAGAGGTAGTGGTGTCTGAGTCATTAGGGACATTTAAGCAACTCTTGGACAGGGACATGGACAGCAGTAAATTGAAGGGGTGCAGGTTAGGTTGACCTTAGATTAGGATAAATGGTCGGCACAACATCGTGGGCCAAAGGGCCTGTACTGTCTTTGTTCTCTAGCCTACAACAGAGACAGTTACAACAATGGGCAATTTAGTTTAGTACACAAAGGGCGGGATTTTCCCATCCGCCAGCTGCATGTTTCTCGGCCACGCGCCGTTCTCTGGTGACGGGATTCTATCTGCCTGCCATTTGCCAATGGGATTTCCCATCATTAGCACTCCACACCAACCCGAAACCCACTGGCGGGGGTGCGCTGCCGACAGGAAAATTGAAACGCAATGACCAGAAAATTCCAGCCGAAGAGTCTAGTTATGGGACAGCTCTGTTATCCAAAATGCAAGTAAATTTGTTCCTCCACAGCAAGCCTTTTAATCAGTGAAGTAAATACCTCCAAGAAATGAAGTAAAATGTAAAAGAGGCAAGGAGCAAATAATGCAATGCAAATAATTCCTTGACCATGGATTAAACAATCAATGGGACAATTCAGCTGGGTGGTGAAAACAAATTTGTTGTCTTTGGAACTATTTAATTTTCCATATATCAAAAGACACCCCGACAAAATTTGGGGTTTTGTGACACATCTAAAAATAGCTCAATTTTCACTGATCAGTAAACAATTTGGGAATGATCTCTCATATGGAAAGTAACATATGAACAAGTTACAAACCATGTACATACATTTTATCAGATAACTGGACATTTTGCCAGGAAAATAAATTTGACTATTTTGGTCACTGAACACAAAAGAAAATTGCTTGCACAATTTTGAACTAAAAAAAAAAATCACCTGTATATTTTCCCGGCTGCGTTCTAATTGTGACAATACTGATTATTCATATTACAAGGCGGCTACTATTTTGTCATTTAAGAAGCACAGGCCATCTCAAAGATTGAAAATGCAGAACGGGGCAACACACAGTACAAACACCATTCTTTAAAAGAGTTATATGGGAACTTTGATGTATTGCATACAGTAAAAAAAGTTGTTGCTCAGTTGCACGATGCATTGATTTTTGATCTAAAGAGTGTTCCATCTTTATTAAGAGTATGAAAGCTACAGCGAATGGAGCTTCTTTATCCCCGTCACACATTCCTCAAAAGTATTTGGTCACTAAGTTAAACCTGCAGCAGTTTACCACAAGTCAGCTAAAATATATATATATGTATCTGCAAATCTCTTTTAAGTGGTTGTTTAATGTTAGCAGAAACTAGTTTATTTTTAAAGAAAATATGTAAATTTAGAGGAAATTAAACCCCCAGGATTCAAATAATTTTGCTTTAAATAGCAACCACAATATAGTTTAAACTAGCACAGTAATACTGATAAACCAATGGAGGAGAAAAACGGAAGGAAAAAAATGTTGCTTCCGGGGATGCGATGACTAAATTTAAGGTCCATTTTACTGGGGTATTATATTCTGCTCATGTAGGTGACCATAAGAAGCTTATGTTCATCCAGTCACATTTCATTTGTGGAATGTGAATCTTTCTTTAAATTTTACAACACCACATCCTCCCTGTATTATAAACTGTTGAGAAACACTACATTAAGCAGTCTGCAAAATTCATATTCTCTGTTCTTTATTCTGTTTGCCATAATTAATTATCATATAATCCCCACTGCATTCGAGACACCACATTTCAATTAGAATTAACTGGAAAAGTAGACAAGCGCAGCTGATTCCAGTCAGCCCTACTCCTTGGGGAACAGATTATTTTCTCCCCGCAAAGTTTAAAAAGTTCTCCATCTTAAGCGTTAATTTGAAGCATTCACTGAGTCATTGACAAACTGCACAAAAGCCTTTATTCTGTATTATGCCCCATCACCATTCACCTATAATTGTCTATAAAACTGTCACATCTCAAGTTGCACCTTTATTTTCAATCATATTTTATAAATCATAGTGGCATAAAATTACATAAATATGCAGCAATGTTTTTTTTTAAAGGGGCGACAAATACAAAATCATGGCCCAGTTTTTTGTTTAAAATTCCGGTTTGCAGAAAGTACTGTGCGCTAACCGGTTATCTTACCCGCCCCCCCACCCTTTTACGCTCCTCCACAGTTCACAATTATCTGACTGACAGGATACCTGCTCCCAGACCCCCCCCCCCCCCCCCCCCCCGTTTGTATTGCTATAAGCTGGAGACTTGGAGTCGTGCAAGAGCGGTCCATTTCCATTCTCTGATTTCGCTTCGCCTCTGGGAAAAGAGCCTGACCCCCACTTGATTACACTCCAACAACTTGGCAATGATCCAGAGCTCACTGTGTGGGGAAATCAGCAGCTCAAACGTGCATCCTGCTACTCCATTCTGCAGTGCATCGGTATGTCAATGAACTACCCCGCTCTAACACCTCATTTGCACTGCTTTTATTCGGCACTTCCGCATTACATCACGGAAATGTCCATGAATTTCGTCTAAGTCCACAGGCACAAAATTAAATTAAAAAGCACTTCACAGCGATATATCTTTGTTTAGCAACAATGCATGAAGGAGTTCAACGTCGGAGAAAGGTACTTCACGAACAGCAGAAACAATAAAAGCAATGAGCAGGTACAGGATAATTCGTGTGTACTTTAACACAGGGTGATTGTTTCAGAAATTCAGTATGATTTGAACACAGATTCCTGCTGCCAAATTGCAATTTTATTTCCAGACAATTAATTATTCGCAATGCACAACTGCACATTATACACAGTACAATAGGCTGATCATTTTCTCCTTCAATAATTGTTTGGCTGGCTCTGACAAAATCATGTCACAACTGCAAACGCACTTATGATGAACCCCAATGAGCCACGGGCCGTGTCGAACACCATTGCTTTGCAAAATGTGAAAAGCGTACATTTGTCACGTTTTTGCATCAATTCTAAAGGTACGGCTAAAACAACATAAAGATTAAGCAACAGTCAATATTTCTTGCGCATGCTCTTGCTGCTTTAAATACGTACACTTAAAACTTATGTGCTTCATATTTTTTACTCCTGCTTCTTACTTTTCAGTATAAACATTAAACAGTTGCAGGAAAAGTGAGCTGATACGATGTGGACTTGTGATTCACCTCCCTGTGCATGAAGCAGCCTCACACTAACCATGTCTCAATGCAAGGCAACCTGATACCCGCAGTTGGATTTTGGCGATGAGGGAACCTGGTATACGGTACTGAACTTGGGCCACCTAGAAGACCAAAGTGGCTGGCAAATACTAACTTGTCCTATATAGATTCTCCTGCCGTGCTGAAGCCTGACATCTCTTATATATGGAGAATCAGAAGTTTGTGGCATTAAAGAATCTAGGTGCATCCTGACAAGGAACGTGTGCATGCTCCATACCCTGCAATGGAAACTCCTCTTCCAATGATTTCTCAACAGGTTGATTTGGAAATTCTAAAGCATGACAATGGGGGTCCAAAAAGGTCCAAAACAAAGGAACAAAAGTGACTCTGCGAAGCTAGTTTTATTGAATCTCATCATGTTCACTGTCAGTAAAAATGCAGCTTTACAACAGTAGCTGCGATCTCATCTCCGCCAACTTCACGAGGGAAAATGAATAAAGTCGAAAGTGAAAATCTGTGGATGGACGATATAGGCTGGAATCCTCCAGCCATTGGGATTCTCTGCTCCCACCAGCAGTGCACCCCAACCAGGGGTATCCTGGAAGAATGGGCTGGCTTCAATGGGAAATCCTTAAACAAAGCAGAAAAGAACTATGCACAGATAGAGAGGGAAGCTCTCGGCATCATTTTTGGAATCATACTTTTTTAGGAAAACCTATAAAGAAGGAGATTTACTTTACTCTCAGGTCATCGACCACTGACAATGATACTTGGGCCTCACTCCGGTATTCCATCTCCAGCAGCAAACCGGATGCAGAGATGGGCTGTTGTCAGTATTTACATATACAAGAAAATGTCATCAATCAAATCTCCAACGGAATGCTGATGGACTCTCTAGGTAGTCTTACCTAATGAGTAGTTTGCGTGGTAATATTTTGATGAAGTTGATAACACATCTGTAACTGTAGGACAAATTAAGGAGGATACCAGAAATGATCCACACCTGTCAGAAGTTATGGACATGGCACTTTGTGGAAAGACCGCAGGAGCACACCCAGAGTTGAAGTCGTATGTTTTCCGAAGACGCAAACTATCCGTACAGGCTGATTGTCTCCTCTGGGGACTGAAGGGCAATATTCTGCTATTGTTATGGAAACATGCCCTAAACCAACTTCATTATGGTCACTGTGGGATAGTAAGGATGAAGGAGATAGCCAAAAGTTATTTTTGGTGGTCTGGGTTCGAAAGGCAAAATTAAGGAGAAGGCGGGCATAGGTTCGGCTTGAGCAAAGGTTCGAAACCTGCCGCCACTACCATCATTACACCCATGGGAATGGCGAGAAGAACCAGGGCAACAAGAGTTCGGTCTGCTACACCGTTCAAACTTGGGGCAACATAGTGTGGCGAAGACACGCTGATCAACCTTTTGCAACTAGAACTAGGATGCCAGATTCAGAGCCAACCAAGAATCCACAGCAAACTGCACCCAGTGAAGACCTGGACATTCCTGAGTTCCTGGCCATGCCAGAAGCAACTATAGGAGACTGTACCCCAGTTGAGGACACTTCAACACCAGGTCAACCTTCGAACATTACATCAATTTGGTTTGAGACAACTACAGACGACATTGAAGCAACGCCAAAAACACCAGAGGTTGCAATCAACATGAACGCCTGAGGTTCGCCAATAACCACTCAGAATTCAAAGTCCTTTAAAATGTTTAACTTATTGGCGGATGTGTTTATTAATTGTTCATATTGTAAATTTTGATTGCTAATGTCACACTGTGTTTCATTGCAGGAACCTCGAATGTAAGGGGAGGAAAGTGCTATGTATTCATGTTTGTCCCTAGTTGGAACAAGATCACTTTAAGAGTCCTAACATGTGGTGTATTGTTGAATATCATCGGCCTTATGCTCGGGCAAGTGGGCCCACTGTCCTAACCCCTGCAGAGGACACACCTTCCAATAAAGCTCTTGTATGTTTGTATCTTCGTGGTCTGCAAGTCTATCTTTTAAAAATACCACAAACATGATGATCTCAAGTATTCCATGGCAGATAATCAAAATTCTGTCTACTCTCAATAGATGGATTAATAGCAAAAGATACAGTTCTGGTAAATATATAAAATCATGCAACATACAGAGCAGAATGAGGCCATTCGGCACATAGAGTCTGCACTGGTCCTTGGAAAGAGCACCCGACTTAAGCCCATGGCCTTCATCCCATCCCCATAGCCCAGTCATCCCACTTAACCTTTTTTGGACGCTAAGGGGCAATTTAATATGGCCAATCTGCCTGTGCTGCGCATCTTTGGACAGTGGGAGGAAACTGGAGCACCCAGAGGAAACCCACGCAGAGACGGGGAGAAAGTGCAAACTCCATACAGTCATCCGAGGCTGGAATTGAACCCGGGCCCCTGGAGCTGTGAGGCAGCAGTGCTAACCACTGTGCCCCCCTGCCGCCCATAATTGACCAAATAAAGAGGCATGGCTACGATGATCAATTGATGACAGTATAAAAATTAAACTTGTTATTTTTTGACAGCACATTTTATGTGCAGGGCTCATCATGTGTATGTGTACAAATTATATATGAAGCCACCACCATGTGCCTTTCTATTGGTAGCCTTAATTCATAGCGTTAGATGTTACGCTGCCAGCTAAAGGCAAAGTCGCAGTTGCAAGTTGACATTCAGTCACCCAAAGTAGTTTTTTATTTATTTTCTAAATTTAGAGTACCCAATTAGTTTTTTCCAATTAAAGGGCAATTTAGCATGGCCAATCCACCTGGCCTGCACATCTTTGGGCGTGAAACCCACGCAAACATAGGGAGAATGTGCAAACTCCACATGGACAGACCCAGAGCCGGGATTGAACCTGGGACCTTGGCGCCATGAAGCAGCAGGGCTAACCCACTGCGCCACTGTGCTACGCACCCAAAGTAGTTTTCACGGTTTGTGTATAATTATTGTGACTTTGAAGTCAATGCAAAGTCACAGCAGCGGGGAATGACAGTTTCTGTTTGTTTAATTGTGACTCAGTAGTAATGCACAGCCTGCCACAGAATGAAATCGTACGGGGACTGAACATTAGATCCTTCTGTGTCGTTCTTTACCAAAAGTTTCTTTTCAAAATCCTACTGGAATTTTTCCAGAAATACAGCAGAATCACATATGATACTATAAGCTATATCCCGCAGGATTTTTTGCTTTTTTTCTAGAATTGAATAGTATAGCAAAAAAGATACATTTCAAATCCTCAGTGATTCCAGTCGAAGTTTCACCAACACGATTCATCCAAATTTGTTAAGTGCTTCTTTTTAAATGTATGGTTCTCTGTTGAGGCAAAGTGTACCAGGATTTTTTGTTTTTAGAAGTTCAGGAAAGTGAGGGTTAAACAAAGTAGTAATAAAATCTGAAGGCATCAACTCCTACTTGCCCGAGTGATGAGCAGATTTTCGTATGTGGGCCTAGATAGGGAGCACTGACAATGCTATTTGACTATAGGAGGAATCACAACCAAATCTAATCCTGCCCTCTGGGGGTCAATTGTGATTGGCACTAGGAACCCAGGTGATTATCTGGACGGGAGAGCCCCAGCACTAAGAAAATAAATCCAGGGCTACACTGCTAGTCTCATTCCAGCATTCACTTGTAAAGATTACTGTAAATTCAATTAATCTCGTGATCAAACACATTTTATTTTGAAAAATTAATGCAGAGATAATCTGGTGATTGGTAAGCAAAAAACATTGTATCCTTTCAGTTAAAATACTTCATACATTAAAAATACATCCCATGGAATCCCTCTCTCAACACATAATGTCCTATATAAAACCAAATGCCATTTGGGATTCAACCATATATCTTGATAATGGCTTTGAGAGGTCCAAACAAGGGTTCATCCTGAACATGTCAACACAGACATTCAGCCGGATTTCAAAAAGCTAAGTTCAATAATTTAATGGGGAAGAAAATGTCATCTTTTATCATTATAAAAACAAATGTACTTTATTTTACATTTCTTTCCGTATTTTTGTGCTTTTTCTTGTTCTACATTCCTGTTCCACAATTTAATCACCTAACATTTAACAACCTTTCAAAGGATACATACGACATAAATAAATTACAGGGATATCAAATTATCCGCAGCTTTGCACATGGTTTCAAGACCCCCTCGAATATCATTGCCCATTTTAACAGGACACACAGTTGTTCGTAAGTGGTGACTTGACTCTGGGGGGTTCCTTGGTTTATCTATTCAAAACTTGGAAGTTTCATATGGAATCCTGAAAGCCCAAGCCGTCAGAATGCAAGCTTTCTCAGAGAAATAAAATATGACGATTTATATTTACGACTTACATGTGGCTCAATGTCAACCTTTGTGGACATGGATGATCAACATGTATTACAACTATCACAGAAAAACTAGTGTTTGAGAACAGAATAAACGATGTTGATTGCCATTGACATAGTAAGCTCTCAATCCGATGGTACAATAAGTCCGGTATAAACGGAGCCCTATATTCTATCTTATGTGTTTATAAATGCTAGTGCTGACTTTTATCATGCTGTTTGGTATTTTTGTACAAGGCATCACATTTTATAAACAGCAATCCAATCACAATACGAATTCTGGAAATTTGAAATGGGAAAGAGATTTTTCCCATTGCAACTGCAACAACGCTATTTCTCATTAGCATGGCCTCATCATCTCAAAATTCAAATATTTAAGACAGCATCAGAAAAAGATGGAGAGAACAATCTGAATGCATTGAATTTGTCTAATGCAAACGTAAAGGTGCCAACTAGGAGAAAACAGAGAGTGCTCAACCCACATTCATGTCCTGAATATGCTTTATGCACACAAGTGGTTGGTGTCAATGCCATAATCCAGAGAGACCATTCATTTTCAGATGATCTCCTTACAATCAATGCTTAACAATTAAGAACTAAAGCTCTAATGCCCGTACATTGTATATCGTTTCATTCACATTTTCAGAAATCCTTAAAATTAAATATAAACGTTAAGCTCTGAAAATGAGCTTTAAATCAAACAAGTTACTGCAATCCTGTTGAAATTTGCAATTTCTCCCCTTAAATCCTGAGCCATTTGCTGAAAGTAGGTTAACAAAAGAATATGTCAGCAAACATTATGACAGGTTTATGGCTGAAGTAACCGGTTATCATAAATTCCAAATTTATGCACGGTCAACTGGGTGTGCTCCGAATGATTTAATAAGCAGGACTGTCAAAAGGGAAAACAAGGTTTGAAGAAGAATGTGCGATAAAGTATAAACTTTAAAAGGAGGTCATTTTTGGTTATTAATTGTTTCAGTCAGAGGCGATTTTAAAAAAAAAATTGACTTCTAAATAAGTTTCTTCAGAACCGGACAACACAGCAAAGGTCACAATCTGTTAATGACCTCATAAGTTGTAGAATATTGGCGCAAAGCAGCAAGGGCTCCTGGTCCTCATTCTTACAACTTTCAGATCCTGAGCAAACCAGCTTCCAATTACACAATGCCGTACAGCATACAAATGCAAATGAATCAAGAGTGTAACATCAGATGCCAACGTTATAAAGCTAAGTAACTAATCACATTAAAATTCACACATATCATTCACAAAATATATCACACTGCCACATTGTCTTTCTCATCTCTGCTGGCTAAATTCTGACATTTAAGTAGTCTGTTGAGTACGTATTCTTGGAAGAAATTTGGGGCACAATCATTTCTTCAGCAAAAAATTAACTATTTTCAGCATTACAAGCTCTATAGAGTATAAAAGGTTTATCCTTTCCCCGAATGTGCAGTTGCATTGGAGTGCAAATGTTTTTTTTATAAACATCATTTCCTCTTACCATTGCTGTACTACGTGGATCACTCAGCAGACCATCAGCCAAAGCGAAGGTATAATATTCCTAATGAAGATTCCTACGGACGCAGTGGAGACTGAGTAAGTGTTCAAGACAGCAAAGCTGATTTTAAAAAAGTAAATTGTTCCTGTACATGTACCGAAGTAGCTGCGCATAAAAGCAGAGAAGCTGAATTCCCGTCCAGGTGAGCAAGCTCATCAATTTGCACTGTGCCAAACATAGTAGCAGCCATTTCAGTGCAACAGGTGCCTGCACTGACTGCGAAACATGTCCGTACAAGCAGGTGAATGCTGGAAGACCACAAAATGTGCCTGCCCTGCTTTGAAAATTGCCCACATCTCCCTATATGAAGCTAATCCTGGAGCCAGATGAAGATGGACACTATTAACAGAAGGCCAAGGACACCTTCTCTTTGGCTCCATTCATAACGGCAAAACAGGCAAACAACATAGCAATTGTTCTCTCAAATGTCACCTTTCTTGGAGGCCGTTTCCCCCCCCAAAGAAAAACCCTTGCTTTTTCACATAAAGCATCACACTACCTCAAATCTCTCTAGTGAAACAATTTACATAAAATATTCTTGTCTGGCCGAAACAATTTGACTCTGTTCTAATGCATTCCAAAAACCTGTTCTTATCCGCCTTCAGTAGATTCAGTAGCAGACTGATCACACAAAGCCCATATTCAGCAGGACGCATGGAAGGCCCATTTTTTTGATTGCTTGTTATCAACAGCATCTGAAGAAAACAAAGAAGTCAAAGAAAAGTTCCTGCTGTCGCAGTCCAGCCTGATGTAAATTGTTGGAGCACCCCAAAAAATATACATTAATATTTCGATTCAGTCACACTGATTCACAAAGATTCAATTTTCTGTCTTGGTGCATGTTTGTAAGGTTCTGACCATTTCTAAACATGTCTCCTGCAAACCCCTTTTTGGTGACCAGGTGACTGAAAACGTCAAGCAGCTACCTTCAAAATTCTTGGGCAATTGGTAGCAAAATTTCAGTATACTCAGACCGAGAAATCATTTGGGGTTTTTTTCAATTCAAGTTGAGAAATCTAGGCCCATGACACGAATGCTTAGGAGGTGGAGGATGTATTCAGGCCTACAATAATGACCCAAAAATTGCTTGCAAAGTTGAAAAAGTTACAGATTGTTTTGATATTTGGGATTCAGTGGATGTTGCATATTTGGATTTTCATTCGGCATTCGGTAATGTGCCTTTTTACGGGACATTATAAAAATGAAGAGATGTGTTTTTTTTAATAAATTTGGAGTACCCAATTCTTTTTTTCCAATTAAGGAGCAATTTAGAGTAGCCAATCCATCGACCCTGCACAACATTTTGGGTTGTGGCAGTGAGACCCACGCAGACATGGGGAGAATGTGCAAACTCCACACAGACAGTGACACAGGGCCGGGATCGAACCCGATTCCTTGGCGCTGTGAGGCAGCAGTGCTAACCACTGCTAATGCTGGATGCACAATTCCAGGAAAGTTCTGCTGTTCTGAAGAAAAGTGGTATTAAAACAGATGTAGACACATGTAGGATGGCTAGGCAACAAAATGCAAAATGTTGATGAATGCAACTATTTTCTAAGTAGTGACGTGCCACTAGAGACCTTTTTCGTTCGTCTTTTATATAAATGATTTGGACACAAAAGAAATATATCAGAAATTGCAGATTACCAAATTAGCAGGGTTTGACAAACATCAAGGAAGAATATAGAAGACTGCAAAACTGTGTTGATTCTGGGAGGATAAATCGAACAAGATATTTTCCAATTGTTTCCGTTAATTGGTGAATTTGTTGTAACGAGCCATAACTTCAAGATTATCACTAAGTAATTGAAGGTGCAAGAATTATTTTTTTTTCCACAAAATGTTATGAGAACATGGAATACATAAAAGAGAAGTGTGTCTGGATGCTTTGCAAAGAGTTGCACTCAACTTGTTTCAGATGAAAGAAACTCCCTAAATAAAATATAATTACATTATTACTGAATCTTGGATTTATGCCATCTTGCACTTAATGTCAACAAAGCTCAAACCTATACTTTCCCTCATTTGGTTCGTGAATTGATGATCTGAATGTTGTCCTCGTGACTCAGTAGCACATTAACAGGAGTATTTAGCCAGTGACGTGTGGAGATCCACCTGATAAATTCCAATATAAACATGAAGCTTCCGAATAGATCAATGGGTTGACAAAATGTACTGTGCCACAGAATGGAATGGTGCAGCTTCTCATGATGTTCCATATGATTTCAAATCTTAATCAGACAATGTTAGAGGTGTCAATTAGAGCCGAAGCATTTGACCTCTGATGGGGGTGAGGTGAAAAATAAACTCCGCAGATGGTGGGTGAATCGATGCACCCGCTATCCTCAGCAGGGAATGCACGACCAAGGCTGCACTTAGCAAGGGTCACCCAGCTGGAAAATGCTACCGGGGGCAGGAGTCAGACATTGCCCGAAGATGCTGAGCACCAAAGCTCATCGCTGAGCGGGTTGCATCATCCTCCATCCCATGGACCAGACCCACTGGTACTGCCAACCCACAGCCCACACCTGTAGTGCGGTAGGTAGGTATCAGACGGGGCTCCAGGCTGGGGCTGGCCGTGGGGTGGGGGGGGGGGGGGGGGATGCGGTGCGTTTCCCTGGCCAGTCCACTGCCCCCCCCCCCCCTCCCAGTTGGTGAACCTGGAGGTGATCAGAGCTTCCACTGCACGTTGGCCCTGGCGCACACGCCCTGCGGCCTCATTTGCCTGTCTGGACTCCATGTCCTGCCCATCTTCGCTCTCCCCACATCCTCATCGTCGGATGAGGGCTAGTGTTCGACCTCCTCCTCCAGTACAGGATTCGAAAGCACCGCTCGATAACACCCCTGGTCATTGTGTGGGGGTCACTGTAGCAGTCGGTCTGTGGCCTCGGGATAGGTGTCATCAGCCACGACTGCAGTAGATAGCACCTGTCGCCCAGGAGCCATCCCCCCCCCAGCCAGGGGGGATCTCAAACATGTAGGAACTGTCGTGTGTGCCAGCAGGAAGGCGCTGTGCCAACTGCCTGGGTATTGGGCGCAGAGGTGAATGATGCACATCTGATGGTCACATATCAGCTGCACATTCATTGTGTGGAACCCCTTTCGGTTTGTTTAGAGCGGCCTGTCACCTGTAGGTGCTCATAGAGGACATGCATCCCGTCGATCACCTCCTGGACCCGGGCATGTCGGTGATGGCAGGGCAGCCTGCTGGGCTCTGTCCACATTGTAGTGGATGTATTGAGCCACCTGGACATACAGGGCCTCGGTGATGGTGCAGATGCATCTGTGCACCGAGGTCTGTGAGATCCCGGATAAGTGGCCACTCAGCTCCTGGAAGTACCCCGTCACATAAACTTCAGTACGACCATCATCTTGACGGCCACGGGGAGCGGGTGTCTTCACCCATACCCCCCACGGTACCAGGTGTGTCATCATCTGGCAGATATGTCGCACTGTCTCCCTGCTCAGCCGGAACCTTTGACAGCATGCCCGGTCCGATGTGTCCTCGAATGTCAAGTTGTGCCGGATCATACAAGACGTCATGCGGCACCTCCTTGGCACCCTCCTCTGCCTATTGGGCAGCTGGCTCTCTATCCTGGGCTGCTGCTACCTGTCCCTGTGTGGCACACTCCGCTGTTGCATGCCCCCCAGCTGCAGCTTCCTCCTCCACTAGCAGCTCCAGCTCCTACAGCCACAGGGCATCCTCCAGGACGACTGGCAGGAAGGCCACCATTGCTTGTTCAGTCCCAATATCCATTGTCTGCAAGAGGTGAAAGGCCAACATGATAACGTGGTGCCTACCCCCATGCCCAACCAGGTTCAACGGGCTACATGGTGGCCCCTGTTGGCACTACGGGCTCCGCCCCCACATGTTCCCTCCCCCTTCCATTCCCACACCCCTGCCCCTTCAGAACCAGGGATCAAGGTAGATGGTCAGTGGGTGCGCAGGCCATTTGGCATGTTCCCTGGTCAACCCCCTATCCCCCAGCCTGGCAGGGCCCCTCCCACCCCAGCCAGACTGGTCAGTGTGTGGCCGGGCAGCCCACAGTCGCACCTCTCTGTGTCCTACTTCCTCTCTCTCTCCCTCATCAGCCATGACACCGGTTTCATGGTTTTTAAAAGCACAAGTGAATCATGCCGTCGGGAACTTGGCCCATAGGAGGAGGAGAATCCGGAGGCCCCGGACAATACCGGGTCGGGCCCACTAATGATATGCAAATGGTGTCTACTGTACGTGCGTTCTGGAACGCATTGACGTTGCTGTCAAGACGGAGAATTGCGATTTGGCGTTAAATCAGCGCCCGCCGCAAATTTAAAATCAGAACCTCTTCTCCGCCCAATCGAGTTTCGTGATTTTGGCGTCACCCAACAGATAATCGCGCCCTTCAGCTTTCACAGACCATTTTAAAGGTGGCAGATGGGGAAATCAGCCAAAGGTGCCAATCCCAGGGAATGCCCACAACCTGGGCCTCTGTAGCCCGGGACAAACCCCCCTTGCCCCCCACTTCCCAGGAAGGACCCTTCTCGGCACCCTCATGGCTATTGTTCAGAGTGTACTTCCCACCTTGCCACCCCTTGTACCTCAAGATGCCAGACTGGCACTGCCAAGTGGTGGGGCCTGAAAGGGGAAATGGGAGGCAGAAAGGGGACCTGGGAGGGGGTTGAGGTGTGGGAAATAGGGGGGACTGAATGAGGATCAGGAGGGTGAGGGAGCTGAATGCGGGGTCTGGAGGGACTGAGAGGGGGTTCTGAGAGGGGGCCTTGCTCACGATTATGGTGGGGTGGTACCCTGACAGTCACCCAGAGTGGAGTAGGGGAGCTGCAGCCAATATAGGTCAGAGCGGCCTATAAAAACAGTGCTCCAATCTCCGATGTGCGGGACCTGTCCGGGAGATTAGGTTCCGCCACTCTCAGTTGCAGTGTGAATCCCGGCATGCCACGGAATGCCACGGAAAACCCGATTTCACAGAATCACAGGAAAATACATTGTAGAAGTGGCCCTTTGGCCCATCGAGTCTGCACCGACCCATGAAAAACACCTGACCCACCTAATCCCATTTGCCAGCACTTGGCCCATCCCCTTGAATGTTATTTGTCAAAAATCTTTTCCCAAGTGCCATGGAATAGCAGGACTGGGGCGCTGCTGGCGCCAATGGGGACCAGTCCCAATTCTCCACTGGCGGGAGCACTTAAACTCTGGAACGGAGATTCCCGGCATTGGTCCCAGAAAGGGAGAATTCCGTCCTAAGAGTCATGCTCAAGTTCTAATCTCCCCAGCTCATGTTCTTCCGTCATGCGGCCTTTTGGATTCTCTGACTAGTTGCAAAAAGATGCTTCGGAATGACTTGCTGAGCTACTGACCTTTCCCTTCCATTTCATTCTGCGAATGATACCTCCTCTTGACAGCACAGCCAAGATCTGGATCTTCTTAAGCAAGGGCAATATCCTACAGGCAGCAATCAACAGTTAATAGACAGCTCTATGTGCAGAGAATAATTGATACCCATGAGTAATCACAAGACAGTGGTCTCATTGATGGGTACAGATAACATCACAAACCATGACTGTAGAGCTAAAGCAGTTCATACTTCTCATTTGACCCTTGAAATGAGGTTACAGTCTTAATATCATTTTATATATACCCAGTTTAAATGAATATCATGGAGATGATGTGGTTCCTTTGTGGTCTTGATTATCGATACATCAGACTGCAAGTTTCTACATCTATTTTACGCTTGCCCACCAGAAATATAATCAATATAATTAAACCATTCTGAAACAGCATCTTCAATAAGTTATTAGTTTATTCCAAAATCAGATTTTTTTTTCTTGCTCCTTTTTATGTCAATCTTTTCCCCGCCAAGATTCCATAGGCACAAGATCACAGATCATTGATCATAGAATTTAGAGTGCCCATTCGGCCCATCGAATCTGCACTGGTGCGTGGAAAGAGCACCCTACTTAAGGTCAGGCTTCCACCCTATCCCCTTAACCCCAGTAACCCGACCTAACTCAGGGGCAGTTTAACATGGCCAATCTACCTATCCTGCACATCTTTGTAGGAGGAAACCGGAGCACCCGGAGGAAACCCACGCAGACACGTGCAAACTCCACACAGTCACCCAAGGCTGGAATTGAACCTGGGACCCTGGAGCTGTGAGGCAGCAGTGCTAACCACTGTGCTACCGTGCCACCCTTTCATTGTGAAAGAATCCATAAGAGGACGGGACTACAGTGCTGAGAGAAGATGAATGACCTTCCTCGTGCAGCCAGGGTAAGTCTGCCTCTTCATATCTCCCGTTACACCCCTCAACACACGCATCGCACCTCCAAGGTGATCTCTCACCCAGCTACCTCACGGGGTCCCAACACTTGTCATGCTGCCCTCTACTTACCCCTCCCCCAACTCCCGGTGGTCCCCCCATTCGGTAATCTGCTCCTCACATGCCGGCTACCACTCACTTCCCACACATGCCAGACTTCATTAGCATCTGTCCAGGCAGGACACCCGCCTACACTCTGCCCATCTGTCCCATTGCAGGATACGCTCGAGCACAATGGGTGTGAGCGGGTACAGCCTGCCGAAGTCATGCCCGATCTGAGAATCCTAACGCCCTTTTGAGGAGAGAGCCCTCGAGCTGGCTGGTGAGAAGCAGGACCACACCTGTACAGAGGGTGAAGTGGGGACAAGAGACAGAAGTGAGAACCCTCCACACGTGCAGCCATGGTGCAAGGCTCACGTGAGCTAACACTATCCCAGCGGTTTGCCCATGTGATACACTCACGCCATCTCGATTCCCCAGCTGATCGATAAGTCGATTAGCCTGGATCATCCTTGCACCTTTTAGAGACCCCAGGCCCGAGCAGCTCGGAGGGAGACGTCGAGGAGACAAGCATTGAGGAGGTGTCACAGATGCCACTGACAACCTCCACCAGCACAGACATTCACACCTCGGTGGACAGGCTTCTGGGTCACTCACTGGTGAGCACCTCACAGCTGAAGATCCACAGCAGGCGGAGGAAGGTCCCAAGGATCCGGCACTCAGACGGATGCCGGAGCCCAAGGCACTGCTGAGCCCCAGGTCAATGACGTGCCCCAAGGTTTGGTCGTCCCAGAGCTGCTGGAGCCACAAGCATCAGGAAAGGATAACAGCATCCCTCCTCGGACTGCAAGGCCAACTGGAGGAGGCCCAGCGCCTTCTGTCACTCATACACAATGAGGCCAATGCTGCTCATAGTGGAGACTTGGTGCAGGACATGCACTCCATGGTGCAGGGCTACAACTGCATGGTGCAGGAACTAGTGGGAATCCACGTGTGTTAGCGCCCGATGACATTGGAGCATCTGGATTTTACTCCAGCTGCCACCAACCCCGCCCCCCGAGCCCATGGAGGAGCCCAGGGACCCCCGAGCACCCGAAGCAAAGAGAATCGGTAGGAGAGCTGCCTAGTCCCTTCCAGCTAGCAGAGCCTGGGGGTATGCAATCCATCTGATGCCCCCCTTCCTGTGAATAATTCACCTGCCGATCCGCACACAGAGCACGGCAGCACTGTAACACCCATGCTGCCCGAAAGTAGGCCCAGGCCCTCAAGGTATAAGCTCCCCAAGGGACGCCCATCAAGGTCATTTTAGGCAACGGGACATGGGGGTCAGCAGCCCGCTTCAACCTCAGCTGTGAATCCTGGGAATACAAGTAGATGTCGCGGGAGGTTGAGGAAGAGTGAGAAACAGGAGGCATCTCGTGGGCATGGCTGAACCTGGGCACTAGTGGAGATAAGTCACCATTGAAATAATGCAATTGTATTTTTGTTCACCATGCAGATCCTCCACAATGTCATGCCATGGTGCCATGCTCTGTAAATCCACGCAAAAACTCAGCACTTCATCCCTATGCAGTGAGAGAATGGCAGAGCTCCGTCCCTCCCACGTCCCACACTGACGATGCTGTAAAGCCCCAACCCACCCCCTCATTCATGGAACATTTACCCTACCCCCGCCACCCCACAACAAAACTCAGTCCTCTCATTTCTGCCAGTATTCTTTAGTTATGAGGATGACAAGGGCTGAAAACAGATTGAGAGCCTGCCCACATCGTCAGTAGGTGGAGAAAAACACCGAGGTCGTGACCTCGGAGGAGGCAGTAACAGCTGGGATGTGTCATTCAGCATCTCTGGGTCCCGAGATCACCCTATTCAGTGGCAGGCTGCGTTCAGCTCTCTGTCAGGCAGGAGTCAGACAGTCACTGAGGATAAGTGACTATCGCGTTGTCCTTACTGCAACTCATCTCCTGCAGCGTCCGGCCAATCACTTCAGCCTCCTGCCTTTAAATGTAGCCACCATCACGATGACCTTCTGCAGGTACCACAGTAGTGAGATGATGTCAGACCCCATGGTGAGATTGGTCTTCACACCCTGGTCCTGTTCGTCCCCAAACCGAGAGGCTATAAGGGCATCCGAAATCTTGCACCCATGCGGGGCCTGGCCATCGCCTGAGATCCTTCCTCTGCAGATTGCCCCTCATCACTAACCTCAGCACCCTCCTCATCCGAGGAGATGTGGCACCCGTCCAGCTGCTCGCCCCGCTGCTGTGCCAGGTTGTGCAGAGCGCAGCAGACCACTATGATGTGGGCACCCTCTGGGGGCTGTATTCGAGGACATCTCCAACCGGTCCAGGCACTGATTTAGCTGTCCAGGGGCTGATTTAGCTCACCAGGCTAAATCGCTGGCTTTTAAAGCAGACCAAGCAGGCCAGCAGCACGGTTCGATTCCCGTATCAGCCTCCCCGGACAGGCGCCGGAATGTGGCGACTAGGGGCTTTTCACAGTAACTTCATTGAAGCCTACTCGTGACAATAAGCGATTTTCATTTTCATTTCACTGGAACCACATCTTCACCAGTCCAATCACCTGTTCCCCCAGCACACACATTGATGCATGAACCTCATTATTGCGAAGTCTGAGCGGGTGTTTGTGGCCTCTGTATTGGTATCATTACTCACCCCCTGAGTGGGTACCCGTGTCTGCAAGGAGCCATCCCACTAGCTGCTGCTCTCCCACAAAAATGTCTGGCATCTGTGAGCTTCCCAAGATGTATCTGTCATGGATGTTCTCCAGTACTGGACCTCTGACATCTGGAGGTAGGAATATCTATGGCAGTGTACTCGTGGCTGGTATTGTCTCCTCCGAGGCTCCACCAACTGTGGTCCTGCTCCCGGATCATCAATGGGCCCAGCCTCCCCCTCCTTTGGAGGGTGCTGATCCTGGTCCTGGCCATGTGCAGTGGCACATTGATGTTGCTCCTGCTGCTCAGTCACAATCAAAAGAATTGCCAGCTCAACTGGCTCCATGACTCTCCCAAATCAAAAACTGAAAGGAAGAGAACATCAAAGTGAGTGATGAGGAGTCCTGATGATGCCCTGACCCACAGCCTTCTCAGGATTGCGGATATTCACCCATGCACATCGCCCCATGTGAATGCCTTTCTACTAAATCTCACTCCCTCCCCTGTCACACAATAGCCATTTCCCCATTGTTGCCCCTCTCAACTCCACCTGAACGAAGCGCTCCTACGCTTGAGAGGCTCATCGGGCCAAGTAGCTCCCCCATCGGTGAGGAGCGAGGGCAGTTGAGTGAATTCAATGGACCTGGGTTCTAACAGCACAGGGGAATGCCACCTGTCATCCCCTAAACAGGATGACCGATGAGCGCCTTCAATATAACACCTTGGATGGGCGGCCACATCTGTGTTACCTCTCTGTTGTGGAGATATGAATATTTGCCTTTGAGTTTAATACTTGGGGGTCTAGGCTTCCAAAGGGTTAACTATTGGGTGCCAATCAGTGGCACACTCATGCACTGCAATGTTGAGTAAATTGGCACAGTCCACCCTCCTGTGCAAGGGTCTTCAACCCTCATGAGGCTGGTGTCTCACAGGACCCCACCCATGGACCTCACAGTCGCTCCCTGTGCTGACTCTGTGGCTTTATCTGCTCCCGCCCACTTTCCAGCCGCCACTCCAGAAGGGCAATCGCTCAGCAATGATATCACCACAAGCACAGCAAAGAGGACAGGAGAAGCGCTGCCTGCAAAGCAGCTGCCAGACCCCTTTAAACCTGGAGGCTCACAGACATGGAGGGTCGCTAATGCCTGTGAGTGTCCCAGCCCCACCGAGATGTCAAGACAGAACCCACCCCGCCCCGACCCAGTTGGGGGGGGGGGGGGGGGGGGGGGGGGGGGGTCCTGGGGGGAGAGCTCGCTAATGATATGCTAATGTATTTAAAATGCGGTTTCTGACCTTCCTCGGTGGGATGCTCGTTGCATCACCGGTTAGAGGCCTGGAAATGGAGAAACGTTATCTTACCGTATTTTGAGCCCGTGTCGCCATTCTCGCTGACGGCTAGTGCGGGCTGAAAATTGCCTCCTCTGTCGTTAAAGGCAAATTTGTTGCAGCCAATAGTCAGGGTGTATGGAGGAACATGGAACCATGAATGGGTTATGAGGCAGCATTGTGCCAAAATGTACAGATAATGTAAAGTGCAAGGAATAAGTGATTTAAGTTTCGTTAGGTGAGTTGAACTCCAAGATTAGAGTACAGTTACATATCTTGACACAGTTGCATATCTAGACACATCAAAAGAAGTATGTTCCACATTGCTTAACACTGCTGGCAGAATGGCATATACCTGTAACCATGTCTAGGTTCATACGTGCTGTCAGAGAAAACTATTCACGAAACATCATACATATCTCACATATAACCTACAGTCAGAAGACTAGCGGTTATTTATGTGAAGTTATTGGAATCTAGAACACATTGTACACTATAAATGTGGCAACTAATTGGGTGGCAGTGGCCCAGTGGTATTGTCGCTGGACTAGTAATCCAGAGACCCAGGGTAACACTCTGGGGACGTGGGTTCAAATCCCCCCATGGCAGATGGTGAGATTTGAATGCAATAAAAATCTGGAATTGAAAGTCTAATAAAAGCAAATTGAAAGTCTAATGCTGACTGTGCAAACATTGTCGATTGGTGTTAAAAACCCATCTGGTTCGCACATGTTCTTTAGGAAAGGAAATCTGCCGTCCTTACCAGGTCTGGTCTACATGTGACAGCAATGTGGTTGACTCTTAAATGCCTGAGGGGATGGGCAATAAGTGCTGGCTCAGGCCAGCGACACCCAGATTCTATGAACGAAAAAAAAACACTAATCTTGAATTGTGAAACTCTTTCTGAATGCTAATAAATAGCTCTGAATACTGACATCTCATTTTGCTGATAAGGCAAATTAACGAAAGATAAGACACTGTCAAGAGAAAAGAAAATATTAAAGTGACCCGTTTCTGCCCCTCCTGATTTGGTAACTGTCCAAATTCCCAGAAGAATATTCAGAATATAGTTAATTTAAAGTTTTCTCTGTTATCGTATTGACGTGAAGAATGGCGGTAACAGGAGGCTAGTTCAGCAGCTGAATATGTGATAAGAAAGATTAATGTTATCTCTAGTCTCCTCTAATAAGGACTAATTGATCTTTTTTCACTGGTTCACTGCCAACAAATCACCAAACCAACTTTATTGAACAGCAAAGTACAAATGTTTCAATGTCATCTCAGGTGGTGATTTTAAGAATCTGGTGCATAGCTGTGTCAGAGCTAATAGAAGATGTTAGAGTTGTGATAAGCATTGTGTCAACTTTGCTCGTACCCAAACACCGAATGTCAACACCAACCCATGCCCAAACTCTCTGATCAAGGTAGGCAAACAATTAGTGCAATAAATTATCCTGCTCCAGACTGGCTGAAGGCTTACCTGACACAGCTGAAGATAATTGTGGTTGTCAGAGGCCAAATATGACAGACTCAGCACATTACTACAGGAGTTCTTAAAGTAAAGGTCCTCAGACCAACATCTTCAGCTGTCAGCTGCCTTTCTTCTAGGATGAGGTCAGGTGCGTGGCTGTTCACTGGCAATCCCTGTGTTTAAACCCATTGATGACTCCTTTGATGCAGTCCATGCCAATCCACAGCAACACCTGGACAATATCCAGGTTTTGGTTCATAAGACCATAAGACATAGGAGCAGAATTAGGCCGCTTGGCCCATTGAGTCTGCTCCGATATTCAATCATGGCTGATATTGTTCTCATCCCCATTCTCCTGCCTTCTCCCCATAACCCCTGATCCCCTTTTTAATCAAGAACGTATCTATCTCTGCCTTAAAGACACTCAGTGAATTGGCCTCCACAGCCTTCTGCGGCAAAGGGTTCCACAGATTCACCACCCTCTGGCTGAAGAAATTCCTCCTCACTCTGTTTTAAAGGATCGTCCCTTTAATCTGAGATGGTGTCCTCTGGTTCTAGATTTTCCTACAAGTGGAAACATCCTCTCCACATCCACTCTATCCAGGTCTCGCAGTATCTTGTACGTTTTAATAAGACCCCTTCTCATCCTTCTAAACTCAAATGAGTACAGACCCAGAGTCCTCAAACGTTCCTCATACGACAAGTTCTTCATTCCAGGGATCACTCTTATGAACCTCCTCTGGACCCTTTCCAAGGCCAGCACATCTTCCTTAGATATGGGACCCAAAACTGCTCACAATACCCCAAACGGGGTCTGACCAGAGCCTTGTACAGCCTCAGACGTACATCCCTGGTCTTGTATTCTAGCCCTCTTGATATGAATGCTAACATTGCATTTGCCTTCTTAACTGACGACTGAACCTGCACATTAACCTTAAGAGAATTGTGAACAAGGACTCCCAAGTCCCTCTGTGCTTCTGTTTTCCGAAGCACTTCCCCGTTTAGAAAATAGTCTATGCCTAGATTACTCCTTCCAAAGTGCATAACCTCACACTTTTCCACATTGTATTTCATTTGCCACTTCATTGCCCAGTCTCCTTGCTTGTCCAAGTCCTTCTGCAGTCCCCTTGGTTCCTCAATACTACCTGTCCCTCTCCAGATCTTTGTATCATCTGCAAACTTAGCAACAGTGCCTTCAGTACCTTCTTCCAGATCATTAATGTATATTGTAAAAAGTTGTGGTCCCAGATCAGACTCCTGAGGCACACCACCAGTCACCGGCTGCCATCCTGAAAAAGAGCCCTTTATCCCCACTCTTTGCCTTCTGCCAGTCAGCCAATCCTCTATCCATGCCAGGATCTTACCCTTAAAACCATGGGCTTTTAACTTATTTAACAGTCTCCTATGCAGCACCTTGTCAAATGCCTTCTGGAAATCTAAATAAATCATGTCCACTGATTCTCCTTTGTCTAACTTGCTTGTTACCTCCTCAAAGAACTCTAACAGATTTGTCAGACACGACCTCCCTTTGACAAAGCCGTGCTGACTCAGTCCTATTTTACCATGCACTTCCAAGTGCTTTGCGATCTCATCTTTAATGACAGACTCTAAAATCTTACCAATGACCGAAGTCAGGCTAACCGGCCTATAACTTCCTGTCTTCTGCCTCCCTCTCTTCTTAAACAGTGGTGTTACATTAGCCACCTTCCAGTCCTCTGGGACCCTTCCTGCCTCCAGCGATTCCTGAAAGATCATCACTAATGCCTCCACAATTTCCTCAGCTATCTCTTTTAGGACCCTGGGGTGTAGTTCATCCGGTCCAGGTGACTTATCCATCTTCAGACCTTACAGTTTCCCCAGAACCTTCTCCTTAGCAATGGTCACTGCACTCACCTCTGCCCCCTGGTTCTCCTGGAGCTCTGGCATCCTACTGGTATCTTCCAGCATGAAGACTGGTGCAAAGCAACTATTCAGTTTGTCTGCCATTTCTTTGTTTCCTATTATTAATTCTCCAGCCACATTTTCTAATGGTCCAATGTCTATTTTTGCCTCTCTCATACCTTTTATATATTTAAAAAACCTCTTCCTATCTTCCTTTATATTACTGGCTAGCTTGCACTCGTACTTCATCTTCTCCCCCCTTGTTGCTTTTTTAGTTAGCTTTTAAAGGCTTCCCAATCCTCTGGTTTCCCATTTATCCTCGCCACTTTGTATGCTTTTTCCTTAGCTTTTATGCTGTCCTTGACATCCCTCGTCAGCCATGGATGCCTTGTCCTCCCCTGAGTATGTTTCCTCCTCCTTGGGATGAATTTCTGTTGTGCCTCCCTAATAACCCCCAAAATTGCTGTTCCACTGTCTCCCCTGCCAGGCTCCTTCTCCAATCAACTCTGGCTTGCTCCTCCCTCATGTCTTTGTAGTTACCCTTATTTAATTGCCAGATTATGACCACCTGGAACAAAAGACAATCCAAATCAGTGACCATCGTACCACCATCGTCAACATATTGATGGTCGCTAATCACCCCCAGCTTAAATAAAACAGATATAGTCAGTACTTCATTGGCTGTAAAGCATTTTGAGACACCAGCTAGCCGTGAAGAGTGCCACATAAATATAAGTCATAGAGTCATAGGGGACAACTCTACGAGCATAAACAGCAATCAAAGATCCCAAGGCACATTTGAAGATGGGCAGAAGATTTCTCCTAGGTCTGGACAGTACATTCCTTAAATACACAAAACAGATTATCTGTCCATTTAGCTCATTATTATTGATAGGATTTTGCTGTGTGAAAATTTGCTGTTGTATTTGCCTACATTAAAATGAGTACATTTGAAATGATTATATTACGATTGTACTCCATCAGCTGTGAAGTACTTCAGGAAATTAAATTAACTCAACTTCTTTTCTTTTTTGCACTTTTTTTATCCTGCTATTTATGAAGCATATTTGGGAGAATCTCCTAAATGCAAGACATTTAACCAGCAATAAATATCATTTAAATGCCATCCAGGTTTTGTTTTGCATATATTATTAATGGTGGATACTTTATCTAATGTTTAAATGACCAAAACGTGGCATTGACATCAATTTGTCAATTGAGGGGCTGTTTAGCACAGGGATAAACCGCTGGCTTTGAAAGCAGACCAAGGCAGGCCAGCAGCACGGTTCAATTCCCGTACCAGCCTCCCGAACAGGCTCCGGAATGTGGCGACTAGGGGCTTTTCACAGTAACTTCATTTGAAGCCTACTTGTGACAATAAGCGATTTTCATTTCATTTCGATTTACTGCACAACAGAAGTCAACTGAGTTGTCATAATTCAAACAATGTGAATTGTTGTCACATATATATTCTAATAAATCCTGGTCACAATTCAGAACTATTTGAACACCTCAATCAGATTAATTTTACTTATTTTCAAAGATGGGAGAAATATGAGCTATATATTGTGAAATGGCAGCAAGTCTATTGCGATTAAAATTGTACGTTTCAGTTCTTGATAATGACTAATGCTTTAATTTTAAAAATACTCAGTGACACTAGGCTTTAATATGACACTGTACAGATTAATTCATTTTACCAATGCTCAGCTGTAACATAAGTTTAAAGAAACAGTTTGCTTAAAAAAATGATTTAATATGTTAACAGATTGTTTGGATTCATACTAGCTGATGTTTTCACAGAATGGCTGTGAAACTGGTTTTGATAGTACATTCTCAACCCACTCCATCTCACATGCCTTCATCCATGTTAGATACAGACATACACTGAGCCTGATGGATCTGTCCCTGTCCTCCAACTTGCCCATGCAGCAGTGCCTTTAACCCACCCACAGGAGTGCTAAACTAATGGTGAAGATCTGAAATATTGTACAATGAATTCATCTATGTTGTTACTTTTCTGATTAGTAGCAATAGAATGGCATTTACAAATTTATCACCAACTAAATGTGCTATAGTTCCTTTAAATAAATATAATTTTCATGGTTTGCATGTATCACTGAAACAAGTCAAACAATTTCGGTATTATTTACTAAGGGAAGGGAATGTTTAAAAATGTGCAGGCTGATGATGTATTTATGGTAAGCTAGAGGGTCAATATGAATTCATCCACTAATTATTGATAAAGTGAAATCCCAAACTAATAGCCCACTAAAATTCTGACAGCTCGTGAGACTTACTAAACAAACAAAACTTAGCAACTTAAAACTTTTTCACATCAAATATGTCACATCTCTCTTTTCATACGAATGATTCCACTGTATGAAGTCATTGGCTGAACATATGTTGGCTGTGATTCAATCGATGACATAACCTGCAGAACAACTGTGTAGCAAAGATAAAAACAAAGTAGGAAAAGAAAATCGAGACAACATTTTGACACTTACTACTATTTAAACAGTAAAAACTTAACTGAAAAGTAATCTGCCGTTATATTCTGAAGTTATTTTAGGAATATAGGCAGCATTCGACCAAGTATGGCATCAAGGAGCCCTGGCAAAATTGGAGTCTATGGGAATGGGGAAAACCCTCCACTAGTTGGAGTCATACCCGGCACAAAGGAAATGCTGGAGGTCAATTATCCCTGCTGCAGGGCTACATTGCAGGAGTTCCTCAGGGTAGTGTCCTACATCCAACCATCTTCAGCTGTCTCATTAATGACCTTCCTTCCATCGTAAAGTCAGAAGTGGGGATGTTTGCAGATGACTGCACAATGTTCAGCACCATTCGCGAGTCCTCAGATAGTGAAGCAGTCCATGTCCAAATGCAGCAAGATGTGGACAATATCCAGACTTGGGCTGACAAGTGACAAGTAACATTCGTGCCACACAATTGCAAGGCAATGACCATCTCTAACAAGAGAGAATCTAACCATCACACTTTGACATTCAATGGCATTACCATCTCTGAATCTCCCACTATCAACAACCTGGGGGTTACCATTGACCATAAATTGAACTGGACTAGCCATATGATTACTGTGGCTACCGGAACAGGTCAAAGGCTAGGAATCCTGCAGCGAGTAACTCACCTCCTAATTCCCAAAGTCTGTCCACCAATTACACAAAACAAGTCGGGAGTGTAATGGAATACTATTCACTTGCCTGGATGAGTGGAGCTCCAACAACACTCTAGAAGCTTAACACCATCCAGGACAAAGCAGCCCACTTGATTGATACCCCTACCACAAAGATTCAATCCCTCCCCCACTAATGAACTGTGGAAGCTGACTGTTCCATCGACAAGGTGCACATTTCAGTAACTCACCAAGGTTCCTTAGGGAGCACCTTCCAAATCCACAACCACTATCATCTAGAAGGACAAGGGCAGTGGATACATGGAGCAGCACCACCTGGAGATTCCACTCCAAGTCACTCACCATCCTAACTCGGTCATATATTACAGTTCCTTCCCTGTCGCTGGGTCAAAAATCTTCAAATTCTCTCCCTAACATCACAATGGGTGTACCTACACCTCAGGGTCCGCAGGGGTTCAAGAAGACAGCTCATCAACTTCTCCTGAAGGGCAACTAGAGATGGGAAATGAATGATGGCGTAGCCAGTGATGCCCCATCCCATAAATGAATGAAAAAAAGACTGTGATGCCACAACATTTAACTAAGAAGGTTATATTCTAATCCATTCCCCAGCTTCTTTTTAAACATGCAACAAAATGCTTCTAATAAGTACATGCAATACAGTTACTGAATTGTTTTTAATTTTGCCCCGTACCTAAAGCAACAATAGGTACACATGCACACTTACCACATACGACACTATAAAAGATACTGCCTGCCTGATGGAATCAGGTTGAGGTCGACTGAAAACCCCCATTTTGCTCTGTCCATTCAACGTGGCTGTCCTGGGTCCCTCTATTGGGTAAAGCCACGCCAGCAGCCCAGCCACTCTGCTGGGGGAAACCCATTTAGTCCATAACTTTATTAAGAAATCCAGAAATAATTAAAAAGAAAAAAGAAAAACTAACCAGACACTCATAGATTTTGTATGACAAATCTCAAAGATTATTATCGGGGGATAAAAACATATGGGGACAAGATACCACACATGTATTTTGCAGAGTATTTTTGCCTCCAGCCTCTATTATGTGAGTGATGGGGTTTTGTGCTCCAGTTTTAAACTTGAGTGACTTTTTCCATTTGTAGCAATCAAAAGAAAATATATCCACTCCAGCAGCCGGCACCCGATTGCAATAACAAGGCAGCTCATGCAGATGCTTAATAGTTGCAAAAGGGCATATCGCAAATTGTTTTTCTCCAAAATAAAGCTTTGCTTATATTAATACCCAGATCATTGTAATAATCATTCTAACTCCCACCAGAGTTAACTGATCTTTCTCAATAAGATAAAAAGTGAATGGGGAATTATCCATACACTTTGGTGACAATGGATTATGGAACAGTGATAAATACCTGGAGTAGTCTCTTCAACATCCGCACAGCAAAGCAATAGTGACGTTCACCAAAAGTCAAAGCTGCCTATGCCCAAGTCATTAGAATCACAATACAAAATGTGGTATGGCATTATATGAAATGAGAGTCTTTCTTTTCTCTTCTCATTATTTGCAGATGAAACACGTGGTCTGAACAAGGCTGCATAGCTCTCACCAGCAACAGAACTCAAACATACTCAAAAGATTAACCAGTTAATTTGTGCTTCCAATAAATGTGGCATGTAGCAAGATACACAAGGTTGCTTGATGACTTGTTTGGATTCGCACAATATTCAATGTGAATGCAGATTAGAACGGTCTTAGTTTTGATCAGTAATCTGCAACAAACGCAGCTGCAGTAGGCATCGAGGGACTAGAATTATCATCAGTTTGCCGAGGCTAATGAGCAGAAGAAGAGGGGGAAAAAGCATGCATTCCTGACTGCTACTTCATTGCGACTACTGGAAAGTGAATGTGTGTGTGGATGTCAGGGAAGGTCAGCCTTCAGATTAGTATAGTGACATTCTTATATTAAATAGCTTATCAGTACTCACTATCTAAATTCACATAGAAATAAAGAATGGCTATTTGACTGAGGTAACCAGAGGGTAACCAGCGTCACTGCACTTGTGCCTCAGGGCAGACCAATGTATGAAGGAAGGGGGAGAAGGAAGTTGGAAAGAAAATACTTTGCAAGTCCAAGTAATTCTTCAAAATTCCATGCATACAAATATTTTGATCAATATGTAGAACATTATAATTAGAAGCAAGAATGTCACATATCTACTGCCATGAAAGAAGGATAAAAATGATGGAAGGAAAAATTGCATCCAGACGTAAAACTTGGTCTCACTAATCAACTGCTGAGCCATTTATCACTTGCCTGTGGACGATTGAGGATTCCGTTCATTCTTCACAGGACATTTAGGGATGAAAATCAAACAGTCATCCAGGTTCCCATAGGGAAGAGACACTTCATCAAACACCACAGTTCCTCTCTTACTGTCAAAACCAGAACTTGTGCATTCAGTTTTCCGCACAAAGTCATCTACGCTGAACCTTGTCAGAATTCTCAATGTGGTTTGAAATACTCGTCTGTGGTAAACTCGTACTGAAGCAAATAAACGTTTAAATTTTGCAGCAAGTGCATCGAACAGGTAACCCTTATATTTTAGATTAAAATTATCCAAAACTAACAAGGATTTGTCAACAAAATAAAAAAATGCTAATATTGGTCAGTGTTCCTTCCATTTTCCACAATGAAAACTCACATTTATGATTTAGGGTATTTATTTACATCAACGAAGTTCCATACCATGCAAATAATTTGCAATAGTTTTGTCACCATAATCAGTCCAGCAAGACAGTGTAAATTCATTTTGAAATGTTTTTAAAATGTCCTCAGTTATGTTCTGAATCATGCTAATTTTTCTGACTAGATCGCTAGAATGAACACTCGATTAAGTATTGCTCTCCAGTTCCCCACTCTGCTTGAAAATAGGGGGCAGGATTCTCCGGTCCCCAAGCTGCGTGTTTCTCGGCAATGCGCTGTTCGCCGGTGGCAGAGTTCTCTACTCCCGCCGCTTGTCAGTGAGATTCCCCATTGAAGCTGCCACCCACGCTGCCGGGAAAGACACGGACAGGGGAGCGCTGCCAGCGGGAAAAGAGAATCCCAATGACTGGAGCATTCCAGCCAGATGTTTTGAAAGGAAAATTGAGATAGCTTCCCCAAATTTTGACAAGAATTTGATTCCTGGCCTGTTTCGGTCATGTACGACGAACCAGGAAGCAGAATGATCACCACAAGGTGCCACCTTCAGCCAAAACTGATATGATTTGGAAAATGAATGATAAAAAGGCCATCACTCGTTTTTACCAAGTTACTGGCTGAACCAATTTACTCACTAAAAAACGCTGCCTGCCAATGAAAGGAGGCCACAGTGAGGAACAGATTGTCCAGTTAAACATGCTGTACAGTTATGCATAACCAGTGTGGGAGTCTATTTCTGACAGGTATAAAAGAGGTGCACTACAATGAGGAGCACGCATCTCAAAGAAAGGGAGCTTTATGTACAATCCATATTGGAAAACCAACAAAGAGCATAATAAATTTTCATTTTTCCTATTTTTAGTGTTATTTATTTTTTGCACGTCAAAGGCAATATTATGGAATTGATTAACAGGAGTAAAATTGAGATTTACCAACAAGGTAATAATAAATAGTAGCCAAGATTTTGCCTGTCCAAGGCTCTTAACTTACGTTTTTATGGCAGTAATACTACAGCTGGTTTAGCTCAGTTGGCTGGACAGCTGGTTTGTGATGCAGAGCAAAGCCATCAGCATGGGTTCAATTCCTGAACCAGCGGAGGTTATTCATGGAGGCTTCGCCTGAGGTGTGGTGATCCTCTGGTTAAGTCACCACAAGTCAGCTCTCCCCCTCAAAGGGGAAAGTAGCCTATGGTCATCTGGGACTGAGGTAACTTTGCTTTACTCCAAGTAAAGCCAAAAAGTGGTGAACGACAATGCGATTGAATTTGCAAAAGGCATTTGACAAATTTCTGCACTAAAGGTTGTCAGTTAAATTTGAAGCAGCAGAGAAATTGGAAGAGGTGGAAGGGGGGACGCTCAGTTTTGGGGGTGGGGAGGAAACTTGAGAATGAGTCAGATAATGGTGGGATAGGAAACAGGGGGGAGATATCAAGGGAATTGTGTTGAGAGTGGAAGGATGTGGAGGTACTGAGTGATATCCTTCAAAAAGACTGCTGTTGTGCCCTCCTATGGTAATTTACAATAACATTTTTGATTCAAATCTCAAAACAAACTAGTCATAATTGAAGATATTACCAAAGTAGCGTGAATATTTGATGCTGAGGAGGTAGCCCAAGAACCACAAAAATTATCTGGACAATATGGCCGGGATTCTCCGACCCCCCCCCCCCCCCCCCCCCCCCCCCCCGCTGGGTCGGAGAATTCCCGGGAGGGAGGCGCGAATCCCGTCCCGCCCCGCCCCCCGATGCCGGCTGCCCTATTCTCCGCCACGCCGGTCGGGGGCCGTTGACAGCGCCCCCCCCCCCCCACCCCCCCGTGATTCTCCGGGCCCCGATGGGCCGAGCGGCCTTCCAGTATTGGCCAGTCCCGCCGACGTGAATTACTCACCTCACGCATGGCAGGACCTGGCAGGTTAGTATGCAGGGGCGGTCCTCAAGGGGGCGTGGGGGGATCCGACCCCGGGGGGGGGGGGGGCCACGGTGGCCTAGCCCGCGATCGGGGCCTACCGATCTGTGGGTGGGCTGGTTTTGTGGGGGGGACTTCTTTCCTCAGCGCCGGGCCCCTGTAGGGCTCCGCCATATTGCCCGGGGCCGGCGCAGAGAACAGAACCCCCGCGCATGCGCGGAAATACGTCAGCCGGTCCGCACATGCGCGAACTTACGCCGGCCCTTCACCGCCAGCTGGAGCGGCATCAACCCCTCTGACGTCCAGCTAGCCCCCGAAAATGCAGAGAATTCCTCAGGGGCTGTTGACACCGGAGTGGTAGGCATCGGTTTTCCTGCCAGCATGGGGGCTTAGTCCCTAGAAGGGAGAATCCCGCCCGTCATGTTAGCAGGTGCAATAACACATTCTATTTAATACAGACTAGTGCAAAGTCAGGTTGAGCATCAATGATCACGAGTTGCAACTTTGTCAGAATTTACAGGTGTCCTCCAACATGAGGAATGTCAGGGGCACATATAAAGGAATCAAAAAGACAACAGGTCCATTAGCAAAGAAAATGGCTCCCCTGGAAACAAAGGAAGTGAAGGTCATCACTGACTGCGAGAAATAGATGGAGAGATGGGTGGAACACGACCTGGAATTTTATCCCAGGGAGGACACGGTTGCCAAGGAAGATCTGGACACCATACGAAGCCTGCCGGCCATGGCAGAGGTGCATATCGATCCCACCGTGGAGGAGCTTAGCAAAGCTATAGAGTTGCTTGCCGTTGGCAAATCTCCAGTTGCTGATGTTATACCATCTGAACTCATCAAGCACAGGACACACTGGCTACGCCTGCATCATCTAAAAGTCAGGGACTCAGGTTTTGCACTGGCGCCCCTTTGCATATTCTTTTCTTTGCTACTGCCATTTGCCTTCAGGTCATCAACAGAAGCTGTCAACTTACATACCAGAACTGAGCAAAAGCTGAGAAAGCCTTGCTCTCCTGAGGTCCAAGGTAAAGTCGCCAAGTGCACCAAGTACTCAATCAGAGCATTCCAGATGGAGGAACACCTTCAGCAGCAAATGGACAGACTCGCCCATGCAGTAAAAAGTTTAATTCGACCATAACCATCAGGAAGACATGTGTATTGACAACATGACTCGGGAGGTTGTTGATAGCTTCACCTATCTATGATCCACAATCACAAGCAATCACAAGCAATCTGAATGGTGACGCTGAAATCAACATACACACTTCAAAAGCTGCAGTTGTTATGCCCAAGCTGAGTAAGAAAGTGTGGAACAACAGCACCCTGACTGAGGACACCAAACTGATTAGTAAGTTTGCAGTGGACACAAAGGTAGCCTGATTAGCAAGTTTGCAGACGACACAAAGGTAGGTGGATTGCGGATAGCGATGAGGACTGTCAGAGGATACAGCAGGGTTTAGATTGTTTGGAGACTTGGGCGGAGAGATGGCAGATGGAGTTGAATCCGGACAAATGTGAGATAATGCATTTTGGAAGGTCTAATGCAGGTAGGGAATATACAGTGAATGGTAGAACCCTCAAGAGTATTGAAAGTCAGAGAGATCTAGGTGTACAGGTCCACAGGTCACTGAAAGGGGCAACACAGGTGAAGAAGGTAGTCAAGAAGGCATACGGCATGCTTGCCTTCATTGGCCAGGCCATTGAGTATAAGAATTGGCAAGACATGTTGCAGCTGTATAGAACCTTAGTTAGGCCACACTTGGAGTATAGTCGCCACTTCTGGTCACTACACTACCAGAAGGATGTGGAGGCTTTAGAGAGTTTGCAGAAGAGATTTACCAGGATGTTGCCAGGTATGGAGGGCATTAGCTATGAGGAGCAGTAGAATAAACTCGGTTTGTTCTCACTGGAATGAAGGAGGTTGAGGGACGACCTGATAGAGGTCTACAAAATTATGAGGGGCATAGCCAGAGTGGATAGTCAGAGGCTTTTCCCCAGGGTAGAGGGGTCAATTACTATGGGGCACAGGTTTAAGGTGCGAGGGGCAAGGTTTAGAGGAGATGTACAAGACAAGATTTTTACACAGAGGGTAGTGGGTGCCTGGAACTCGCTGCCAGAGGAGGTGGTGGAAGCAGGGACGATTGTGACATTTAAGGGGCATCTTGAAAAATACATGAATAGGATGGGAATAGAGGGATACGGACCCAGGAAGTGTAGAAGATTTTAGTTTAGACAGGCAGCATGGTCGGCACGGGCTTGGAGGGCCGAAGGGCCAGTTCCTGTGCTGTACTGTTCTTTGTTCTTTTATTCTAACTGTGAATCTACCAAGCCTGTATCCTCAGTGGTGCAGTGGTGAGAGCTGGAAAAGGCTGAACAGTTTAATCGGATGGATAACATTTGTATACCCAGTGAGTGAGCACTCACAACCTCCTGGGAGTCCGCATCTCCGCTACAAGGAGACCTGCAAGCGAGATATTAAAATGGCGGACATTGACACTGACAACTGGGAGACAGCCACTGATGATCATGACCTCTGGAGAATGACTGTTTGGAAAGATATTGGAAGAGGCAAGCAGAAGCAAAAAGCACAGAAAAGGACCTGGTGAAAACAGAGGTCAGCAATGCGTGCACCTTCTCAGCCCACTGTGTTCTTCTGCAGCACGTACAGCAGAAACGACGATGCCAGAGTGGAACTCCAGAGCTACACAGGCAATGCTTAACACAGAGATGACCTCCAAGGTGCAAAACAGGCTGCCTGGAAGTGTAGCACTTCACAAAGGAACAAATAAAAAAACACAGACGCAAGTATTCCACATATGAGGTTAAGGATTAACGTGAAAGAGTTTAAAGAGCGTAAAAATTTGACTGGACCCAAAAATAGGTAAATCAGAGGGAAGGGCATATACTGCACATGACAGTGCAAGTGGTCTCCAGAACAACTGGAACCCCATGCTGGAACCTCATTATAAAGAGTGCAGCCTGTATTATTGGCACGGCTTATTGGCTGCCTTGCTGTTTCAGATCCAGGGGATGGAGGAGAAAACAAATTAACCATCACTGATCAGATCGAAGATATGTTTAATGGGAGCTGCATTGTGGCAACAGGCAGGAAGGAAATTTCATAAGTGAAAGCTGGCTCCAGGTGACCCAGAGACAGCATTGGAAAGGGGAGGGGGGTTCCCATTGCATTAGAGGAGGGGGTGAGGGGATCCCATTTTCCCCGGTGTATAAATGCCCTTAAGATAGTGTCTCTGACACAAATAGGAAAAGCCAGCTGCATAGAAATGAGGTTTAGATTTAAAGGGTACAGCTTCAATCCTGAGAACGGTTTAATTACCTCAACAAAGTTGTCAATTTAAAAGCTGCCTCTGCACACTAATGTGGCAGCAATAATTTGTATCGCCGTAATACCTTTAACGTAGCAAGACCCTTTACAGGAGTACTGGCAAATTTAAAAGACAAAGCCTCCACATCAGGAGATCTGAGGAGAGCTGGCCAAAAGCTTGTTCAATGAGGTAGGTTTTAATAACCATCTTAAATAAGGGAAGGGGGCAGAGAGATTCGGGAATGGCACTGCAGAACTTAGGACCCAGGCAGCTGAAGATACGGCCACATGGAGCCAGAATTGGAGGTGTGCAAAGGTCTTGGGAGATTGTATGGTTGGAGGAAGTTACAGAGAAAGGGAAGGGCAGCACACAGAGACAAGAATGACAAGAATTTTAAAATCAAGGCATTGCCAGTTCAGGAGCCATTTCAGATCAACAAACACTGGGACAAACAGGACTTGGTGGAAAGTTAAGATTGAGGCAACAGAGCATTGAATGAGCTCAGGTTTATCTGGGGGAGAATATCGACACCCAGTCAGGAAATAATCAGGTCACTGAGGCAATAAAGTTACGGATGATGGTTTCAGCAGCAGCCGGGCAATGTTACTGAGATGGAGAAATAGGTAGTCAAGGTGATGGAGCGGACATGTGGCTGGAATCTCATCCTGGGTGTCGAATACAGCTTGCAACACCCTGGTTCAGTCTGAGACATTTTCCAGGGAGAAAGCTGGAGTTCAGGCGGATTTGCGTTGCCTTTGCTTTATGCGAAGCAGAACAGGAAGGGGTGTTCCGATTTCTCTTGATGGCTAAATTAAGATGGACTAAATGGCCTTGCTCATCTGCAATTATCTTTGAAAGTTATAACTGAAATTAGCACTCACCAAAGAAAGCCCAGGTCATTTCAAATTAGAACCAAAGATTGATGATTAAAGGTTCACAAATTTAGTCTATGCAGACAATATAAAGCAGAACGTGCAGAAACTCCTACAATGCCTCTGAAATAAACAAAGGTAACCATTTGATTTCAAGGGAAATTAATTTTGGTTTGATGTGGTCTGTTCATATTTTGATTAAACTATCAATTTGCATTCATTTAGAACTGTTTAAATGGTCTTCCTCCTGTAGGATACATAAATAATTTTGCAGTAAACAATTTTAAAGTAAGTTCCTTTATCTTTAAAAAAAAAGGAATGCCCTGTGTAATTCTGTGAAAACAACTCCAAAACCAGCTGTGATATCTAATGTGTGAAAGGAACGCAACTTGGTCTATTGGCCATTTCACAGCTTCCCTTCGGTGAAAGCAAACATTAGTGAGAAGTAGGGTTGCAGCCTTAAGGATTTGACTCCTTCGCTTTCTTGGCAGACTTGAATCTGTAGCCTTTCAGCGTACAAAGTATCGAGCATGTTGCAACCTGCATCCAATCTACATGCCTCTAACCGCATGGTTTCATTTTCTAACTACATATATCAAGGTTTCAAAGATTCATTCTATCACCTTATTCATCACGCTAAACTGTACATGTACAGCTTTCTATGTACAGTCCCACGAATCAAGGTGTAGCGCCATTGAGAGCTGCAGCCTTTTTCTGTTGCCTCGCACAAGTTGTAAATCTCTGGCGAACATAACTCAACATCCGCACAAATGTTTCAGTCTTTCTAAAATTAATTTTTTTTTCAAAGTCATTTTTTACTGTCTCCAGGGAAAAGATGGCAGTCAGTAGGGGCTCCTTGGTTTTTCCGCCCGTTTTGTTTCCAATATCACAAAAAATACTTCTAAAAACTGTCCAGGTTTTGACCCAGTTGTCTCAAACTAAAAATTTCAGAATCTAACATATAAAGCCACTGTGCAGCTGATTGTTATAAGGCTGGTGGGATTTCATAACGTTTCTTTAGTTCTTTTAAAAAACATTGAAAAGGTGTAAAACTTGGGCCATGGGAGGAAGAGGTAGGAGAGAAACCCGTGTCAGGTTTTGGCACAAAACATGCGTTACTGGAGCGGACAATGGAAGGGAATTTCAGGGGCTGTGCAAAACAAGCACTTGATCTTGGTAGCATTGTGGATAGTACAATTGCTTCACAGCTCCAGGGTCCCCGGTTCGATTCCGGCTTGGGTCACTGTCTGTGCGGAGTCTGCACATCCTCCCCGTGTGTGCGTGGGTTTCCTCCGGGTGCTCCGGTTTCCTCCCACAGTCGAAAAGAAATGTGCAGGTTAGGTGGATTGGCCGTGATAAATTGCCCTTAGTGTCCAAAATTGCCCTTAGTGTTGGGTGGGGTTACTGGGATATGGGGATAGGGTGGAGGTGCTGACCTTGGGTAGGGTGCTCTATCCAAGAGCCGGTGCAGACGCGATGGGCTGAATGGCCTCCTTCTGCACTGTAAATTCTATGATGATCTGATACCGCCCGTTTTGCCCGGTGGAGATGAATTTCTACCTTAACCTTCAAAATGACAGGTCACAGCCCGTTGAACACAATTCAATTTTCAATGCTTAGCCTATTTCATTAATGTTGCTGCAGGAACAAACCCCCTTCAGCAGCATCCAAAACCACAGCACTTCCACTTTAATACAAAACTGCCCCCCTATTCATGACACATACAGTGTGGAGGATCAGCAAATCACGTGCAGATTGGTTACCAGCATTCGTTTTGCACCTTGCCAAACATTTGAAAGCTTGACTCATTAAGATACAGTGGAGGGAGAGGGGGGGGGGGGGGGGGGGGGGGGGGTCATCCGAGGAAGAAAGATCAAAGTCCATGATCAAGACCAGAAGACTAATCACTCAGCTGACTTGCTCTTTCAGGAAATAGCTGTATCCTCACAGGGCATTTGCATACTCTCCAGACTCTGTTCTGTTGTTCAGTTTTAATTTGATGCCAATGGATTAATCTCAGAGCATGTTATTCTGTGGTCTGCTGATGAAAGCAGCTGAAAATGCAAGAGACTTGACAAGTCTTCGTTAAAGGGGAAAACATATTGATAATAAACGAAAAAGGATATTCCACAAATAGCTTCTGATCATAAAATGCGGTACATAATTTGCACCTTCACACAGATTTTAATAGTCTGCATATCCCGGATTGCATTATTTTCTCTGCTGGCCCCACCCTGCTTTACTATGAAAACAAAATAGAGAGCACATTGTTACCTTTCATTTGCTGCCTCCTAAAGTTACATTTTTAAGTCTTTTTATTGGGATTTTCACAAAAATCACCTCAAAACAAACAAAACAGGAGGAACGCAAGCCATGGATATCCATGTACACTTGGTACAGCGTAAAACAATAAGTCAGCACAAGAATAGGAACATATAAGACAAGATGAACCAGGGGCAAAATCTCCAATATATTCCCTTCCCGGATATAGGACCTGTCTGCACCAGAACAGGATACAGGCAACATTGCAGACCGACATCATAGCCATCACTTCAAAACAAAATGGCAGAAGGAATAAAACAGTATCCCGAGAACCGCAGAAGTGAAGGGTAAATGAACACTCACAGCTCATATTAAACTCTTCTCCATGCCTAGGCCAGAACAGAGAGCCGTAATATCACTGAAGATAGGATCGGGTACCACCAGGCATCAATCCTAGCCAAATAAATCCCAGCCCTCAACAGTCTGCCTGGGACACTAAACAACAAAAAAACGATATTGGGCTGGATTCACCGATTTAGAGGCAAAGTGCCGACGCCGGTGTGGGAACTGTGATGTTTTATGACTCAAAAATCGGAATCGAACCCTCACCAATCCTGCGACCGGTGAGCGGCTAGCAGCCACGGTGGGTAAAACTCCCAGCACCCAAGACAAAAATGGCTGGAGAATGGCCGGGTCACAACCTGCAGCGGGTACGCCATAAAACATGGCGCCGGCCGTGCGAGGCCCCGTCCTGCCAAATACTGCCCCCCTGCGCACCATCTGGCCACCCCCCAACATCCCCCCAGCCCTCACGGAAGCCCCCCTGACCAGCAGCATGGCTCCCGGCCAACTGGCGGCGCTGGACCTTGGAGACAAGATGAAAAGTGTTCCTTCGATCCACCAAGGACAGTGCTCTCTCTGTTACAAGAACCTCCTTGTGCACCTCCAATGCCCCCAGAGAATTGCTTTGCAACTCTTGGAATTCGGCTTTGATGGCTTGCACTGCAGAACCGAGACATTCAGACCGGTCAATATCATCATCGCTAGCAGTCATCATCCATCGGAACTTGTCGCACCATCAGAGTGGGAAACATCCAAAAGTAGCTGTGCAACGATTGAGAAGCCTCCATTCCAACTCCTTCGAGTCATCACGAGTCAACGAGGATTTAATCATTGCGTCTCTAGAACAACAAAGAAAATTACAGCACAGGAACAGACCCTTCGGCCCTCCCAGCCTGCACCGATCCAGATCCTTTATCTAAACCTGTCGCCTATTTTCCAAGGATCTACTTCCCTCTTGTTCCCCGCCCGTTCATATATCTGTCCAGATGCATCTTAAATAATGCTATCGTGCCCACCTCTACCACCTCCGCTGGCAAAGCGTTCCAGGTACCAACCACCCTCTGCATAAAAAACTTTCCACGCACATCTCCCTTAAACTTTTCCCCTCTCACCTTGAAATCGTGGCCCCTTGTAAGTGACACCCCCACTCTTGGAAAAAGCTTGTTGCAATCCACCCTGTCCATACCTCTCATAATTTTGTGGACCTCAATCAGGTCACCCCTCAACCTCCGTCTTTCCAACGAAAACAATCCTAATCTACTCAACCTTTCTTCATAGCTAGCACACTCCATACCAGGCAACATCCTGGTGAACTTCCTCTGCACCCTCTCTAAAGCATCCACAAACTTCTGGTAATATGGCGACCGGAACTGCATGCGGTATTCCAAATATGGCCTAACCAAAGTCCGATACAACTGTAACATGACCTGCCGACTCTATTCAATAGTGCTGAAATATTGACCAACAGATCCCGGCAGAGTATGTACGTCAAGAAAAGACATAAAAGAAATGTGCAAACAGATTTTTAAAAAGGTTATAAGGCGAGCTGAGCCGGAGCTCACAAAACGCAGCCGCTCCCGGGCTCACATCACATGACCCCCAAAGTTCATTTTTTAATCCTCCTTCTACTGGAATCTGCCAATTTTTAGTAATTAATCCAGAACATCTTTAGTTATTAAATAATTTAATGTGGGACCAAAGAGTACAAACAGTACTTACATAATACCCTTATATTTGCCCAGAGAGATGGAAAAAATAGGTGATTATATTTATAAGGCGTCATTAAAAATGCAAGGAACTAAATTTCAGATAAAATGTACAGATATCATCCCACAAAAATGATACAGATGACTGTTTAATTCAGCCAATATTTGCAAAAAGCCCAAAATAAATTACAGATATTTGACACCTTGGGGATAATTTCTAATGACTCTTCGAGATGGTAAAAAACCTCTAACATGTCCAAACTCAGGTCTCAAACTGAAACGCAGCTCAGCCAATATTAAGCGCCAGGGGTTATCTTAGTTGAGGAATGGAAACGTGTGTTAGGAATGACTGCCTGGACCCTGGAGATCGATGATGGAGCTAACTGGCATTGAAATTGCATTTAAGTGCTTATTAACTAGACTGCCTCGTCATTTTGGTGGATAACACGTGACTTCATGCATTCTGCCAACAACTGCAAGTTGAATGGGAGTAAACAGGTCAGTCATTGCTGGAGATTATGAGAACTGCTTAAAGGTTCATCACCTTCTACTGTTCTCTTGCCACTGGGAGATGGAAGAAGATTTTTGAAGTACATTAGGAGATGTTCTGGGACCCTTTGTCTAGACTTTATAAGCACTCCATCAACATTTATTACGGAAATTCATCCAAAAAAATTGTATTATGCCACATTATCATATTGAAGGGGCATGGTGGCACAGTGGTTATCACTGCTGCCTCACAGTGCCAGGGACCCGGTTTCAATTCCAACCTTGGGTCACTGTGTGGAGTTTGCATATTCTCCCCGTGTCTGAGTGGGTTTCCTCCGAGTGCTCCAGTTTCCTCCCAAAGTCCAAAAATGCACAGGTAAGGTGGATTAGCCATGCTAAATTGCCCCTCACTGTTCAAAGATTAGATGGGGGTTAGAGGGCTAGGGTGCTCTTCCACAGGGTCGGTGCAGACTTGAATGGGCCAAATGGCCTCCTTCCTCACTGTAGGGATTCTATGGATTGGACATGCAGGAGTCACCAGGAGAAAGGGAGTGCTTGGTCATAGCATCTTACTAGATGTCCCAGACTTCAGGGGAATGGAATGAGAGTATGAGTCTAAGCAGAGCAGCAGTCGCTGCTGCTGGACAAAGGAACTGGAGGACAAAGCTGGACTCCTTCCCTCCGAGGGCATCCCTCCTCGTCTGGACTCCCATGCACCTTGTTGGTCGGTCCTTGAGCCATCTTGAAAGCTGCCGCTGCGTGCCAATCAGTGTAGTCCACATCTTAGTGAAAGCATGGAGACAAATCAATTGCTCCCAGAAAATTGCCTCCGATCAGTAGTCTGTCTACAGCTGTAACACCTGTCTGTCTGTTGTAACACCTTCAGGCAAGTTCAAATTTGGTAATCAGAAAATAGGCCCAAAACTGTCTGTCCTACTGTCAAACTAACCTGTCTTATAAACCTAGCATCCATTTTTGCCTGCTTGCACCCTTTTACCAAAATGACCAATGGGGGCGATGTTGAGCCTGCACTCCCCGCCCGTGAGAAACTCGCCACTGGTGCAAAATCCAGAGAGAATCGAAAAATGGGATTCTCTCCAGCACGATTGGATTTTAGAAATCCATCCTCCCCCTGGCGAAGCAGTGTGAATCGTGCCACAGGAGTCCTGGAATCTCATTTAATACATTGGTATGTCATTAGCGTGCCTCTCCAGACCTTCACCCCTCTCCGAATATTCATCAGGTGCTGTGATGCCATCATGCCGGCATGATTAACAATAGGTATGGCCAGACATGAGGCATTCGAGGGAACCCCTCCAGAGACACAGAGGTAAATATAGCCCCGGGGCAGCAGTGCCAATCTGTGCCAGGGAGCAGTGCCAGGGTTGGCCCCATAGGGTGGGTGCGTATGGGGGGGGGGGGGGGGGGGGGGGGTTAATGCCAGCAATGAATGGTGAGGGAGGGGGGCTGTTTGCCGGCTATGAATGTCAGTGGGGAGTGGAAAGCCATCGAGACCTCTGTGATGTGGGCTGTCCAACTACAGCCCTAGACGGGATGCCCGTCAAAGATGGCTCAATCTGTTTGGAGCCAGTTACCAGCTGTGAGGCCCGCCCCACCAGAGTGACAGTGTAAACCACACCCACTCACTTTTTTTGCCAAAGCAGCTTAAAATTCTGTGAGAAATCCATTGACACTGTCGCGGGACTTAACGTTTATCTCACCGAAATGGACACATTATTTTTTGGTAAGATTCCGCCTATTGACTTTGAACTCTGATTTGCTTATAATTCTGCAAATCTGCTTTTCATCAGCATGTGTGTGTGTGTGAGAGAGAGAGAGTGCGTGTGTGTATGTATGTGTGTGTATGTGTGTAGTGTGTATGTTCGTACCAGTAGGGGAAAATTATCTCCAATAAAATAAAGGCGAAAGCTGCATTTTGAATGATATCCTTCTCCATAACGACATCTCTAAGTATTGAATGGTTTAAACTTTACATCCTTAGTAAATGTGATCCAATCTAACTTCCAATGTACACCCCATTACTTACTTTTGCAACAGTCTGTACTTCCACGAAGAATAAACAATGCAACAGATGATAGATGATAATGAGATTCCTGCAGAAGATGGATCACAATTGATGGATGATTAACTGCTTTGGAATTTTACTGTTTATCATTCAATGAAATAATTAACTTTAAAGTATGTATTAACTCATTTTTATAAGTCTTCTCAGTACAATTTTACACGGGGAAAAAACTCATCACACTTATATGAAACAATAAATACAGAATCATTTTCAAGATTATGTTAATGAGTCGATCTTGTTATCCGAAGTACAACCTATTCTAGATACTTTCCTTCATAATCATGGAGTGCAATAATCTTTCAGCATGCACGCATAGGGTGACAAGTCTGATTGGATCCCTCCATGTCCATTAATACCACTGCACAAGCTCAGTAGAATGCTTTACAAATGTTCAACTCTTTTCTTCCCCGAATGCAAGTTATTTCCCTCATTTTTCAAAGAATCCCTACAATGGAGAAGGAGGCCATTCGGCCATTCGAGTCTGCACCGACTCTCCAAAAGATAACCCTACTTAGGTCCAATAGCCTTCCCTAGCCCTGTAACCCCGCCTAATCTTTGGACACAAAGGGGCAATTTATAATGCCCAATCCACCTAACCTGCACACCTTTGGCCCATGGGAGGAAACGGAGCACCTGGGTGAAACCCACGCAGACATGGGGGGACGTGTGAACTCCACACGGACAATCACCCACAGTGAGAATCGAACCCAGCACCCTGGTGCTGTGAGGCAGCTGTGCGAACAACTGTGCCACCGTGCCGCCTCATGTTTTACATTCTCCTGAAGCACAAATGTGAACTGATGCAATATTGGTCTGGCACATCCTGCGTAATGCTTTTGAAATGTCTGCTGCATGATATATCAGAGCGTTGACTCATTCCCTGATATCCACTCTGTGAAAGGTCTTTTGCGCTTCACTCAATGCTTCCCCCCGCCCCACCCAGCTGATGCCGAAAGCTTACTATGCAAGGAATCATTGGTAAATTGTGCTCCAGAACACAAATCAACAGTAATATTAATATATTTTTTGTAAGATTGCAGCTTGATCTTGGGTACAAGTACATAATGTGCTCACATTTCATTATCAGAACATCTTGATAGTTACTCTTAAATACTGTGACTAAGTTTAACATGAGCGTTATATGCTTTTAACTAAGGTCAGATAAGTTTGAGGTACCTCAATTTAACTTCTGCATTCATTTAGCACAGATTTAGTAGACAGTTTAATTTCACTTATGAAAGATACTCCAATTTTTTTTCCAGGTCTTTCAAACACAAGAGAAAATGAATCTGGAAGGTGGTAGGGGGTGCAGATGATGAGAGATACCAGGAGGCTATCAGATGCGGCGTTAACCTGGTTGGCGCCTGAGCAATGAACATCACAGATGTGTAATGACAGTCTCGCGGTATTTTGAAGAGAGAACATTATCTCAGTAAGCGACTGCAATCGGGATAATCAGACCTCTCAGCAAATTGTAATCATGGTCTAAACGTGAAAATCAGCTGATTTGTCAGTTCTATAGAAAATTAATCCTAGAACAAATTACATTCCACCTCTTAAAGACTTTTCTTTTTACAAAAATGTACTTTATTCAAAAAATATCTGAAAAATCAAATACAAAACATCTCAAAATGGCCATCACAGAAAGTACAATGATATTAACTTTTTCTATATAGATGATGTTGCACTCGGAGGTGCTTCTATACAATAAAGGGAACATTACAGACATTTCAAAATGATAATTCCAAACGACCTCAGAGTGCAACATGTGCCTGGAGTTTTTGGCCCCACCCACTGCCTGGGTCATTCAGTCCCTCCAAAAAGTCAATGGACTTATGGCTGGCCCAACACACCCCCTGCAGTGGGACCTGCTCTAATGAGGCCGGAAAATTCAGTGCATAAGTTTAAGGTCCGTGGGGAAAGGTTTAGAGGAGATGTGCAAGGTCGTTTTTTTACACAGAGGGTGGCGAGTGCCTGGAACACGTAGCTGGTGGAAGCAGATACATTAACAGTGCTCAAAAGGCATTTTCGACAAATACATGGATAGGGTGGGTGTAGAGGAATACGGCACTAGGAAGTGCTGAGGGATTTGGCCAAGGATGGTAACATGACCGGTACAGGTTTGGAGGGCTGAAGGGCCTGTTTTGTGCTGTATTGTTCTTTGTTCTTTGCATTTCCAGCCCCTCGGTGCACGATGGTTGAAAAGTCACAGACAGCGATCTTTCCCAATTGCATCTCTGCGGAGGCTGCCCCAGGCTTTAGCTCGTCCCTCAGCACGTAGTCCTAGGCTCTGGAATGTGCTGGTCTGCAACACTCGTTCCAGGACAACTCTTTGCACTGGAAGACCAACAAGTTTCAGGCTGACCAAAGAGCGTCTTTCTCCGAGTTGATGATCCTCCTGCTGCAGTTGATGTTTGTCTCGGATGTGTATCCCTGGGAACAGACCGTAGAGTCCTGTTTCACGGAGCTGCTCAGGATGAACCTCGACAAAATCCGTTGCACCTCTCTCCAGACCTTCTTTGCAAAGGCTTTTTGCAGTACACATTAATGATCTGGAAGAAGGTACTGCAGGCACTGTTGCTAAGTTTGCAGATGATACAAAGATCTGGAGAGGGACAGGTAGTATTGAAGAAGCAAGGGGGCTGCAGAAGAACTTGGACAAGCTAGGAGAGTGGGCAATGAAGTGGCAAATGAAATACAACGTGGAAAAGTGTGAGGTTATGCACTTTGGAAGGAGGAATCTAGGCAGAGACTATTTACTAATGGGGAAATGCTTCGGAAAGCAGAAGCACAAAGGGACTTGGGAGTCCTTGTTCACGATTCCCTTAAGGTTAATGTGCAGGTTCAGTCGGCAGTTAAGAAGGCAAATGCAATGTTCGCATTCATGTCAAGAGGGCTGGAACACAAGACCAGGCATGTACTTCTGAGGCTGTATTAGGCTCTGGTCAGACCCCATTTGGAGTATTGTGAGCAGTTTTGGGCCCCATATCTAAGGAAGGGTGTGCTGGCCTTGGAAAGGATCCCGAGGAGGTTCACAAGAATGATTCCTGGAATGAAGAACTTGTCGTATGAGGAATGTTTGAGGACTCTGGGTCTGTACTCGTTGGAGTTTAGAAGGTTGAACATAGAACATACAGTGCAGAAGGAGGCCATTCGGCCCATCGAGTCTGCACCGACCCACTTAAGCCCTCCCTTCCACCGTATCCCCGTAACCCAATAACCCCTCCTAAATTGTTTTGGTCACAAAGGACAATTTATCATGGCCAATCCACCTAACCTGCACGTCTTTGGACTGTGGGAGGAAACCGGAGCACCCAGAGGAAACCCACGCAGACACGGGGAGAACGTGCAGACTCCGCACAGACAGTGACCCAGCGTGGAATCGAACCTGTCACCCTGGTGCTGTGAAGCCACAGTGCTATCCACTTGTGCTACTGTGCTGCCTGTGCTGATGACATTATTGAAATGTACAAGATACTGCGAGACCTGGATAGAGTGGACGTGGAGAGGATGTTTCCACTTGTCGGAAAAACTAGAACCAGCGGACACTATCTCAGATTAAAGGGACAATCCTTTAAAACAGAGATGAGGAGGAATTATTTTCAGCCAGAGGGTGGTGAATCTGTAGAACTATTTGCCACAGACGGCTGTGGAGGCCAATTCACTGAGTGTTTTTAAGGCAGAGATAGATAGGTTCTTGATTAATAAGGGGATCAGGGTTTATGGGGAGAAGGCAGGAGAATGGGAATGTGAAAAACACCAGCCATGATTGAATGGTGGAGCAGACTCGATGGGCCAAGCGGCCTAATTCTGCTCCTATGTCTTATGGTCTGAGGCACATTCCACAAGGGGGTGGACAATGGTCTCTTGCCCGCAAAGACATTTAAAAAAAAATGTATTTTATTCCTTTCTCGGAGTTACAAAGTCAATGTGCAGAATGGATGGGTTGAGCACCTAATTCATCCCCTTGCTTGCTCCAAAAAACAATGCAAATTCAAACGGAATCCAATTCGTTGTTTCCACAAAAGGAACATACTCGATCCAAGCTGACAAGAACAGGCGTTACACCTGAACCCATGCTTGAACCTACGCTTGATCTTAGCCATATAATGCTTGCAAGTGCAGTGCTCCACTCCCCCAAAACTAATCTTTAATATTAGGACAGCATAGGCAGAAAGAACATTTTTTTCATCACATTAAGAATAGCCAAAGCAATGTAAAGCTCAGGGTTTGTTAGAATGCAAGGGCATATTTAAAATGTGGTTTCTAACAAGAATGAAATTAGACTCTATCCAGTGTGAAGGCAAGGAATGCAAAAACAAACAGCACACTTGCTGCTCTATATTTCTCAGGCATCAGCTCACCAACCTAACTTTATTGTTAGTCTTTCACCAACATCAAATCCTAAAGCAGTGTAAGGGCACAATTGGCAGTTTAATACCAACCTAAGATTATCATTAAATCCTATCAGAGGACAAGTTTTGTTTTCAATAATTTGAACGCATTTAGCTTCCAACATTTTTTTTTCCTTTCTGAACTATGAGTTCCAAGAAATTGGATTAATTTCAAAGATAATCGTAAATCATTCGCGCGCAATGACTTTTCTCATGCGATAAATCAACTTCCAGAAGTATGAATAGGTTTCTATCTTCCAGTGGCCACTTACCAATTAGCTGTTAATTACAATAAGGGAATGCTGAAATAATTACAAATACAAAAATATTTTAAATTCCTTTCATTTTGAAATTCTTTCGCATTATTGTAAATATATATTTGCTACCATAAAATTACCAATTATGTAACCACCTGCTAGCTATGAACATTCTGCCCCCCAAATAAACTAAAACTTTGCAAAATTCTGCTGAAGTGCAGTACTAATGTCAACTAAAACCAGTCTCGCTAAATAAACCCTCAGACTTCCATGTTCAGCAACCCACACTAACCAAGATTATTCCAGACTAGTTATTTCAGCCCGTTCAGCATTTAGGACTAATTTAAGATATTGTGTGTACCTATAAGATGCCTCAGGCCAAGCCATTTCTGAGTGGAATGGAGGCACCATGGACATGATTTAGCAGTTTGCTCACACTGTTTGTTCTGAATTTTTACAAAGGAGCTTGAACTCAAGCTGAGAAGTTTCCCAAGACCTCCGCCAACTTGCAGGTTCAGCAAGTAAACACCAACACCAGCCGGTATCTCCCTCAAAATTCTATGACTTTACCATCATGGGAGACATTTTTTCACAGTTTAGCACAAAAAAAAGCACAATCAACTCTAAATTGGCTTTAGAAGAAGCAAGCCAAAATGTGAACAGCTTCCAGGTGATGCTCCCATTGATTCATCTTCGATAGCTTTTTGTGGGGTAAACTTTCTTTCTCTGCCAAAACTTAAGTTGCTAATCGCCTAACTTCCACATATTTATTTTCATCTTTGGCTGTTTCTCAAAGTGCTGGGTTTGTGGATTATTTAGAAGACACATTTTCTGAAAATTTCTATTAATGATGAACATGATAAAAATATGCACGTTTGCATAATATACCTCAAACCAAAAAAAAATAACTACTGCTAAAGTTTTCCCTTCGGTGTCCAAGTTCTACTCTAATCCCCTCAATGACACAAATTGAGTTGTCGAGTGCCTGATTATCATAGAATCCTAGAAATATAGAATCATAAAATCCTAGAAATTACAGTGCAGAAGGAGGCCATTCAGCCCATAGTGCCTGCACCAGCCCTTGGAAAGAGCACCCCACCCAGGCCCACACCTTCACCCTATCCCTGTAACCCAATAACCCCACCCAAACATTTGGATACCAAGGCAATTTAGCATGGTCAGTCCAACTAACCTGCACATTTTTGGACTGTGGGACCCAAACCAGGAATCGAACCTGAGACCCTGGAGCTGTGAAGCAACTGTGCTAACCACTGTGCCACCGTGCCGCCCCTAAAATGTTTTTCATTTGTTAAAAAAATTCTTGTAACAGTGGCCAACTTTGTGAAGGTACAAATGAGGATTCTTTGAGAATGGTATATTACAACAGTTACATTCTGGGGTGCCCTATTAAAACAAACTTTTTTGAAGCCTTAGGTAGAGAATGCAATCCTTTTCTAACTCCCTTTTTTTCACATACTGCTCTATCACATCTCAACATTCACTCTTGTTTTAATGTGTAGAACAAGATTGCATACCACACATTTTTCTGCCGTATCTCCAATGCCATTCTCTAATGCCGTTCAGGAGCTGAATTTTTGTGAATTAGAACTACACCTGCTAGCTTCCTTCTCGACTCTCTCCCCACAAAATGCTTCATCGAGCGGCTAAAGAATCAAGTCTGAAAAACAGTCGACACCGTGCAAGTACTCCAAGGGTCCAGTGCTCGCATCTTAAAAGCTGCAAGGATGCAGTCATCCTGGTTTAAACTTCCCCACAACTGCAGCATATGCCATTTTACAACTAGCTTGCAAAATATCCATCTGTTAAAAAAAGTGATAGTTTGTTGTCTCCTTCCAAACTCAGGAAACTCCAGAGAACAGACAGACCAACCACACGTACGAACTGAAAAGTGTTAAAATCTAAACTATTCCAGTGGCCAGCCACAGAATGTAGTCCTGTAAATATCCACTTTAGAAATGGGGAGCGGGATTGACCGACCCCGCGCCTGGTCGGAGAATCGCCGGGGGGGGGGGGGGGGGGGGGGGCGGCGTAAATCCCGCCCCGCTGCCCCGCCACCCGCGATATTCTCCGGCCCCCCAAAAATCCCGTCGACGTGAATCGCGCCGTGCGCCTCGCAGAATGGCGAGGACCGGCGCGGCGCAATGGGCCCCGGGGCCGCCCCAATTCTCCAGTTTGGATGGGCCGAAGTCCCGCCGACGTGACCACTGGTCACGCCGGCTTCAATTGAACCACCTATTTAACGGCGTCAGCCAGTCGTGCTGGTTGACGCCGGCCAGTGCGGAGGTAGGGGTCGGCGTGGGGCGGCCGCCGGAGAGGGGACGGCACGGCCGCGGTTGGTGGGGGGGAGGGGTTGCAGGAGCCGTTGGAGTGTGCGGCTGGGGGGGGGGAAAGGGGCTTGGGAGAGGGACAGGATCTGGGGGGGGGGGGGGAGAGGCTGGGGAGGGGGGGTTGGGAAGGGGGGGGTGCCGGGGAGGAGAGTGGGGGGTGGTTGTGGAGGGTGCGTGCCGGGGAGGAGGGGCGGGGGGTTTGGGGAGGGTGCGTGCCGGGGAGGAGGGGGCAGGGGTTGGGGAGGGTGCATGCCGGGGAGGGGGAGGTCGTGTTCACCTGGCCAGGTGCCAGCTGGTGACAGTCGCGACCATGCAGCCCATGGCACCTGGCTGCGCGGGGGTGGGGGGGTATGGGCAATTATGTCATGTTGTCTATCCCTCCCCACCCCCACCCCCCACCCCTTGCAGGCCGTTATGTTTGGTCATCACCCAGCGATGTTGGCCGCCATGGCGCAAGCCGCACTTCTACATGTTGCCCTGGGGGAGATAGAGCAGGAGCGTGCTAGGGAGGCGGCGGAGGCTGCGGCGGAGGAGCGGGCCGCAGGGAGGAAGATGGCAGGCTCACAGGCTGGAGGGCCACCTGCCCGACAGGACGAGGAGGAGGAGGAGGTGGTGGTGGTGCCAGGCGACCGAGACGCCCGATGAGGCCCTGTGTGTACCGGTCCCGCTCGTCGTACCAGGACCTCACGGACTGGGCATGCAGGAGGAGACTCCGGATGAGCGGGGAAACCGTCGCCCATATCTGCCACCTGATGGCACACCTGGCACCGCGTGGCACTGGGGGAGGACACCCTCTCCCCGTGGGCGTCAAGGTTACGGTGGCCCTGAACTTTTATGCCATGGGGTCATTCCAGGTGGCGAGTGGGGACCTATCCGGCAGGCATTGGTGCACCGGTGCATCCGTGCAGTGACAGACGCCCTATATGCCATTGCGGACCGCTACATCCAGTTCCCTGTGGACCAGAGCAGCCAGGATGCCCGGGCAGCGAGCTTCGCTGCCCTGGCCAGGATGCTCATGGTCCAGGGGCAATCGATGTGTATTGTGTGGTGGTATGGATATGAGCACTGCCATTGGTGCAGAGGATTGGTTGGGACTAGTCATGTGACTGCTCTCCAATTGGTCGAGAGGCAAGTAGGCCCCACCTCCGAGGCGGGGTATAAGTACCCAGAGTTCCCGGTGGTCGGCCTTTCTCTGTAGTCGACCACCGGGCTAACAACTAGCTGATTAAAGCGGATCCTAATTGTGTCTTGAGTCGAATTGATGGTACATCACATTGCCGTGCGGCCACCTGCGGATAACAGGGCCGTGTTCACGAATAGGATGGGGAACTATTCCATGAACGTGCAGGTGGTCTGTGACCACCGCATGAGGATCCTGCACGTCTGCGCCCGGTTCACGGACTAGGGGGGCGTGGGAATCGCCGAGTATGGGCACAGACTGCACACTACTGCACCAGCCTACCACCCTCACCCCACCCACCCAACACCAATCACCCTCACCCCACCCGCATGGACACTCCCCTCCATTGCACATTCAGTGCGGCACACTGGGCAGGGCTTACACGGTCACCGGTGGAAGCGTGTCTATTGCAGGCCATGGAGGATGATGACGACCCGCTCTGCGATGAGCTCCTGGCTCTACATCGTTAGACAATGTCTGACCCAAGGCCACAGTACCACCCACCACCCGGACCAGCCCTGCATGCGGCCATGACACTGCAGCGCACGGTCCCGACCTCTGCCCGGGCTATGGCGAGGGCGACCCAGGGGGTAAGGGGGGCACACTCACCTGAAGCTGACGTTCTATCACCCCTCATACACACACTAGCGCTCACCACACACCACACACCCGCACGCATCGGACAGAGCACAGAGGCAGCTTCTGTAGGTGTGAAAGTGATTTTAATAATAAACAGTTCATACTCGTGCCCTAGCCCCTATAACTCGTCTGTGCCCTGCACCCGTGCCAACTTACTCAGTGTCTAACTTTCTGGCCTTACGGGCCCTATGACTACATCTATGTGGTTCCCCAGACAGTACATCAGAACTGAAGGTGGACTCCTGTGATTCCTGCCCTGTGACTGGGGATCTCTTTGGTGGCCGTTTCCTGGGGCGGCCCGTCCTGGGTGGGCCCGGCTGCTGCCCGGGCAACTGGGATGGCGAGCTTCCAGCTTGTCCTGCCCGTTGCCCACCAGATGCACCTGGGATGGATTGGGGGCGGGGAGTCCGAGGTGTCGAGGTGTTCCGGGACCGCTCCTGCAGGGGGGCCCGAAGCGGACCCAGCACCTCCTCCTCCCTTGGGTGCCCGATGGCCCCCGGGCCTCTACATGGGTCGGGGATTCGAACGGACCGAGCATCTGATATCTGGCGCTGCCAGTCCTGGAGGCCCATGCTGGTATTGACAAGGGTTTGCAAGTTTGCAGCCATGGAGCTCAGGGAATTAACCATCCCTGTCATTGTCTGGGTGATGCCAGCCAGCACCTGGGCAATGGCGCCAATGCCCTCAGCGATGGCCTGCAGAGACTGGCCCATAGTCTTCTGAGACTGGGCCATAGCTGCTGAGACTGGGCCCTGGCTGCTGAGACTGGGCCATAGCTGCTGAGACTGGGCCTTGGCCTGCTGAGACTGGGCCATGGCTGCTGAGACTGGGCCATGGCTGCTGAGACTGGGCCATGGCTGCTGAGACTGGGCCATGGCTGCTGAGACTGGGCCCTGGCCTGCTGAGACTGGGCCATGGCTGCTGAGACTGGCCCCTGGCCTGCTGAGACTGGGCTATGGCTGCTGAGACTGGGCCATGGCCTGCTGAGACTGGGCCATGGCTGCTGAGACTGGGCCATGGCTGCTTGAGACTGGGCCATAGCTGCTGAGACTGGGCCATGGCTGCTGAGACTGGGCCCTGGCTGCTGAGACTGGGCCATGGCCTGCTGAGACTGGGCCATGGCTGCTGAGACTGGGCCATGGCTGCTTGAGACTGGGCCATAGCTGCTGAGACTGGGCCATGGCTGCTGAGACTGGGCCCTGGCTGCTGAGACTGGGCCATGGCCTGCTGAGACTGGGCCCTGGCTGCTGAGACTGGGCCCTGGCTGCTGAGACTGGGCCATGGCTGCTGAGACTGGGCCTTGGCCTGCTGAGACTGGGCCATGGCTGCTGAGACTGGGCCCTGGCTGCTGAGACTGGGCCATGGCCTGCTGAGACTGGGCCTTGGCCTGCTGAGACTGGGCCCTGGCTGCTGAGACTGGGCCATGACTGCTGAGACTGGGCCTTGGCCTGCTGAGACTGGGCCATGGCTGCTGAGACTGGGCCATGGCTGCTGAGACTGGGCCTTGGCCTGCTGAGACTGGGCCATGGCTGCTGAGACTGGGCCCTGGCTGCTGAGACTGGGCCCTGGCCTGCTGAGACTGGGCCATGGCTGCTGAGACTGGGCCCTGGCTGCTGAGACTGGGCCATGGCTGCTGAGACTGGGCCATAGCTGCTGAGACTGGGCCATGGCCTGCTGAGACTGGGCCATGGCTGCTGAGACTGGGCCTTGGCCTGCTGAGACTGGGCCATGGCTGCTGAGACTGGGCCATGGCCTGCTGAGACTGGGCCATGGCTGCTGAGACTGGGCCGTGGCTGCTGAGACTGGGCCCTGGCCTGCTGAGACTGGGCCATAGCTGCTGAGACTGGGCCATGGCTGCTGAGACTGGGCGCTGGCTGCTGAGACTGGGCCTTGGCCTGTTGAGACTGGGCCATGGCTACTGAGACTGGGCCATGGCTGCTGAGACTGGGCCATGGCCTGCTGAGACTGGGCCATGGCCTGCTGAGACTGGGCCATGGCCTGCTGAGACTGGGTCACGGCGTTGAGCGCCTCTGCAATCTGCTGCTGGCTCTGGCTCATAGCTTCCTGTGAGAGGGTAGCCATGTCCTGTGCCACAGACACCGCCTGCACAGAAAGCCCCAGGCCTTGCAGACTGCTCCCCATGCCTGACACCGTCACACCCATTGCCTCCACCGCGGACGTCACCCGTGTGGTTTCGGCCTGAGTGGCACGCATGACCGACACCACTCACTGCTCCTGGACACGGGTGGACTCCTCCACCTGCATTTGCAGCTGCCGCAAGCCGGCCGTCACCTCCTTCGATCGTTGCTTGGTCCGTGACTGCATCGGATATATGGGTGGGTGTGGTAACTCCAGGATCCCGGGACCCGCCTGGGCGGCAGATGGTTGCCTGCGCCGGGCGGCCCTCTGACCACCCGGCCCCTCGGCTGCTCCTGCCTCTACCTGCAGTACCAGGATGGCTGTGTTGTGCACACCAGTGTGTGTCCCAGATGCCTCCTCGCTAAAGTGCCCAACTGTGGTGAGTGTCCCTGAAATGGTGGAGGGTGTAGGAGATAACAGTGGCATAGTGTCGCGCTCCTCATCCGACCCGGAGTCAGGGGTCCCCTGGAGTGATGATTCCTGTCCATCTGTCCCCTGCATGTGGGTTTCGGGTGCGTCAGGTGTCTGGGATCGGTGTCCTGCGTGTTAGTGTCCTGTGTGTTAGTGTCCTGTGTGTTAGTGTCCTGTGTGTTAGTATCCTGTGTGTTAGTGTCCTGGGTGCCGGTGTCCTGGGCGTTGGTGACCTGGGTGTCAGTGTCCTGGGTGTCAGTGTCCTGGGTGTCAGTGTCCTGGGTGGGGTGTGTCCTGGGTGGGTGTGTCCTGGGTGGGTGTGTCCTGGGTGGGTGTGCCCTGGGTGGGTGTGTCCTGGGTGTCGGTGTCCTGGGTGGGTGTGCCCTGGGTGGGTGTGTCCTGGGTGGATGTGTCCTGGGTGGGTGTGCCCTGGGTGGGTGTGTCCTGGGTGTCGTTATCCTGGATGGATGTGTCCTGGGTGGGTGTGCCCTGGGCGGGTGTGTCCTGCATGTGGGTCTCCTGGGTGCTTGTGTCCCGTGCATCAGTGTCCTGGGTCGACTGCGGCGGGGGCCTGTTGCTGTGGCTTCCTCCTCGTCACTGGGTGTGGTCCGCCGGCATCACCGCACTCGCACTAGATGGGGGTGGCGTCCGCCTAGTGCTCCGGGTCTGTCCCTGACTCGTGGGCACCCGGGCACATCCTGGGGGTGTTGTATGCCTGGTTCTCCGGGTCTGTCCCTGGTTTGTGGGTGCCCGGGCACGTCCTGGGGGCGTCGTACGCCTGACGGGGCCGGGTCTGTCCCTGTCTCGTGGCTGCCTGGGCACGTCCTGGGGCGTCGTCCGCCTGGTGCTCTGGGTCTGCCCCTGGCTCATGGGCGCCCGGGCACGTCCCGGGGCGGCGTCCGCCTGGTGCTCTGGGTCTGCCCCTGGCTCGTGGGCGCCCGGCCACATCCTGGAGGCGTCGTATGCCTGATGGGCCGGGTCTGTCCCTGTCTCGTGGCCGCCTGGGGGTGGTCGGCATCCGCGGGGAAGGGTGGGTCGACGTTTGGTCCTGCTACACACAATACAGCATTCATGGTTAGACACGCAGACGGGGATGGGGAAAGGGGGGATATGGGGGAAAGGGGGGATATGGGGGAAATGGGGGGAAAGGGGGATATGGGGGAAGGGGGGATATGGGGGAAAGGGGGGATATGGGGGAAAGGGGGATATGGGGAAAGGTGGGATGGGGAAAGGGGGGGGATATGGGGGAAGGGGGATATGGAGAAAGTGGAAATGGGGGAATGGGGGATATGGGGAAGGGGATATGGGGGAAGGGGGATATGGGGGAAAAGAGCAAAAATGAGCTAAGCTTAGCTTTTCAAAAACAGATCACAGAAGCTATTGGTTCTAAGGTGACAAACCTCCAATTCCCCTGAAATCTTCAGCTTTGTGGAAGTCCGACGAGGTTTCCGATGAACCATTTCAGAATGTAAGATAGCTTTTTTTTCCTCGTATTTTTAATGTTCTTTTGGAATGTTGCAGTTGTTCAAAGGTGGAAGACACATTTTGGAAGCTGTCAAAGATGCTCAGCACTGGGGCGGCATGGTGGCACAGTGGTTAACACTGCTGCCTGAAGGCGCTGAGGACCCGGGTTCGATCCTGGCCCCGGGTCCCTGTCCGTGTGGAATTTGCACATTCTCTCCGTGTCTGTGTGAGTCTCACCTGTGACAGTGAAGGAACGGCGATATATTTCCAAATCATGGTGGTAAGTGACCTTGAGGGGCACTTCCCATCTGTCTGCGTTTGCCATTGTCGTTTCCGATGCTTAGGCTGTTGCTGGATGGTCCGTCCGGTTTCATCACTTTTCATTGACTTTTGAAGTGTTTTGATACAACTGAGTGACTTATTAGGCAAGTCAGAGGGAAATTAAGAGTCAACTACGGTACTGTGGGCCTGGAGCCGCATGTAGGCCAGACCAGGTGAGGATGGCAGATTTCCTTCCCTAAAGGACAATAGTGAACCATTTGAGTTTTTTACAACAATCGATAATGGTTTCATGGTCATCATTTGACATTTTATAATTTCAGATTTTTAATTAAATTCAAATTCCACCATCTGCCGTGATGGGATTTGTATTTGAAGGGTTCGCACCCAGCTTGCAGGTAAGATGGTGGACGGGGTTTTCCGGCACTTTCTGCTGGTGGGATCTTCCTGCCCCACTGAAGGTGATCCCCTCAGTGGATTCGCCGGTGGCAGTACCGGCGAGCCATGTAAAATGCCATAGACATCAGTCGGGCCAGAGCTGGCGGCTAATAACGAGCTGGTTCCCTCCGCCAGAAAACAAGCGGGAAGCTGTAAAATCCCACCCAGTTTTGGAACTTTTTCTAGGGCAAAGTGTTCAGAAGCACCCCAGAGTACTTTGGGTGGTGCTTGGGTGGGTTCCTTGATGTGCCAGAGAGCGGTACCATGCTTGCACATGGAGGGAAGGGGAGTAGGTCACCAGTCCACACAAAAGCTGCGACAGAGGGTGTCCCATGAGTGTTTCCTGGCCCCTGTGGGACCCATGGCACCTGTCCACCTCACCAGCTGTTAGCACTAACACCTCCAGCGCCTTACCCGTCACCATGGAACCCTCCGTCTGCTCTGGTGTTCATTTTCCAATCATTCACATTGCCACGGTACTGTTGAATGCCAATTCTCTTCCAGGTAGAGCCTGTATTTAAGAAGGGCGGGCTGGCTGTGTAAACTGGTCTGCAAACAACATTTCCCAGCCACCCTGCAAAGTGCAGAAACTGCAGGCAGCATTGAGAAGTAGAAAGCAAAATGAGAGCTGCTGACGTCAACACTGCAATCAATTCACAGGCGATGGGTACACCAAGTCTCTGAATGGGTGTGGGTAGGTCACAAATAATGACCCCTGTGCCCAAACTATCCGGCTGTCCAATTTCTAGTCCATCAGGTTTGACGACCATTTGATTACGGGTGAAAGGTATAACTGGAGGTGAGGCATGAATCATGTGTATCAGGTATCAATACGAGGTAATGAAACCATACTGAATTCTTGTACATTACTCAACATGCAATAAATTGACCTACCCCATATCTAAGTATGCAGCAACAGATTTACAACTGCATTTTTAGGGAAGGAAAAATTACAGTGCCATCAAATATCATTTGTCCTTTGCTATTAGAATAAATCAAATAACTAGATTGCAGAATCAATGCATTTTGCAAACAATCTATCATTTCATGTACTTTTGTCTTGAAGTGGCGCACTTATTGTTTAAATTCCGACAAAATAATTGAGAGTTCCATAGCTACCTATTAGACTACTTCAGTGATCTTGCAGGGATAGGGAAACTAATGGACGAATCTGTTCCGCTTTAATGATCACTTCTGCTGACTGATCCTCAAGCAGCATTTGCTGACTGTGCTCTGATCCCCAGAAAGAGAATTTGTCGCAGTAAGGGAGATCATGAGAGAGGGAAAAGATAATCAAGAGAATGCAAGGGAAAGAAGAAGAGAATGTCAACAGAAAAATCATGTCAAGTCCTTTTTGGATATCCTCCACAGTAAAAAAGGCCATGATGTGGAGATGCCGGCGTTGGACTGGGGTAAGCACAGTAAGAAGTCTTACAACACCAGGTTAAAGTCCAACATGTTTGTTTCAAACACTAGCTTTCGGAGTGCAGCTCCTTCGCTGCGCTCCGAAAGCTAATGTTTGAAACAAACATGTTGGACTTTAACCTGGTGTTGTAAGACTTCTTACAATAAAAAAGGCAGCCATGGTTGATGCTTCAAGAGTGTTAAAGTCGCACTGAGGACCCGGGTTCGAATCCCAGCCCTGGGTCACTGTCCGTGAGGAGTTTGCACATTCACCCCGTGTCTGCGTGGGTTTCACCCCCACAACCCAAAGATGTGTAGGATAGGTGGATTGGCTACGCTAAAATTGCCCCTTAATTGGAAAAAATAATTGGATACTCTAAAAAAATTTTTAAAAAGAGTGTTAAAATCAAATTGTTAACATGCTTACAGTTTCATTCTTAGCAGTAAAAATGTATGCAGGAGCTTAAAAAATAATATTAACACAATAACTTCAAGCATGTTAGGAATTTAGGACAGGAAAGTTCAAGACTTTGCCTCTAAGTAGGTGAAAAGCAAAATGCAGAAGTTAAACTGAGTTCTGCAGAGCGGAGAGCTCTATAAACATAAGTTTAAAATGGCCGAACAATTTTCAATAGAAAGAAGCAGGAATGCAAAGGAGGTTCGGGATGACACTAGTTGGAAAGGGTGATCATTTAATAATGAGGATTTTGAAACTGCTATGTATTGAAAACAGAGTGAATGAGATATAGAAAAGCACGAGTGCTCAAGGAAATGGGAATCAGTGCAGGAGAGGGTCCAGGCAGTTCAGCTTTGGGTAAGTTGCATTTTATGAAAGACAGAACCTGGGAGACAAGAATTTTGGGTAATCAGGCTCGAGATTCCAGCGCTGGGGGCACAGGCACAAGATGCTTCCAATGTTGGGCATCATTATAATGGAGCCATGAGGTAAGACAAACCTACCGGAGGAAAGGATTATAAGAACAAGCCACTGGTAGCAGCACAAAAGCCCTCATGGGGCAAGGATCAGGTCCACAGATCCGGGCTGAATGTTCGGTGCAAGAATCAGTGTTGGATCTGAGAATCATGACAGAGAGCATTGAGAATTCCAGGGAATGGTGGGGCTGGAGGGGTGCAAGGGCCGATGGGAGCGAACATAGGTTCAGGACAGGGGGCCACAGGAGGAAGATCAGGATGTTGGAATAGGAGGCCATGAGTGGGAAGATTGAGGTCCCAGGATGGAGAATCAGGATATAATGGGAATCCAGTGTGGGAAAGGATTGGAGACCGGGAGAATGGAAGACGAGATTACAGATTGGAGGCCGTCATGCTTTTACATTCTTCACATTCAGGTCGGTGTGCCAAAAACGTACCTTGAAGGTTGCAGGTGGTCCCAGGCTGTTTTACTGAGTGCAGCAACATGAGAACCAAATGTTTTTCATGCTGGGGAAAGATCACAGAAAGCGAGGGGAAATAGGACACGGTGGTCATAGTCGCAAGAGATGTCATTGATGACTTTAACTATGGTTTTAGTGCTGTAAACAGGGTGAAAAGCAGATTAAAGAGAGAAAGTGGCAGGAGAGGTGGGTACAAAGCACCGACAGTGCAATAAACACCTTTAGAGAAGAAAGGTTAGAAATAGGGAAGGAATGGAAGAGGACAACAGAGACGTGTTTTTAGATGGTGGGTCAATTTTGAGAAGCGAGAAGCAAAGTCTGGAGAAAGAAAGTCTGACCAAAGCACATTGGGCCGAGGATAGTCTAATGGAGAACATGAGCTGGGTGGGGGGCGAGGAGCAGGCTAGAGATATTCTGTGGAATTACAGAATGATTAAAGCACAGAGGAGGCCACTCAGTCCACCGTGTGCATGCCAGCTCTCTTCAAGAGCAACTCAGCTAGTCCCAGTCCACCATCCTTCCCCCGTAGCCCTCTGAAGTTTTCTTTCTTCAGCTCCTTATTCCCTTTCGACAATTCCATTTGTATCTGCCGCCAGCACATTCTCAGGCAGTGCACTTCAAATCCTCCGCAACGATTTTCCTCATGTTACCATTGGTTCTTTTGCCATTCACCTCAAAATGTGCTTTCCTGTTTTCTACTCTTCTGCCAATGGAAACAGTTTATCTCCATGATTTTAAAACTTCCATCAAATCTCCGTTCACCCTTCTCTTTTCTAAGGAGGACAACCCTAGCTTCTCCAATCTACCACACAACTGATGCATCTCATCCATCCCTGGAACCGTTCTCCTCAATCTTTTCTGCACCTTCTCTAAAACCTTCACATCCATCCAAACAAACTGAACACTACACTCCATTTGAAGCCAAAGCAACATTTTACAGTGACTCATCATAACTTCCTTTACTATGTATTCGGTGTCATTAATTATAAAGCGCAGACTCCTGTATGCCTTTACAGCCACTTTCTGAACCTGCCCCTCCACCATCAACTATTTGTGCACATATACCTCCTGGGCGTCTCTGTTACTGCATCCCCTTCAAAATTATACCCTCTATTTTGTATTGTCTCATGTCATTATTCATATCCTTCACATTTTTTTGCATTCAGTTTAATGCCCACCATGTCACCAGCCTTGTCCATGTTCACTTGAAGTCTATCACTATCCTCCTCACAATTCACGGTACTTCCTGGTTTTAGGTCATCTGCAAATTTTGAAATGTGATATGACATCAGGACAGGATTATGGGTGTTAGAAGAGTGTAGGAAGGGGCGGATTATAGTTAATGTTACTTCCTGGATGGTTTCCACCCTTACCTATGGTGTTAATTCATTCTTAAGCCAGATGGTGAAGTGAAAAACCAGATGGCAATCTTTTATGTAATGATTTACAGAATGCAAGATTACATCTGCCCCCTCCCAAACCAACACCCAGGGTGGGATTCTCCGAGACGGAATCGCGATCGGCGCGGGAGTGGAGAATAGGGGTTGATGCCGAAATCCGGTGCGACGCCGCTCCAGCGATTCTCCGGTTCCGGGAGAATTGCTGCAAATCGAGTTTGGACTGTCTATGCGGGGCGGGTAGGGCCCATTGATAGAGGACCCTGCGGCAATTGTCCGACGAAAACTGGCACATTTTGCCTGTCGGGAACGGCCAGTGCTGGCTGCGGAGTCAGTCTTGCGGGGGGGTGTGAGGGAGTCCTTCACGGAGGTGGGGGGGGGGGGGGGGGGGGACACCTCACGGATGGCCAGAAAAATAACCAAAATTTCCGGTGCAGCAGCCGTGTTTTCCAGCGCGGCACGGCACGTGCGGCCCCGCCGGCAGTGGGATTCGCTGGTCTGGATTCTCAGCAGCCCGCAACCCCCCCAAAATTGCGATTGGCGCGGAGGGGGGAGAATCGACATTCCCGACCGGATCATGCCTGGCCCCGGAGAATCGCCCGTGCATGAATCACGCCGCACAGCTTGGGGGGGGTCATTGCCAGAGGCCCTCTCAGCGATACTCCGATCCTGACCAGCCAAGTTCCCGACGGCATGGTTCTAGCCACGTATAGCCGGTCGGGACTTAGTCCGCAGCCACCCTGGTGGGTGTGTGGAGGGATCCAGCCCCGGGGCGGGGGGGGGGGGGGGGGTATCCTTATTGGTGGCCAGGGCGGCATTCGGGCTGGTCTGATGCAGTGATGCAGGTGTGCGGGGCCGATCGGGGGGAACCTTCTTTCTTTGTGATGGTCCGCGGTCCGAGTTCTCCATGGAGGCCGCTGCGGTGCGCATGTGCATACTCGGAACCGGAAATTCGGGGGCCATATCCACAGCCAATGCTGCCTGAAACTCCCAGGGTCCCTGCTAGCCCCCTGCAAGTAAGCAAATGGCTCTTTATCTTTTGCAGGAAACTGGGGAGTGAAACGCCAACGTTTTTACGCCGGCGTGGGGACATAGCCCCATTTTGGGAGAATCCAGCCTCCTGTTCCTGCAGCCGGCCAATGGGGTTTCCCCACACTGTCTTGAAACCCACGGGTGTGGGTGCACCGAAGATCCCGTTGATGGAGTATTCCTCTTGCAACCTAGTTACACTTTCCTAATGGAAAATACATTTTGAAATTAAGAACTTGCGATAATAAAGAGAAAAGAAGAAAATATTGGGTTCATATAGGCCGTTTGCCTGACTACGAGACATCTCACAGTGCTTTATGCCCAAAAAGGTATTTTTGAAGTGTCGTCGCTATTGCAATCCAGGAAAGGTGGCAACCAATTTGCACCCAGAAAACTCCCACAAACACCAATGGCAATGTACATGTGATGGTGATTGGACGATTTTTGTTTGGCCAGGACACCAGGTCAGGGCTCTTCTTTGCAAAATACTGTGGCATCTTCTATGTTTATTTGGGACGATTACATCTCATCATTTTTGACATCTCATCTGAATGAAGGCACCTCCAACAATGCAGCACTGGAGTGTAAGCATGCAAGTCGTAACGGGAGCGTTGACCATGCAACAAGAAATGATTTGATGCTTTTAGTAAAGCGGCCTCTCATGTAAGGCTCTGAATCGAGGGATACTTACAGGTGAACAGAGAGCATAAAGGACACTGGACATCTTCTTCGGTATTGATGGTACTTTAATAGAATAACAGGGAAAGAGTGTTATAAGTGAAACGTACGGGCAGCACGGTGGCCTAGTGGTTAGCACAACCGCTTCACGGCGCTGAGGTCCCAGGTTCGATCCCGGCTCTGGGTCACTGTCCGTGTGGAGTTTGCACGTTCTCCCCGTGTCTGCGTGGGTTTCGCCCCCACAACACAAAATGTGCAGAGTAGATGGATTGGCCATGCTAAATTGCCCCTTAATTGGAAAAAATAATTGGCTAATCTAAATTTATAAAAAACAAAAAAAATAAGTGAAACGTATGCATCATATGATGTATCATTGAAAGGTACGACTAGTCCTTCTTATCTTGGGTAAACCTCAATAAGGTCATTAATCTTTCTCCAACATTGAGTTGCAATTCATATTGAGGTCAAATTTGTTCTTTATTGCCCTGGCCACCGCAACTATGTTACTCCCCTTGAAGGTCTGATTTAGTCTGCGGCCGACAAAGCCTCCCTCCACTGATAAGAATTCTTAAAGAAACACTTACACAGTTTGGTCTTGAAACCTGAATGCTTCGCGTTATCCAACTGACCATACCCATGTCCTTCAAATGAGCAAGTTCTGTTCCGCAGCGAGAATGGATTTTGGAGTTCTGACCCTTTTAATGATATATTCTTCCATCCTCCAAATGACAAGTTCCCAATGGCAGCACGGTAGCATGGTGGTTAGCATAAATGCTTCACAGCTCCAGGGTCCCAGGTTTGATTCCCGGCTGGGTCACTGTCTGTGTGGAGTCTGCACATCCTCCCCGTGTGTGCGTGGGTTTCCTCCGGGTGCTCCGGTTTCCTCCCACAGTCCAAAGATGTGCAGGTTAGGTGGATTGGCCATGCTAAATTGCCCGTAGTGTCCTAATAGTAAGGTTAAGGGGGGGGGGGGAGTTGTTTGGTTACGGGTATAGGGTGGATACGTGGGTTTGAGTAGGGTGATCATTGCTCGGCACAACATCGAGGGCTGAAGGGCCTGTTCTGTGCTGTACTGTTCTATGTTCTATGTCTCAATATCCTAATGCCATTATTATTGTCATTATCAGAGGCAGTCTATTTCCTCATGCTCTCCCACTTTCTCCTTTGTAATTTGCCTGACTGAAACTTCTGGGCTCATGTTTCTGCGAAAAGCAACATGAGTTTTCAGTATATCCTATTAAACCCACATCTATTCATTTTCTCCAAAACTAATTCTGAGATGAATATTAAGTCTCCGTTGGCTGTTGTCGTCTTTATAAAAAGGTTTCCTCACACCAAAGGAAATCACACAAGACACTGCCCCATTAGAAGCCAAACTCCACATGAGCTTTACTTTCTTCACTCAGCCAAGTCAGTACAAAGTTAAGGGGCTTTTTTGAAAGTGAGCAACACAAAATTGATGATATTATAGGTTCAAAAGAAAGGATGATTCGTTCATGCAGGAAGAGATTAAAGCCCCCAAGTCATAGTTATAGATTTTACGGATGGCCTAATTTTCCTTGTCCTGCTCATAAATTTAGAAATTGAAGAGTCCTTCGGGGACACATGAAAAGCTAATCTGGCATCACCGTCTAATATCCTTAAGGTTGAAGCCCTCATCAGAAAGAAAACACAGGAAAAATACAGATGGGATCAAGATTTGATATAAAAAGAATCCTCTTTCCAGACAGCACAAAGCTAATTGCTATTACTATTCTATTTCTATTACCTTACCAGGAGTAGATTTCCTGAGCCATAATAGTGACGATTTGATACTGCAACCTCATGGTATTCAAACAAGTTCTCTTTGCAACTGATACCCATTCATAGCAACACATGGGAACCAAATGAATCTGTAGTTTAGCTCCCATTTACAGCCATGAAAGACAACATTTTCTACAATCTAAATGTTTGAAATTCCAACATTGATGCTGACTGCCTTAGCTTCCCCAGCAAACAATTGTCGAATGACATTTAGCACAGATAAATGCACATTTGGGCAGGAAAAATAGGGGGTTCAATTATTACTTGGAAGGTGCATGTCTACATGGGGCAGAAAAAAAGTCATCACGGAAGACAAATAAACCAATCACAAAGTTGTGCCACAGGTGAGCAAGACTATTAAAAAAACAATCACCCGGCTTTATTTCTACAAGGATAGAAGGAGGGAGGTTAGGCTAAACCTGTACTGAACCCTGCTTAGACCATACTTAGCATTCTGCTTGTAGTTCTTTTTTAAAATAAATTTAGAATACCCAATTCATTTTTTCCAATTAAGGGACAATTTAGCGTGGCCAATCCACCTGGCCTGCATATCTTTGGGTTGTGGGGCGAAACCTACGCAAACACGGGGAGAATGTGCAAACTCCACTCGGACAGTGACCCAGAGCTGGGATTGAACCTGGGACCTCAATGCCATGAGGCTGCAGGGCTAACTCACTGTGCCACCATGCTGCCCTTACTACTCGTAGTTGTGGTTGTCATATCATGAAAAGGATTTAGAAACACTGGAGAGAGTGCTCAGAAGGTTAGGAACATAGGGACAGTGGACCTAGGAGCAGGCATAGGGCATTTGGCCCTTCAAGCCTGCTCCACCATTCGATAAGATCATGGTTGATCTGGCCATGGTCTGAACTCCACTTTCCTGTCTCTTTCATTCTTTACAAGGATGCTACATACCTGGAAAGAATTGACAGACTGGGTCGCTTTTTTATCGAAAGAAGGTTGTGGGCTGATGTAATAGGGATTTTTTAAACTATGAATGGTTTTGATAGAGCGGATACAATGAATGTTTCCTCATGTGGGGAAGAGCGTAACCAGAGGCCATCAATATAAGATAGTCACTGAGAAATCCAATAAGGAATTCAGAAAAAACTCTTTGCCCAAAGAGTGGTGAGAATGGAATTTGCGACCACAAGGGTGAATTGAAGTGAATGGTACAGCTGCTTTTAAAGGGAAGCTAGACAAGCATTGGAGGGAGAATGGAATAGAGGGTTATGATGGTCGCTTTACATGATAAAAGATGGGAGGAGGTTTGAGTGGAGCAGAAACACCAGTATGACTGCTTGGACCGAATGGATTTTTTTCTGTGTAATCAAGTGTAAACAATCATGACACTTGTGGTGAATTCAGGGTATCAGGGGCTGGTTTAGCACAGGGCTAAATCGCTGGCTTTGAAAGCAGACCAAGGCAGGCCAGCAGCACGGTTCAATTCCCGTACCAGCCTCCCCGAACAGGTGCTGGAATGTGGCACCTAGGGGCTTTTCACAGTAACTTCATTTTGAAGCCTACTTCTGACAATAAGCGATTTTCATTTCATTTCATTTAAATTCTAAACCTAGTAATTCACACTGTGTTATATTGTATGTGTTGTGTCTCTGTAAGCTCGGTATATGAGCAGTTGCGCGGCTCTGCCCATAGGGGGAGATGAGGAGTTTGTACTGGGCTCCACCCTTGGCTCCGCCCATGGCTCCGCCCATGGCTCCTCCCACTAACCGGAAGTATAAAGATCTGCAGTCGTGAGCCTGCTGCCAGTTCATCTCGTCGCAGGCAGGCTCAGTTGTAAGACTATTAAAACCACTGTTCACTTCCAATCACATGTCTTGCGAATTGATGGTCTCATCAACACTTAAGACAAATGCTGCATAGTCAGTATATATATCAGCTCCAGAACTTACTGGTCAAAGGCCTCCCGCGTAACCCCAACATCGCACCTGCGGTACAGTTAATTTTCTCCTACTGAACAGCATCTACTCCTCATTATGCAAGAGGTCTGGGGGTGTTGCAAACAAATTGGGCAGGATTCTCCCGTCCCCCAGCAACATGTTTCTTGGTACACCGTTTGCTGGCGGCAGGATTCAATACTCCCGCTTGTCAGTGGTTTTCCTATTGATGCAACCCCACGCTGCTGGGAAACCCGCGAAAAATAAATTGCAACAGCCGGTGAATTTCAGCTATTGTGTTTGAATCCACATGCGGCACCAATTGTAGAAACAATACACCAGTAAATATCAGCATATCTACCACACTAATGATGGTGGAAAGAAAATCAAGAATGTTTAATTTAAACGGACTCAATATAGCTACATTTTTCACTTGTAATCCCCTTCAACACAATACTGGCCTGCAATACGGCAAGAAAAACAGAATTTGCATTTATATGGGATTCTCCGGTTTCCCCAGTCCCGTGTTTCTCGGCTGCAAGCATTTCGCTGGCGGCAGGATTATGTCTTCCCGCTGCTTGTCAATGGGATTTCCCATTCAAACCAACCCATGCCGCCGGGAAGGCTACTGGTGGGGATGCACTGCCAGTGGGAAAAGTGCATCCCAACGACAGGCGAATTCCGGCCATGGTATCTTATAATGTCCTTAAGGCATCCCAAATCACTTCATATGTATATAATTATTCAGGATGGTTTACTGGCACAAGTACAGTGCTGCCTCTGAAAGGAGCTCTGCAATATAATAGCGAACCAATCACCTCTGCTCCATGGTTCACAGACAGAAAGTAGAATAGGAATTACACCGCCACATTATTATCTCTTTCATCATCTACCTAGTAAATCCATCAACTAGTAAACCCTTGCAGTGCTGTCGGACGCATTGAACTGGAAGCTGCAACTGAGATGTAAATTCATGACCAGCATATCAGCATAACGGCAAACAATGGGCAGGATTCTCCAATAATGGGGCTATGTCCCCACGCCAGCGTGAAAACCGGCGCCAACCACTCTGGCATCAATGGCCCCCGAAAGTGAGGAATTCTCCACTTTCTAGGGGGCTAGGTTGACGCCAGAGTGGTTCCGGCAGCTCCAACTGGCGCCAAAGGGCCGGCACGGGTTCGCGCATGCGCGGAATGGGCGATGTATTTCCACGCATGTGCGGAACGGGTGGCATATTTCCGCGCATGCGCGGGGGTTCCCTTCCCTGCGCTGGCCCCCGGGCAATTCGGCGGAGCTCTACGGGGCTCGGCGCGGAGGGAAGAAAACCCCCCATGGACCAGCCCGCCTGCCAATCGGTAGACCCCGATCGCGGGCCAAGCCACCGTCGGGGTCCCCCAACAGGGCCGGATCCCCCCCCCCCCCCCCCCCCCCCCCCCCAGGACGGCCCCCGCACACTTACCTGCAAGGTCCCGCCATGTGTCGGGTGAGTAATTTACGCTGGCGTGACTGGGCAAAACTTGTCGGCCTCTCGGCCCATCAGGGCCCGGAGAATCGCCGGGGGGGCCGTTGTCAACAGCCCCCCCGACCAGCATGGCAGGAATCCCGCTGGCACCCGAAAAACAGCGCCGGAGAATAGGGAAGCCGGTGTCGGGGGGGGATTTGCGCCTCCTCCCCGAGATTCTCCGACCCTGCACATGGTCAGAGAATCACGGCCAATATGTTTCCACAAAATATTTTAAGCTATTGCACAATGGAAGTATAAGCATACACGCCGGTATCTTGGAAATCATGCTCTGTTGGGAACATTTTAGGTTCCCAACTCAATGACTATTTTGCTTGCTTCTAAAGAAAGAAAGAGAATCATTTTTCCTAATTTCCTCCCCACCACCACCACCAACGAGAAAAATTTTTCCTCATTGTTCTCTCGCTGTGAGAAATGCTTTTCATTCAATCTGAACTCGGCTTCTTCCCTCCCAAACCAGTTCTCGTCACTCAGGGAAAACTAATCAGCAAACATCATTTCCCAGCATCTCAAACTAGCCAGAGCACCAGTTGCATACAGCCTGGCTGTAGAAATGTTGGCCCAAGCAAACAAGGTTACAAGAGATGGATAACTGCAGCTGCTGTAACTGGGAGGGCGAAGAGCACTAAATACTTAACTTCTTTGTACACAAGGTGGGAGGTCAAAAATCATCAACACACACCCCATTAGTTAAAATGAAGGTTATTGTTGCAGCACATTTGCTGATGTAATCAAAGTGATGGAATAGGCCTTGTGTCTTGTTAAGTATTCAGAGAAGCACCCTTAAGAAACTAAAAGTATATTAATAATTACAACACTTCCAACAATGAAAGCTCTCGATTTCCATAAATGTAATACATTTAGAAAAGCAGCATCCATAACTATTTCTAAAAGTTGGTGTTTGCCATAGCTAGATCTGACTGTTGCATTAAATAAAACCCTTGTTAAAGCATAAAGGCTCACTTGTGCTCATCAAAAATGCTTCTCACCAAAAACTGTGCATTCAATTTGGAAATTAAATTTGAAATTAAGTCCAATATACTTTTGCACTTATGGACATCTTTTCCTTATCCTCAGTTCCTTTCTTCATCCATGTAAAAAACACAATGCTTCCATCATTGTATAAATGGCTGACCTGTAGCATTTTCTACCATTGGCAAAATAACGAACTGACACCAGGGAACAGAGAGTACACTTGCAGCAGGAAGTGACAATACCGTGAGTTGAAGTCCCACTATTGTGTAGAATTCAATTTTTTGGACCAGCCAAAATTTATTGTTGCTGGTAGCGTTTGGACCTGGTGGGCAGGGTGAGCCATGGTCTCAAATGTGTAAGCATCCAATTTCCAGGGGAATTATGTACTGTCTTTAATACTCTCCTGTGAAATGACACTTCCGTGTTTAAATTTCACTTTGATATTCATCATTCTACAAAGACATTTGAACTTGCAATTTCAGGAGCCTTTAAATATTTATTTTCCAGTTACAACACGTTGTCTTTTACAGCCGACTATTTTATCATTGGTTGATTTTGCAGCAAAGTCACCCGGATGATTAGTTCACCTTGTTGAAGCAGTCCTGGAAATCAAACTCCCAACCATACCATTAAACTAGGGAGCCATTTGAGGTTTAATTTGTTTTGAGTTTAGCTGCGACCCATTCAATATTTTAAACAAATCTATTAATTGATCAAAGAAACCAATCTCAGCATATTTGGGTTAAGTCTTGAAAATGGTTTAGTTGGATACAGTCAAAGGTAAGGTTCTATACCCACTATTTCAGAAAGAGGTACAAGCACTAGAATGCTAGGTGGAAAGCATTCCTACTGCCTCAACTTTAAATGGCTGCAAAGCAGCAAAACATAGATAAAGATTAAGGGCAGCGGCAAATTAAAATGCTAAGAACGCGACTCAAGATTTTCACACCAAGCAGAATTCTTTCCAAGAACACAGAATTCATCTAAACCAGACCATGGAAATAAGAAGGGGAAAAGAGCAGTGAAGCAAAAGGGCAGACAAGAAAATAGTAAAATATGTCAAGTCTCAATATGATAAAGGATTGGACGAAGTGATTGCAAATAGGTAAGGATGGAGGTGGTGATGCTTTGGAGTTGATAAAGCACAATCATGGTCGCAGCTCAAGTATGGGAAGAAAGCTGAGCTTAGGTTTAAACCAACCAATGATACAATAGTTGGTTTTACAAGACAGTGTGACGTAACTGGAAAATAAATATTTAGAAGCTCCTGATATTGCAAGTTAAAATGTCTTTGTAGAAATTGAAATTGAAATACAAAAGTGTCATTTCACAGGAGAGTATTAAAGACAGTACATTATTTCCCTGATAATTGGATGCTTACACATATGAGTCCATGACTCACCTATCCATCAGATCCAAAAGCTAACAGCAACAACAAATTTTGGCTGGTCCAAAAAATTTAATTCTACACAATAGTGGGCCTTCAATTCTGGATTTAATAGTAAGCAACAGTAGGAAAATTTATGAATTTAAGGCTGAGGGTATGTCATTACAATTGGCAGCCAAAGACTATGCTTTGGCTTTTCCAACAATGAACTAGAGGAAACTTTTGTTTATCTAGGTCTTAGTGCCAGTCACCTAGTGTGGCAGTGGGATCAATAGATGAGAGGTGGACTTAAAGCTAAGTGTCATTAGCAAATGGAAGCTGAGCTTCCAGATGAGGTAACAGAGCAAATAAGCAACAAAGAAGAGCTGGGCAGACATCAAACCTTATGTGACAGAATTGACAGAACTGGCAGAGTGGGCATTAATGTTAACACTGATCTTCTATAATGCTTCTACGAGCAATGACCATTAAATGTTACACAATTAGAAGATAGAAATATAAGTACACCCAAAATCACTTTGTTAAATGGACAGCTATATCAATCAAAATGTTGTTTTGGGACAGAAATCAGTGTTGGAATAAGGTGACATGACAATCATTTTGTTGCATTCTCCTCATAAACCAGGTCTTAGTCTTAAATCAGAATTTATTTAAATCTATTTAATCTTTTAGCTCTCACACCAATGATTGCTTCAGAATAGTCATTATAGGGTCAGCTAGGATTTTCCTCCCCATCAATTTGGTATGCTTCTAGTGCGTTTACTGATGATTCCAGGAAACCTGCACATGGTGACAGTGGAAATAAATGGAAAACTAGGATCTCTTTATGTTTACTGTAAAACTATTAATGATCAAACTGAGATTTCAGTCTACAACTAGATCCAAATCTCAGAATTTCTTGGTTTTCAGGCAGACCCAGGTCATTCCTTTGAATCACCATCAGTGCAAAAATTAATTAAAATAGAAATGATACCGTGTTTATACAAATAAAATTGGCCTTATAATTCATGGTGGCAAAAAAAACATGCAGATTATTATCTGAATGGTGTCAGTTTAGGAAAAGGGGAAGTGCAGCTAGACCTGCGTGTCATGGTGGAACAGTCGCTGAAGGTTGGCATGCAGGTACAGCAGGCAGTGAGGAAAGCTAATGGCATGCTGGCCTTCATAGCGAGAGGACTTGAGTATAGGAGTAGGGATATCTTGCTGCAGTTATACAGGGCCTAAGTGAGGCCACACCTTGAGTATTGTGTGCAGTTTTGGTCGCAGTTGAGGAAGGACATTAAGTGTGTCCAGCGAAGGTTCACCAGACCAATTCCCGGGATGGCAGGACTGACATATGAAGAAAGACTGGATGAACTGGGCTTGTACTCACTGGAGTTTAGAAGAATAAGAGGGGATCTCATAGAAACATATAAAATCCTGATGGGATTGGACAGGCTAGAGGCAGGAAGAATGTTCCCGCTGTTGGGGACGTCCAGAACTAGGGGTCGCAGCCTAAGAATAAAGCGTAAGCCATTCAGGACTTAGATGAGGAAGAACTTCTTCTCTCAGAGAGTTGCAAACTTGTGGAATTCTCCACCAAAGAAAGCTGATGGGCCAGTTCACTGGATATATTCAAAAGGGAGCTGGACGTGGCCCTTGCGGCTAAAGGGATCAAGGGGTATGGAGAGAAAGCGGGCGTTGGATACTGAATTTGCATGATCAGCCATGACCATATTGAATGGTAGTGCAGGCTCGAAGGGCCGAATGGCCTACTCCTGCACCTATTTTCCATGTTTTTATCGGTAGTGAGGTGAGAGTGAGTTATATGTGAAAATGAAATGAAATGAAAATCGCTTTATTGTCAAAAGTAGGCTTCAAATGAAGTTACTGTGAAAAGCCCCTAGTCACCACATTCCAGCACCTGTTCGGGTAGGCTGGTACGGGAATTGAACCGTGCTTCTGGCCTGCCTTGGTCTGCTTTAAAAGCCAGCTCTTTAGCCCTGTGCTAAATATATAGAGCAGATCCACAAGTGTGAAAATTACAAACTTTCCTGGCATGTACTCCGATGATATAATTTGGGGCAGAAAATGGTGGATTGTATCTGAGTATAAGTTTTTTTTTAATAAAGCATGAAAATATGGAGCTCCATCAATTGCTAACATCCGACACTTTAAGGACTGACCATTCCTCAATTGCCTGGGGTCTAGTTTGCAGTCTAGTTTTTTTTTTGAACCAGAATTAGATTATTTTTGTTATGTTAAAGTAAAAGTTTATTTCTAGATTTAATTGGAGGCTATTTTTTGGCCTTGTGATATGTCATCCCCCCCATGCGCCACACGTCTGCAGCAAGCGGCAGTGAAAACTGCTACAGAGTTCACAGGTGGCGTAATTTGCAACCATCAGACGTTGACTATTTTCTCAGGCCCTCAGAGGTACAACTACAGTTTCCAAACTTAAATGAAAAAGAAAATACTGGAAAGATGCAGGTGGTCATTTAATCAGAGCTTTGCTTTTAATTGAGTGGCCAGCTGTGTGTGTGTCTAATATTTTCTATTTGCTTCACCTTTCCAGCATTTGTAATTTTCTTTTCTGTTTCCAAGTCAAAACACCATGCAGCAAGACAAAACACTGCTGTAAGAGATGCTGCACTTTTTGTTACAATGTAACAGCACTGACCAGAACCACACTTCCAAACGATTTGATGGCTGCTACTATGAAATAATAATTTTTTGATTTAAAGTGCCCAATTCTTTTCTTTTTTCCTTTTAAGGGGCAATTTAGTGTGGCCAGTCCACCTATCCTGCACATCTTTGGGTTGTGGGGGCGAAACCCACGCAGACATGGGGAGAATGTTCATACGCCACACGGACAGTGACCCATGGCCGGGATTAAACCCAGGTCCTCGGCGCCGTGATGCAGCAGTGCTAGCCACTGTGCCAGCATGCCACCTTATAATTTACATTTTAAAACTTATTTTACAGTGTAAAATAAATTGTACAAAGTGATGATGTTAGCAATAAAATGCTGTATTAAGAGCATCACGCACATCAATTGTACATGCACAGGAGCCTCAAGTTATCTTTAAGGTGGATCTGATTTGGAACTTCGTTACACTACATTGGAAATGCTGGTGCTCGTATTCGAGAGTCTCACTGAACTCATACAGACATCTATGATTGCTACCTCCTCATTTTCTGAAACATAGTGATGTGTTGGACAGGCTGGGTCGATGTGGACTGCACTTGATGCAGTGTAGCGAGAGACAGACCTCCAACACTTGATAAGATGCAACACGATTGTATTTAATGTCTTAACCACTATACATGTTCAACTGTGGGTTGACACTATGCTGACTTGACTGGAGACGTAGTACTAGCCTGACCAGACTTTCTAGCTACCGCATGGTGTTTGCACTGGCTAGCTCACGAACTCTGACTGTCTCAGTGGCTGGATCCAGAGAGAGCGGGAAACCTAGTGCCCTCTGGCTTTATAGTGGTAGTGTCCTGTCTGGTGATTGGCTTATAATTATTGTGCTGTGTGCTTACTGGTCATCCTGTGTATCAATCACTGCCTGTCTGCACTCCATTATATACATAGATGTATATTATGATACATAGCATAACCGAGAGGCAATATTATTTCTGCGTTGACTTATTCAAGAAAGGTTTTTTGAAACTATTGCCAAATATTTGAAAGTAAGTTGCTCATAATTGCAAGCATATCAACTTGGAAACCAATTGGCTCACATTTGATAGCACTTGTGACATGGGTTCAACCCAAGTCACCCAAAAATATACCTGTAAATTCCTCTCACATTTGATGAAAATTAATCAAATTGCATAGTAATGCAATGTTAATTCAGTGTAAATCTCAAAATAAGCATACAAAATTAACAAGTAGGCAAAATAAATCTTCGCCATCACTTTGTGACAGCTTTAGAGTCATCCCCATTTCCTTATCCCCAACGCTATGCCCCTGAGAGAGGCAAAGTGGAAAGAAAAAAAAGAACAGGATCAAAAGAGAAAAAGCACACTGGAAAATTCTTCCCTGACCTCCAAAAGTGATTAAAACCAATCCAGCAGATCACATGAACTGAATGCTATCTATAATGCCTTCTTTACAATGCAATCCCTGCCCCAGTCGAATAATGTTACATTGTGGATAAATTCCAAGAATCAGTGCTTGAAAATTTGAAAGATTCCATTAAAGGAGGACAGTAATAGACTATAATGGGATGTCTTGTGCCGCAGTGGTAGCATCCCTAATTTTTAGCCAGATGCTCTGGGTGCAAGTTCCACTCCAGAACTTGGTAACCAAGGAAGGTGCATTAATAATATGACCAAGAAGGTTGATTATTAGCCTATAAATTCTTCAGAAGTGTTTCCTGGTCAGACATACTGCAAAAGGTAATGGCAAACTGCTAATGGAAGTCGATCGTCGTCAAAGGCCTCTGAGGGCAAGGTACCTGAAGGAGGAAAAGTAATAGACTTCAAGAGAACACGGACATGTGGCAGATGATATTAATGCAGAGACCTGTGAAGTGATACTGATGGAAAGAATCAGGAAAGGCAATAGAAACAAAGGAGTACAATTTTAAAAATAAATACATTTAGAGTACCCTATTATTTTTTTCCAATTAAGGGGCAATTTAGAGTGGCCAATCCACCTAATCTGCACATCTTTTGGGTTGTGGGGGCGAAACCCATGCAGACACGGGGAGAATGTACAGATAGTGACCCAGAGACGGGATCGAGCCTGGGTCCTCAGCGCCGTAGGCAGCAGTGCTAACCACTGCGCCACCGTGCCGCCCTGAAAGAAGTGCAATTCTAAAATTGTTGCAGGAAGAGAGACATGCGGACGTATATATGCTTAAATTATTTAAGGCACCAGGGCACTTTGAGAAAGTGGTTAGAAAAGCATATGGCATCCTCAGCTTTTGAGACACAGAGTACCAAAGCAAGATGGTTATGACGAACACTTATAGAATACTAGTCCAGCAACTTCAGCTGGAGCATTGTGAAGATGGAGTTCCCCATTTTAGAGAAATGAAGGTTGGGAAGAGTTTTGATAGAGGTGTTCGAAATCATGCAGGATTGAGAGAGAGGAGATAGAAAGAAACTATCCACTTAGGTGGATGGATCCAGAACCAGAGGACACAGATCTACGGTAATTTGCAAAAGAGCCAATGGTGGCATGGGAAAACATTATTATTTTTATGCAGCATGGAGTTAGGATCTAGAATTCTAAGAGGGTGGGGAAGCAGATTTAATTATGCCTTACAAAGGGCAGCTGTAGAGGCATCTAAATCTAAACATTTATAGAGTTACAGGGAAAGGGCGGAGTGGGATCAGGGATTAGCTATGTTGCTTTCACAAAGAGCCGGTATGGAATTGACGGGCCAATTGGCCTCCTATGTACTTTATCCATTCAAGATCCTAGAAACACAGATTTGGATATCATGGGTTGTCAGACATAAGCATGTTGAAATCCAGTGTTTAGCCAGTACTTTTAAAGCATCTCTATTTCACAACACCTGAGGCATGACCATTCAGCTAACTCCCTCTTCTTAATTAGGATATCAACTGCAGAAATTCAATCCTCTCATCTTTGTCGGGCTCAAATGTTATCCCCTGTGTGCTCAGCACTTCAACGTACAGTTCAAATAAAGTTTGCATTACAAAAGTCACTGCTTGCATTTAAATGAGTTATGGGACCCATGCTATTCTAACTATACAGAAAAAAAATGTCTGTTTTGACAGTCTGGGACTGACATTTTAATATTGTTCTTTCAGACTCTCATTATCTAAAGTTCAATTGTGAGATGCTAAGCCATGAGTAAAACTGGACTTCTAGACCATCTCACATACTAGCCACAAGAGATTACGACTGCAATTCAGAACAAATTGTCTGACAAGTTTGGCCGGGGAAATGGAAAAGCAATTCACTCTGCTATGGGTAACACAAGCAACATCACTTTCTTAATGTGACTTCGAAATGGAATTCTGCTTTCCCCAAAATTTTTGTTTCCATTTTTCTCTTTCTTCAGATGCCTTTGAGCTTGTGTGTGATCAAAACGTTACTACAATGTTTGGCAACCGTCTTTCAAAAAATAATCAACATAGGAGATAGTATTTCAACTTTAATTTTCTCACATTTGTAATCAACGTTTGTCACAGGACATTTATTTTCAATTTACAAAATTCAGTCCATATTTTAACCAACTTCATGGTTTTGTTTTTAAAATTCAAAACATTCATGCTGAATAAAAAAGTTATATTTAAAAGTGATGATTGGGTTGCAAGGTTGAGGTTGGTTTTCATGATTGCACCCTAATGTTCAATCCTTTGATTGGTGAGGTTCTAGAAAAGATTTGCAATCCACTTCACCAACTTGTTGCTCCAGTGATGAAAACAAAAAATTTGTTCTGTTATCTCTCGTATTTTGGATGAATGTTGTGTTCATTAAAGGTAGCAGCATGTCACTGGGGGAATGGAATTTATTTTTGGTTCCGACTAATTCCACTCAGATTTGGCAAAGCACGGGTTTGATTGTTGTAACGTGGATTCTACAATGTCCCAACCATGTGCCATTGGTTCAATAGCAAGGTTCACCTGCTATAATGGTTACATTTCCACTTTCCACAGACCAATCACCTATGTCCCAGAGGTTAAAAGCAAATTACTGCGGATACTGGAATCTGAAACCAAAAGAGAAAATGCTGGAAAATCTCAGCAGGTCTGGCGGCATCTGTAGGGAGATAAAAGAGCTGACGATTCAAGTCCAGATGACCCTTTGTCAAAGCTAACCAGCTTTGACAAAGGGTCACCTGGACTCGAAACATTAGCTCTTTTCTCTCCCTACAGATGCCACCAGACCTGCTGAGATTTTCCACCATTTTCTCTTTTAGTTATGTCTCTGAGTTAACAGGGCAGTGACATTAACCACCTAATTTCAAAAATAATATTTCTAATCCTAAAAATTACTGTTCGGAATTGGTCACAGAGCAGTGGAAAATAATACTAAAATTGACATTTCACTTTTGGTGCTTTTGTTTGTCAGAAATAATGAATGACAATAGTGTTCAAAAGATAGGTGGGGAGAGATTCATCGTGGGCAGTGGGGCAGAATGGGCAGGAAAAATCCACTGCCTATTCTATCCAGCACCAGATACTTAATCCCACTGCCAAAATGTGGAACTGCTAATCAGTTAAAATGGGCATGAGATCAGATCACACCCATTTTGCACCACAACTCAACATTAATTTCTAATCTGCAACATCAAGTAAATGTAAATGACATAGAAGGATTGCTAACCAATCCTAGAGTTATCAGTATTGAGAAAACCATGAAAACCACATTTGCCAAGAGCAACGATGACACAGATTTACAGCCCCGTTGTATTTGTACAGCTGTAATGCCTAAACAGTTACACTTGCCAGTCTTTTGCCTCTTCAGCAGCAGCAAATGTCCTCCCTTGACCTCATGCCCTTCCCAATGCATTTTAGCGGATTGGCAATTCAATAATGGTGCTCAACTAGGTCAGAAGCTGATGCCATGAAGTGTGTAACAACACTATGAACGGCAGAAGTTTAGAAAACATGCCTGATTAAGAAGGAAGCATGAATGGTTTTATTCAAGCCCTTTTTTTTAAACCTTGTTTGTTTTTTCAATCTGACCATTGGCACTAACAGGGATTCCCACCTTGCCACCTAACTGTCACGTGGGTGTGGCCACGGGCCTCGCCTGCAGACGGCGCATGCGCGAGCCTCAATATGTATCTTTTCTTCTTGCAACTTCCATAATTAATTGCCGAGTAAACAGAGTGCGATTTGGGATTAAATCATGATGCCTTGACAATGATACAGCAAATCTCTACGTTTCTTAATCCTACTTTCCCTCGTTTTGCTGTTCCTAATCATTGTTCCTTTCAACAAAGATCCACACATTTCATTTCCAATTAAAGACCGGTCAATTTCACTTTGTGTTCAGTTTCTTCCTTTTTTTTGGCAGGAGTTTCTGATCGATTACTAAACTCTCTGGCCTGACTAACCATTCATTCAATTGCAGCCCACGGGCTCGCGTTCTGAACGAGCCGACAGGTTGTATCGAGCCCGTTCTTGCTGATCGATTATTTCTCGGCTCGTTTGGAACTCTTGTCGGCTGGGTTTAGACTTTAGCAAAGGGCTGACGAATTGGGAGGCCTCGGTCGCTTCTCGGTCAAAGTGCAATATTGAGTGGTAAAAATATTGCCACTCTTTTTGCCCTGATGCAGGCTTCAGCATTTGTAGGAAAGCCTCGGGGTGGGTACGGCTGCAGGGAGAACTGTGCTGTGAATGTTTCGCCCGATGTTTCTGATTTGCTCCTCACTCGCAAGTTCCCAACTTGTTTTCGATGGCCCTTCCTGGGGTTCAGAAGAAGTAAAATGGTCAAAGGGCAGACACATATATGAAAAATAACTTAATTTATCACAGGAGAGTCAACTTGCCCTCATGTGCCCTTTGCCTTCCTTGTAGTGGCTTCTACATTGCCCGTGTCTTTGAGGATGAGCTTTGAACTTGCCTTTCCAACAGTATAATGGACGATAAAATTGAGAGCAAAGACATAAAATGATGAGATTGCAAACGAAGAGCAATATACATCCAGCTCGGGGAATGTTGGGCTCAAATCGTTGGACCATTCTCTGCAAATACATGGAATATGAGTAACATCATTAAAGATTAAACATTGGCACATTCAGTATTAAAATCGTTGTATACAATAACCCCCCCACCCCCCCCCCCCCCCCACGTGTTTCGGAGACAAACGGAATGGCCCAAGTGACTTAAGAGGACGCACAATTGATCAGGGAGGGGAAGAGGGAAGAGTCAGTGTTTCAATTACACTCATTCAAGGTGCAACCAGTGGAGATTATGAATAAACAGCAAAAATGTAAATAAACTTGCGGCTCAGGGGCACCGAAATGATAACGAAAATGGTTTGTATGTATTTTGAAAAGTCCCTGTTTCGTTTTAAGGTGGTGTTGGCATATAGTATTTCAGGCTCATTTCAGCAGGAGCGCTGACATAGCGTAAATAAACAATGTTACAAGCAGCAGAGGACAAAAATTTCCCCTGCAAAACACAGGGCGCGTGCTTTGAAATGAATGTGTCCAGCAACATCTGAAAACGATTACAATTTAGAAGCCTTCATTTAGACCCAGGTACCCGCAGCCACACGCGCTGCCCATGTTACACTCAGGAATTATATTTCCACAACTTTAGAAAACTAAATAAATAACCAGGCAGCATAACAGATTTGGGGTTGGCTCGATGGGCTTTTGTTTTTAACATGTGAAGCAGAATAAAGCGTGAACAGCAATTTTGAAAATCGATGGAAATGAAATGTTCCAAATCTGAATTGGTATTATGGTCGCCTTTCATGCTTTAAGTCTGCCTTGAAATGCCATCTGACGAACACGGATTGCGTTACAGGCGGAGACTCGTCCCGTTTGCCGAGTGTCTCTGTCACATCTTGTCGTGTCCTTACGTTGAAGTGCCGCGCGTTCCAGTCACTGTGGCAAACAAGGAGAGCTGAGGGCAGATCGCACCACTACTTCGAGGGCTTTGATTCGTAAGGCAGGTCTCGAAAATAAAACCCAAGCGGCGTGGAATGTCAGAAACTGCAACGAGAGTCTCTTATTCCTGAGCAGTAAAATGTGGCTCTGCGGCATTGTCCCACTGCTGATAAAGTCGGGATAGAAATGCTAAATAATAAATGCACCCAAAAACAAAAAGATACAAAATGCAGAACTCGTCTTGCTCCTTTCTTCCTGTCCGTTTCTTCCAGTGTGTCTAACTCCAGTCTGGGAGTTTCACCCTGATATGAAATAGCAAACACTGCACTTGTTTACCTCCACGGGTTATCCTGGTTAACATTGCAACTTCAAACACACGGTAGAAAGCAGGTAAGACATGAATAGATCTTTATTGCAGTTCTGCACAGCACTTGCAGTTCAAACTTCGGTTGCGGGTAAACATCAAAATTACCCAGTAAATACCTTTTTAACCCGTGCTTTTTCTGCACAGTGTGTTGCATAGTGTGCCTTGTGTGAATTAGAGTGGGTTCAGAAATCGATTTAATATTAGTTGCTTCCCGAAAAGATTTTTTTCTTTCTATCTTAATTTCCAGAGTTCTCTCTCTCTCTCTCTCTTTCACATTCTCTGACCTTTGGACTGAATGTTAAGCTGAAACCTCGTTCCTGCTTGGTTCTCTCTCAGTTTAATACGATATCACTGATTGAAACTTACCTAATAACAATGCGCCCATTGTCGGAGTGTTAACAGTGACTGGACAATTTTCACAGGCGACAAGGTGATACCGCCATGCCGTTTAAGGTGGCTCTGCCGACAATTTTCTTTTATTTACAAACTGCTTCCTAACAAGTGAAGCAGATGTTTCTCAGACAATATTTCAAAGGCAGTTTGTCAAGAAAACGGCTGAACTGGCTTAAAATGCATTTCATGGGACACAAATCACGGACGTGAAGTCGAGCCACTGCTTTGAAACGTCTGGACCAAGTTTTATCCTGTTAAGAGCTCAAAAGCAGAGCCAAATAAAATCAAATGGCAGCATTTAACCTTGTCCCGTTACTAATTTGTGCAATTTGTTATATTTAAAATGGACTTTCCGAAAGCTTGGGTAATGTAAGCGCCGTATAAAAGTGTACCGTGTTTGGGAATCGGGCTGCACAGAAATCTTCCAAATACATGTGCAGACACAATGACAACGTGACAAGATTAACGCAGCATGGGCTGGGGGGAGGAAGATGACTTTTTGGAAAATGAGCTGAACAAGACAACGATAATTGCCGTGGGGATAAATCCGGAGCTGAAGCTGCGCCGCGGGCAAAGGGGTCTTAGCTAAGGCGCTCCAAATTGGACTGAACCGGAGAGGCGAACGATACTTTGAGAAAAAATTGCCGTCGACCACCTTAAGAACAAGCACTCTCTGCACATTAAATCAAAGCGAATCAAAGTGGGAAGATTCCACCCCACCCCCCTCCTCCCTCCATGCTGCACCGAAAGAAGCACATGTCTCAATGTTTGTGTTGTGTCTGATTCATAAAACATACACAAATCTCCGGACGGCTTTAACGTCAAAACAGTCTGTTTGCTGCCGGGGTGCTCAGTCACTGGTTAAAAGTAGTCGGGCATGCGCGGGGAGGGGCTCAGCCTCTCTGGGCAATGCACAGGATCAAACTGGAGGTCGGTCTCCTCTCTTGTCAATGCATCGCATTCCCTCTCGGCGAATGGCATCAATCACGTTTACTTTCTGTCAGTCGCAGTTTGAGTGGGGGAGGGGGAGGGGGGGGGGGGCGATACGGGGGTAACTGTGACATTATTTTCCACCCTTTCTTGCGTCCATCCTTCACTGATCCGAATTGTCCCTCGGAGCCAGTCAACCGAGGGATGAGGAAACGAAAATGATTTCCAGAAATTGCACTATCCACCGCACATCATGTTGCTAAAGCCACAGTCCTGCACGCGTTGCTTCTCAATCGGTTCCACGGTTCGCAAACTCTCTTGGTCGCATTCTCTCCCTGGCCCCGAATTTCCTGCCCTGCAAAATTCGAACTTCATTGTTAATGTTGCCCTCTCCTTTTGTTTTTAGAAAGCTTAACAGCGATGTGATGAATCTTTAATCTGGGGGTATCAATCGCCAGGCAGTGGCGCAAGTCAGACTGATCATACCTGCACCGGTGTGTTTTGACATGGTCTTCCTTTGTGCAAAGTTAGTGTTAATGTCATTTGCTCTCAAACGCCTGTCAATTTCTACTCAATGCATTTATTTCGTTTCTGTTCAATAATAATGGAATGCCTGGGGATTACTAATTATCCGCGTAGGCGGGTTTCTTGAAAGGTGAAACAGCGGTTTATCTTTCGATGTCTTTTACTGGTTTATCACTCACTCACTGTCCTTGTTGGGTCACACCGAGGAATGTAAATATGTCCGGCATGTGCTTGCTCACTTTCTGTCCAACGCACCAGCCAGGGAATTTCATGAATTGATATGATTTCTGTTTCCATCCATCCGTAAAATAAAAACACGGGTTGGCTGATGGCAATTCTGCAAAATAGACAAAGATCCCGTTGGCAAAGGTCAGGGTCTCAGGTTTTGGGACCGGTGGGCTCATTTTGATCTTATCTCAAGAACACTTGCTGCGTGTATAGATACTTTTTAAAAACTTCAACTGTAACGAGATTTATTGAAAAAGTCTAAAGCTGGATGGATATCGGCTGTTTTACAAAATCCATATTTCTAGAATTAGATAGGATTTTTAAAAAGTGAGAAATCCTGTTTGGCAGTAACAATATAAACAAAATAGCAGAGATGGAAGAGAGCATTGTTATTGCAATGATGACAAGTTACCGAGTCAGTGTTTTGTGGTCAGTTTCATTTCAGATAAACATAGTTGCGATCTTCAGCCCGTGTCATCTAAGGTTTTAAAAATAACTCAAACATATTATCCATGGTGGTTTTAAACAATATCTGAAAAAGCAAGTTCATTTCCACACATGCAATATTGCACCAGTTGTATTTAACTAGACTTGCATGTAACAAAACGTGGAACTGACTTCTACCAGGACTCAAAATGCAAGGACCACAATGTTTTTTATTTTGTTAAAACAACCTGCATCCATGGGGAGCATTGTTTATACCGTAACTTTATTGAATGTTAACCTTAAACACTTTAGTCGCGCGCGGCTACAATGCAATGATGTTTATGTTGGGAAGTTGTGACAGCGAAAACAAAATTCAGTCTGTCACATCCTCGGATGCTTCGATGTTTGATCGGTGCTAATCCAATTCTTCCTCCGAGCAGATATTTCGGGCAGCGGGATGTGGGCTTTGAGATTTGACGAACTGTAACAAAATAAAACGAATGGAGCCCAAACACCGTCGGAAATTTCAGTGCTTAGAAATTAAACTGGAAATTAACATGCGGGCGACATGTGGCAACCCAGAGCTAGGTTTTGTCACTTACATGGTAGCTTCTAACACAGTGCTGGGAATATAAATTCACCTTTCACCCAATGCTAGAGAAAAAGCAACTTGCTCGACCCTTTCCTCTGGATTTATTTAGTTATATTTTGCCCAAGTCAACACTAAATGGCGATAGAAGAAAATTCGAATCTTTGCTTGGAAAGTTCATTAAGTTTGAGCTGGTTCGGGGGCCGGGGGTGGTAGAAATAGACATGTCCTCGGAGAAATAGACATGTCCTCCTGCTCATATCAAGCAGGAGGCCGCACCAAATAAAAGTGAGCTCGCTATAAAAAAAAACAGCAGACCAGCGGGACAAGTCTTGGCAGTCTGCTCGCCCCCGTGTTGTGATTCTTCTATCGGTCAGTGGCTGACGCGGTCACCCCCTCTGCTTTCCTCGCACTGCTCAACGAGGATGAGCTGAGAAACTTGGTGATTTTTTTTGGGAATGTGGCGCCACCTCTGGTTACAATAAGGTATTAACACACCCTCCCAGTAACCCCCCCCCCCCCCCCCCCCGGGCTCCCCGCCTCCAAAGTTCCTCCTGGATTCACGAGTGTTTACGAGCCGTTATCTCCACCAAAGATAAACAGCAGTCATTAAGCAGATAATGGAAGGCGATTGTTCATGGCCCCGCGCTTTGAAGGGGACGCACTCGTTAACGCCACCGACCCGTGCGGGCGGGACTGTCGTTCCCCTGGCATGGAACCTTAAAATGGGTCATCCCAAGTTTCATTCTGTCCTCGTTCAGAACAAACGCTGCGCGGGACAATTTGTCCAGTTTCCTCAGTTGCAAAGCTGATCCTGTCCGAACGAAATTAAATCGACCCCGTTCATTCCCTCTGAAGATGGATGTGTGTGTATGGGGGGGGGGGGGGGGGGGGGGGTTTATTGCAGATGTTGATGCCACTGATCGGGGGGGGGGGGGGGGGTCACTGAAATTGGCTCTACTGCCTTTTCACACCTCCTCCCAAAAATGGATTTCAATCGAAAATCACAGCCCGAGGTGAAAAAAGTCAGGAGCTGGATCATTTAAAAAAAACTCCCAGGGAAAACTCCCGCAATATATACATTCCGACATATGAATATTCCTTGGATAATTTAACATGCTAAACTATTTTTATCACGGGGGGGGGGGGGGAGGGGGGGTAAAACTGTTGCTGTGAAGCCCTTCAATCACAATAACCAAAAGAGCCCATTAAAGTCATTATTAACGTGTCTTGAATATTAACAGCTCTCATTAAAGGGAGTAATTTATTTAGCCCCCGTGAAAAACTGCAATTAAAATCCCAAAGAATGGTGTTCGAGCAGACGTGTTAATCGGGATTTATTTTTCGCGTCTGCAATAACTGTATATTTCGGTCAAAACACACCTCCGCATGTTTTATCAAGGGTGGGATGTATTTGCAATAATATTATTGCAAGGAGACGGTTATGCCTTTATTGACTTGGGTTATTCTTAAATGCACTGATTGCTATTTGCAATTTACAAGAGATTTGCGCGTCTCATCGAAAACAAAATTAAATAGTGGAGCCAAGACGGCAGGATCCAACACAAATTGGCGGGGCCACAGTCGCAAAGATTATTTTTCATCGAATCCCGACGGAAGGATTCCCCCAAATCCGAAAAAAAGGTACTTGGCATTTCTCACGAGATCAATCTGCACCCATCATCTCCCCAGCAGAACTTCCCAGGTTTCTACCAAGCATAATCTGCCCCTCACTCAAGAAAACCCGGTCCCCCTGGGCAGGGCCTGACATTTATTAATCACATCATTTTTTGTTGTTGTTGCTGCTCTAAGTCACCTCTGGTTAGCCAGCTCTTGAGGGTGCACGCTGAAGATTGCTGCAGGCGGGTTTCATCGACAGAGTCTGGAGGAAAACGTGTGGGCTCAGACATTTTAACAGGATTCAGAAACGGACGAGGGATTTGGGGAAAGGTTGGGGCACTTTTAACAAATCCCCCCTCCCCTCTCCCCCGCCGCATGCCACAAAACGTCCTCAGCTCTGATATACGTACATGTCGCCACACAATCCAATTCGGAACTTTCACTTGGTATCAAGTGGCCAGGAGAAGGAGAGATGGCCTTTCAAAAAGTACCATCATTGCACAGTGTGACACGTTACATAACATCATCCAGACAGCAAGTTTCCATCTAGTGCCTTTCTTTTTTGCAGCCTTTGCTGCTGCGATTTTAATCTGCTTTATAATGCATTTCAAATGTCTCGACTGTGTGCTTATATTACATTCTTGAGACATTTCAGCCATCCTTATTGAGGCTGGATTTTTCCGGATTGAAAGAGCAGCAGCGGGGCAATATGGCGTTTTGAGACTGGTTGACCCTGTCCCTCCAGCACAGGAGCGTACCTCGCTACCGCTCAAGAGTCCCATTCTCGGGGAAACTCTGAGCCAGGAGCGGAGCGCCGTGTAAATACCGCACACCTCACTCAGCACTGGTTTAACTCCCCACCGCCGCACACATGACAGACACCTTCCTCGGGGACGTCCGGACTGGCTATGACCACAAGCATGATGGACATCACCTGATTTATAGTGACTGGGGGAATTTGGATTAGATCGACCCAAAAAGAAGGAAAAAATACGGCACTTTCTTTCGCTGGGGGAGGGGGTGGTGGTGTAGTCAGACGCTTGGCAATCGTGGTCCAAGGCTTAGACCCGCTGGTGGGAGGAAATTCAGCTCCGGGAGAGGGGAGAACGTGTTTGAAAACATCAAACTTGCTGAAATGAATTGCAAGCCCTCCCTCGGCTGGGAGAGCAATTCAGCTCAAGCCATTTCCTGTTTACAAAATATGCGGCTTGCAAATTGAAACGAACGACATGTGCAGACATTGAACATGTAAGCAAAGCACCACAAGACAAAAAAGAAAGCACCGGGCGATTGTTGCTAAAAGTGCCGGGGATCTATCGCTTTATCTAATTACATCACGTTAAGGGAGAGAGAGGGAGGGAGAAAATTGGAGCTGAGATTTGATCAATCATCCCTTTCCCAGCTGACCAGATTTTTTTCCTGCTCTCTCTGGGAGGGGTAGACCCCTCCCTCAATCCGCCCCTTAAACTTTGAACCAATTGCACAGATGGAAAGCACTGGACGGTTGACTGCGATTGGTGCATGCATGTCTGTGCTCCCTCTATTTAGCAAGTCAAATATACTCAGAAGACAGCCCGAGTTGCAGTAACAGACTTACTGGGGTTACAACTGCGAGCGGATTGGGAACTTTGTCCGCGCAACAACAGCACCACCACAAAAAAAAAGAGAGAGAAAGAGACAAAAGTTCTCTTCTGACCATTTTATTTCACAGCAGTTGCCCCGAGCGCAGTCGCGCTCCTTTATTTTTGCTCCTTTATTTTTTTTTGCATGAATCTCCTCAACCCCTTCGTTAAAATGACAGAGGGACACGAGAAGACTCTCTCCGACGTGCCCAGCCCGAGCATGTCCGAGGAGGAATCTTCCGATTCCCCCTGCGGTTCCGGGGCTGGCTCCGACGCCGAGAACACGAAACCCGGCGAGAACGGCCAGGACGACCCGTGCGCCCAGAGCCTGGATTCCAAAAAGGACGACGACAAGTTCCCGGCGTGTATCCGCGAGGCGGTGACCCAGGTGCTGAAAGGATACGACTGGACCCTGGTGCCCATGCCGGTCCGCGTCAATGGCTCGTCCAAGAACAAACCTCACGTCAAAAGACCCATGAACGCCTTCATGGTGTGGGCGCAAGCGGCACGGAGGAAGCTGGCCGACCAGTACCCCCATCTGCATAACGCCGAGCTGAGCAAAACCCTGGGCAAACTCTGGAGGTAAGAAGTACCCCTGACTCTGCCTGGAAGCCGAGGGAAGTCAGTTGATTTCAGGTGTAGATTTCAGGTGTACCCTGGGTCATGTTTCTACTCATTTGTTTGAAAACAAATAACTTGAGCAGTCTAAATAACACGCATGTGGACTACACTGCAGGATTTAGCTGAATGGTCTCATATGTCTTGGATACAGTAAAGCAGATTGGTTTCGAGACAGGTTTCTCCCCCTCCATACACACACACACACACCCCTTCTGCATTGAAGCAGTATTTGTTTTGCGCGCCTCTCACTGTGTCCCGTGTCGTTTGTAACACATGAGAAGGATTTTATTTTTGCACACCTCCCATCGTGGACAAAAAGTACGCATGTGGTTTGGGGGGGGGGTGGGGGGGGGGGCACCTTGAGGGGAATGTTCACTCCAGTGCGTCGAATGGTTAATAAGAGTCATCTGCAAAAAAAATATATAAAAGATAGTCATTTTAAGGCGAGTGGGGGGATTGGTGATCTTGGTGGTGTAACTTGCCTTTGCAAGACGGTGCTTTCGGAGGCACATCTGGACTGGGCCGGGGCTGTTGCAGAGGTTGGAAGCTGACGGGGGCGTTGTGGAAGTTGCTGCCTGTCTGTTCAGGGGAGAGTTGGACGTCAAACCCGAGCTGGGCTTGGTTATCCAGGAGAGTGGGTGGGTGTTGCATTTTTCCCAGAGCTTGTCCCAGTTGAAGCCGGGGCGGGCGGCCGGGGGGGGGGGGGGGGGGGGACCTTGTCAAAAATCATTCCCGTGGAATTGTCTCATTTCAGTGATTCAGCTCTCCAAATACCCACCCCGACAGAAAGCTTGGGGAGGGGAAGGGGGGTCTGAATGTGAGCTGTTTCAGAATTGTGGTGAAACTGACATGTAATTCCATATTGTTTCTTTTTCAATTTCGAGCTGGTTAGTTCCCTTCCCGTCGACGCGGTACTGAAGCTCCCGTCTGTCAATCTGAGTTAGTAATTCCGATGCTGCCGGAGGCATTACGAGGAGGAAAGGTGGAACATGGCGTTAATTGTTTGTTGCTCCTCTCTCCGTTTCAGACTGCTGAACGAGGGCGAAAAGCGCCCTTTCGTGGAGGAAGCCGAGCGCCTGAGAGTGCAACACAAGAAGGACCACCCCGATTACAAATACCAGCCCAGGCGGAGAAAGTCGGTGAAGAACGGGCAGGGGGAGAGCGAGGAGGGAGCCGAGCAGACGCACATCACCCCCAACGCCCTCTTCAAAGCCCTGCAGGCGGATTCCCCGCACTCCGCCTCCAGCATGAGCGACGTGCATTCCCCAGGGGAACATTCAGGTAAATGGCGAGGCTAAAAGTCAGGAACAAAAAAAATAGTTGGCAACTTTTTTTTAAAAAACAGAACTTTTTGAAGCCTTTGCTTCACAGGTTGGGTTTGGAGGTTGTGATTTGTTGCACGTCCAGACAGCTACAGGGCGGAATAATCAAGTGATTTCTCTTTTCTCTCTCTCTCTGGCATTTAGGACAATCTCAAGGACCACCAACGCCCCCCACCACTCCCAAAACAGAGGTTCAGCCTGTTAAACCAGATCTGAAACGTGAAGGTCGCCCCCTGCAGGAAGGCGGGAGACAGCCTCACATTGATTTCAGCAATGTGGACATTGGGGAACTCAGCAGCGAAGTCATGTCGAACATGGAAACCTTCGACGTCAACGAGTTTGACCAGTACCTCCCACCCAACGGGCACCCAGGGGCCCCAGTCACCCACACGGGCCATGGACAGAGTGCTCAGGCCACCTACACCGGCAGCTATGGGATTTGCAGCACTTCAGTCACCCAGGCCGCCCACCCTTGGTTGTCCAAGCAGCATTCGATGACGGGCCTCACCAGCGAGCAGGGACAGCAGCAGAGGACACACATCAAGACCGAGCAGTTGAGCCCCAGCCATTACAATGAGCAGCAGCACTCACCCCAGCAGATCAACTACGGCTCCTTCAATATGCAACACTACAGTTCATCTTACCCTTCCATTCCTCGCACCCAGTACGAATATTCAGACCACCAGAGTAGCAATTCCTATTACAGCCATGCTGGGGGGCAAACCACAGGCCTGTACTCCACCTTTGCCTACATGAGTCCAGCCCAGCGTCCCATGTACACACCCATTGCTGACACCACAGGAGTCCCTTCCATCCCCCAAACCCACAGTCCACAGCACTGGGAGCAGCCAGTCTACACACAGCTGACCAGACCTTAATGACCCACTGGTCTAGACTTGAGTACGCAAAGGAGGTTGATAAGAACCACAGAGAGGTGCTCTCTGCACAAAAGTGAACTGCTGTCACAAGCAGCCGAAGTGTCCTACCACAAAGTGCTTTGCTGTTTCCATTCAGTACTGGTGACTGATTTTTAAAAAAATATTCAAACATTCCATGACTGAAAGCTAAAGCAAGTCATTGAGTGAACAAAGTCTGAGCAGTCAAGTCAGCTGGTTTGGTCATTTCCTGTGTTTGGACTTATTATTTTGTAGTATGAAATCCTCTGTGAGGAGAATTTTCTTTAATTTTTTTGAATTTAGTATGTACTGTGTATGAGTCATTGCCATTTGCAGTGTGGGGATTTATACATATTTTAGAGAATAAAAGCTCTTATTTTGAAAGTTCAAATGCCAAACCACTTTTGGTAGAATACTTAACAGTTTGCATTTGCTATTGCCATAAACCTATTTTTATATGAAATAGTATCTTTTTTCACTCTATTTACAGTGTCCTTTTTGAAAACTATGAACCTGCAATTCTTGTCAAAAAGAAAAAAAAAGCAGATTATTACCAGAATGTAGTAAAAGGATGGGAGAGGTGAATGTTTGTACCAGTTGTAAAGCAGGAATGGTGTTTTACGCTAACTGTTGAGGTACTAATAGTTTCCCCACACAAGGTGCCATACGTTGTCTTATGAAATGGTATAGATGTTTGTGGTGGATTGAGTTTCTGGGCATTCCTACGCTGAAAATGGCATCAAGGTAGTGAATCTGCAGCTGCCATCCAGCTTCATACATGAGAACTTGTGCATCAGAGCAAACAGGAAATGCCTTTAACCCTCTGAGTACAGCTATTGTGTTGCACGCAGGAAAACAACTTCCAGAGCTTTGAAAGCTTAAGTCCTGTCAAATCCTCATTGGTACTGCAGAATGTTTCACCAGATAGCATTACGATCAATAGTTATTTCTTATGCAAGTGAATCAGCGGAGCTTGTACCCTGTCTTTGGGTGTCTTTGCTGATTTTGTACTCTTGAGGGGAATAGCACCAATTATCAACTCCCAAAACATGGTTTAAAAACTGTAAACGTTATTTATCTTGTAAAGTTTCTTATTAAAGTAATTTTTTTACACCTTGTACTTAATTCTTTTCTGTACAGTTGTGTGGATGTTAAATAAACTCAACTTTATTAAGCTAATCAAATGTGTAAAGACTGGAAGATCATTTTCAAATGAATATGCAGATTGCAAATGTAGTTTACAGCATTTGCTAATTGCTTCAGCTACTACTTTTTGCTAACTAGAGAAATGAAAAACTTTTTGTAACTTTTTTTACCTGACATTTACAAAAAAAACCTCTTAAAAGTTTTCTCTCTATTTTCATTAAGCTGTGGCATGGTTGTACAGATTGCTTTTTAAAAAAGACAACAGGCATTCAAAAATATATATTTGTTAACTGTTTTATTGGAAAAAAAATGTAATAGGGATTCAGTAGTACAGAATTCAATTACTCTGTAATATGGCTGAAACTCTTATTTCTGTATAAACGTTGGACATTAAAGTATTTCTGTAACTTAAAACTATCAAATCAGATATTTTGCCTTTAGGTGAGTTTGGAAAGTGTCTTTAAAAAAAAAACTTACCTTTTGTATATTATTGTTTGCAATAAATAAGAAACATATTGAAATATAAATTGCTTATGGTCTCCTCAATACTCAAAGAAGCCACATTTTTGAACAAATTCAACACACGAAACAGGTTTTATATGTTAATGCAATACATAGTCCAGCCTATTCCTCCATGACACAAGTTATAAACATTATGTTCTTGTTTTCTTCCCACGTGATTCCGTTATCCTTTACTTTTGCTGTTCACAAGGGTCTGTAACAACACAATGCTTTTGTTCAACATTGCTCACTAGCATCTGCATCTGCAAAAACACAGATGAAAAAAATTCCTTCCAGTAGGAAACAAGCTTTGATCTGGATGATGCCTATCTAATTTGACCATTCCCTTAAACACAATGGGATAAACTATTAAACTATCTGAAACTTAAAACAAAATCACGCACACTGCATAATCTATTCACTGGCAGTTTCGGACGGCAGTTTTTCCCAGTAAATGTGCTCATTAATATGCTAGGCAGCCTCATGTGACAGTACTTGGCCCCATATATCTCTTTGGGTGGTCTGTTGTTATGCAAAATCTGGTGGCTCACCCTTAGTCACACAATTGTCAGTAAAAGCGGAAAAAAAAGGCGAGACTACAACAACTTTCATTTTTAGGTTTCACAACACGTTACTGAATTTTAAAACCACTAGAATAGATGGTGGTTCAAGGAAATCAGCTTCAGAATGTCTCAAAATTAGTTGCTTTATCCATCTCAGTGAAACTAATTAATGCTGAGGTTGAAACAGAATGCTTGTGAAGTGGTTTTAACTCACAATGGGTTGTATATGGAATACTAAATATTCCTGTATTGTTCAACAAAAAATATACTCTGTGGCCTGTTAGTTGCAGCATCAGCATGCTCAATGCCAAGAGTTTGAATTGTGCCCCTATTTTGCATTCAGACTTGTATTCCATCCCTCAGCGACTTTTGCCAATTCTCGGTCAGGCTGCTAGATGGAGCAAGTTCTGGACATTCCGGTATCCTTCCTTGCTGGAGAGGAGCAAAGAGAAAAATGTTAGATCACTTTGCAGAAGGGAATTTACTATTAGAAGAACAGAGGGGTGGGGGAGAACTGCCAACATCTATGGACAAATGCGTTACGGTATATTCTCTTATTTTCCCAGTGATCGAAGGAAACCTAAGCAGAGATCACAGTGGAGGAATGAAAAAAGATACATTTTCACATCATTCTACGTGATTACACATTTGCTTTCAATAACAAACTTCAAGGCCAGTTAATCACCTTTTGTAGGTAATTCAAAACATACGCACTAGGAGGCCACTCGGCCCCTCGAGCCTGCTCCGCCATTCAATAAGATCACGACTGACCTGATTGTAACCTCAACTTCACATTCCCAACTACCCCCGATAGCCTTTCACACCCATGCATATCAGGAAGCCATCTAGCTCTACCTCAGAGAATATTCAAAGACTTTTCTTCCACTGTGTTTTGAGGAGGAGAATTTCATAGACCCATGGTTCTCTGAGAGAAAAATAATTCAAATTTCTGCCTTTAAAAGCAGCAATTTACTTATGTTCATCTCATGAATTATGGCGTTTCATCAAATTAAATTATTAGTATACAAAGCGCTGAACAGCTTTACTTCACTTTCAATTATACTTTTCCTTTCACTATACTAGTAGCATTCCAACCGAGGTGGTTTTACTGGGTTCCTGAAGTGGAGTGAACAAGTCAGTAACTAAGTTTTTCCTCAACCAAGAATTCCCCCCGCCCTCCCACCGCACCCCCACTATGATTGATCAGGATACTCAACTATATCATTCCATTTCCAAGAGGGGCTCTCACCCCTCCTTCCTATCGGGCTCCCTTTGTCCTCTCACCAGCATCCATAATTAAAGAGATCACCTTTTATTGTACCCACCATCTCGAACATGATCCTGCCACCAAACATGCGAATAGGGCCATTCCCTCTGTGACATACTGCTGCACAACTCTGTCATCCACACACAAAATACTGGACAATCTCAGCAGGTCTGACAGTATCTGTGGAGAGAAAAGGGAGCTAATGTCTCGAGTCTGGATGACGCTTTGTCAAAGCTTTGACAAAGAGTCTTCCAGACTAGAAATGTTAGCTCCCTTTTGATGCTGTCAGACCTGCTGAGATCGTTCAGGATTTTCTGTTTTTGTTTCAAATTCCAGCATCCGCAGTAATTTGCTTTTATCTAGCATCCACACCCTGTCCACTTTTCCATGCAAGCTCAGGAGATCAATACCTTCACTTTTACCTCCTCTCAGCTCACTTTCTGAGGTTCCAAACACTCCTTCCAGGTGAAACAGCAACTTGTGGGTATCTTTTTTAAATTTAGTTTTGAATTGTGCCATTCGCACCTCCTCTATACATATAGAACAGTACAGCACAGAACAGGCCCTTCGGCCCTCGATGTTGTGCCGAGCAATGATCACCCCACTTAAACCCACATACCCCTAACCCAACAATCCCCCCATTAACCTTTACACTACGGGCAATTTAGCATGGCCAATCCACCTAACCCGCACATCTTTGGACTGTATATCTTTACTTATATAAGTATATCTTTACTTATATTCACTGATCACATTGCAGACAGCTCTATGTTGGGGAAACCAAATGCAGAATGGGTGGTGACTTTGTTGGACACCTTGGTTCAGTGGATTTTCATCCTTTGATAGGACACTTTACAGCACATATTCAATTGACAATGAGTTCAACAATTTCAGGCTGTAATTTCTGCCCCCATTTTGTTTCCTTGACCTTACAAGTTATGGTGGACAGTGGATATTCATCATTCTGCCAATCACACCTCCTCTATTCATATATTTTATTTCTTTACTTGTCTCCTTAGCATACCCTTTGGCTCTGCACCACTGACTCGTTTGCAATTTAATGTCTCCTGTCTTCCACCCTATGGTAGACCAGGGACCGGATTTGCTGTTCTTGAGACTAAGTACTGATGCCGAGGCAAGATTTATGGACTTCCACGCTAGCAAAACTGGCACCACACCGGGACTGATTCAGTGATTGTCAAGGACTAGCCACATGGAGCACAAACGATTCCAATGAGAAACGGTGCTGGATTCACTGGGTCTAGGATTGACATTCGGGAGGCTAACAAGCTGCAGCCGCATATAAACACTTCACCCCCGACACACACACTCATCCCAGCCAACAAGATGGCATTGGCTGGAGCATGCCCATCATGTTGATGGGTCGGTTGGAGCCAGAGGGCACCACGGGGGATGGCCTGGGGTGACACCCATACGACCAATGACACTAAGTTCACAGTGGGCAGTCAGCGGTGTGCACAGCTGCATGGTTGGCCTGCAGGCTGCGGCAAGGGCGTTCCGTGCCCGTCCATCCCGACCCCACAGCCCATCTTTTGGCCTCCCCGATACTTCCCGTGGCCCTCAGCTGCCCCCGACCAGCGGCACTACTGTCAGCATACTATGGCGATGCTGAACACTTTCCATACCACCTCTCTCTCCATCATCAGCCACTGCGCCTGTTTCCCGTTCTTTTAAAAGCAGAAGTGAACTGCAGTGTCAGGAATTCAACCCATTGCAGGCAGAGAATCGCGGAGGCCCTGGAGAATACCGGGTCAGGTCTGCTAATGATATGCAAATGGTGTTTAGTGTACATGCGGAGTGGAACGCCATGAGCGAGAATTGAGATTTGGCATGAAAACGGCGCCCGCTGCGTTTTCAGCATCGGAAGCGATTCTCCGCCCGATTGCCTTTCCCGATTTTGGCGTCAGCCGACAGAGAATCCCGCCCCTTCTCTTTTGTTCTTTTTCCACTTTTCATTTGCCTCAAGCCAATGGCATTTCTAACTTTTCCCGGTAAAGTGGCCTGAAACGTTAAGCCTCTTTCTCTCTCCGCAGATGCTGTTGGACCGGTGTTTTCTTTTTTCTATTTCTGAGTTCCAGCATCCGCAGTACTTTGCTTTTCTATTAGATCAGTAACTTGGCTGGTAAAGTAGTTTCTCAACACAGTATTGCACAATTGCATGTGGCAAAATAGATTGCATATGATGCATGCTGTAATGCGGTCAGGAGCGAATTGGCCCTGACAGAATCCAACTGAGTGTCAGTGAGCAGGTTATTGCTGTGTAATTGCTGCTTGGTAGCGCTGTTGACAATACTTTCCATCATTTTGCTGATGATCGAGAGCAGACTGATCACAATTAGCAAGGTTAGTTTTGTCCTGTTTTCTGTGGACAAGACATACCTGGGGAATGTTCCACATTATTCTCTATCTGCCATATGCTTGCTCACTCACTTAACCTACCTAAATCCTCTTGAAAGCCTCCATGCATCCTTCTTAGAATTCCCATTCCCACTAGTTTTGTGTCATCAGCAAATTTGGAAATATTATATTTGTTCGCCAGATCCATATCATTAATATAAATTGTAAATAGCTGTGGCCCAAATAATGTTCCTCACAGTACCCAATCAGTTACAGCCTGCCAACATGAGAATTACCTGTCTATTTCTACTCTATGTTTTCTGTCTGTTGACACATTTCTGATCCATGCCAATATATTACCCTCAAACTCATGTGCTCTACTTTTGCTTAGGACCTTATTGAAAGCATTCTGAAAATCCAAATACACCACATCCACAGGTTCCCCTTATCTATGCTGCTGATCACATCCAACATGTTTGTCAAACATGACTTCCCTTTCACAAATCCATATTTCCTGTGCCCAATCCGACCATTATTTTCTAAGGGTCCACTTATCACATCCTTTACAATAAATTATATCATTTCCCTCACTATTGTATGCCAGGCAAACACGTAGCCAGTGTTGTCCCTTCTTTCTTTCTTAAATAGTCGGATTATATTAGCTACCTTCCAATCATCAGGAACCATTCCATAAATCTATCGAATTTTGGAAGGTGACGACCAATGCATCCATATTATCTCCTCAAAACAACTTCTTGAAGTAATATTTCACTTACATCAGGCTGTTACTTCACCAAACCAAGTGCAGATCTATTTAATACAGCCTTTCTGCACTTGGACCTGAGGGCTTTACTTCATTTACACAATTCTTTAAACCAGGCAGTAACTTCTTTTGCATGTATATATATATATATATATTTCTATAAACTAGGCCATTTCCATTCAGTACCCAAAACGTTAAACATATAATTTCCCCTCAATATTCACTGTAAAGAAAAAGATGATTTTCTTTGTTCTTGGTGCTTGTAAAAACAGGTGGTAGCCAAATGTGAGACCTATCGAGATCTTATTTTGAAATATCATTGTTTCAGAATGCATGCCGACATACACACACTGAGAAAAACATAAATGTTATAGACAGGTACAAATTAATTAATTATAGAGCCTGTAACAAGATACATCTGATCACAAGAGAAGAAATCGCATGGAGGAGCCAAGGTTACATTGGAAGCCTGTGGCAAAAAATCAGCAAACAGAACAAAGAGTCAAAAGATAGGACTGGATAAATTACGCTGAGCTATAGTGAACTGCAGGTTCGATATTGACAGGTATCTTGTTTTAGAATGTCTGAGATTTTGTTTTGGAAAGAGAAGAAGAGAATAAATCTAGTAACCAGCAGACTTGTACAGAAAAACTAGACAGGAGAAGCTGGTACAGGCCCACAAAGCCTTGACTCACAAGCCCTCCCTTTCGTATTATCTCGGTTTTGCAATTACTTTTGATGCTATCACATCAAAATCATATCAGAAGCTGTAAAATAACAAACTGTCGAAATGGAGCCCCCAAAGTGTATGTGAGAAAGATTTGCAGTAAGGGATGCAATTTGCGACTGAAGTCTATCTTGTGAATCGCATTACTTTTAAAAGTGATTAATCACATGAACACCAAAATTAAAAGTATTTTCTACTCATTAACACTCAACCTTCCCCATCATATCTCATCACACCATCTCTACAATATCACGATAATTATAGAATTCAAAAAGGTGTTACATTTTGTTATGTTTGTTTTCTGTCACAATTTCTGGTTTAAGTTCAGCACAATGATGATTATATACAAATATCTTGTGTAAAAGAGCAACAGGTCTTTTAAAGTACATGGGAACTATTGCAAGGAGAATTAATAGATACACTTTCAGTAAGCAACTACGAGGAACAAGAATGAAGAACAACCATTTAGCAAAATTTTGCCCATCGAAAAGATAAAGCTAGACCAATCATGTCTTGCCAAATATGTTTCTAAAATTCTTTTGCTCAATATACCCTGCTGGAATTTAGTGCTAGAAATGAGATTTTCAACAGAATAAGTATTAATTGCATTTTATTATGTTTAATTATATGCAGGTAATAGTCATTAACTGGGGATTCATTTGATACAATCTAACAACGTGGTTGTTGGGGGACCTGTACCGGCTGAAGTTATTCATGAAGGCCCCATCTTCTCAACCTTGCCCTCGTCTGAGGTGTGGTGATCCTCAGGTTAAATCACCACCAGTTAGCTCTCCCCCTCAAAGGTGGAGACCACGACACCACGCAACCCTGCCATGGCAATCTCTGCAAGACGTGCCACCCACCAGGTATGCGGTACATACTCGTGCGACTCAGCCAACGTTGTCTACCTCATACGCTGCAGGAAAGGATGTCCCGAAGCGTGGTACATTGGCGAGACCATGCAGACGCTGCAACAACGAATGAACGGGCATCGCACGACAATCACCAGGCAGGAATGTTCCCTTCCAGTCGGGGAACATTTCAGCAGTCAAGGGCATTCAGCCTCTGATCTCTGGGTAAGCGTTCTCCAAGGTGGCCTGCAGGAGGCGCGACAACGCAGAATTGCCAAGCAGAAACTTATAGCCAAGTTCCACACACATGAGTGCGGCCTCAACCGGGACCTGGGATTCATGTCGCATTACATTCACCCCCCACCATCTGGCCTAGGCTTGCGAAATCCTACCAACTGTCCTGGCTTGAGACAATTCACACCTCTTTAACCTGGGGTTACCCCTATCTCTGGATTTGTAAAGACTTAATTACCTGCAAATGCTTGCATTCTAAGCATTGTCTGGCATCTTTGAATTTGTCTATATATATGTTTCTGGAACTAACCTCTTCATTCACCTGAGGAAGGAGCAGTGCTCCGAAAGCTAGTGTTTGAAACAAACCTGTTGGACTTTAACCTAGTGTTGTAAGACTTCTTACTGTGCTCAAAGGAGAAAGCAGCCTATGGTCAACTGGGACTATGGTGACTTTATCTTACCTTAGTGGTTGTTGAGGTTAGGAGGCAAATGTTTGCGTTGTTTAACTCTGTGAATAAATAAAAATGTGTAAATTTCTACCCTTCATCAATGGCTTTCTGGAATGGAAGATGAGAGAAGATGATGGTTATGATCCATCAACCTCTGAGTTATGGGCTAGATCCATTTTCTGTTCTAGAGAAAGTTCAGGAGGACTGGAGTCCACAAACTATTGCTCTTCTCACCTCCACATTCAGACAACTTACTTACCCTCTTGTTTAGCAAGCATTCGGTAGTCTTGAGGAAGCCAATGTTGGAGTGTGAATCTCATGAAGGCATCAGGTTAGTGCCAATAAAGGGCCTAGCGCCTCATTCAGGACCGGGTAAAGACTAAACTACCAACCCTTCAGATGTTCTGCTATGTGGGACTGGTGGGCACTGCAGATGTACCCCTGCCAGAGTTTGCGTCTCCATGCCCATGCAAGTCAAAAGCCATCTCACCAAACCTGTAAATTTCGAAGGACAATTAGGCCTCAAATGCATTCCAGAGCCCCTCATGTGCAATGAATAATTTCAAAGTGCAGGCATCCTTGTTCCATGCAAATCAGCAGTAATCATATTACTCATGACAATATCCCACAGGCAGCAAATGAAAAAATAGGAATATTCAACAATTTTATTGAGGCATTGGTTTGCATAAAAAACTTTGGCCTTGCCAATGGATTAACCCCCATTGAAATTGTGGAAATATAGTACATGTGAAAAGCCTCAGGCACGATCTAGTGGCCCCATTTGCTACAGGCGCAAATCCCGTTATGGTCACAGAATTTTGAGATTTTCCTCACCATTTGGTGTGGGAGGGGTGCCCCGATGTTGGCATTTTAGTGGGTGGGAGGAGTTCCCCGATGCTTGGGGGAGGAGGGGTTCATTTCCGTGGGGGGGGGGGGGGGGGGTCCCAGCCTCTGTGGGGAAGAGGGGGGGAACCTTAAATGTAACTTTGAGATCAGGGCACCCTTTAAAAAGGGCGCCCCAATTTCAGAATACCAGTTTTGCCGGCATGTTTAGACCCCGCCCCCGAGCTAGCTATGTGATCCTCGCCTACACTTTGAAATTGCACAGAGTTGTTGTTTAATCAGGTGAGACAAGGCGTCTGTGAAGCGGGCGAGCTTCGCATCGCTTTTCTAGCCTGATCCTGCACTTTATGCAATTTGGGGAAAATTCCCCCCTGGGCTTATCATTGCATTGCAGAACAGCACCCCAGCAATGGGGCACTTACTCAGTATTGCACTGGAGTTTAAAAATAGTTAAA